>NC_070542.1:0-600000 GCF_025433545.1 Fusarium keratoplasticum | reverse complement strand
TTCCACAAGGAAAGTCAGTCAAGGAGAAAGCTTCGGAATAGGGACGAATTGATGACCATTGCACAGCACAAATTAGTCTCAAGAGGGAAGGATCAGATTGTGTAGCTGAGTAGGGCCATAGGCTTGGGCAACCCAGATTGAGGCGCTCGAGGAGGCCTATAGCGCCAGTCAACAGCAATACAAGGAGGCCAGGGGCAGCAATTAACGAAGGATTGTTAGCAATATGACTTTGCAATATCTACCTGGCGATATTGTTGGGACTTCTATTACGGGCTGATTCAGATGGGGCTTGAAGTATCAACATGAGGGCTTGCCGATGGTGGCTCAACCTCGACACCCCCGAAGCAAGTCAATGGCGAATTAACTCTGAACAAGCAATTGATTATCGCGATTATCATCTTGCATCATCTCCCCGGACAATAATGAGCGGTGAGATGCCCCGTTGATCTTTGGTACCCAAAGCCATCCCCCAATGAAGAGCTCTCAAGACCACCGCCTCCGAATATCCGGAGTGTCGGCCTGACTCGCCCGACACGGCCGATCGCGCGATGCGCGGGCCGCTCGCTCCAGCGGCTGCCAAAGTTCCCAGGAAACAGAGGTCTTTCAATTTATGCCGTCTAATTGGCATGGCACCCCTGTAGTGGCTGCCACAGAGGCTTTTGGCAAACAATGGAATAGATTTTTCCTTCAAATCTCTGTTACAAACCCTACCTCGACAAGGCCCTCAGGATTGATGTCGAGGTTGGCCAACTTCGTGTTTGTGTTCTCTCGTATCCACAAAAAAGCCTCTAGTGAGACACGCCGCAACATGTTTCTGATACTCTGGCCTTCCATTTTTTGAACCCGCATGAGATGCTTACCCATAAAATACACCGTCTGGGCCTCTCCTGCAGCGCGAAGGGCTTCTAGCTCTTGTCGCACTCCTGGGGGTAGATCGCTTTCGCTGGGTTCGAGTGGGCCTCTCGTAATGAACATCATAAGCTCTCCCATAATAATGCGCGCAAGATCCGGTGTAAGGATATCATCCATATAGCCATGCCGCAGGATAATGCTGTAGCAGGATGGCATCTTTGAGTTGACTCGGGCGATAATAAACCGCTGGTCAACCGGCACACTAGGTTGGGAGAGTGATCGCAGGTGGAAAAAGACGACAACCTGCGGCCGTGTCCGAAACTTACGGACAAAGTGCGTAAAAACCTTGGGGATATGATCTCCAGCGCCACCAACTTTATCGAAGAAAATTCCCAGGCCAGGAACAAGTGTGATGCTGTCGGCTGCAATTTCGGGCGCCAGCCTCAAGCGGGATACCGAACCATCTCTTGGGATATCTCTGGAAGCAGACATCGAGCTATTATGGGACATATTGCAAGGCGTGAGAGGTCTGGGGGGGTCCACCACGCCCTTGATTTCCGCCGCCCATTGCTGCTCCTTACCCCATCGCCAAAGAACGAATACAGTGGAAAGAATAAAGGACAAGATCAGAGCGAACCAGGCTCCATCCGGCACCTTACTCAACGCTGCAGCAAGATAAACGCCATCAAGTAGGATGAAAACAAGAAATAAGACGAGCACGACCAGAGGGGGGACACGCCAGATAACAAGTGCCACAAGAGAAACCATGCACGTCGTGATAAAAGCGACGGTTATGGCGCAAGCGCCGTATGCATGGCCGAGGCTAGTTGTCTACAGGGGCAATATTAGAATTGGGCCACTTTAGGGTGGGAGCATATCGGTAACACTCACATTATTATAGACCGCGGTGACCACCACGGTGCCAATCATCAAGAGCCAGTTCGCGAAAGGCATATAGATTTGGCCATAGAACCGGCGGCTGGTATGGACCGTCTTGATGTGAGGAAAGTAACTCAACCTCATCAGCTGGGAGATGAGCTGAAACGAGCTGGTGATCAAGGCCTGGCTAGCCACGATCGCAGCCAAGATAGCAATAATGAGGCTGAAATAGAGAGTGCCCCCGGGAACGGTATAGAAGAATGGGTTTGTGAAGGCCGTCTTGGTCTCATCACAAACGATATAGGCTGCCTGGCCCGCATAAGTTATGAGCAAGCACGGGTAAACAAGTACCAGCCAGGAAAGCTGGATAGGACGCTTGCCAAAGGCACCAAGAGCAGCAAAGAGTGACTCCACACCGGTGAGTGCGAGAAGGAGGCCGCCGAGAGATTTCCAACCACTGGAACCGTTTTGGATAAAGTATGCAAAGGCAAAATGTGGGCTGAATGCCTTGAGGACGGTGTGGTCGTACACTTTCAGGTTGTAGATACCAACGGAGAGGTTGAAGAGAAGCCAAATCAAGACGATGGGTGCAAAAGATGTGCCGATTTTTGATGTCCCGAGAGGTTGCAGCATGAAGAGGAGAATAAATATACCAGAGGTGATGCCAACGATGGCAGGTCTGCCCAGATCAGGTCTCACAACCTCGATGCCTTGAACCGCACCGAGGACGGATTGGGCTGGTGCTAAGACGCTGTCGGCCATTGTCATAGAAATACCCAATATGCCGACGATCTGGAGAATTGCCTTTGCCGTTCTGTTTTTTTCGATAAATTCTCGAGTCCATCTTCCCGCCGGGGACAATTCGTCAACAGTTCCAGAATCCAGACGGAAAATGGCCCTTTCGGGGCCGTTGGGGTTGCTGCGGGCAATATTGGCATACCGGGCGAGTAAGGAGTAGACAGCAAATGTGCCGCCCTGACCATTGTCGTCGGCTGAAAGCACAATAAAACAATACTTAACAGTGACGATGAGAGTGAGCGACCATATGATGATGGATAAGGCGCCAACCAGATCGTGCCATGATGGCTGCTCGGCGAAGGTCGAGCTAAAGACATAGAGAGGACTCGTGCCAATATAACCGTACACAACACCGGTGCTCTGCCAGGCGAGCCATAGCAGGAGGACGCTACTATATGTCTTTTGTCAAAGTCAAGGTACAAAGTCAGAACATAGATTATTTCATGCCGCACAGTCCAAGGGGACTTACCCGCTTGTTCTCGCGGCATAGATCTTCGTGCTCGATGCGCTGGACTTTTTCCCGATCACGCAAGTCGCGGGCTTCAGGGTCGGTGGGGACGGCAGATTCGCTTTCTTCAGCGACCGCCTGGGCCCAGGCTGCAATTCTTTGGTTGCGCTCATAATGTAAGGGTCCCATTTCAATCTTGATTATCACGGAGCCTTTTGGTGAGGCTGGAGGACTACCAGGTGAAAGATCGGCCCGAGAGAGCAGACATTATGTCTTTTGGCCATCAGGGGTCAAGAGGATGGCGCACGATGGCGAGCCAGGGCCCTTCAGAATGAAAATAGGCAATCCGCACTTGTCTGTGTGAGCCCTTCCATCACCTTCCCCTCCAGGGCAACAAGCCGGACTTCTAAGCTGCCAAGGAATTACAGGGATGGTCTTTTGCTGCCCTGATAGGTCCGTGATGGTCTTGGACCCAATTTCTGTGGACATTTCCATTCGGTAGAAGCTTCAAGCGCATGGAGGCTGAGCCTGTGTTGCATGCCAAGTCCTCCGAGCCTCCCTTCCAATCTCGTCATCGGCATTGAGGCTCCGTGGCCAAGATCTGGCCCAGATGTCAACATCCCAAGTGGTAAAAAGGGGAAAGTTTTCCCGGCCGGCATGACTGCGCAGCCTTGCCACTAATGGTGCAAACCAAGCTCCTTGAACTCCTTGCAATCTAGCCGTTGAAAAGTGGTCGGGATGGTTAAGCTAGGACAACGTTGCCTCAAGACGACCCGAGGATGGCTCAGGACGGTCATCTCCGGCAACCACAGAACAAGCCGCTAAAAAGTCTGGGTCTGGCTTGGCTGCTTCATTTTCTCTTGGCCTTTGTTTCCTTGTGGGTCCTTCCGGTCGTTCACTGTCTTGCCGCGAAGATTGACACGGTGAAGTGCACCATGAAACTACACCAGCACTGTGCGGAGCATAGTACGTCTCCGACACAGGTTTGAGGGAAATTTGTGATTCGGTTTAATATTTCTTGGCGAGAATGCATCAACAATGTACTTTCCTTGGCACTCCGCCACTTGCGCCTTCACTTTCAGGTAAACGCTGTAAGCGCAGCAGATATTGATCGCAGTGGCTTGGCTTGGAGGGAAAGGTGGGCCCTGGGGTCCGAGGCCTTTGTGCCGAGTCCATGACGACCCAAGACTAAGCTTTACCGAGCTGTCCAGCATCCCCAATGTGACTGCCGACGGTGGCCATTTTGTGACGAGCCCAAATTCTCTAATGGGTCTGATTGGATGTGTGTATGTTCTTGGTTTCGTCAGGACCCCGCTCTGAGTTCCTATACATCCTTATGCTGGAGTAGCTAGAAGGATATTGCTATAGCAGTGACACGCCATGTACACGCCCTGCTACCCTAAATACACATCGTGACACACCCCCTTAGCCGAGGCCATTCCAGAGGACTTGGCTACCCTTTTGTTTGTGGTCTTTTTGGGTCTTTGTAGCTTTCCTCCTCGATATCTGAGTCTTGCCTCCTTGTCAGGGCCATTATCTTCCTTCTGGCTGCGTGCTTTCACAATCTAATCCTTCATAGCTTCCATTCGCTGTTCCATGATAATCTGATCTGAAATATCCTCCATTTGAAGCATCTTAACGAACGTTGCATGCCGTTATCTAGGTAAGGCCTTTGTCATCCCATCGGCAATCATCTTCGATGTTGGGACCCAGCCGAACTTAACTCTCTTCTCACTGTATTCCTGTCGTAACTAGTATCGATGAATGTCCACATGCCGAAGCTTCGTAGTCAACTTGGCTGATTCCTCAGTCAGGAGCCTAATCGTCTGGGTATTATCGCATTTAATATGCAATGGCCCGTTAATCTAGACTTCCAGCTCCTTGAGAATCCTACTTGCAAAGATAGCTTCCTTAGCCGTCTCCGATAAAGCGATTAATTTAGCTTCGGTGCTTGATGTGGTGATAGTGGGCTGTTTCGTTGCCTTCCAGGCAATTAGTCCTCTAAATAGCATTATCACGTAGCCTTATGAGCTCTTTCTGTCCATCGTGTTATCTGCGTAGGAGGCATTACTCGCACACAGGAAACTCTTGAGGAATCTTGTCCCTCCCAGTCTTATACCTAGTGATCGTATTCCATGCAAATACTGCAATACTCGGTCTGCGGCCTTGTGATGCGTCTGATCTGGATTCTGATTGAACCTAGCCAGCCTTGCGGCTGCGAAGGCAATATCAGGCCGTGTTGAGATCGCTGCGAACAATATTGATCTGACTTTCTTCAAATATTTCTCGATTGAATGTCGGTCGGCTTGATAGGTTGCTGGTAATAGTTCTTCCTCTGTCATCGGGGTCTCGGGAATCTTGGCCTCCAGATCAACTCTATGCTGGTGAGCGATCTTATTGATATATGCATCCTGGGTTAGCCAGATAGTTCGCCTGGCTCTGTTTCGTATGATATGAATTCCAAGGAACCACTTCGGTTCTCCTAGCATAGTCATGTTGTATTTCTGCTGCAGACTTTCCATAGCCTTCCTTGCTTTAGCTACCCTCTCTTTTCAGTATGCCCAGATAAGATCGTCAATAAAGAAGAAGACAATCACCTCATCTCTAAGCATGACACAGGGTTCTTCTGGAATAGTCTTGAAGCCGAGATCTCGGAGGGTTTGCGTTAGATCTTGTTGCCACAATAATGGAGACCTTCGGAGCCCGTAGAGCGCCTTTCGCAGCTTTAGGACTATACCATATTTTTGGAATCCTGGTGGCATTCTCATAAATACCAGCTCGTCCAGCTCGCAATGTATGAAAGCATTCATAGCGTCTATTTGCACGAGCTCCAAGTCGTGTTCTGCTGCTATTGCTATGAGCGCCCTAAACGATATACTCGCAAGTGTTATCGCTCGAGTAGGCAGATCTCCCTTAACCTATTGATTGCCATATACCACAAGGCGGGCTTTATACTTAACAAGGTATCCATGCTTATCTGTTTTGTAGGTAAATACCCACATATAGCTTAGCACTTGTTGTCCCTTTGCCTGACTCTACGGCACTTTAACGAATGACTTTATCTGTCGGTGAGATGCCATATGGTCTTCTTGTGCGTTGCGGAATTGTTCCTTGAACGGGTGGCTGTTAAGATCCTTGAGTGTCTTCGGCTCGTCTGGTAGGTTTCGCTTATGTATCTTCTTCGGCTTGAACTTCATTCTAGCGACAAAACTCCCATGATAAGTAGTCTTAATTGGAACCGGGATAAAGTCGTCTAGATAGCTTTCCATGATTGCGGCTAGTGGGTTATCTGCTCTTACCCCCTCAGCTCTAGCGACTGGTAAGAAGACTGAAAGAGCTGCATCTTGCTCTTGGTCTGGTTCAGTTGGTGGAGGTGTATGGAATGCTTCTTTCATAGCCCTTGCTAGTTTGTAGTCTTCTTTGTCCGCTTGGTCGTCCTGGTCTTCTTCCCGATCATCATCTGGAACCATTTCTCCTTCGTCGTCATCCTGACCTTCACCATGGTTGCCAGATTCAAAGACTAGCTCATCTTCTTTAAGAATTGTTTAGTTGTTCAGCTGGCTCGGCGGAATAGCGACTTTTTCTACCAGCTCGTCGACGCTGTCAATGAGTTCTTTTTCCGTATATTTGCCATCGAAGAATGTATCTTCGTCAAAGATAATATCTCGAGTTGAAATGACTTTTCCTTTGTGCGGAACCTAGACGCGAAAGATATTCGTCGAGTCATAGCTAATAAGATAGCCGATGTGCGCTCTTGGGTCGAGCTTGCGGAGCTTCTTTCGTTTGAGTTATGCTCGTGATGTCATGGCATAGGCCCTGCAGCCATACGCCTTCAGATGTGATAGATATGGCTGCTTTGAGTAGAACAACTCATAAGGGGTCTTCCATCTATTCGAGTCTCTCGGCGTTCTGTTCTTCAGGTACACGGCTGCGCTGATTATCTCTCTCCAAAGGTCATGCGGTAGATTGGCCGTGATTCTCATCACCTGACTCTTCTCGATTATCACACCCCCGGAGCGCTCAGCTCCTCCGTTCTAGGCTTGCGTATTCGGCGCTGATGGTTTCCCAACGATGCCTCTCCATATCATCCAGTATTTGATCTTCTTTGTGAAGAGCTCGTTGTCTGAGCGAACCACTCTAACCAGGTAGCCATAGTGATTCTTTATCTAAAGATAGAAGTATCTTAATATCTTGCCACTCTCTCGTCTGTCATATGTCTTGGTGTAGTATGGAAAGACTATACTAGACTATGCGTCCGTGATAAATATAGCTCGAATAAATCCCTTTGCATCTTCATTAATGTCGGTCTAGTCAATCTAGATTTCGTAACATGGCTTATCTTTCTCTCGGTCTGGTGGCCGTCGAGATATCTGTCGATGTATCTTCCCTTGGCTGCAGCCTAAACATTGTGTCGTCTTCGGTCCGTGGATTCTTATCCCTAGGGAATTCTTTCCCAAGTGATATAATACTAATGGACTTGGATGTCCCATTTGAAGATGCCATAAGGATCTATTCATTACCGCCGGTGCCCTCGGGTTTCGCGATGTTCTTCGCCTGTATTGCGTGCTAAAGATAGCATTCTTAGTGTCGCGCGTAATCTCTTGATACTGCAGCACGAATTGATTATGCATCTGGTGGACGATGCATATAGTTGAGCCGTCCCTTTGGATTAGGAGGTTGTTAATGGTATCCCAGAAGATTCTGTTTTCTTGAAGCAATTGAAAGGATATAAGGTTTGTGTTGAAATCGGTATAATATATTGCGTTCCATAGGCGTAATATCCCGACCTCTCCTCCTAGAAGTGCGACCTCTAAGTTAACTCTGCCAAAACCTAGGATTAGAACTTCTGATGCTCCTGCAATAACTGCCTCTCCGCCTATTGCTTTGCGGAAGGTCTTGAACCTAGTTAGATTATTAAAAATATGCAATGTTGTACTAGAATCCAAGATCGTTAATAAACGTAGCGGATACATAGTGGTTGTCGAGGTAAAGGCTGATCGTAGGTGCGCTGTGTTCGCCGCTCCTATGATCTTTACCCTGACCTTTCTCTCCTGTGATTGTCAGTTCCCTTTCTGTTCTCGTAAAGCATCAACCCTTCTCTGCAGCTCGCGGTTGTCTTCTAGCGCCTTCTTAGCCTTTCGCATACGATGATCGTTGCGAGGTATGCCCTCTGGTCTCTTTTCTTCGAACACATACTAATAGTTAGGTAGGTCATGCCCTCTCATACCGCAGGCTGGGCACGTAAGTGCTGGCCTCTTTCCAGAGCGTCCTCCGGAGCCAGACTTCGTCCTCTTCCCACCCTTTGGCGTGGATGCCTCCTCACTGTGGTCACTCTCCTCGTCGCCTCCCTCTGTGTGAAACGCCCTGCCCCTCATGGTGTTACTACTCGTGGGCCTTTTGCGGGATGCCCATTCACGCATCGTTGAGGCAACCTCTTGAGGTGTCCAAACCTTTGAGCCATTGGGAGCAGGTCGCTGTACACCCGGTGCAATCAGGTTAATACCTCCCGGTCCAGATTGGGAATCTGGTTCTAAGGTTATACTCCCACTGCTTGCTTGGAGTCGTCGCTGCTCAGCCGCTTTTGCTTGGGCAGCCTGGTAGGCGAGCGCGTCTTGTAAGCGTCTTCTCTGAAGAACTGCTTCGGCATCTAGAGTCTTGGCCCCCTCTGTGAAAGCTGTTGCATAGCTTTGATGGATTGGTTCGATTAGGTTAGCAAACTCTCGAAGCCATTGACCGGTCTTAGTCTCCGCTAGGTGATACTTCTTCGCCTTGATTATCATTGATTCCCACGACTCCAGCCATTGTGGGAAGGCTTTCTGGTTCTTGAAGCCTTTCATCACGGCAATGTATTCATCTTTCACCTTAGCCATCATAAAGCCTTCTGATGGAGCAGCAGAGCTCTTGAGTAGCTGCATCTACTCTCGTAGTGTGTCTTTTCGATCGAGCGGTTGCCTGTACTTAGCTGAAACTGTCTCCAGGATGGTATTGTATACCGTATTGATCTCTGTCTCCTGCTTTCCAAAGTCCCGCTTCCTGACTTCCCATTGCCTAAACACAGCATCATACGCTCGCTGCTGCGACTGCGATAGCTGGGTATAGTCTGTGGCAGTAGCGTTGAAGTCGCTATACTGAGGTTCTCTTGGTTCTTGTAATAGTTCCCCAGTAGGGTTATCAGGATGCATGTAGGACCATATCTTCCTTGGAATCTTGGCTGATATGGACTGAGTCTATGCATCCCAATTTTCCTTTCTAGTCAACATCACTCTCAGGTCTTTTGAGGTCATGTTCGGATCGGCCGGAAGGCCCGGAACGGACGGTATCGATCGATCTGGGTCGCGCCACGATGTATTCTATCTAAACAACGATGGATATCGGTCCTTCGAGGATCTGGCTCTATGTGAATCGTCTTGTAACTGTCTTTTCAATGGAATGAACGCGAACCGGGCTCATAACTGTGACGAGCCTAAATTCTCTGATGGGTCTGATTGGATGTGTGTATGTTCTTGGTTTCGTTAGGACCCCGCTCTGAGTTCTTGTACATCCTTATGCTGGAGTAGCTAGAAGGATATTGCTATAGCAGTGATACGCTATGTACACGCCCTGCTACCCTAAATACACATCGTGACACATTTGAGGGGCACTGGATGAATTCTGTTAGATTGGCGCCTGTGTGCGGATAGAAGGGAGTTTGCTCCTCGTTATAACAATGTGTGGCTTGTGGCGGTGAAAACATGAGAATGGACAAACGCCCCCGCACGATGACGAAGCGAGCAAGAACAAGATCATTAAGACTTCAATCAATAAGATCATCAATTTGTGGCCCACAATCTACTGAATTCACCCCTACCCCATCGCGTATCCAACAAATTCCGTTATTTTCTCCTCCTTTTTTCTTTCTTTTGTCCTTTTTCTTTTCTTTTCTTTTCTTTTTTTTTTTTTTTTTTTTTTTTTTTTTTTTTTTGCCACCCGGGCCGGATGTGATGTGAATAGGGGAGGCTAGTGGAAAGGGCCGTGTTCGTTATGTTCTGATGCCTTAACCCTATCAAAGAAGTTCGGTTTTCGTGGTGCCTGACGCCCCCAGAATGGCCAGCAGTGACGTTGATGCCGTCTGTTGGGCTTCCCCACATATTCTCCTCAAAAGACTCAGAGCGAAGATCGGCGCGCTAGAACCAAATTGGAAAAGTGAGAGTCGAAGTCCCACGGCAGATGCACCAGCAAAGAAAAAAAAAAAAAAAAAAAAACAGAATGAAAAAAGGTTGAAAACGCTCTTCTCCCTCCTCCCTTTCCTGTCCATAAAAGATGTGGCTCCTCTCCTTCACCCGACACTTATCATCCAATTTGCAATTCTCGCACAGCTACTGCATACCTTGGAAACCGAACTCAGGGTCCCCGACACGTACTTCTTTCCCACAGGCTACTTTCCTCTTTTCCCGTCTGGGCCGTGCCCTTGCTAATCGTCGTCAATCGTCGCGATGAGTCAGCAACCGCTTGAAGTGTCGGAGCATGTCTCTGGCCAGGCCAACAAGCCCATGTCCGCTCCCGCACATGCTCTCACTTTTCAGCAAGTGGCGGAGGAGCTCGGCGCCAATCTCGAAGACGGACTGACTAACGGAGAGGCCAAAAACCGCCTAGAGGAATATGGTCGCAATGAGTTTGGCGCCGAGAAGGGTGTTCAACCACTCAAGATCTTCATCGGTCAGATAGCCAATGCCTTGACTCTAGTGAGCGCCCCACCCTTGGAGCAGGTTTCCTAGAGACTTCTCCAAGGGTCTCCCCCCAACAGCTTAGGGTTGCTGTTGGTGTTTTTAGGCGACCGCTGATTCGTCGGTTCACAGGTGCTCATTCTCGCCATGGCAGCGTCTTTTGGCATCCAGTCGTGGATCGAAGGCGGTGTTGTTGCGGCGGTCATTATCCTGAACATTGTCGTGGGCTTCTTCCAGGAGTTCCAAGCTGCCAAGACCATGGATTCTCTGCGCTCGCTCAGCTCTCCTACTGCTCACGCTGTCCGAGGTGGCAACAACGAAACCGTTGTGACTGCCGAGATCGTTCCCGGAGACATGGTCGAACTCAAGACCGGCGACACTATCCCCGCCGATATCCGCCTCGTTGAGGCAGTTAACTTCGAGACCAACGAGGCGCTTCTAACTGGCGAGTCTCTCCCTGTGCGCAAAGACGTCGCTGCGATCTTCGCCGAAGATACAGGCCCAGGCGATCGACTCAACGTTGCCTATAGCTCCTCCACGGTTACCAAGGGTCGCGCCCGTGGCATTGTCTTTGCAACAGGCATGTACACCGAGATCGGTCAGATTGCTGCTGCGCTCCGCGGTAAATCTTCACGCCGTCGGGAGCCGAAGCGCAGAGCCGACGGCACGGCACACATTGGTCGATGGATGGAGGCCTGGACCTTGACATTTTCCGATGCGGTTGGTCGCTTTCTGGGCGTCAATGTTGGAACTCCACTGCAACGCAAGCTCTCGAAATTGGCGATTCTACTCCTAGGCACTGCCATCATCTGTGCTATCATTGTCCTCGGGGCCAATGAATTCAGCGCTAAACGAGAGGTGATTATCTATGCTGTTGCCACCGGCCTCTCTATGATCCCAGCATCCCTGATTGTCGTCCTCACCATCACCATGGCTGCCGGCACTAAGCGGATGGTTCAGAGACATGTCATTGTTCGTAACCTAAAGAGCTTGGAGGCTCTTGGTGGTGTAACCAGTATGTATTCCCAAAATCCTGGACTGAACCTGTTGCTGACCCTTCAGATATTTGCTCTGACAAGACTGGCACTTTAACCCAGGGCAACATGATCGTGAAAAAAGCATGGATTCCTGGTCGAGGCACATACTCTGTGGGTTCCACTAGTGAACCATTCAACCCCACGGTTGGAGATCTCGGCTTTAAAGAAGCTCAGCCCAAGGACATCAACTTTCAAGAAAATGACGCGGAGGGCACCTTGGTAAACGCCGAAGACCTCGTGGCTCGAGACAAGACCCTCCAAGAATACTTGAACGTCGCATCGCTGGCCAACCTGGCCACTGTCCACATGGTCAATAACGAATGGCATGCACGCGGAGACCCAACGGAGATTGCTATGCAGGTATTTGCTTCACGCTTCGACTGGAATCGTCTTCGCCTCTCCACAGGCGAGAAGGCGAGATGGCACGAAGTAGCCGAGTTTCCCTTTGACTCGGACGTGAAGAAAATGTCCGTTATCTTCGAGGACAAGCAGACTCAAAAGCAATGGGTGTTCACTAAGGGGGCCGTCGAGCGGGTCCTCACGTCATGTCCCCGTTACAGCCTCGGTGACGAGGTCAACGAGTTCACTGATGATATCAAGGATGAGGTCCTCCGTAACATGGAAGCCTTGGCCCGCCTTGGATTGCGAGTGCTTGCCCTGGCCAGCCGGACCGATATCCGCCACGTCAAGGACAACGAAGCTGAGCTAGACCGAGGGCAATTTGAGCATAATCTCATCTTTCGTGGATTGATTGGTCTCTATGATCCTCCTCGACCCGAATCTGCGTCGTCCGTCAGGATGTGTCACGAGGCTGGCGTCAGCGTCCACATGTTGACTGGTGACCATCCGGAAACCGCGCGGGCTATCGCTCTCGAGGTTGGTATCCTGCCTAGCAAGATGTCCCAGATTCCAAGCGATGTTGCCAAGACAATGGTTATGGCAGCATCGGAGTTTGACAAGCTGACGGACGAGCAAATCGATGAGCTCCCTCTGCTCCCCTTGGTTGTTGCACGATGCGCCCCTCAAACCAAAGTACGCATGATTGACGCCCTCCACCGACGCAAGCGCTTTGTCGCCATGACCGGCGATGGCGTCAACGATTCGCCAAGTTTGAAGCGGTCGGATGTTGGGATTGCCATGGGCATGGCGGGGTCAGACGTCGCTAAAGAGGCTTCTGATATCGTTCTTACTGATGATAACTTCGCATCGATCCTCAACGCTGTTGAGGAAGGCCGTCGCATGTTCGACAATATTCAGAAATTCATTCTACACGTTTTGGCCGAGAATATCGCCCAGGCTTGTACGCTGCTTATCGGCCTTGCTTTCAAGGACAGGAACAACATATCTGTGTTCCCTCTAGCCCCCGTGGAGATCCTATGGATCATCATGATCACTTCCGGTATGCCAGATATGGGTTTGGGGTTTGAGATCGCGGCGCCCGACATCATGCAGCGCCCGCCTCAAAATGTATGTGTGACCCTCTGACACGCAAATATTCAGGCTAACGTACTCGCAGTTGAAGCAAGGAGTTTTCACGCCGGAGCTGCTGATTGACATGGTGGTATATGGCCTCTGGATGTCGGCATTGTGCCTGTCGTCATTCGTACTCGTTCTATATGGATTCGGCCAAGGTTCTGCCGACATTGGCGAGAATTGCAACAACGATTACAGCGAGGGCTGCAGGGTGGTTTTTCGTGCTCGTGCGACAACCTTTGCTTGCCTGACATGGTTCGCACTCTTTCTTGCTTGGGAAATGGTTAACATGCGCCGATCCTTCTTCCGCATGCAACCCAAGAGCAAGCGCTACTTCACCCAGTGGATGTTTGATGTTTGGCGTAACCAGTTCTTGTTTTGGTCTATCGTGGCTGGTTTCGTCACAATGTTTCCCTTGATCTATATCCCGAAGCTCAACACGGTCGTGTTCAAGCACGCCCCAATCTCGTGGGAGTGGGGTATTGTCTTCGTCGAAGCGCTCCTCTTCTTCCTAGGCATCGAGTCGTGGAAATGGGCGAAGCGCATTTACTTCCGGCGCCAGGCTCGCAAAACGACAGGCCATGTTCAAGATCTGGAGACTCGGGCATTTGGACAATACTATAGCATGTCGACCAGAAGCCAAGATGAAGAGAGCGGACCAGCTCGGGAAAAGGTCACTCGATAAGGCTTGAAGTCTCGAAGATCCTCCGGGTCTCGGAGGGATCAGTTCTCCCAGGGAAGCAGACTGGATAAGCCAGCTTCTCAACCAAGTATGAAAAACGGGATGGGCCAAGGGCAGAGTGGAGGTAAGAAGGAAGGGGTGAAGTGGACCAACAAGTTCTTGAAAAGGTAGGTCGTACGTTTAATTTGGGGGAATGACGTCGGAGTACTTTGACATCACATCGTTAAGGACGATGACTACGTGGGGGAGAGATGTAATGCATAACAAGTGTTCCAAGACCTCAGCGCCTCTGTTTGTAGGTTAGGCCGACTAGCTGAAGAACAAACTCAGGCTGAGTGAGTTTTCATAATTGAGTTCACTGCCAATGCAAACTGCGATTTCAGTCGACTCAGCTGCCAGCATAAACGGAATTAACAGGGCATTTAATGATGATTCAAGTTGCCTAACTATCCATCTATCCGTTGGGAAACCTATGAGAAGCGGACTGAAGATGTGCATTAGATTATAAGACGTTCCTCAAATGAGTGACAACTTGGTATGCATACATATATTACCTTAAGTCATTCGAGATACCAATGGATCAGATAAACAGAAGTGGTGCTCATCAGTTTACGGCTGGGTCCTCCGTAAGCGGAACAAGGCTTCATAAGGGAGCTGATGAACCTAATTGGTTGCTACCATTGTGATCAAATGCCCAATCTTTTACCCTGTGCGGTAACGGCATAGATGCCCGTAACCCGAGACAGATACCGTCCGACGGCACTACAATGGAACGGAGAATACATTACCTCTACTCTTACGATACCGCTGATTCTTACAGCACTAAAGCTTGGCCCATTGGGACTGATATGTCAGAGTGAACATCACCTTCAATTGACACCCGGTCTGGGCAAAACGGGCTATAACGACAACTCATGTCACGCTATAGCATGCTAGATGCAGACCCGACCTAGCGTAAGCGGAGTTACTCCCACAAGGAATACTACAGAAGGTAGCAGAAGGATAGGACTGGATGGCAAGGTTTAGAAGGCGACGCTGGCACGACGGTAGGTGGATCTTTCTCAACGAAGCCTATTAGCAGAGGTTCGCCAAATGACTAACGAGAGGGTAAAAGCAGTTCGAAGTAGTTCAGGGAATCCAGTGAAGAGGCTTGCTCCCTTGGTGACGGTAAGTATCCTAAGATCTCGTCTGTTTCTCGAGGAAATACCAAGCGAGCCGATATTGAAGGCCCTATCTTAGTTATCAAACCACCCACTTAGCGAAATTTGATCTACAGGGGATGGAAACCGAACCCATTTCATTAATTTGTGCCCGGCAGGCCCTGGTGGAATTTGATGATGCAATTTGCAAGCTCCTCCAAGTCATTGTTAGATCCTATCTTATTCATCCTTGAACTGTTGTTCGGCAACGCTCTCTAGAGACGTGGAGCGGATTTAGAAAGAGTAAAGCGCTGGTACTGGCTCATCCAATCTATTAACTAATCCCCCGTTTGTTCCACCCCAGCCTACATTACAGTCTCTGCCACTTACTCTAATTATTTTTATTTTAGCATATTGACTTTCGTTAGGGATCCTTACTCTTGTGCCTTGGGTAGAGTGTTATCTCAGAGACAGGCTCCATTTTTAATCAGCAGTGATCTTGTTGGATTGGACTGGACTGGATTTCGAGATCGGATCCAGTCCAGTTCAATGCACAGGGCTGGGGACTCCAGGAGCGCCAATGCAAATCCAATTCTCCAAATGAATTACAAGTATTCCGCATTTGCCAAAAGAGTCGCAGCGAGATCTACTGTTGGAAGAACTGAGAGTTCCCCCCTGAGCTTCAGGATCAAGATTAAAGTTTGAAGTCCTATGATTAAGGTTCAAAGTCCTAGATGGATCATTCAAAGATATAAGGCCCCAAGGGGCCTCTCATTGAGATCATAAAAACTTAACCAAGAATAATTACAATCTCGACAACAAGACTACCTTTTGTCAAGTGCACTCAGCATCCCTGCGTGACACAACAACATCTACTGCGGAATCGACCCTTAATGCTCTTGCGGTGGGTATTTAACATCTAAACACTGGGTTACCGCAGGCCCTCCTAAGCAGAATTTTCCTCATCAAGACGACCATCTTGATCGACGATCTGAAGGTCCTTATGCCCCATTCGAATTTTAGATCCCTCCCCAGACTGCCGAGTCCCCTACAGATTAGACTCCCTTCTAGTCTCCCGTGCTCAAAAAATATTCCGTGCAGGTGGGTCTACGATCCGAGGCACTCGCTGGCTGCAAAGATATCTCTCCTAAGCCTCGACCGCCGGTCGGAAAGCAGTATCTTGGCACTGTTGAAAGAGCATCCAGGAGTCATACGTGCTAGGTCCGGCTGTGGAGAGTAGCGATCCTTCTAATAACGGATAGGGTCAAAGGCTTCGCCCGCACCAAGCCGGATAAGGTCTGTTACAACGGCGGAAGTGTCAGTTGCCAAATTTCTGAAGCCGTGAATCCCGTCCAGCCAAATCCAGTCCATCCAAATCTACTCCAATGCTAGTCCAGTCCAACAAGATCACTGTTCGCAACTGTGAGGGACATGACAGCCAGTTCTGGTTGCGAGGGGTATCGTCTGCTGACTAGCATGCGCTCCAGCGCACGATTATAGGGGATGGCGGCGGTTGTCGAAGAATTTGGGGTGAAAGCCCTGGAGAGGAAGATACACTTGCTTTAATGAGATTTTTGAAGGGGAATCGGGTACGCGGTGGTTGGGTCGAAAGACGGATGAGAAATGACATACAAATCAAGACCGAGATGTGTGGGGTGAGAGCAATCACTTACCGGTGCCACGAAGAACTGGGCATTCTTGGCAGGCTAGGCTTGCTTTGGCAACAGCATTCCGTGTGCCGAATCAACGTCCAGAGGTCACAACACGCCAAGATCTTGCCAGAACCTTCCGCTGGAGACCCCGCCTTCCACTACCTGCATTCCGAGTGGATGAAGAGGCCATTAACCATGCAACGGCCGCGCTAGGTGAGAGGTCGCAATAAACCATCGGTTTCCTCTCCACTACTTACTGGGTTCACCCTGTCGTGCGTTCGAGATACGTACCGCGTATTCAACATTCTTTCTCCTCTAACTCCTCTCTCATTTCACTGGCACTCTGGCTCGGGGGTTATTCGCGGCGAGATGTCGCACAGCAGCACAACTGTGGAACCGATACGCATGTAGCACTGAAAGTGCCAACTCGAACCAACGGACAAGAGTCACATGCCGCAACCGAATAATTCCGTCTGCCCTAGGCACCAGGTCCGCCGCAAGCCTTGCTACGTAACATTGCCAAGATCCTTCCAAGACCTGCCAAGAACTCCCAAAATCTGATGGCCTAACAAATGCACGGTGCCACTCGGCGTTCCCCCACTCAGGTGCTCCGCCCAGTCCTGTGCATACTCTAGGATGACGAGTCCTTATGCGGCACATAAAGGCCAAGCACACTCACTCGCCGCGCCGGAAACGTCGACGTCTACCTCGACTAAATTTCCCCAGGTAGGAGCAGAAACCATTATAAGCGAGCCCATTCTCTACTTCAGCCCATCTTTATTGCCAACGGAGAAGTCGGGGTCCCCTGTTACAGTTATCGAATTGAACACCGCACTGTAGTTTGCTTTCTGCCCACTGAACCACCCTCTTTCGGGTCCATCGCCTATCCACCAAGACGAACTTCGTCGAAGGGTCATATTCGCGACCATCCTCAGATCTTTATCATGGAGGGCTATCCAAGTGAGCGCTCACCGGGTGCTCTGCTGCAACAAGCGGGGAAAGGCTCCGCTAAGGAGACACTGAGGCGGATATTCTCTAAAAGAAACATCAAGCCGACATCGCTGCAGAACAACGCCGCTACCCCCAACGCTATCCAGAGCGGTAGGCTGCCGATCGCTATTAGTAGCTTGGACGCCCCAGACAGCCCTGTGCTGCCCTCGGCCTCGGCTGCAGATCCAGCCCCTCATGCCCGAAAACCGTTATTAACGGATCAGAACCTGGACGAAGGTCCTCTGATTTCGGAATCCACCACTTTCGACGGCGGCAACGTCGCGCCGCTGCGACGGTTCATCGCGCTGCAAGGAGGACATGAGCATCATCTCGAGCCAAGGCTGCGCCAAGAGACCCTGTTAGGTTTATGGAAGAAGCTACTGAGCAAGGACCAGCCGTCGGAGTTGTTGGCGAAGTACGGCAAGTGCCGCGAAGAGGTGGGATATGGGACGTCCGGCATCGTGCGCATCACGCACAAGAAAAAGGAGAGTGGGACTGGCGAAGACCTATACGCGGTGAAGGAATTCCAGCGTCGGTCAAGGGAGGCGGAGGATAAGTATATCAGGCGCTTGACGGCTGAGTTCTGCATTGTCAGCGAGCTGCGCCATCCCAATGTGATACGCACGCTTGAACTACTGACGGATGCGAAGGGGAACTATTGCCAGGTGATGGAGTACTGCGAGGGTGGTGACCTGTTCACGCTAGTGCACTCGGCGCGGAAGCTAGAGATTCAGGAGGCGGACTGCTTCTTTAAGCAGATGATGCGCGGTGTTGAGTATATGCATGAGATGGGTGTAGTGCACCGTGATCTCAAACCTGAAAATTTGCTGCTTACTAGGAATGGCGGACTCAAGATCAGTGATTTCGGCAACAGCGACTGCTTTCGTATGGCATGGGAGAACGACGTCCATATGGTGTCTGGGCTATGCGGTTCAGGGCCATATATAGCTCCAGAAGTGTATATGGACCAGGAGTACGATGGCCGAGCAGTCGATGTCTGGGCATGCGGTGTCGTTTACATGGCAATGCGTACGGGTAGTTTCCTCTGGCAAAAAGCAGAGAAAGATGAAGATGAGCTATTTGCACAATACCTCGAGGATCGTCGTCAGGAGGAGGGATTCAGCCAGATTGAGTCGTTAAGCTCAGTAGGTTCCGTTTCGTCATGCCTGGCTCTTCACGATCAGTCTACTGACGTATAGATCGTTTAGTTAAGCTGTCGGAATACCATCTACTGCATGTTAGATCCGACTCCATCTCGCCGTATCACGGCATCACAAGTCTTGCGGTCCGAATGGGGTCGAGGAATACAACTCTGCCAGGCGGCCTGCTAGCGCCAGTATAATCGAGTGCGTCGCCACCTTTCGCAAGGTCTCCAGAAGCTGGAAAGGTTGGGATGAGGCTTGATCCAGATACTGTCATGTCATCACACCATAGCTATGAGCTTTTATTAGTCCTACAGATGGATGGCTAGGAATCGGCGTATATTTGATCGGGAAACTGCTGTATGAATCTGAAGCTGCGCTATGGTTGTATGCATTTGCCCAATTCTGCGAGACGGTACACCCCATTGAATATCAGTTTCTTCTCAGGTATACATCCCGTTCCTTACGTAAACTTTAGCAATCTAGCTCGCAACAAATGTGCCACTGATGCTGTTGATGATTTGGCATATCCCTTGGCGCGAGGATTTCATGAATATCTGGCTGCCGGGCTAACCCTGTATACACAGCGTTCGGTCTATGTGCGTCGCACTGTTCACGCTGATTTAAGTCGAGTCTGCGAGGGGCCTGTCCCGGTGTTTGAGTTTTCTTCTAAGTAAAGTTGTTTGGATACATAGACAAGGAATCCCGAGTATGCATGAGCGGCGTTTATGTGGACAAACACGAGCCATATGGGTGGCCGACGGTTCGGGCAAAGTCGTCTGCATTGTTCATTCCTGCAGATGAGTGTTATTTCGGAAAACTAGCATATATTAATTTGAGTGAGTGCATCCTGCGATTTCCGCTGATGATTCTATCATTTCATGAAGGTTTAATCCTGTCTCTTGAGATCACTTTCCTAATTATACAATGATTGGTGTCCTATGATACTCTATGCCCACCTAGCTTCGTGCCTGTTAACTGCTACGCCACTGTTGAATAAAATGGCAAGGAATAATGACAATGATCAACTCTAAGGTGACCACTGTTGGCACTAACCAATTGAGCCTTTCTGTTGACACCCTCATAGGTAAGTGCTTTTCTTTGGCTATGTTGCATCAGGTTGTCAATAGGCACGACGAGGTGTGATGGGGATGGCCAACTGCTTCTAGTATTCAACCAGAGTTAGATTTGGTAAATTGTTGAATTTCCTCTTATCTTCACTACATTCGTAATTGAGGGTAATCTTAGTCGAAGGCGAAAAGGACAAATGTTCAAATTGTTATTTCCATCAGTTATATCGTTCGAAATATAAAAACATATCTCGACACCTCGGTGATTCCATGCGTACAAGCCTTCGGGACAGGGATTTTGTTCTTAATGACTCGTTGCGTCTGTTAGTGAGCTGTTCGTTGATTAGCGGGGTATCAATTTGGTCGATGTCGTTTAGAACAGAGCGATTGGTGAGCGGAAAAGGGCCAAGCCTACTCGAGCCAAAGAGAGGAACTCTGGAGCACCGGAAGGATTCCAACAAGTCGGAATCTCGATGCCCACCACACGAGGGCGGCGGTAGAATTATTTGATGTTCTCTCGTAATACGGACATGGTTCGAGACAGCTAGCGAGGCAGAAATTGAGGAATATGGATACAAAGCTTGCATAAAGCTGAGAGAAGTGAAGACGAACAGTTAAACACTTTCACTGGGACGCTCTATCCAGCCATGGTTCTCCATCCTCGACTACCTTGGACATACAATGAATGATCCTCAGCCAATAGCAGGCCAACTTGAGCTTGGATAGCCTCCTCATCGGGGCGTCTTCTGCATCTTCATGACCAAATAAGTCTCGAAGAACAATCTCATGGGGGTAAGGCTACTGGTTCCTATTTTCTCCCCAGGGACTACATGGACTCCGTTCTACGATCGCCAGTAAATATTCCCACCGCAACCCCAGAACATGAGCTGACATTTAACAAGAAACAATGATTGTCGTTAGAAGCGAATGAGGCAACGACGGCCAAGATATGCGTGAGGAGTAGTTGGCGGTTTAGCAGACCGAGGGCAGTCCAACATCTGGGAGCATCATCTCAGGACGTTCACGATGCAGAGTTTCGCGATCGCGTGGCTTAACTCGTCCAAAGGGCTCCAAGAGACATCACCGAAGCTCTCCACGATCCGGGACTCTTTCCATCGAACAAACGAAGCATTGCGCTTCTGTCCAAGCACAAAAAGTTAAGGAAACATGGAAGACGCGAGAAAGAAGGGGTGGCGATACAAGGGCAGGGGCCTGGTGAGGATGGCATTCCAAGAGCGCTAAACCTTTTTAGATACCGAGAAGTCGGCCGAGAGCGTGCCAAGAATTTTTGGGGGAGGGCATCGATGGGTTCGCATGGGGGAGAACTTCACGAGAAAATCCGGCTTCCATCCAGTCTCTGGCAACGTTCGTTGCCGCAGCATGTGGGAGAAGAGGCGCCACAGCGAACCATAGGAAGAGAGTCTGTGCGATAATGGTCAACATTTACCATTGCTCCTCAGGTTTTCGACTTCAAATGATTTTTAAACGACTTCTGAGCGCGAACAATGTTATCAATCATGCTCTCGATAGGATTTTTTCGTAAGACCTCCATGGTGCGATGAAAACTGTCGTGGCCCGTGAAGAAGGTTCCTTTCAGCCAAGCGTGGCGGTTGTCGGTGTTAAGAGCCTCCTCGTTGCAACGTGCTCGAGGCATGCAGACTGGCTGGTCAAAAAGTTTCACTGACATGGAGGTGGCTGATCAAAGGAGGACACTGCTGATCCATCGTCGGCTGATGGATGCCAAGAGTGGGGGCGGTAAGTTCGACCAAAATCCTCTCCGCACCTGGTTCGTGAACGTACATAGCTACGGTCCACTACTGGTCGGCTGTTCACTGCGGCCTGTGGTTTCCCATTCGCGTTCGTTGCCACAAGGCATTCGCCACTCAGGTGGACCTCTCACCCATCCTAGCCTCCAAATGCACGATCAATGGGAACGAAGGGTGCAATTATGGGAGGGGAAATTAGCACGCGACACAAATCCCAATCCATCACCGACGCTACAGGTGCAAGTGCAGGCGAGAATGTTAGCGGGCAGGGTCCGACATAAACGTAGCTCATTACAGGACGAAGCATGGAGTAAGGCAGAAGTGGCTAAACGGAGCCAACAATCAAGTGGGTGGTAGATTTGTTGACACCAGCAACAGCTAGCCATACACCATCTGTCGATCTCATCCGAGCTTCAAGAGAAGCCGAGGCTCCTTCACGTGTTCTACGGGCTCAGATGGCCAGACGGCCAGACGGTGATAGATTCAGGTTGCCATTCTCATGCGGAGCAGCGGATGCTTCAGGTGCAAGCTCTCGTGATCGGCGAGCTTGGTTGACTCCCGCAGGCCCCGCTTCTCGCTTGTCTATCTAGAAGCCGCGGCCTGGCGAAATGTTTCTGGGGAGCTCAGCGGATAGGGCTTGCGCCATGCATTGAGTCTCGGTATCCTAATCGAGCTAGGACCTCAGGTGCTGAGGGGGAAGGGCAAAAGAGACGGGCCATATCATGGATCATGGCCAAGACGACAATCCGGAAATCCATGTTGGGTAGGGATGCAGAAGTCCCATAAGCCAACTCTAATCGTGAATAAAGCCAGGCCACTTACCTCCTTGGGCGTAGTCCGTGATGGCTTGCGGATGGCTGCACAGGCCAAGACCTGTGGGGGTACCACACAAAGATCGTCCTGGTGGCTTTCAGCCAATCAGGAACAAAGACAATTCCCACGTGCAGAAGGTCAATGTCAGAGTGGCTGCTTGGAATCAACTGTTGCAGGCACCCTCGTTTTGTATCGGACGGTTGTGGCATGAAATTTCACGACAGAGAATACAGAAGCCAAGGGGCCAAGGAACCAGGACCAGGACCTTTTCTGAGTGTCGTTTCGTTTTTCTTGGGACGCTCGATATGTGGCTGGGGCGACCCGCAAGTCCTGTATCTTCTCTTGGATTTCTCTACATCCCCACTCACATATTTATTCATCCTTTTGCTCCTCTTAAACTCCCTCACCCTTCTTCTCCTCAATCACATCCTTAACTATCTTCCACCTTCTCGCCTTTCGCTCTTGCCTTTGCAAAGCAAACTCACCACCATAGTGTCACTGCCTGGTGGTTTCTACCGCGTCGCTCTTCTCTCTTTCTGGTTATACCCCCATATCTTCTCCAAGCAGCATCTACACAAGCCGAGAGATTTTCTTCGGAAAGCTTCAATACTGCCACGATGGCCGTCCTCGGGCAGTACGACTACCTCTTCGCAGTCGGTACCATCTTTGCCTTCCTCGATGCCTGGAACATCGGAGCCAATGATGTCGCCAACTCTTGGGCCTCTTCCGTATCCTCCCGTTCCATCACCTACTTACAAGCCATGTGTGGTGCCTCCGTGATGGAGTTCAGTGGCGCGCTCGGTGTTGGTGGTCGTGTCGCTGATACAATCCGAACAAAGATTGTCGACGTCGAAGCCTTTGACGAGAGCCCGGCTCTGCTGATGCTTGGTATGGTCTGCGCCGTGATTGCCTCTTCTGTCTATCTCACTATTGCTACCCGCTTCGGTTTCCCTGTTTCTACCACCCACTCCATTCTCGGTGGTGTTCTGGGTATGGGCGTCGGTGCTCTGGGTGGTTCTGGGATTACTTGGGTTGGCTACAAGGATGATGGCTCGCTCGATATTCAGAAAGGTGTCGTCCAGGTAAGTGATTCCTTGACGCCTATAAATGTTCCTCTAGCCCCTTGCCGCAACGTTACCAACGCCGCTTTTCCGACTAGGTCTTCCTCGCGTGGATTATAGCTCCCGTACTTTCCGGCGCCTTCGGCGCTATAATTTTCCTCTTCACCAAGTACGGCGTTCTTCTCCGCAGTAACCCAGCCATGAGGGGCCTTATCCTCGTTCCCTTCTACTTCTGGCTTACTGGCTCTCTCATTACTATGCTGCTCCTTTGGAAGGGTGGCTCTTACGAGGTTAGCCTTAGTGGTGCTGAGATTCCTGGTGTCATCGTCGCCGCCGGTGCCGCATGGGGCCTTCTCATGGCCGTTTTCCTCGTTCCCTGGCTGTACCGTGTCGTTATCAAGGAGGATTGGCAGCTCAAGGGCTACCATATTTTCCTCGGCCCTCTCCTGCTCCG
This sequence comes from Fusarium keratoplasticum, assembly GCF_025433545.1. Lineage (NCBI taxonomy): Eukaryota > Fungi > Ascomycota > Sordariomycetes > Hypocreales > Nectriaceae > Fusarium > Fusarium keratoplasticum. Next base: position 576,041 of record NC_070542.1, on the reverse strand, counting down.
CCGAGGCCCTGTACCCCCTCCCCCGGCCGACTTCAAGGGCGTCGTTCGCAACTTCTACGAGGGTCATCTTACCCGCGAGGAGCTTGAGGCCCGCCATGCCCAGCGCGCCGCCGACCTCACTGGCGACATCGAGGGTCAACGCGAGAAGAAGACCGCTATTGATAATGACACGGAGCAAAATTCTCCCGATAACACCCAAGTCACCCCGCACAAGTCTCTGATCGGACCCAAGCCTCATGCTCCCTGGTACTCTGGTGCCTTTGTTTGGTGGGCCATCAAATTTGCTATCTTGCGCGGTGTCGACCGAGATATCGTTAGCTCCCAGAGCGAGAAGTCTGTTGTTGCTGGTGATGTGGAGGAGATCCATGCCCGAGCCCGCCATTTTGACAACCGTACTGAATTTCTTTACACTTTCCTCCAAGTCATGACTGCTGCCGCTACTTCTTTCACCCACGGTGCTAACGATGTGGCTAACGCCGTGGGTCCCTACGCCTCCATATACCAGATCTGGCAGTCTGGAGCGGTTCCTGGCTCCAAGGCTCAGGTCCCTATCTGGATTCTCGCCTTTGGCGGCGCTGGTATTGTGATCGGCCTCTGGACTTACGGCTATAATATCATGCGCAACCTGGGTAACCGTGTCACACTCATGTCCCCTGCTCGAGGGTTCTCCATGGAGCTTGGCACTGTCATTACCATTATCCTAGCCACTCGACTTAGTGTGTAATTTCCCATGTTTTTTTTCCGCAGCTACATATACTAACCGAGTCTTTTAGAGCTACCTATCTCCACTACTCAGTGCATTACGGGTGCTATTGTCGGCGTCGGTCTCTGCAACGGCGACTGGCGGTCTATCAATTGGCGCATGGTCGGCTGGATCTATTTAGGTTGGTTTATTACTGTTCCAACGGCCGGGCTTATGTCTGGAATTCTGATGGGTTTTATTACCTACGCGCCTAACTGGTAGATGGTTCGTCTGCTAGCAAACTAGGATCAAAGCGCTTATCATAGGCATCCACGATGAACGCTGCGTAATGAGCGTTGCCTACTTTTTGTTTCCTTTATATGGGTAAATTGAATGTTTGTCCAGACTACTCTTCGAGCCCTTCGTTCTTGATCACTCATTTGAGTCTACCGTGATACCGCGGCGCCCCTCAATCCTAGGGGATAATGCTTTGACTGGGATATGGTATTATAGAAATCTTTGACCAATAGTCTGTAGACGATATTCGGCCTGCAATTTACGCGACTCTATTATTATGTCTTGTGGTTAGGTTATTTCGCCTAGCCACGACCTCAGCTCAACTCGGATCGTCTTCGATCCGCATTGCTTACTCCACTCCCACGTTCTCCTTAACTTTGGTTCAATAATAGAAAACCCGGACACGCTACGAAATGTTGTCTCCTTTCTGCAGTCTTAAAAACGTGAAACTATGCTCTAACCCGATGTCTTCTGCTAGCATCAAGTTGAGGGAAAAAAAATCTCGGCTTGCCCCGGCAACGTCGCTACCCGCATCTGGGTGATTTACTGGATGTGCCTAGGCCAGCCTGGCCGCCATGAACGGGGCCGTAGACAATGTCTGCAGATCTCCCATAATATATGGGCAGAGTGCTGTGATGAGCCACAGCGTGTAGGGTGCTGGGATGGGGCGGCATAGGGGATTGCCGTCAGCCTCTCGTTGATATTAGATCTTGAACCCATGGCATCAAGCAGCCGAGCAGAAGGCTGAGGAGAGACCGAGGCTGCCCTACTTTCTCACTCTCCAGGAATGCCATCTTCCGGTACAAAGAGTCCTTTGCTGGTTCCAAGCATTACTCCTAGCCATGACTTTGGAGCTAAATTGATGACAGCATCATCGACTGGATATAGCGTGTTACAACTTGGGCTAGCATAGACTGGGATAAGTTGACGAGCTGCCTAATATTTGGCCGTTAAATCAATGCACTTCTATGGTGCTGATTTCGTGTAAATTACGACGTTCGAGCTTGACATGCTTGACGATGAGAAGGCTGAGAAGTGGAGAATTCCGTAATCCGCTCAGCAGCAGTCCCAGTCATACGGCTGAACCTAGTTTTTTGCGTCTTCTGGTCATAAACTTGGGAGGCGACGTAAAAAAGGACTTTCCCCGCTAGAGACATGTATTGGTAACGTGAATTCGATCAGATAAGGTTATCCAAGGTCCAAAGGTTATCTTTATAACCATGTATTTCCGCGAGACACTAAGAAAACCGATGGCCAGGCGATAAGAGGCCTACTGACCCCATGGCTTCGTATGCTTGAACAACCGCCTATTGATAATGTACCATCTAGATGCCTTTGTAAACTCCACTTTCTACGTGGCTTCATTGTCAATCTCGCCAGTCAATAGAGGTCTGCGAGACGGGAGTGGCTCGGCGTTGTCATCGACAAGGCGTTCGCTTGGCAACTGGATGGCGCGGTCAACTTCGTAAGGTAAGCCGCGATGACGGCCTCGAATCATCATAGCGCATATGACAAGCTTGCTACAGACGGAGAACTGGCCAGACAAAGACGTCTGAACGCCCGGGTGACCGAGACTGAGGCCAACGTTACCACTGCAGGAGGATAAGTCTCAGACCTTAGCTACATGATGAGGGAGGGATAGAACAAAACTTACTATGCCGAGGTTACCTCGAAGAAGATAGGAAACACAGAAAATTCCTGCGATTGGAGCTATTATTATCATATTTTCAAGGCGAAGCATAGGGCAAGTTGGTAGAGGTGAGATACTCACAGGTTGTGAGGTATCCATGATCTTATCTGACTCGGCAATACAAATAAGAAAGATCCCCAGGAATATATACCAAAGATCGAAACTGAGTTGATTTCGCATGTGCGCCATGACGTACTTGCCGCCTGTCTTAGCCTCTTCCGGGTTAACCTGCTCAGGAGCGTATTTTCCCAGCGCCCGCTCCTCGTACGTATTAGAGGCACGAATAGTCAAGGCAATAGGATAAACAGAGATGTACATCATCACCAGTAGGCTAAACTGTGCGGCCGGGTTCAGTCCGGAGAGATCGAAGGTAGATGTTCCCGTATGACGTGATGAAGCGGCTTGAAAGATGGCTGCTAAGATGCGCTGGGCAAGTGGTAGGTCCGTGACGGATGGGTTGTCAAGGTCTAGGACGATAAGCAGCAGCACATCCAAGAAATTTAGGCCGAAGAGGATGCCGAAGAGAATCCACGTTGGGCGACTTGGGAACAGGAGCATACAACATCGGCGTGGGTGCTCTAGAAGGAAAGCTAGTGGTCCTCGCAGGGCCGAATTCTTGGGTACAAGCTTGTAGAAGCTCCAAATGAGGAGACGTAGAAAGATGGGATAGAAGTTGTACCCGGTATAGGCCAGAAAAGTCATGACTAGCATCGGAAAAGTCGCGTCGCGAAAATGGACCATGGAATCCGGTGTTAAAGTGAAACCGAGATTATTCGCCATGGTTTGCGCAGAATAAAAAGCCCTATTGCAATGAGTAAAGCAGAGCAACGCAGGGCCGGGTGGAGCGAGAGGAACGGACTCACCACCAAATCTTGTTCTGGCCTACCTCGTCGAGGTAGTCGGTGTACTTGGAAGGGGCATGCTGAATCCAAGGCAGAAGACAGATGACTCCCAAAACGTGCAAACCCACAAAGTATCCTTCCATCGAGTCAGCTTCGGCCCCCACGTGAATAAGCTTACAAAGAGGTGATCCCCTTCCGTCTATAAGACTCACCAATACAAATCCAGAGAAGGAGTTTCAAGCTGCGATATTCAATGCCACCCAAAAGCTCCCGTTCCTCAGCGGACAGACCATGAAATTGCGAGTTTCTTCCAATAGTTACCTGTGAAGACAGCTGGGGTAGGTCAGACACTCGGGTGTATGGTGCTGAAGGCCGCGAAGCACCGCGGTCACTCTTACTTAACTCGCGACTGCGGTTACATATTTGGCCTAGAACAAAAATAGACGATGCGACACGCTCAATAGAAGTGGCTCGCTCCAGACTAAGGCGCTCACGACTGCGCCAGCGGGAGTCTCTGCTCATTCTGCTAGTCGTTGGGGTGATAGGCTTTTGGATGGTCCCTTCATCTGTACTGACAGGAACGTCTGTCGAGATAGGTTGCGATTCCGATATGTTTACCGTACTATCCTCTATATATCCCATGGAGCCGCGCTGGCCTTCTCGGGTGGTGGGGAACGAACATCCTACCCAAGATTATTCTCAATCCAATAAAATAGCTAATTAGTTGATGCGTCTTACTGCGGTCGCGCCCGCCAAGGGGTGGGTTGTAGATGGTTACGGAATCTCTCCGATGGCCTTGCAACGTCGAATCAAAAGTGATGCGAAGGCTCTGGTCGAGTTTCGCTTGTTGTTCTGGTAGTGGCAAAGCGGCCTGCTTGTGGATAAGCCCAGAGCACTCGTCATCTAGCGGCTCCCTTAGTTTAGCCGTGGGATTTTGGGAGAGCAAAGCTGAATCTCGGTTTGCAGGACCCTCGCTGTTCTTATCGGGGCAGTCCCCGTTATGCCCTGTATTCTCTAGAGCTGGAGAAAAAGAGACGGCGTTAGGCCAATCGGGAAGCTGGATCTCGAAGTCGGCAGTGAGCGGTCTACCTGGACGATCGCCTTGCGCTGTATAAGATTTCCAGCGGAGCATGGACGGAGCTATGCGTGCATCAGCGTCATAAGCAAACTATGGCGGGCAATGATAGCAATACCAACTTGCTTGAGACGCCGCTCGAACCAGTAGAGTCGAGTTGCGATGACCACGATATTGATCACAGCCATATGGGCAATGGTGGGAATAACGTAGATGACAAGTTGTTGGTATGTCTTGAGATTTTTGACGTCAAAAGTGTTGAGGCCGGATTCTGTAGACGCGCTGGCGCCGAAGAAGAAAGCATCTATAGCAGCGACATTACCGTAGGGTAAGATCACGGCAAAGCCGACTAGGCCAACCACGATAATATAGGCATCTGGAATGTGGATTAGCCCTTGTCAGTCTGCCTGAGAGCTTCGTGCGATATGGCAAACCCACAGTGTAGTGTGAAGAAATTTATGGAAGGTTTCCACATGGCGGTGAAACACGTCGTGTAGCAGGCTTGATATCCTCAAGACCTGTTTATTTGGGGCAGGGAGAAAAATAAGCAAGGGGACAGTTAGGGGTACAGTAGTTATTATAGCCACTTGCACGGAGCCCGCTGAGGGCTCCTTTGGGTGGGGTTCGGTGGCTTGGCATTGGTGGCTTAGGCTTTCAAAACCAATCTTAAGCCACGCTGGGGTGACACGCGGCCCCCCAAAAGCCTGGGCTAGAAACATGACTTGGAACCACCGAGATTTCATGGCCATGCCACGGCCAGGTGGTCACAGGCGGCAGAATGACCCCGTTGGAAGGAACAACATGTCCCCGCTCACGCCGAACCAAGTGAGCCAAGCCCGCTTACTCACTCGTCCCAAGTGAGCCGCAAGGTGTGACGATCGTAGGATTCCCAAGGGATAAACCGGTCGCGCTGGGTTTATGTTGGCAGAGGGGATGCAGGCGTTGTCTTGAACAGGGTGTAAGTCACGTCTGGTAATGTGCTCAAGGGTATTGAGTGTAACCAAGTTGTATTGATAGCTGAGGTAGCTGTTACATAGGAAAGTGCAAATGAGCGTGTTCTATACTTCGTGATGTCCCCTGGGAGCGCTGGGAGCGTTGGGAGCGTTGACGATACAAGCCGTCGCTCCGGGTCGCTCCATCACTCCTACTGTGGTTCGCCGGGCTGGCTGACTCATTACTTCCTTTCCCGTGGGCGCCCGCTACAGAGGCGCCCGGGCGCGCTTTTAGATTTTTTACGTTTTGAATTTTACAAAATTAGTAGAATTTATTTAAAAATTAAGAGAAATTATTTATGATATCTATTATATTATATCTATATATATATCTTACTTTAATTACTATATCTTTAATATTCAATTAGTTATAAGGTATTTAAAGGGGCCCCATAGGGACACGCCTAGGCGCGCCTCCACTCGCGAACGCGTAGGCGTGCAGATTATGTCAGCCCTCAATTTGGCTTAAACCCCACAGTCGCAGTTTCAGGGGCTCCGTCTGTTGCTGCCACTGCTGAACACAACTACAGTCTCCAGGAGCGGGCTTCCGCTATGGCCCAAGCAACATTTCCTGATGATGTGCTCCCGCCGGAGGGTACATACGATTCACGAGAGGCTCTACTCGCAGCTATCAACGAATGGGCAGCACCCAGAGGATACGCATTCATAACTGGGAGGTCTTCGCGATCAACTAGTGGAAGGCAGATTGTTACATACGCATGTGATCGGTGGTGTCGTCCACCTAGCGCCTCAAAAGATCGCCAGCGCAAGACTACTACACGAGGAACCAATTGTCGGTTCTCAATCATTGCGAAGGAATCCCTGGATAAGGCGACCTGGTCTTTAAGGCATCGTCCAGACAGCCGATTTTCCTTACACAACCACGAGCCAAGCTGGCACAAATCGGCTCATCCAGTCCATCGGCAGCTCTCTGATGCGGACAAGTCAACAGTCAGCCGCCTTACGAATGCCGGGGTAGCGCCAAAGGATATCAGGACTTATATCCGTCAGAACTCGAACACCATTGCAACCCAGCAAGATATCTATAATCGTATCGCAGATAGCAAACGAGAGCTGTGTGAGGGACAGAGCACTATACACGCCTTTGCTAACCAGCTGGATAAGGAAGGGTTCTGGAACCGGATGCAGCTTGATTCAGATGACCGAATCACGGCAGTGTTATTCGCCCATCCAGAGTCATTGGCATACCTCCAGGCTTATCCAGACCTACTTTTCCTGGACTGCACATACAAGACGAACAAATATGGGATGCCACTCCTTGATATGATTGGCGTTGATGCCTGCCAGCGATCCTTCTGCATCGCCTTTGCATTCCTTAGTGGCGAGACTGAGCAGGACTACCTATGGGCCTTGGACCGGCTCAGGTCCCTGTATGAACTCTGCAATACAAGGTTTCCATCTGTTATCTTAACAGACCGCGATAAGGCTTGTATGAACGCCGCAGAGATCTGCTTTCCATCTTCAATCTCGCTGCTATGCCTATGGCACGCGAACAAGGCAGTCCTCCGCTATTGCCAGCCGACATTCGTGCGCCACCAACAAGGATCGGAGGCCTATCAGCAGGGTCTGAGCGATTGGAGTGAGTTTTTTCAACCACTGGCACTCAATTATGAAGTCACCAGACGAAGAGGCCTTTGATCAGCGCGTACAAGAGCTTGAAAGGCGCTACCTACCGCAATACATTGAAGAGGTTGGCTATATCAAGGCCAATTGGCTCGATCCATACAAGGAAAAGCTGGTGAAGGCTTGGGTTGATCAGCACCCTCATTTTGGTAATGTAGTTACCTCGCGGGTTGAGGGTATCCATGGGCTCCTTAAGAGCCACCTCAAGAAATCTACGCTGGATCTCTTCGAGGCTTGGAGGGCTATGAAGCATGCGCTTCTTAATCAATTAGCCGAACTGCGATCCAACCAAGCGAGACAGCAAATGAGAATACCAATTGAGCTCTCTGGATCACTATATAGTGCCATACGTGGCTGGGTATCTCACGAAGCTTTACGCAAAGTTGAAGAACAGCGGAAGCTGCTCTTGAAAGAAAACCTGCCTAGTTGCACCGGCGCATTCTCTCGATCTCACGGCCTCCCTTGCGCCCATACTCTCAAGGCTCTACAAGAACAAGGTCAAGCCCTTCGCCTAGAGCATTTTCACACGCATTGGCACCTCAATCGCCATGGTGTTCATCAGTTACTACTAGAGCCTCGGCATCGACCTGATCGAATAGCCGCCGGTTCGACTACTGGTAGACCGCAATCAAGCACCCAGAGAGAGCCAAGTGCATTCGAGGCAGTTCAGGCAACAGTACGGCCAAAGGCACAACCCAAATGCAGCAGATGCCACCAAGTAGGTCATAGAATGACTTCAAAGGCATGCCCTCAGCGATACGAGGAACTTTTGCAGTCGTCAGCATCGTCGGCGCAGGTAGGGGCAATGCCAGCGGCGTTGCCGTCGGCATTATCAGGGCAGGTACGACCAGTGCCGACGACATCTTCATCAGCACCATCTTTGCAGGCAGGGGAAGCTCTAAGACCAATGTCTTCAGGGTCATCAGGGCAGGCAAGGCCAATCAGGGATAGTGCTAGCTGCATTGTTGTTAGTATCGACGACACAGACAGTACAGTGCCGGCAGCATCATCATCAGCACCGTCGGCTCAGGCAAGGATGGTGCCGGCACCTAGGTATGATGACCCGCGGGCTATCTATCAGAGATATGTTGCTGCTCGAGATGCCTGGTACAAGGCGCAGCCTCGTGGCAGTATTAAAACCAACCAGCAATATCGGAGGGCGCTAGGTCTACCTCTGCGGTATGACAAATCAAGCTATCAGTGGTGTCTCGATTGGAAGCAGATGGGCAAGCGCTGCGATACGCCAACTGGCTCTAGAGATTGGACTAAAGAGGAGATGATGGCCTACCTAGATTGGAGCAAAGCAGAAGATGACCGGGTCGAGGCTCAGGTAGCCACGGAGATGGAACGCATGCCTTTTTCTAGTAGAAGAGGTATGTGTGATATTTGGGAGGCGGCAGCGGCAGATGGCGAGGCCCAGCAGGCTATTTATTCAGGTAGATAATCAACTATTCCTCACCGTTCGGGATCATAGGATTTTAGTACTCAGTAGTAGTAGTAGAGTTTATAGGATTTTAAGAACTACCTCAGAACTCGGAATTACAGCTGTGCGGGGTTTAAGCCAAATTGAGGGCTGACATAATCTGCACGCCTACGCGTTCGCGAGTGGAGGCGCGCCTAGGCGTGTCCCTATGGGGCCCCGTATTTAAACCTGCGCTTAGTCATTATTCATTAAATTCACGCGCCCAGGTGCGCGATTAGTCTCATTCAACTTTCAATAATTATAATAAAATTAAAGAAAGTTATAATAAGAAAATTAGGATCATAAGCATATTTATGATGCTATTACATATTACATACAGAGTTTTTATAATTTAATATAAATGAAATGTTAGATTATTATAGAAAACGTAAAAAAATCTAAATGCGCATCCGGGCGCGCATGTAGCGGGCGCCCTTTCCCGTGTGGTCCAGATGACGTAACAGGGTTTCAGCCTCAAGCTGGCAGACCATGCTTCAGCTGCTGAAGATAGGATGCTGAACACTTGGAGAAATTGGCCTTCAAGCAGGCCTGTCACACATAATCGAGCGAGGCGAGACCAACCAGCGGATGAGGAAGAATGTAGGGTTTTCGGGAGACGCGAGCAGAATGGCGCAGAACTGTAAATAGCCTAGCGTACTTGAATTAATTTCATTCATTCAGTAACAGGGTTTCTGCCATGGCCTACCGCCTGCTGCGGTTTGGACCGTGGCAACTATGATCGCTACTATAGCGATTATAGCCCAACCTTTTGCCCTGCGGCGTGACGGTTAGGGGTACCGTTACAGATCGGGCCTGATTTTACGGACATCAAAATTTGGAATTTATATGGGAGGATCGAAATTTTGGTGGTGTATTAGGTATGGGTGTCCACTAGGTGGTGCCGGATGGTACGGCATGTGGACTCTTCAGTTGATGAAGATGCTACAATACAATGCAGTCCAAAGGAGAGCATGACGGTGATGATGACGAAGAAAAGAATGATGAGGATTAAGAAGATGAAGAAGAGGAGAAGGACTACAATGGAGATTACGGTTAAGACCGCTGAGTGGAGCGATACTGGATCAGTCACAATTTGGTCATCCGGCACTGAATAGGCTAAAAATACTGCGTCACCCCATGCACGTTGGATTGTGGTGCAAGGGGTAGCATCAGCCGAAGGCTGTCCGCGGGCTGGGCAGGCTATTGCCACTGGTCCAGTCGTCTAGCCATTCTTGGTATTGTGTATCTTGTAAGGATTCCGTGTAAGAACCTGGCGTCTCCTAAGCTCCTAATCCCTCATCTTCATCTTCATGCCATCCGGGGGAGACTCGTAGATCAGGCGATTCCGATCAAATGGCGCATCCAACATCAGACCCTCGAGCGTTTTCACACGAGAGACAGCCACGTAGCTCAAACCAGTCTGAAAGTCCCGACAGGAGAGATCGGTAACGATCATGTCTTCTGTGATGCTTTGTGACTTATGCACGGTAATTACGTAGCATACTATCAGGGGAAACTAGGTGCGAGTGCAGAGCGTAGCTCTAATGAGGAAGTCCCTCTCAACTAGGAGAATCGGGACAATCTTCCTGCCGTCAGGGGTGGTCAGGAACACCGGTCCGCCATAACTATCAAACTCCATCATAATAACACAGGGAGGGTCTTGGATGGGGTCGGCCCCGGGTGCCCAGCCGATATCGTAAACTATACCGCGAGCGCCATTGCAGAGGCCAACGGGCTGCCAAAGGTTAGACGTCAGCATTAGACGGGCGCCAATGCATATAGGGATCTGCTTCGCAAGGTTGCCCGCCTTGTCGTCAGGGGCAGCAGCCCCGCCAGGGCCGACGTTCTTAGCCGTAACCTGGATGACCGGCCGGCTGAGGCGGTCGAGGTGATAGTGGTTATATTCGTTCACCCTATCTTTAGTGGCGTATACTCGCAAGGCGTTGACGAATCTCGCGACCTCCCGATCGTCTAGCTTTGCCTGTACGCGGCTGGAAAGGAGCTTCTAGGACTCCTTAGATAGTTAGAGCAGCCGCAATTCCCCAAGAGCTGTGCGAAAGGCCTCCTGATCGTCGCCGCGCTGTCGCTGAACAACCTTCAAGAATACTGTTTTATCGAAGCGCCTATACGCATTCCTCCCCTTGATCTCTACCCCGTACACCTCTTTATCATAATAAAGTGGCTTCTGTAGCATAGGGTGGAGTTAAAAGAAATCGCCGACCAGCAGGATGTTTAAGCCGCTAAAGAACTCTTTATTCCTACTCGGGAATGCCTCGCGGAGACGGTCATCGATCCACGATAGCTAACGCAGTCCTAGCATGCTCTTCTCATCGATGATCAGGTACTTGATATCCTTTAGCTTCTTCTGGAGCTGGGCCTTATTAATCGGCGCCAGGGGCCGGAATCCTTATTGATTGGGAGGTGCAACAGGGAGTGCAAGGTAGTGCCCGATATCTGGTTTCCCGCGACGCCCGTGGGCGCGGCACGCTAAATAGGCGTCCCTCTCCCGCCCGTCGCGGCTTAGAGGTGTGCAGAGAGTAGGTTGATGAGGTATGACTTGCTAGTGCCGCCTCCACCATCCATATGGAGTAACAACTAGGAAGGATTCTGCGTCAAGAAATGGTCTATCACTATGTCCTACACCAGGCGCTGCTCTGGATTTAGGGAATCGCGAGCTTCCAAGGGTTGATCATCGATATTAAGGTCCAGGTTGTTTTCAGCTTTACGTTGTTTCCAGTAGTCACCGTTGAGAATACTATCGTCGGTATACCGTCCAACGTGAGACGTCTAATTATAATTGATATCGATATCTCGGCGGCCGAGGATATCGATATCTTCTTCCTCCAGCGGCCGGTCAGGCAGCATGCGGGCGAGCTCATGCCAGTCTTCCTCTATGACGGGCTCCTCATGGACCTCAGGCTCAAATTCATCGTCCTCTGCCCTCAATTCTTTTGCATCTAGATCCCCATAATGATCGTCCGCATGGGTATAGTAGAGCTACCTGCAGAACTTATACGTAGCCGCGAAGGAGTCGAACCGCTGCCCGTCCATTACGAGCAACTCTCGTGGAGAGCGATGTGGATGAACCATCATCAACTTAACACGGGAGAAGTCGTTAAACTGGGGAGAAGCCTCTATGGACTTATATCGAGGGAAGTAAGAGAGGACCCTCTTCTTCGCGTTAGCAGCGAGTCTCCTCCACGTCTTGAGATTGTATGATTGCAGGTACTCAAGGTAGGTTACATCCTTATTTTGGTCATTTCTCTCCAGGTATTTCCTATAGCTGCCGACGGTCTCGATGATATCTTCATCGACGCGATACGAACGGCCATGTAGCTCCAATGGACGGCAGTCCACGACGACGACCATCCGTATGCCTTCTTGCAGAGGGATGTTAAGTAGAAGGTGGGAAATCTCCTGCGCCGAATAATCTCTCTCGGCAATCACTTATTCATAAGGCGAGAGGAGAAGGATAATAGGGGCTAAAGATATGCCGTATGCGGCAAAACTTGATCTGCAAGCTTGCAGTAAGGCTCTATCTTCTTCTCAGATTTGCTGTAGTACTTCGCAGCATATGTGATTACCGCCTATAAGCTGGTGCAAGGAGATATGTCGATATTGGCTAGCCACCCTAGGATAATAGCCGGATTAAAGTGGTTCATGAGACTATCGTTCCGGGCCGCCTCGAAGACGTAGTATATCCTTCCTTCCTTCCTAATGACTGCGGCCAGCTCCCATAAGGCACGAGGGAAGTCAAAACGATACTCCCTCTCTGGATTGGCAACGTTGGCCGCCTCGATATCTACAGCAGCGCCTTCCATATCCCTCGCTAGGTCACCGGTTCTCTTCCTCACCCGCAAGCAGTACGTGGTATTGCACTTGTGGCGCTGGCAACGGTTCACGATTTGTGAGAGCCGCAAGAATGTTATCTCTATGCTCAGGGGATCCACGCTCAGAGGATTACCTTCGCCCTGCGGCATTGCCCTACTCGGCTCGGGGTTAATCGCCGTGACGTAGAACCCCCACGTTCGTGCAAATACATCACGAGCGGCTTCCTCCTCTATGTCGGTTCCGGGGCAATTATCCATCCAGTACAGGCCGTGGTTATGTAGACTACCACGGCCTTACCATTCATACCGATCCCAGTAATCCGTAATATTAAACTTCTTGCTTAATACAATATCTCGAAAGAGGCAGTATCGCCGGTAGAAGTAGAAAGCAGCAATATGAGGGTTCTAACGCAATAGGCGGCGCGATAGAGCTATCCTCTCCGGCTCGGTGGCGGCAAGCTAGTCGTCATACTAGGGCATATACTAGTAGAGACTCCGCCAGTATAAATCTGCCGGGCTAAACGTGATGAATGCACCAGGACAACCAAGATTATAGGCATAAGCCTCGAGGTCCTGCCTCCTTTTATTCCAGAAGGGACACGTACCGCGAATAGACACCGCATGCCTTATGATCGAGTTGATCAGCGCCTGCGCCTCGGGGTCCTCGCTATGTTCCAGCGCCTAAATAAGTTGCTCTCGCGTCAGCGGCTACTATCTCCCATCATGTTTCTTCACGAAGAATCTAGACCGTAAACGTGCTTATAACCGCATTAGCGTATTAAAGGCGACGAAGCAGAAGGTCAGGTGGCATGCAAAACGCCCGTCATGCCAGCGCATCGCATGCTCGACGTAATCCTTATAATCAATAAAGCGCAATCAAGGTTCAACAAAGTCAGCTCTACCATCAGGAAAGAGGCAGGGAAACGCCAAGGAGAGCAAGGCATGAGAGCGATTAAACTCATTAATGGGTATGTGTCGTATATTCGGGAGCTACAGCTCGTATTGCGCCTGCGCCTAGAAGCTTATAGAAAGCTCTAAATCAGCTTCCGACTCTCCATCGAGAATAGACCGCAGAGCATCGAGCTCCGTGTCCTTTGCCAACAGGTCTAGCACTGCAGCCTCGTCCTCCAGGTCAGGCTCTGCCTCCTGATCTTCCTCGGGTCCAACATCCGCAGCCTCCACCTGACTCTAGGGGATAGCATCCAGGACATTGCCATCTTAGGGCAATTAATTTAGCCTCTCTTCCTCGATGACAACGCATCGATACCCAGGATAATAGCGCCGGAGGTAGTCTAGCCATATGACAACCAGCTGGCGGCGGACACGGAACTGGCGGGTGAATTGCCGACTAAGATTTGCGTGGGACGACATATTAGCAGGACATAGTAATACAATGTTCAACTCCTGCGGTAGAAGCGGGAGCTGGTTATACACTAAGCCAACCTCACGGAGAAAGTAAACTACGTGCCCCCGATACTTATACTACTGCCCTCGCATAAGCATAATGTTCACGTGGACGTAAACACGAGCAATCAAAGACTCTTCGGTAGGCATAAGCTGGGGCAACCGGGCCGGTATAGGGCCAAAGTCAAGCTAATTATCCGCAGAGAAGAAATACGGCTCGCCGGGGCGGCGTTTCTCATCCTTTCAATAACAACGCACACAAATGCCATCGCAATCAATCTTCATCTAGAACCAACACTCTTAGCATCAACCGCAAAACTGCATTTAGTCATTGCCCAGCTTTATCCAGAACTCGCGGAGGATTACCTTATCGCGACCAGTCAAGGCGCAAGCCTCAAGGTCGCCATTCCACACTAGATCTTGCGCATAAAAGACCGCCGATTCTTCAGGTGGAATTATCACTAGACTCCGAATACGTCATGGCGGCATCGACGATCGAGTTTATATTCGAGATTTTCTTAGCCGCCCTCCTGTACCTGTTGGAAGAACTGAGAGTTCCCCCTAAGCTTCAGGATCAAGATTAAAGTTTGAAGTCCTACGATTAAGGTTCAAAGTCCTAGATGGGATCATTCAAAGATATAAGGCCCCAAAGGGCCTCTCATTAAGATAATAGAAACATAAACAAAAAGAATAATCATAATCACTATAACAAGAACTACCTTTTATCAAGTGCACTCAGCATCCCTCCACGACACAACTACAGTACCAGGGGCAGGACCACGGCGACCACGCCTTGGCTGTGCGGAAGGCTGCCGCAAGCGATGGCGAAGAGGGCTTCCATCCACGCAATCATTATCGTCGTTCTCGTCTTCGTCCCCTAGATCGGAATCAGACTCTACCCCTAATTGTTTGAGGTACCTCCGTGGTCAAGCTAGTGAAAGCAGCAAGTTAAAATAGTCCTCGGCGTCAATATCAGATTCAGAGAACTATCCCATATCATTGCCTTCCTTAGTTATCCCATCCCCGTCTTGAAACCAACTCGGTTATAATCGATCTCGACTCCCATCTACGCTCCGTAGTTAGCCTAAACAAACTACTAGGGCCACAGAACAAGGATACCTTCTCCAGGACCCTCAAAATCCTCCAAGACGCCAAGTTGAGATATTATGGGAGTCAGTGACACAGTCTCCCCTGCACGGCGTCGTGAACGATAGTCGCGCTGGATAACGGCCAGCTTGGCCCTCGCCCCAGCCTTCGAGGAATCATCTTGCGAGTCCTTCCCCCCCTTGGGGAACCTAGTGGCCAAGTAAGAGTAATCCACACCAGGTGTGCTGCTTCGGAGAGTAGATGAATCAGAATGTGAGACGAGTGGATAGGTCGTTGGCTGCACAGGCGGTGACGGAGCTAGAGCCCGGAAGAGCCGCGAGCTTTATTGGGTTGGTGGAATTGGCGTCCCTAGCACTACGTGAGGCTGGCTAACTGACTCTCTGAATAAACTCCTAGCTGTATGAAGTTGCCGTAGCTTCTCTGGCGATGTAGGCTGGGTTCCGGATCTCTCGTTGGGAGGCGGTAAGCCAGCATCTCCGTCGGTTCTCTTCGGGGCACATCTCTCAGCTGAGGCTAGGTTTCTCAGCGTCAAGGTCGCGTCTCTGGATCTGGAATACTTCATTTAGTTAGCATTGATATTACAGAGTGGGGAGACAGAGCTGACATGAGAATTGTTCTTATTACGACAATCAAGGCAGTTCTTCGTGTTCCCAGCAGATTTCCTTTTGCTGACGAAGTCGCCCGCCGGTCTCTCCTTGCCACAGCGGGCACAGACAATAGGAATTATGTCCATTATACAGCTACCGGGAAGTAGATTTAGGACCCATTGCCTAACGAAAAGAAGACACGCAGAAGCGTTGAAGCAGACGAAATGGCTGTCTTCAGCCAAGTGTAACGTAAACAAATCATCTTTCTGAGTAAACAAACGGCGAGATGGTGCAGAGGGGCTGAGGCCCACTTCTCTGGAACCGACAGCCAATTGTCGAACGCTTTGCGGCTGGCAATACAAAACTTGGGCCAATCAGAGCCCGAGAAACTTATTACCCTTGTCTGCACTAAACCCTCATTATTCTGGAAACTTATGGATTAATGTAGAGTCAGCCTTCGGCTGAATAAACTAAGCTCGCCACTGATATCGTATTGCGGCTTTGCTACTTTACGGTCACGGAAGATTTCGAGGATAGCAGGTCAAGCTCGTCCTTACTCATGTACTTCAGCGTCGTACGGGGTCTCCCTTGCCGAGCGAAGCCTCGCATTGGTTAGTGATCCAGATGTCTGCGAGGCGGCGTCTCTAGTCAACGAATCCAAGCTTTCTTAGTTTTCGCAAACAAGGCTATGTTCAACGAAGTGTTCCAGTACTACTATGGTTCTGCAAAGATAATCACGCAAAAAGGAAAAAAAAAAAAAAGAAAAGAAAAGAAAGAAAGAAAGAAAGAAAGAAAAGAAAGACGACCCAGAAATACACAGACGCGAACTGCGGCTCCGTATCACCACCCTGAGATATGCGATCCCAGAATGAAGAGATGGGCAATGGAAATAGTACGAGTAGGTACAACCAAACCAGTAGCCGACCACAAGGTACACCTAAACGCCAGGCATGCGCAGAACGGGATACAGTGAGGAGCACTCATGAGGAGCGCCCAGTTCACGGGCAGGGCCGTTGGGGCTCTTGACGTCCACGTCCATGGTATCACCGCTCGGCCATCGCTTCTCCTGCTCCTTCACGTACTGCTTGCACTGGAGACGTGCTCGAACGTACACACGCAGGGCTTCAATAATACGCATGTTCTCGAGCCATCGATCATACTGCTCCTCACACTCCCGAGTGGCGTCGCTAACGTCAGAGCCTGGCGAGGGGTAGCCTACTGACCGAGTGGATTCGCTCGTCTTGGGAGTCAAGGCGCCGCTAGCACCCTTATTGGGTATAGGAAGAGGGTGCCCTAGTGCTCTCTGGAGCATGCCGCCAGAGTAGCGGCAGCGCTCATTGCTCTCAAAGTTGGGCCCCAGAGTGGTGGTCGCAGAGTGGCCGAAGCCCTGACGGACAGCAGGCAGGCTAGTAGCGAGAGCTGGATACATGGTCGAGGCCATGGAGCCGTGACGGGGCCGGGGGCACATGGCCGACGATGAAGATCCAGGGGAGTGGCCGGAGGTGCACGACGTAGAGCTAGAAGGCAGCGTGGCGTCGGGAGTACCAGTGGAGGAAACGACCGCCGGAGGCGAAGAAATTCTAGCCGCAGGAACGGAGTGGTGAACCTCAGCGGTGACAGGGATGCCACCAAGCGAACGGTGAGACGTAGGAGGCGAAAGAGTGTTACTGTAATCGTTATAACCGCCCTCGCCGGTGTGGGTGTGGACACCAGTGCTCGCATTGCTGGCGTTCTCATAGATAGTATTCTGCATCTGACCTAGGATATTGTCGATGTGGGTTAGATCCTTCTGAGTGCGCGCGTCAGGCCTGGGCGGGTAATATTGCTGAGCTAGAGGGTTCTGGCTAAGGGCAGGTCGAGCGTGCATAACCAGTGGAGCGGGCTGAGGCATATATTGCTCAGTGGCAGTCATGGCACCGTTGTGGATGGAGAGGCTGCCGCGAAGAGGCACCAAGGACCGGTCAATCTGGACATAGGAAGAAGGGTCGATCTGGCGGCGCTTGGCGCTGCCAAAGAAGTTGTCGATCATGTCATACGTGCGCTTGCGATCATAGCCACCAGCGACGCTGAGGCCGAGGTGCTCGGTGCTGCTGTTGTTGATGGGAGGTTGGTTGAAGTAGAGGCCATTTTCGGTAGAGGGTTGAGGAGCATAAAAGTCGCTACGATGTCCGGCCTGGTGGTTTAAGGCGGCGGCGTCAGCTCCCATCTGGCCATTGCAATCATAGTAGCAGGGAGTGTCTAGAGGCAAATTAGTCTCGAGGTTAAGGAAATTAACCGACCATAGTGTGTGAGAGGGCACAGTTGTGCTATAATATACCTTTGGGAGGCTGTGGCCTGTAGGTGAGCTCACCCTGATCTTTAGATGGTTGGACGAGGACAGAGTCGTCAGCGTGGGTCTTGTTACGTGTTAGTCCGATTCCAACACTGGGAAACATCGAACCAGCTCGCCTTAATGTGTTTCTTAAGATCCTGAGGACGCTTGAAGAACTTGCTACAGAACTCACACTTGTGAGGTCTTAAGGGCACATGAATAAGGATGTGCGAAGTGAGGTGGTCTCGTTTGGCTGTGGTGGTCTGACATGAGTTCCACTGGCAAGTGAGGGTCAAGTTATTGGTGCTCTTGCGACCAACATGATGCTCACGGATGTGCTCCTGTACTGAGTCAGCGACTTATCCTCATCAAAGATGCTAGTTCAGCCGTGGCGAGGGAACTTACATAGAGCGACTCTGGAGTGGTTAACGTTTGGTTGCAGGCATTCCATCGGCAAAGGAGATTGTCAGTTGAGGTTGTCGAAGGAGTAGCACTAGCCTGGGAGTTGCTGGAGCTAGCGGTAGGCGCGGAAATAGCAGGCTTAGAGTCGTCGTCGGTGCTGCCAGACGACGATGCCGCCAACGGTTGTTGCTGCTCTGGCCCAGGGAAAGACATGGCTGAATGTGCGCGGAATTTCTATTCAGGCGGGGTCGTTTTACTATTTGATTCGAACACACGCTCACATCCTGGCGGCAAAGCGAGTGAGGCGAGTAGGTGGGTTTGCGTCGCGACGTGCAAAGGCGCAAAGAAGATCTGGAAATGAACGGCACAAGAGGCTATTCCTCGAGCACGACCAGAGAGAACTGACCAGGCAGGTGTTCAAGGAGGGTCTTCATCTAAGTTTCCAGGAACGGGCGTGGGGGAGGGCGCTCCCGTCACATTTACGCAAAGTCTGGGGCGAGGTTTGCAAAAACGAGAGGAAATTCTTGGGGGCCTTGGCGAAAATTTTAAGACCGTCCTGTGGGAAGATGCAGAATCTCGACGGAAAATTCCGCTAAACCTCGGACCTGCCATCTGCGTTTTGGCCAGTAAACGTGACTGAAGGGAACGCTGCCAAGACTGCCAAGTCTGTCCCCTCATTCCATCGTCACCTGAGCGATTGGGTTTTAAGGGGCTTCCAACTAGCAGCGCAAACCAATCTTCGAACTTGGAGCAGTCCCGAGCCACTGTAAAACTTCGAGAATGCAAGAGGGGATAAAATAGGGGTTGGGGCGGAAGGAAGGAAAATAGAGAATCAACACCTGAGGCCTTGCGCTTATGCATGCCTGCTCTTGCGCTAGCTCGACATCGCTCTCTGATGGTACTGATAAAATCGGTGCACAGGCCACTTCTGTTGGGTTGCACACAAACAAATTGGCAAGTGCATAGTAGGAATCTGGGCTTGGCCGCCATGCTGCGTTCGCTTTCTGCGAAGAACATGTAAGGCTCACCATTAGTAGATCCCAATGTGTGACTGGGCGCTCGCCGCCTTGTCACCTGGACCTATGGCCTGGTTTGACTGGCTCTAGTGATGCGGTACATGGAGGTAGGAAAATGCGAATTGTTAAAATAACCTCATTCAACGCCTTGTTAGATGATTGCGGCTGCGGGATGGCGGGGATTTAGGCCCCTGACCTCCTCTCATTAGCTTTGCGCTTGGCAGGCATTATAGTTGCCCCAAGGACATAAAATTGCTGCCCAACGACGTTAGCCATGTGGAGACCAGTTTCCCCGTCTTCTACAGGGACCCTGTCATGCCTGTATTCTGATTGGAGGCTGTTAGACTTGGACATGAAACTGTGTCGCATAACATTCGTGTGACCGGATGTAACTATCCGGTTTCACATCTGGCCTGTCGCATAATCCTAACGACATGAGCTTAAATAGCTGTGCCCGAACACATGGCTGTTCGATTTCTTTTGTTCTTTAGATAATTCTCATCAATTGACTGGTGTCATCAATGATCCCTGTGGAGCCAATTGTCTGACAAACTGAGATGGGCCTGTTGACTGTCGATTCCCTTCGCGAAGCGGCGACGTTTAGACTTGCCTCAACATAGCCGCCACGAAAAATATTAGGGGCCAGGGTGACAATTTCCCCAGTGGCATTCAAGGAATTCGCCCAAAGCTTGCCTACCGCGCGTTCGCAACGATGTGCTTGCGAGCTGCTGATTGTGACCATGGCTGCGCCTTCAACACCAGGACCTGGCATGAATACTGTCGACGTGGACATCGATCTTTCCGGTACGGGCAACTTCGGATCTGTGCGACCGGCCGACAAACTAGAAGGGCGAGTCCGTATAGCGTCAAAGCAGCCTCTCCATTCCACCAGAGCTGAAGTCTATCTTCAAGGTTAGGCCCATTCAGGTGCCTTCTGCTTTTGGCCAACCGTCTTTCCTGTATTGCGTTGAGGCACTTATACTAACCCATATCCAGGCCCAGAGGCAGCGACAGTTGCGACTGGTGATGGTACGCGACGCCGCGGCTATATGAGCGTTACTGCTAGGAGTCAGATAGCTGCACAGAGTTGGGCTGACAAATGCAGTTCTTAGATGTTGCATGTCGTCCTTCCTTCCATTCCGCAAGACCTAACTACTGAGATGCGGATTGCCAGTTATATTCACAGCTTCCTTATTCTTTTTATCATGCCCGATGGGTCCGAGCTCGCTCAGCCTGAATGAAACCAGACATTTCCTCCTTCCTTCAACACTATGAATGTCAGCATGCACTCCTGGAGCCCTATACCCCTTCCAGGTATATCGATATCATATTCTATCCAGACCGCTCTGACATACGATGTTCAAACGCCCATAATACCCGACTCGTCGGTTACTGTCATAACGAGCAGGCCTATCGAGTTCACCCCGTAGAACGAAGTTCCCCCCAATCGATATCGAAAGTTTTCCTAGAGAGTTTACACCTTGTGTACGTCGACCACTCTGGAAGAGGTTTCTTTATGGCCGCCTGGGATTTGTGACAATAGTCACGAAGGAGCCATAACCACTCGCGTACTCATCGAAGCAGGCCCTAGCCTCGACGGATTGTAATTTTGAGATTGCTATCGAATGCGGCTCAACCTCGATTCGCCAATTCCGACCGATAACCATTACGGCTCAGCCCCTCATCTGCACGAAGATGTATTGTTCCTCCATAAAGTTACCATACATGCCGTCTCGGAGCCAACTCACGGTTTATGGTTCAATGCCTATACACAGGGACTTTCAGAGGCTAGATAGCCAGACATTCCAGCATTTTCAGGGGACTTTCACCTATCTGGAAACTTCCACAGGTGAAACTGGACATTGTCAAGGTGGAGGCGCACCTCCGTGCTACGATGAAGACACCTCCCTTCGCCAAGTCTCACATGTATCCTCGACAACGAGTGGAACATCACGTCGTTGGGTAGACTCGTCAGATTCCGAGAGACGGTACGGTTGTAGGTTGCAGACATCGATCCGCGTACCGGTAACTCCATCGCACAGGCTACAGCCCACGTTCTCAAGCCACCTAGTAGCCCATGCTTACTAACTGTTTTTCAACATCAGTTTTGGAGGTGCGTATGCGAGTAAGATGGATCTTGAGGTACCACTCCAAGTAGCATATCCACGACCACGGATACGTCCTTCACAGGAGAATGGCGATCATTTCCTGTCGGAGGAGAACGGTGGAGGCTCGGACACCAGCCATAGATGGAGTCAGCCAATCATTAGGTCAAACAACTATGCAAGATCGAATCACAGGTCGAGCCCACGGGTAGTTATTCTCAACATCTTTTATAGCCTTTCACTGAATTCCAACTACTTCCGGCTCACCAGAGTGTTCAGGAGCCGACCTTAGTTATTTACTTCTTTATCTTAAACTTTATTTACCAATGACTACCACTACTTGGAGCCAGATTACCACCTCAACTCAGAACTTGAGGGACCTGGCCGCCAGCTTCAATTCGATTGAGTACCGGTATATGGAGAATGAACTGAGCGAATCGATAACCCCAGGAGAGCAACTTGAATGAATTGGGATCGCACTCCACTCAAAGGCAGAGTCGAAGTATGCGTGGGAGGCAAGCGCAGGCCCGAGATTCAAGGTGGCATCAACTTCCAAAGTGGTCTCTAAGGAAGAAGTCCAGGCGCAGGTCGTTTTGGAACGAAGCGTTATGGCCATATTAAAGGGCCCAGAAGTTTCGCCCCTAGGCGGTAGCAAATGGCGACAACGAAAGGAGCCTTTTGGGAAAGCCATGGTTTGAGCCCAGACGGAATACTCTCCTAAGCACTTGCTTTTGCGGCATCTTCTTGTCTTATCCACAATATGCGACCCGGTATCTTTTCATAGACACTAGCTGCACCAGACCGCTCCAAAGCAGCTGCCATAGATTTCGTAAGAACCTATGACAATGTGGTCGGAATGGGCAAAGTGTCTAGCATAAGCTCACCAGAGACTCATACTAACTCCTGAGCAACCTCATTCAGTTGAAGTGGTTAGAATATAACAGGATACTATCAGCATCACCTTTACGGAATCGCGAGGTGCCAGAGTTCAAGAGACTGGTTGAGGAGAAGTTGTTGATTACATCTGAAGAAGGCATTTTTCTTGGGCACTTATGCCCATCGTTCTCCCTTTTTGTTGTCGACATTAACGGCGAAGTTTTTTCCTCGTTCGGTTCAAGAGATACAAAGCCCTGGCTCTGTTTCCTCCGCATACACCGTATGACCGCTGGCCTTCTCGCACCATCCCGTTCCCCCAAGTCTCGTATTCCACCATCATTTCCTACCTTCCTGAGGGGCCCATTTGATTCAAGACCTCGGAGATCGATGTCAGTGTCGGTTGATAATGCCGAAAGGGTCGTGGCGGGATTGCAGTGCCTGGTCCCATCGACCGGATGCTTGGGATATTTTCGAAGGGAGTCAGTTCCCGAGCAGCCTATCGATTCGTTAGGCCGTGAATTGAGGCAATGGGAAGTGCAAACTTAACTCTTGGTCCACGGCGCCGGTGCGCCCAAAGTCCCGTGAGGAAGAGTACCCGACGAGGCCTTGTGGGCATTTCGGAATGGGTTGTAGAGACGAGACCAGCGGCGACATTCAGACGACTATGGCGAGTGAGTCCTTGTTAGTTGATAGGCTTTTGGGGTACACACCAAAGAGGGCAAGTTAGAGAACGCTCTAGGAGCCACGGATCGATGCAGGTAGGGTGGAAGCTATGGCCGCAGGGTAGCGAGCGAAGTTCCACGTCTCCCCCAAAGTCCTCTGTACAGATTGAGCAGCTCTGCAGGCCGTCTGTTTGCGTTACGGAGTAGTTCTCACCACTATTTAGATCGTTGCCTTTGGTCTCCCCAGATACCCGATACTTGATCACAGGCATCAAGTCCAGTGCCTCCGGAGTAAGGCATAGAGTCCTTTCAGGGGAGTCTTGCCTCGCCCAATGAGGGAAGAAACGTCTGATGCCTCTGTTGCCAAGGAGAAATGGCGTGAGCAACATCAGCACAGACACGAGGATAGCCAGGATGATAGCGACCTTGGGTGGCGTGTCAGCACGGTGTCGTTCGTCATCAATCGCCCTCGTAGCCAAGTTTGGAACTAGAAACATGCCCGGAAAGTTAATGGCACGGAGCGCGTGTGGGAAAGAAGAAGTTAACACAACCAATGCCGCCGGTGGATCTGGAATTTTTGAAGGAACAGAAACGCGCGGTGTCCAAACAGAGGTCGGATGCCGCCCACCGTGAGAGATATTCCCTCAATTCTTTGATTGGATGACCAGAGTACAGATCCGGGGTATTCGTTATATGGGACATTTGAGCGACAGGCATGTGATCGATCCTGGGACCTATCGCTACCGAGACATCCCGGCCAAGTGTGGGACGCAGATATTTGAGAATGTTCGTCGTCTCCTGTCTTCCCTCCTCCATTCTTCCAGTCTGACGATATTGCGTATCTGGATATCCGGCTGCCTTGGCATCTCGCAGTCCCTCATTATCCTCAGCGAGCTGAGTGATGGACGCTCGTCAGCCAAAAGCCAGATCCCTGACGGTTATCGAAATGAACCCCGCTGTTTGCCTTCAATGACCCTCGGTTACGAGGTGGCTGAGGTCAAGAAATCCCTCAAAGACCGGATCAGGCAAACCCGAAATCCTTCAATCACCAAACGAACATTCTTACGTCACCGCTTTTAGGTGTGTCATTTTTTTGTGGCCAACCTCGCTTGCGAGGTTGGTTCGCCACGGAGCGTTAGCGACACATCAACCAAAACTATTTTTTGTTTTCCCCCTGCTTTCTGTTCTGCCCCTCTCCCCTCTTCAATGAACAAGGCCAGGAGAGGTTCTATTTTTTTAAAAAAAAAAAATTAAAAATTAAAAAATTAAAATGAGCGTTCATCACTGTCCCGGTAACTGACGGCGTAGACGATATCACTCTGGGGCTATGTTGAAATGAGCATGTTATATTAATTAACGTACATGATAAGCATATGTCACAGACAAGTATGTGTCACACTAGTACTGTGCAGCTAAAAGTAAAAAAGCTAGATTTTCTAAAAACTACAATAAAATAGCTACAAACTTAAAAGAAGCATTTTTAACCTAATTAGTAAATAGTTAGAAAGTTAGTATTTTTTCTAGAATTTTCAAAAAATTATCTAGCTTATAAAGTAAAAAAAGGCTTAAAAAGACAGTGCGAATATGTTTTTTCTTAATAACTTAATAGGAGTTTTTTTTAAAAAATCTTAGAAAAATTAAGCTTACTTTATATACTGCTAAGAAAGTTATTTCTAAAGTTTAGGTTATTTTTAAACTAATTTCAGTTTTTAAGAATTTTTTAAAAATCGCGATTTAAGGTGAAAATCTTACTGACACACATACTTGTCTGTGACATATGCTTATCATGTACGTTAAAAAAGAAGAAAGGCTAGCGCTAACCAGCGGAAGCTATAGACAAGACATCCACATCCCAGCCACCAGTGGTCGGAATAGCCATTGATCCGTCAAAACAACGCATCTTCACAGGCTAACCTTTCCAACCAAAGAAGAAAATCGTATTCCAGGCCTTCGGTGCAGCGAATTTCCTTCTTGCAGCAAAGACCTTAGATAGCTCTATCCAACCAAGCTCTTGGCCCCAGCCCTAGTAATTTGGTGATACAAAAGGTACCAAACTTGCCATCGGTGGCATCATCGAGCGCATCTTTGCTACCGGAAGGCAAAAGGTAGGGGGATTATAGAGAGCTCTCTGCAGAGTACCCTACAACTTGCTCATTAGGCAGCATGATGGCTCGGTCAAGGGCGTAGGGCAGCCCACGATGACGCCCTCGGATCATCATCAAGCAAATGACAACTTTGCCAAAGGTTCCAAACATACCACACAGAGAAGTACTGACTGTTGGGTAACCCAGACTCAAGCCAACGTTGCCACTAGCAAAAGAAGTGTCAATCAGCATCTGCTACAACGGCCGCAGGGTCCGGTAATAAAGGCGCTTACTAGGCTGAGGTCACCTCAAAGAGAACCGAGAAGACAGAGAAGGCCTAGCCACGATTAGGTGAGCATACTTTTTAAGGGAAGATTCTGTGCTTACCGGCTCATTAACATCGGCGATCCTATCAGATTCGGCGACGCAAATGCAAAAGGTACCCAGGAAGATATACCAGAGATCGAAACCAAGTTGGTTTTTCATATGCGTCATCAGATATGATTTGCCATTTTTCTCGTTCAGGGACTCTTCTTGCTCCCAAATTCCGAGTGACTTCTCCTCATACGTGTTGGAGACGCGGATGCTGAGAGCAATAGGGAAGATGGCAATATACATCATGATCAAAAGGCTGAGCTGCACAGCCGGGTTAACGTTTGCCAGGTTGAAGGTGGAGGTACCAGTATGACGCGCCGAAGCAGCCTGGAATATAGCAGCTGGGATGCGCGCAGCAAGGGGCAAAGACGCAACCTCGGGATTGTGAAGGTCAAGGATGATTATAAGCAGGATATCGACAAAGTTGAGAGTAAAGATAATGGCGAAGAGGATCCAAGTTGGGCGGCTAGGGAAAAGTAAAGTGTAGCACCTGCGCGGGTGCTCGAGGAGAAAAGCGAGAGGCTCCTGGGTAGGGGAATGCTTAGGCGTGATCTTTGACATAAGCCAGATCACCAGGCGCAGGAAGACCGGGTACAGTGTGTTACCGGCGAAGGCGAGGAAGCTCATCAGCACCATAGGAAACTTGGCGTCACGGAAGGAGATCATAGAGTCGGGCGTAAGAGTGAAGCCAAGGTTATCCACCATTGTCTGGGCGGAATAGAAAGCCCTAAACGAAGAGTCGATCTCAGCCAGCTTGCTCCAAAAGTGTAGCTTAGACCGGGATTTACTTACCACCAGTTCTTGTCCTGTCCAGTTGACTGCAGATAGTCCTTGTACTTGGGATTTGCTGTCTGGATCCAGCCGACGAGGCAGATGGCGCCGAACAGATGGATGCCGAAGAAGTAAGCTTGGGGCTGATTAGCATCCACGATATCATGGCCAGGGGGCTTGTCATTGACTCACAAGTCACGATCTTGAGCAGGAGCTTCAGACTGCGGTACTCAATACCGCCCAGCAGTTCCCGATCATGTGAAGTCAGGTTATGGAACTGGGAATTGCGTCCAATGGTGGCCTGGCGCGAGAGGAAAGGACGGTCGTTGAGTGCTGGCTGCTGTTGGGAGACAGAGGTCACGGAACGGCGACGAGGCGTAGTCTCAGACCCAAGAACCAAGAGAGATGCGGCGACGCCAGCGACACGATCCATAGACCGAGCTGCACTGATTTGTAGGCTATCACTGCCGCTTAAACGATGGCGACGACGCATGGATGGACCTACGTTGTTGGAGGTTGAGCTACGTACCGGCTTGATGCAGTTCTCTGCAAGATATTAGCTTTTGTTGAGGGTCTTGGGTGAGGGCTCAGGTCATGCCATCATCGCTATCATCAGCTCCATACTCCTCGTCACCAGTCTTGGCAACAATAGGATACCCTTCCTTCATCAGCAGCCACATCACATATTGGGGTTGAAAGGTCTCACCACGCTCACGGTCCTGCGGCGCTGGGATGTAGAGAGTGGCGTTGTCTTTGTGCTGCTCCGTAGAAGGATCAAAGGTGATGGTGGTAGTTCGCGCGACCTGTCCGTCGCCATTCGAGCTAGCCGCAGGAGATTGATCAATACCGCCGCTGGTTGTTCTGGCATCGTTCCCACTTGCCACCGCAACGGGAAGCTTGCTGCTTGTTCCTGCGATCTCCTTCAATGTATCCGGGGTATCTTCGACATCAGCGTCAGGTGCACCTCGTCGTCGGCCGCTGAACAGCTGGGGCGCTGGTCGCATCCCCAAGTCAGCTACCCGCTCCCTATGAAAGAGGGCCTCACAGTTGATAGGTCACCCACCGAGACGCTTAAAATGTCTCTTGAACCAGAACAGGCGTACGACGACAACAATGATGTTGATGAAGCCGAGGTTGGTAAACATAGGGATAAAGTAGAGATAGAGTTGCTGGTACGTCTTGAGGTCCTTTACGTCGATGCTGTGAACGGAAGGCGACCTGTCAGCGGAAGCACCCGAGATGAATAGCAGGACGCACGTATTCAGGCCAGACTCAGTCGACGCGCTGGCTCCGAAAAAGTAGGCATCGATTGCCTTGAGGTTGCCATAAGGGTAGAGGACGGGCAGGGCAAGCAAGCCCATCAAGATGATGTACGCATCTAGGCAAATCCATCATCAGTCATCAACGCTTGACAACTCATGGGAGAAGTGGGTAGCATCACAATGCAGTGTTAGAAAGTTGATCGGTAGGAGCCACATCATGGGCGAAAATAGCCAGTCGTGGTGAGCAACTCTTGAGCAGAAGGGTAAAGAAACAAGAGCAGTCTAGCGAGAAAGGTAATCGAAAGGAAGAGAAATGAGTAAACTTTCGCTGATTGACACAATAGCTTTTATAGTGAGCAATTTATTTCCCAAGCTCACGGGAAATACCCTAATCTGGTTAATGGGGGGTATTTGTCGGCTTGCTGGTTTCGGCTGTACCGCACTAAAAGGCCAAGCAAAACTCGATTTCACCCTGACCAGTTCGTCGCATGGAGGAAACAAAGCTAATCACTTCTCGGCTAGTAGGGCCTGGGGGGGAGACACAGCCTCAACGCCTTCTGCCAGTACCGGTAGGTACCAGTTGGAGGCCTCGGCATTCCAGCCATGACCGCGCCCAGACGACGTGCCAGAGACCGAGACCCGACCGGTCAGAATTTGTCAAAGGGCACGTCCGTAACAAAGCCCAACCCGGTTGGGCTGGCCCAGACGATCCAACCACGGAGTATCTGAGCCGGCAGTATGGTCTTAATTCCCTCCTGTGCTGTACGAAGGTGCCAGTGGGGTCACTCACAAGGATTATCCATTTACGGTTAGTGAATCAGAGCATACTTCTTCCCACACAAAGTGTTGCGGGAGTGGCAGATTCTCTGATCATAACATCATATCATAACAGAGGTGACTGTTAACACGGCTTGCTTCACGCTTTTGCTGCTGCAGCTCTAACTGTGGATCCCTTGACCGACCGGCACCATCGCACAGCACAGGAGATGCCTGCGAGGATCCAAGTGGCAAGACGAAGCGCATGAATTCCGCCCAATTAGAAAAGTTCCGGCTCGAAAATGACAATAATAGGGCTGCCACCCTCCACAAAAGGTACCAGGAAGGTTGATCTTGCGACGCCTCTATGAATCCATCATGGAATCTGACGAGATGCGGCATCCAGGGTTCCGGTGACCGGCCCCCATCTTCTGATCTTGGTCCTTTGGCGGAATCAGCGGCACATCATGACCAACTCAAAGTACAACGACGCAACCACGACTCTCTCAAATCAAGGTGCATCTCCGCCCATTTGTTTTCCACTATGTATCTCTTTTTTTTTTTTTTTTTTCGTTTATATGCTGGCCAACCACACCATTCCTTTCCCCATCCTTCCTTCTTCCCAAGGAGATTAGAGACCTTGCTCAAGAGTAGCAGACCCAAAAGAGACCGAGCTACGGAGTTAAGAAGCACCGTGCTCTATCATTGGGCATTACCGGGGCTGAAGCACCTCCTGATAGTCAGCTTCATCTCCCGCGTCGGCGTCTTGGTACTGTTGATATTCGGACACCAAGTCATGCAAGTTCGATTCCGCCTCTGTGAATTCCACCTCGTCCATGTCCTCGCTCGTGTACCAATGCAGGAAAGCTTGTCGACGGAACATGGCTGAGAATTGATCGTCGACGCGCTTGAATAGCTCCTGGACCGCAGTAGCGTTGCCAACAAAGGTAGCCGCCATATTGAGGCCTTGAGGTGGCACAGAACAGAGGGCAGTTTGCACATTGTTGGGGATCCAGTCCACAAAATAGGTTGAATTCTTGGTCTGGATGCGCCGCATTTGGTCTTCAATCTCCTTTGTTGACACGCGACCACGGCTGAGGATAAGATAGCTTTCACACCTATACCATTTCCCTCTCATTGACAGGACTTACAAAATGGCTGAACAAGTGAGGTAGCGGCCATTACGGAAGTCAGAAGCGGCCATGAGGTTTCTCGGATCAAATATTTGTTGGGCAAGGCTCGGAATAGTCAGGTTCGTAAAGGTGCGATGCTGCCGGTTTGTAAGAGGAGCAAACCCGACCATGAAAAAGTGCAGACGAGGAAAGGGGACCATGTTGATAGCGAGCTTACGAAGATCTGAATTAAGCTGACCAGGGAAGCGGAAGCACGTAGTCACCCCCGACATGACAGTGGAAATCAGGTAGTTGAGATCGCCGTAGGCAGGGCTAGAGAGCTTCAAGGTTCGTGTGAAGATATCGTAAAGAGCTTCATTGTCAATACAGAAGGTCTCATCCGAGTTCTCAACCAGCTGGTTCAGCGAGAGGGTTGCGTTATACGGTTCGACCACCGTATCGGAGACCTTGGGGGACGGCACAACGGAAAAGGTAGCCATCGTACGGTCTGGAAACTCCTCTCGGATTTTGGACAGTAGTAGGGTGCCCATCTCTGAGCCAGTGCCTCCACCGAGGGAATGGGTGAATTGGAATCCTTGAAGGTGGTCGCAGCCTTCGGCTTCTCTTCGAACCACATCGACAACTTGGTCGACCAGTTCGGCACCCTCGGTATAGTGACCCTTAGCCCAGTTGTTGCCTGCACTAGCCTCACCAGAGACAAAGTTGTCGGGGCGAAAGAGCCGACCTAGAGGGCCAGCGCGAATGCTATCCATGGGGCCTAATTCCAAGTCAACGAGCACAGCGCGAGGAACATACGTCTCGCTCGCAGTCTGGGTACCTATCACTTAGCGAATCCTGCCAGTGGCCATTGTTGGAGACGGGGGCTTTGTAGACTTGCTCCATTGAAGTAGACATTTATTCGCTCAAGTTGAACCTGCGAAGCGCCATTGTACCTTGTGAACGGTGAGTAGGATGATGCAGAACAGCAGCTGGCTTGGGCTCGATGTCAACTTACGAGCCATCGGCGTTGAGCCCATGTTCACGGGAGACGGTTTGCCTGAAAGACGAGATGTCAGATTTATCGCGCTTAGACTAAAATTCGCATAAGTCTAGGACAGTGAGTACCAGAATGTCGTTCCAATTTGATTGCCCTACGAGCGTGTCAAATTTGTCCTCAAAGGATGCGCTATGCTTCTCACACATTGGCCAGCCTGAACGTGCACCTAAAAGGGGAGGGAACACCGTTAGTAGAGAATACCACGTCGGAGAATGGAATGGACGGACTATTTCTCGCATCTTGTTCCGTTTCCGTCGAACTCGGCAAGGCTGAAGATGGCAGTGATGTGGCGTGAGTGATGACGGGAGAAACTTTAGGCTGCTTTCTCAGGTCTGCAGGGACCCAGCTATAAACCCGGAGGCCCGAGCTTCAAGGGGGACCTTCATTGTTATTGCATTTTGCGGTGTCCGATTTTGAGCCAATAACCGTCCGCGATCTGCTGATTGTGGACGTAGTGGGCAACGTTAGACCTGGCAGCATCGCCCTCAAAGTAGAAGGGAAAATCGGTTACAAGAGACAGGTTTTGCTCCTGAAATAGAATATTTCCTGGAAGCTGTCTGTTCGTACAAGCATGAGATAAGATTCTCCCTGGGGGTGCCAATCTCGCGTCATCGGATATTACTCGGCGGTGTTTCACGCCGTCATTCGTCAGCACTGCCACCCTTGGCAAGCGAGGAATTTGCTGCCGAGATTCTCGGGCACAGAGAAGAAGAACCCAACGGTAGGATAAAGAAAGTCCCAGGCAACCCAGGATTTCCCAGATCTTCTCTGCATAAATCTTGGCCTTTGACGATGATGAACCCTGCGCCCGGCGACGTCAATCCCGACCATGTGGCTTCTGCGCCTGATGGCAGCGTTATCTGTCGCTGGAATGCCTGCAATCAGCAGTTCACCAGTATGGTGACGCTTTATGTACGTGAAATTCCCCTCGCCTTGTCTCGCGGAATTATCCGATAGCCATGGCATATGGTCTCGAGATAAGTAGATGGGATGCCTACACTCGAAGAGACAATCCACACACACCATGAAGGGGCCTGACATGTTAATCCGGCATTAGAAGCATATCTGTGAAGATCACATTGGGTACAAGCGGGCGAATACCTTGACGTTGACGTGTCAGTGGGGTTCTTGCCGGGTCACCACCAATAAGCGAGACCACATCACGTCCCACGTGCGTGTCCACATCCCCGTCAGACCACACAAGTGTTTGTTGAGACCGTATGACTAAGATGGTCCGATCAGCTGGTGGCTGGGATGTGGGTACTATGTGAGGAGCTGTGCTCCTCTGAGACATATGTAACTTAGACCTTTTAACAACATAACACCTTCTACTCCCGCAGTATTGCTTTAACAGTGTTCTTTCTGTGACAAGTCTTTCAAACGCCTTCAGAGCTTGAAGGAACACATGCAAGTTCGTGAACCGTCATCTTCCCCGTCAATGAATGGTCTGGTCGGCCGACGCAGTTTCTAGGTGCACGAGACCTCGTGGTCTGTGCAAATTGATTATGCCCTGCTGGAAACGAATGCCAGCTGCCAAGATGATAAGAAAAGTGAGGCTGCCCATTTAAAACCGGTTACTTGTGGTTACATGGGCGGGCTGATTCGCTTTAATGATAAAGGTAGCCCAGTCTTCGCACCCCCTCGATCGATTGCGACTGGTACGGCTCCGCGATCTGGCTCGTTTGGGCCAACTTCAAGTGTGCCTCTGATAGCAACCAGCATCTCGCCGACATTCCCCCCTGCGGGCGTCTCCAGCGCACCATCGGAGTACGACTCCACGTTGCCTACGTCGTCCACGCCGCCTCTACTACTTGCTCCTCTAGGCCAGCTCAAATTGCTGTCGGCCCTCCCCCCTATTAGTCGGCTGTTCCCTGATCATTTTGTCGACCAAAGCGACCACCAATCTTCCAGCAAGTTTACTTAGCACTCCCAGGACTATTTTTGTCGAGCCATTCAGGAGACTTATGTCCCAGTCCATGGATAGCGAAGGATACTATTTACTGGGGCTTCTTTGGTCTCCGGGTTGAACCCTACAGATCTAACCATAGTCTTGGGTGAAATCGAGGTCATCGGCGAAGCGGTTGTACTGCACCGCTACTCCGTGTTTGATTCCCATGGGCACCAGAAATGATATTTTGCGCGACTGAGCGTAGCACTAAATTGAGTTATTTACCATTATCGTCTCCTCCCCAGTGATGATCGGGTAATGCGGTCGAAGGTATAGTGATCGGCGGGTAACTTGCAACCTTGACGGCATTAGCAATCCATCCGAACTGAATTCATTCCGTCCCTGTGTTGTCTCGGGTTCGCATGTTGCCAACTAGACTATTGCCTCGGATACACCACCATACCCTCACTCGTTTCAAACCTCAAAGACCAGTCCACTCCTCTGACAGGTTTGGGGCGGAAAGATCAACTCATCGAGTGCATTTGATAACAGCTTATTCACACATAACAATCCAAAGAGGTAGAAGAATGCGGTGATGCGACAAGGTTATAACACTGGCTAGCTAGCATAGTGGCCCTTTCTAAGGGAACGAGCAGTCAAAGAGGCGGCCAGCCAATTCCGTGGCAATATCTGACAACCAGGGAAAGACACCAAAGAAGTCCAAACAACAGGCATGAAGGCCAGGCCCGCCGATACCAGATGGCCGCGTGCAAGCCATCGGATATCACAACAGCAAGCATGAAGCCTCTCATCTGAGACTCTTCTGCTGGTGGACGTTAGCAAGCGTCGCGTAATGGTGAACCTTGAATTAACATTTAGGGGCGACTTCGCTTCCAAGCGAGTTCGAACGCCTGACTGACACATTAGAAACATTCCGTCATTCACATCGTTGTGACGATAGACTCTGTCACGGGGCCAGAATCGCCTGTGCGAGCTATCCATTTGTTCTTCGAGATACCGAGTCCTTGTGTGCCAGAAGTGAGTTTGGGTCCGTATTTCATGAGGTTGCCATGTACTCGAGAACGCGATACCGTAACATAAATCTAGAAAGTCGGAGTAAACTGGCGGCAGAGATCCAACAAATTCCCGGTATCCTATGAAACCAATCTGAGCTAGAGCAGCTACCCCACGATCGAACTGCCTTGCCCACCGAAGTTGGGCGGTTTGGAGTGTCGAGATTGCGGCCATAAGTGCGGCCATATTCTGTCAGATCCAGAAAATACAGGCTCATTGTACCGATCGGCATCAATAAATGAACTCAAAGAGTAGAAGAGGTGCCACACTTGACGGGGGATTCTGTCTGTGCTTTGAAGCTCTTGATTTCTAACTAAATGAATGACTGAGTTAGTCTATTTTATCCTTCCTTCGATAGAGTCGTATTCATCAGCTGTAGCGGTGTTTTCCTCACCATCTGTTTCATCCCAGTTTGATCCTTCTTAGTCTAACAGCTCGTGTGTCAGAGCAGGCTTCGTAATACGATGTAGCACGTATCACCATTTATTTCGTCAGTGGCTTCCTAATTTCCAACAGCGTTGACCAGAAGTGCAATAGAGTTTCAGGATAATTGCCCAAAAGTTAGCCGAGATGAGGGATTTCTGGCGAGTATTCGAAGAAGCAAGTAATACCTCTAGAACGGAGCAGGATGAGGAGGCCGAGATGCTTAAGGTGAGTGAAGATAACTCTATTAAGCTCATTGAACGATATGAGAAGGAAGGAGGAAAGTTGTCGAGAAGGGCCTCTTGATCTCTGATACTATCACCACCAAATCCTAGTTCGATATCTTAGATGACCCGCCGGCCAGGTATTATATCCACTCACCTGGCGGTGAGGCGTATTGAAGGAGGCATGACGAGGCAATCGCTGGGAAGGAGGCGCTTGAGAAGCTCGAAGAGGCGGCGGCCGAGGAGGCAGAGGTTGCGGAGGTTGCGGAGGCATCTAGAGCACGAGACCTCGAGGCTATTGACGATGCCGATGATATCCTATTTTCCTCTCAACCAAGTCAGTCTTGTCAACTTTTATTAGAAGCCTAAGGAAGCGAACAACTTGTCTCTCAAGTTCAATTAACTCCACGGCCTCCTTTAAATCGCAGAGGGAGGCGCGCCGCTGGCAAGAACGTATGCAAATAGACCCTCTATATTGACTGCAGCAAGTATATTTATGGAGATAAGGTGCTCCCTTGACTAGTACCTTCCCGGGCCTTGAGCCGGGATGAAGGCACGAATATGAGCCTGGTCAAGGGCCCCGATCACGCCGTTGAGCTATTGAGAGTCGCCGATTGGTTCTACCTTAGGTGATACCTCCTTCCGCGCCGGCTGGACTATGAAGCGGGTGTGTAGAACTTGAAGCAGATCTTTAAGCTAGTGGAATACCCTTGAGACTGCCGCTTGGTGAAAATAAGTTGCCGAAGATCTGCGGCGGTGCCTCTTCGAGCTACCGGCCGTGAACCTGAGAGAGCTCTGCGCTCGGTGGTTGGATATTTCCCTAGGCAATGGGGTCACCGACATCTCGAGGGCGAGCTTCAAGATGCTAACTGTACGCAGGAGAATTAGCATCCTCGTAAGCTATTGTCGCTTTACCTCCCCCCATCGTCGAGAATAAGGTCTTGAAAGAAGTTGCCGCCTACCCAAAGGGATATATCAGTTGTCTTGCTCCTCTACTTTGCGCAAAAGAACAGATTTCGCGATAATGACTCTAGATCGCTGCCCCCCTGGGCGAACTGGAAGTAGGGTAAACTGATTCTATTGCCTATTGAAGGCAGTCAGGCGAGGGCCGAAGCCGCTGACATCATTTTGACGGTTTATGTGATTTGGGGAGCATATGCTATTATCCCTCGCTAGAGTTAGTGCTAATTTGGGAATAGATTTTGGCATCCTTGTAACCCGAAATAGATGTCATATTTTGGTTCAGAAGTCCTCACTGCGTCGGTCTCTCAATGTTCTCCCTTGTCCGATCCATATATATCGGTTGCCCATCATACGAGGCCAGAATAGAGCCCCGACGATCTTAACTCACGTCCTTGCCCCTCTACGGCGGCTTCTTAAGCACGGCGAAAACAAGAAGCCTAAAGCCTAGTCCATTCCTCATACTAGGTCCTTACTTGAGTGGATGACGTAGAGAGATTTGTCTCGCTCGCGATCATATCAGCCTCAACGCTAGGCCGCACTTACCCACGCCCTCTGAACCCTTTTCTACCGCTCGTCAGCCTCACACCATCCCGTTGTCTATATTCACACCTAGCTTCTACCCTCGAGTCTCATCAGCAGAATACGAGCCTACTACCACCTCTATCAGCAAGGAAGACTAGCACACGAGCCCGGCATCTATCTGGAAGATCCTAGACCGCCGGAGGTCAGGCTAGTGTGGGAGTAGACTTATAGCACTATCTGAGCTTCGTCCTTTGTTCCGATTCTTAGTCTGGGACCCCTAGTGATGCCGTACCCTGGGATATGCTACATACTGCCAATCCTTACTCTAAGACAAAAGGGTCAACTTATCCTAGATCGGCCTGACAGACTCGAAACAAGCGTCTGAACACTGTAGTGGGGTCGAGAATTGCGTCACAATGGCCGTTGCTGAGGGATTTGTGTCTTTTTCACACCCCCGACTGCCCATTCAGGGGCAGACATGGTACCGCACTGTTGGAGACCTAAAGGGCAGCAAACGTCCCCTCATCGTTGTCCACGGTGGGCCTAGTGGAGTCCATGACTACCTTACGCCCTACTTCTCTAATCTACCTGAGAAAACTGGGATCCCGGTCATCCTATACGATCAGGTGGGCAACGGCAACAGCACACACCTGCGCGAGACTAAGTATGATGCGAATGTGTGGAGACTGGAGGTCTTCCTCGCCGAACTTGACAACCTTCTCAGAGCGCTCAATGTTGCAGATAACTACGACCTCTTCGGTCATTCTTGGGGAGGAGAAGTTGTAGCCGAATTCGCTGTTCAATATCAGCCTCCTAGACTAAAACACCTCATCATTGCCTCTGCCCCAGTCAGCGTGGAAGCGCTGATAGGAGTTGTAAAGGGCCACATAGGGAGGCTCCCTCAGGCCGCGCAAGAAGCGATCTGGGTAGCTGAAGCCGAGCAAAAGTATGATACGCCAGAATACAAAGCAGCTATGCTCGAGTTCTTCAAGCGGCATATGTGCCGCTTCTGGCCTTGGCCCTAGGGCCTCCTGTTATTCTTTGAGAAGTTAGAGAGCGATGATACGGTAGATGGGACGATGTATGGGCCTAGTATTATTAACGCGACTGGAACACATAAAGGCAAGAGCAGCCCTTACTTTAATTAATCACAAGACTGCATGGGACTAATTGATTTTCCCGAGTAGATTGGAGCTTAGTTAAAGATTGCGTCAAAATCGTTAAGCCAACTCTAGTTATCACAGGAGAAGGTGACTTTTGTTATCCCGCAGCAATTGAGCCTTAGGCAAATATTCTAGATGCAGAAATTGTCATTATGGAGGGGGCAACCCACATGCCACATCTGGAACTGCCAGAAGATTTCACTACTCATCTCCTTCGATTCTTGGCGAAATAATCCAGGGAGTGAAAATAGGAGGAGTTATATTTCTGAATCTAACATATGGTCATATAACCTCGCGATATAGTCCCATTGCCTCGTCCGTTGCGTAGGCATTTATGTCAACAAACTCAGAAGTCATAAATCACCTCCAACTTATCAATGAACATCTTCTTTACGTTTGGCTTTACGCGTTTTATTGAGATAGGGTTAGTTACAGAATATATCATAGTTATCTCACCGGAATCTAACGACGAACTCAAGGAGAGCTTGTCGTTTTTCTTATATTAACACATGCTCTCTAACTCGAGCGCCTATTATCCCCAGGGAATTCCCTTAGAGGAGCCATGCAATAGCCCGACCCAGAAGCCTTAGTCACTCTCCTGAGACATGTTAATGGCAATTCCCATCATAATACCCGCGACCAGGCTAGCGCCAAGGACCTACGGAAGAGCCACGAAATGAGTCACTTTATTACCTCCTACAAGGAAGGAGAACTCACAGTCAGGCACCAACAATAAAGGTCACCAAGAGCTATCTCCAGTGGATAGACTTTCAGGCCGCAGTTCATCAAGGCCGCGCCGAGGACACCGCCAGTAATGCACTAGGAGGTGGAAACGGGAAGACCATACTTGAAGGGTAGCAGGACGGTTATAGCAGCGGCCAGCTCCATTGTGTAGCCACGACTAGGGGAGTGTTTAGTGATGCGATTACCCAGATTGCGCACGATATGGTATATAAACGTTCAGAATCTGAGTAAGGCTCTAACGGCTTTAGTCTAATTTAGCTTACCCGTCTTAGCGCAAATGACACTGTTCTTTCATGCCAGGTACTTAGTATTAAAAGGGCCAATAGTATTGAAAATATCATTGGCGCTGTGCGCGATTAATAAGACCCTTTGCAGAGCAACCTTGGGCCGTCGTTCACAGGTGTCCTATCACATTTTGTGACTAAGGCTGCCCCGACCCTCGGGCTCTATGGCTTAAAACAATAGATAAAGGTCAGGAGATCTCATTAAAGCCCGGTCAGGGGAATCTTGTTACAACAGACGAATACGAACTTATCTAGGACAAAATCGAACAATCCCCCTCAATCATTTAACGTTAGAAGAAATTAAGAGCTTCAATGCACAGTCAAAATCCCCTGTTAAGTGTGATAATAACCGAGGAAAAAATCCTGAATACCTAGTCTCTCGCTCCAGCCCCCGCCCATGTCAGGAATTACTGAGGTAGTTGCATCTTTCAGCTAGTCGTGATTCCGGAGGCTGAAGGCTAGCTTTCAATGCTGCCAAGAACGGTAGACGAAGATTACAACTGTTAGTAGTATAGATTGGAGTGTATTCCGCCGAAACAGACCCTGATACTGCCGGAGCCGGTCATACACGGGTGACCATTGGCTGATTCACGCGCCCAGCGAATAAAACTCACGCTGCCGTGGTTTGACGTCTCCAAGGTGACACGTCGCGCTGAAAAGCTCGTCCAGGGTTACTGGCCATCGGGAATGAGGATGATGCCACCATCATAGAAAAACCTTCGACTGGACAGCACTCAATTGGACTGAAAGAAGATTCTTTCATAAGTAATGAACCAAAGCTCTCTAATCTCTATACCATGCAACCGAATTACACACCCCCTGTTGCATCAATGGCCCTGCGCTCCTCACTCTCACTGAATCAATTCCAAACAAGTCGAAACCAAGGCCTCATTACGATAGTATACTTTACAAGCTTTTCCATGCAATCAACAAAATGGTCTCGGTTGGAACTGGTAAGCATGCGGCTGCCCTCAAGCTTCGACATGAACTGCATACACGCCTTTGGCACCGCCTCTGGTTGAGGATAGCAAACATGCGCGTCCACTGCCGGAGTGTCCGAAACGAATTGACAGAGTTTTAACGGACTGGGACCCGCCGCTGACTTGGCCGATAGCCAGTGTCCTCCCTTGGGTGGGACGCACGGAGCCCCAGGATAGCGGGATCAAGTCGATCTACTGCTTGAAGATACTCGTCTTGAAGCGTGATTAGTTTATCATATGACTCTGGCTATCGGGGACTTACCAGGTTTCCGTGCTGTTCAGGGCTGACTCAGAAGTGGCCGTCGCTCCATTTACTCCGTTCGGGCAGCTCCTTTACCTTGGGGTGTAACAGTACTACTACATACCGTCCTTCTGAGGCAAGCCAGTCAGGTCGAGCACTGGGATATCGCAGCCGACACGGAACAAAATTCGTGCCTCATCGGCTAGTGGACGCGGATATGATCTAGAGATGCTAGATCAGACTGGCAATGTCTAGGTGAAAGAAAGGGGGAAGCCACCAGCCCTATCTTTAAGGTCCGGTTGTCCATGGTACTCATCTGCTCCTTAGGATACCATAGAGAACAAGGATGCGTATGCGATCGAGTCCTTTGTCCAGGACCTAAACGCGTATGCTACCTCGGTAGCTGCACGAACATTGACCATGCCACAAGTCGGTATCCTGGCCGTGGTCACTGACTTTGTCGGCGCTGTGGCCCTTGGCAGCCGTGTCACGGGTACCATTAAGAACAATATCATCGATCTCAGCCGCTTCACAAGAACACCTTCGGTCCTGATTCTCGTCATGGCCTGCGCCGAGTTTGGTAACGCTTTCTGGTTGCTCATCGTAACGAGGCTAGGTTTCCCCATTCCCACCACGCAAACTGTCGTAGGTGCCCTCGTCGGCGCTGGCATCGCATCCCAGGCCCGAGTGTCTTGGGACTAGGACTCGATGTTGTGTGGTTGTGTCGCGCAGGGATGCTGAGTGCACTTGACAAAAGGTAGTTCTTGTTATAGTGATTATGATTATTCTTGGTTGTGTTTTTTTTTTCCATTATCTCAATGAGAGGCCCTTTGGGGCCTTATATCTTTGAATGATCCCATCTAGGACTTTGAACCTTAATCGTAGGACTTCAAACTTTAATCTTGATCCTGAAGCTTAGGGGGAACTCTCAGTTCTTCCAACATGTTGTGGCGCAGGTTGTAGCGTCCTGGGGTATAGCACCGGTCCTATTTGCATGCTTTGCTGCCGTTCTCTTCGCGACGCTCAAGTTCGCTAGCTTAGAACGCCAGAACTCGTTCGCCAAGGCGATAAAGGCTATTCCATTCTACCCTGCTTTCACCGGTGGTGTATTGGCGTTTTTCCTCACTACTGAGGCATCCAGTGCACCAAGTCTCGAGGAGATGGGTGCTAGCACTGCGGTGAGCATCGTGCTCAGCGTCTTCTTTGGCGTACTGTTGACCACCTACATATTCTTCCTGCCATACTTTCACCAACGCCTTGTCAAGGAAGACGCGCGATTAACACCTTGGCATATTGTTATCTGGCCCTACTTTTGCAAGAGAGTCCCCCTTTGTTCTTCCCTGACAAGGGCCATGCCATCGTCATCGACTATTACGAAAGCGCACACAACGAATTAAGAGGTCCAAAGGATAACAACGGGGGAGGGGGAAGCAGATGGCAAAGAACGAGGGCCAAAACATCACGCTTGGTGAGGACAATAGCGCCAACAGCGAAAACCCAGCCCCTGCATCGCTAGAGAATGTCGAGCGGAGGTGGGACGTCCTGGTCCAGGATAGGGCGGCCATCCGACGCGTAAAGCCCCTGCCAGAGGCTGAGGAACGCTTCCTGGCTCCCCACTGCGTAACTTTCCATCTATCACTCAAAGCGTATTTGGAGTTATGTCTAGTACTTCTTCCTCTAGGACGTAACGAGTGACTGTGTCACCTATATATCGGCCCAGCTCGCAAATACCCACGGGAAAGCAAAACGCTATGATAACCGCGTAAAACATCTATGAACCTATGCATAGGTAGCTAGTGCTATGATAATATCTATCGCGCACGGTTCTAACAACGTGGCAAATACGGTTGGGCCATGGGTAGTGGCGTATTAGACGTACCGTATAGGCGAGGATAGGAGGACTTAGATACCCCTATATGGATCCTCATCGTTGCTGGCTGCCTCCTCGGTGCCGGGTTCTGGTTCATAGGATTCCATATCGTTCGGTCTCTAGGTAATAAGATCACGTAAGTGAGGCCAACTCGAAGATTCTCTATGGAGTTTGGTGCCGCCATTACTGTCTTGCTTGCTAGCCGTCTTGGTTTACCTGTTAGCACTACTCAGTGCCTGACGGGAGCGGTGCTCGGTGTATCCCTGATGAATCTGGGCATTGGAGCGACTAATTGGCAACAGATCCTCCTCATCTTTGGTGGATGGGTCCTGACCCTGCCGTCTGCCGGCTTGATTGCCGGTTTGCTCCTAGTCATGGCGCTTAATGTCCCTCAATTCGGCCACGGCTAAAGTAGGGCATTATCTGAAACTTCCAGCTCCATTGTGGTAATTTGCACTACGTTGAGGTCTCAGAATTCCTTGGACCGGTGTATGCA
This sequence comes from Fusarium keratoplasticum, assembly GCF_025433545.1. Lineage (NCBI taxonomy): Eukaryota > Fungi > Ascomycota > Sordariomycetes > Hypocreales > Nectriaceae > Fusarium > Fusarium keratoplasticum. The sequence goes on along the minus strand of NC_070542.1, from coordinate 534,768 downwards.
TACTGGCCTTCAGTTTATACCAAGAGCTTGGTATTCTGGCCGGTGGGGTTAAGAGGGACATTGTGGAACGCCTAATTGATAAGTACACAAGGGGCAACAGAAGAGACAGCAATTTAGACGGAAGAAGTAGTAGCCTTAGATGAGATAGTGATAGCTTGGTCCTCAAGCAGTTCCCGGTCGTCAACCGGCGAAGGGCTCATTTTTTGACACTTAAAAAGGATGGATCCAAGGTAAGGTGGCCCGACGTTGAGATAATCATCTCAAACTAATACTATGAGGGTTAGATCGCGCAGCTAGCAGAGACTTCGAGACCCGCAGGGAAATTTGGGTCTTTTGAGTCGATACGGTATCATAAGGAGCTGCGCTAAAGTGGAGGTTAGAAGTTAAAAGAAAATACGTCTCTAGCCTTTTTGGTGCAGATCTCGAGCCTCTCGCCCGTTGGATGCCGACGCCAAAAAGTTATGCAAGTTCTCTGAGGTATCTTTTCGTGTTATGCTTCTTTTGGCCTCACCTCTTGGCATCTATGCCGACTTGGGCGATGCAATTTTCCACATGATAAGCAGGCAGCGATTGCACGATCACGTAATAATTCTGGGTGATATCTGCATAAGTCTAGAGCATCGTACGGAGGGTACAATAACTCGCCAATGCAAGCGCAGAAGTCACTTTGCAGCTGCCGTGCTTATGGTACCTCCTGGAGGCAAATATCAAGTAAATATCGCCCCTGTTGGACTCGAGTAGAATTGTGGGTTGATGATCGTCGCCAAGCCACCAAATAGCATTTGGGTCAGTCAATGTTGCCGGGTTTCTGTCATGGTAATACGGTGATTGGTCGCAGGTGAGTCAGACCGTGATTGCAAGAAAATATGGTTCTCATCCGGCATGCACGTGCTGCAAATCGCCGCTCGTTACTTGTTGGCGCCACAAATCTCGAAAATGGGTTTTCTTCGAATGGTCCATCGGCGTGAAAAAACTACGTTTACAAAAACGGCCATCCATCCCTCTTCGACCAAACACGCATTCTCACCCTCGGCTCATCCGCATTTCTTTGCCAATTCTGTTTCTTCTTATTACTGCGAAGCGCTGGAGGTGTCCGCTGCATTGGGAAGTAACCGGGAAAGAGGTGAACTGTCACAATTTGTCTAGGTGGAATCGGGCACAGAAAGATGGCAACCCAGCGATCGGCAACACTCAATACGGCCAACCTGGGTGAACGGTTCTGGAACACCATTCGAGAGAATTGGTATTTGGGCTTCACTTCCTTCGGAGGACCGCCGGTTCACTTCAAGATCGTGAGTGACCCGTACTGGCCCCGGAACCATCCTTTCCTACCTCTCACGAGGCAAATCCTATGCTGAAATGGGCTAGACTAGCTGGGGCGAGGCCAGTACACGACCGATGGCTAATAATATTTTATGGTAGTTTCACGACAAATTTGTCGCTAAGCTTTCATGGATCGATGAGCAAGTGGTAGGAACTTTTTTTTTTTTAAAAGGTGACCAAGAGGAGCTCTGTTGCTGACGTTGTCCAGTACCAAGAGCTGTTCAGTGTCTGTCAGGCATTCTCAGGCCCTGGCAGCACTAAAATGCATTACTGCATCAACCTTCTCCACGATGGCTTCCTTCCTGCTCTCCTCGGCTTCCTCCTTTGGAGGTACGTTTCAGTCGCCCGGTCCTTAGTAAAAAGCTAACAAATAGGTTCAAATTAGTCTCCCGGGAGCTCTGGGAATGTACGGGCTTTCCATCGGAGTCTCTAACATTGGCGAATCCCTCCCTCGAGCCGTCTATGCTCTGCTTTCCGGTCTCAACGCTGCTACTGTCGGCATTATCGTTCTTGCGGCCGTCCAGTTATCTGAGAAGGCCATCACTGATAAGATAACCCGCATTCTAGTTTTCCTCGGGGCCGCAGCTGGCATGATGTATAATGCGCTCTGGTATTTTCCGTTACTGATGTTTTTGGCTGGCGTCGCGACGGTTGTTCATGACTTCCGCTGGCTCCACGGCCCTATCAAAGCTATTGGTGCGAGTTTCCAGAAGACGACTAAGCAGTCTCGGGATACATCAGAAGAAGGTGTGGAGATGCAAGCCCAGCAACAAGCCGCCGCAAGAAATCGCCACGGAGAATCCAACGCGGGTGCTGGGCCGTCCGGCCACAGCAAAGATGACAACCGTTCGAGTCGGAGAATCGATGAAAATGGCACTCTCCCGCTTACCGAACGCGAAGCATCGACGGCCGAAGACCAGGCTCGGGTGGTACCTCAGGAACGACGTCTCAACATCACCTGGAAGTTCGGACTGCTACTTATTGTCCTCTTCCTGCTCTCCTTTATTGTCGTCATGGTTCTACGTGGTACTTTGCCACATAAATCACGCCTATACAGTCTCTTTTCTAATATGTACCTCGCTGGTACTATCATCTTTGGTGGTGGACCAGTCGTGATCCCGCTGCTCCGGGAATATATTGTCGCCGAAAACTGGGTCAGCCCTCGAGATTTCCTTATCGGACTAGCCCTCATCCAAGCCTTCCCAGGCCCCAACTTCAACTTCGCGGTTTATCTTGGCAGCCTGACTGCCATCAATGGTGGGTATAACTCCGCTGCCGGCGCAGTCCTCGGGTTTCTAGGAATTTTTGTCCCCGGTCTGCTCACGGTGCACGGGACCATGGGTGTCTGGAGTGCGATACGAGGGTGGAGATGGGTCAAGTCGTCTCTCAGAGGAGTCAATGCGGCCGCCGTCGGCCTAATTTACACTGCAGTATATCGTCTTTGGCAGATCGGCCACATCGATGAAGGTTTCCAGCAGGGCACCAGCCTAGCCGTTGATCCTTGGTGGGTTGTTGTGACGGCCACAAGCTATGTGGGTGGCTATTGGTTTCGGGTGAGCCCGCCCATGGCAATTGTCATGGGATCCGTCATGGGTTTGATCTGGTATGGTGTTGTCTCGGACTAATGGGCCATTTACTTCTGTGCTGCGGTGTATCTGTTGGTAACAAGGGAAGAAACCTTTGATAGCTAGCTGGTCAAATTGCACTTTGCTTCTCGTAAATCCTTCTCCAAGTTTCAAGACCTGTGGTTGCGGCTGTTTTGACAGGGGCGTTGTCGGGAGGTGATTCCTGCCGTTACGTGCCAACCACTGCGACTGGCCGAATGACACGCATCTGCAATCCTGAGAAGCTCAGGGCAAACGACGCCAGCAAAAGTCAGCCCAAGGCTGGCGCATACTGACATCATGAGAGCTTTCTTCCGGAACTCGTGCCAAAACCGTTAGGGCTGGTTTCGGGCCCTATCCTAAGCAAGGAGGCGTCGTGGTTCCCAGGGTGCGTCCCTCCCGACGTCACCAGCCAAAAGAGTCACCATGCACCATCTGATACACTGATCGAGCCACTATCCCCACTTGGTTGAAACGTTGGGAGATAGATCGTGGTCCAGCCCGATTGCGAGCGGGACTTTATCTAGATGTCAGATTTGGGGTAGTACGTGCTAGTCGCACGCAACGAGGAGAATCTCTCGATTATTTTCCAGCTGGTGACTTACTACCACTCTTGCTCTTCGATCTTACTTTTAACAGCACTCGTAATCGAGACGGACCCAATCTACCTAGGTTGGTTGCCACTTCTATGCCGGCACTGATCGCGTGGCAGGTAGCTACGGGCCTGACTCCGTGTTAATCACTGACATGCCGGTTGCGTTTCTACCGCGATCCGAGAAGCACATCTTTCATTAAGGAAAGAGTCTACAAGCGACATTAGCTATGTGCTGCCGTTGTAGCGACAACAACTTTCACCACAGAGGCACCTCTTATCCCGGCCATGCCAATAACTTCCGGAGTAGTCCACCGTGATCTCCATGCCCGCTTCAATCCCTTTACTCACAAGTATAACATGCTGCGTCCCTAACCAGACGAAATTTTGGAACTGCGCATTCGGCTTGCAACTGTGATTCGCAAACCGAGTGAAGTTCCCTTGCCGCCCCTGCCAGATCTGATACCGTCTCTCACCGGCCTTACTATCCAACACGTCTTGGTTCTCTATGTTCTTAGTCACAAGCCTCACGAATTCTCCAATAGCAATACCCCTCTCGAACGGAACCAGCGCCTAGATCTTATTATTTCGCCCGTTAGGTGTTCGAAAGACCTGTACGGGGCATAGTAATCTTAGACCACCGAAAAGGCTAGGGAAGCACTTGCAAGAATTGAGTTTGGGGTCATTAGACTGCCCATGCCCGCATAGGTCACAGATATTCGTGCCTGTTACACATGCAGCTGCATTGAGGGAAGGGATCCAGCGAGGGTCGTCAGCACCCCATGACGTCGTATTAAGAATAGATTCTTCGAGGTGTTCAAAACTAAAGCTCGGATCGTTCTCAAGGTATGTCGATCGGAGCGGGACTGGGTCGGAGCCGTCTTGATACACGACCCAGTCATGAGGGTGGCCGGTGAAGCGACAGTGGGTAGATTCACCAACAATACCTAAAAGTTGGCGCCAACCGTAGTGTAAAGTATCTGCGGCTACCTCCATCCGTAACCGCAATGATCGCAGTCGCTGAAATTTCTCTTTGTCAAAGTCGATGCGGTACTTGCAAAGGCGGTAGAGGCCCATTCCCGAAAACACCAGTGCAACCTAGCCCACAGCGTCTTTTATCTCCTTATAGCCTCGCCAGATGGCCATCCTGTTTCGCAGCTCCTTTTCAGTCCACCCAAAGTCATTACAGGCCTCGGCCAGCGCTCTGATACGACTCTTGGTTGGGGACGTTCCAGGATTTGTACAGGCAAGATACTCGACATATGAGTCAAAGAGCTCGACCCAACGGGCCTGAACAATAACCTCGATAGAGCGACAGGTGCGACTGGCCTGGGTGATTCTGCGGCAGAACAAATTACTTCGACTAAAGGAGTCGTAAGTAATATCAGGACGGTCCTTGGTGTCGACAACGGCACCTAATAAAGTTGTGTCAGACAATTGGCTCCACAGGGATCATTGATGGCACCAGTCAATTGATGAGAATTATCTAAAGAACAAAAGAAATCGAACAGCCATGTGTTCGGGCACAGCTATTTAAGCTCATGTCGTTAGGATTATGCGACAGGCCAGATGTGAAACCGGATAGTTACATCCGGTCACACGAATGTTATGCGACAAGTTGATATAGAACCCTGGGCTTCCTGAGTATCGTAGCTGAATATCCGTAACATTGGCATTGTTGGCGAACATGTAGCTGCGGCGACAGGGAGATGGACCTGCTCCGTGAGGACGCGAGGTTCCAGAATGAGACCTGAATGTATTTGTTCCCATCTCTTCAGTGCGCAAGGACCTCCGCTCCGTACCCCGCCCCAGAAGCGTGGAGACTCTTTACACTCTTTACACTCTTTACACTCTTTATTTTAGCTAGTGGGCGTAGGCGTAGACTCCGGTGCTGCCGGGAGCGTTGCCTCGCGAAATGGACGCGACCGTTGAGGAGATCCTGGTCGAAGGTGGAGGTTCAGTCGCCGCGACGCGTCGGTCCTCAAGGCCCGCGAAACCGACAGCAAAACTGCAGGAAAACCTGCAGGCGGCTGTGAGAAAGACGGGTACGTCAAAGAAGGCCGGTTCGGCGCAAACGCGAGAAGGAGAGAATGAGTTTAGCGACAGGGCCGGAGCATCACAGACGGAAGGTGCGGCAAGCAACAACGCGTCGCTGGTGCAGATGATGCTCCGCACAATGCTCCAGGAAACATCAACCCATCTCATGAGCGAACAGAAGCAAATGCTGGAGAGGCTATGGGACGCGTTGATGGAGAACCAGCGAACAGCTACTCAGATGATGAGTGATCAGCTGGAGATGATTCGACAACTCCAGCAGGAAATCCAAACGATCAAGATGCAGGCAGCCGAAGAGCTGAATAAGGCAGAAGAGTTTAGACGCATGCACGAACAGACCACCAGGCAACTGAGAATAATGCGAGAACAGACGGCTGAGCAGCTTAGAGCCATGCGAGAACAGGCAGCAAAAGACCTTGAGCAAATGCGGCAACAGATGATGGAGCAGCTAGAACAGGCGCGCAACCAGGCGACGGAAGAAATGAAACAGATGAGGGTACAACTAAATGCGATGGCCGACGGTATCACCAGCGGTGCGCAGGCGAGCCCACAACCATCCAGCGCTGCCCACAAAATCAAACAAACAGCCAAACAAATCAATCAAATATGCCAGAATCTTATATCAAATCAAACAAATGGAAAACACCGGATTTGAAATGACATTTGATATATTTGATATAGGGTATAAGGTTGAGAGTATAACCTGCCAGGCTGGTGAGCGTGTCTTTGCTACTTACCCGGAACCTAATGGATGCCAGAGAGTGGACCCGACCAATCAGAGCTATTTTTCACGACATCTATTAGTGCGGTACGCTTGATGACAACACATAAATCAGCCAAGGAGAAAGTAGCTTCTTACCCTTCCCGTTTGCAGAGTCAAGCAAGCGGGGCTGGAAAAGAGACGAGCTGGTGGTCTGGAGGAATAGCGGAGAAGCGAAGACAGCTTAGCGTAGCCACTGGCCCTATGAGATCCGTTCTCCCGGGCGTAATAAAAATACTACTACTACTATGCGCCTCTTAGAAAGATGTAACTTAGACCTTTTAACACAACACCTTCTACTCCCGCAGTATTGCTTCATCAGCAAGGCACCCGGCATACAATTTTACAGTACAAGGGGAAGCGAGCAGACGACCTTCAACGAGCAACGAGACCATTTCAGATTCTGCATAATAGGTGTGAAAAAGAAGACTTGACGCTTCCATTTCTCGTTTCTTTTATTAGTGAATTTCGGTAACGCAGTCATCGAAACTCCAGTAGGTGTCCCAACCAATCTCATCCGTTTGACGCCCTTACGGTCCCATGTTACCGTATAAGCCTGGTCCACATCCAACGAGAGGCAAACTCGAAAGTGGGTGGGCGGAGATCATCAAATCCGGTGGTATAGGGGTCGTATTGAAGGGCTCTGCACTCGTATCAAACACGTCTTCCCTGACCTCCGACGCTCTAGATCCCCGCTGAAAAGGCTTCGTCGCGGTCGGAGGGATGTCATCGGCCTCTGGGCTGTACATGTTCAGAGACTCGGCCGTGTTGGCGCTGCTTGAGCTCCCATAATCTGGGGTCGGAGAAACGCTGTAGGCGTGAAAGGCCGAAGAACAAGCAAGCAAACCGTCCACGGATTTTTGGGCCTCGTGGGCGATGTATTTCTGGATCAGCACGCAGTTGCAGTACATATGCTTCAATAACTCTGTCTTCAAGTGGTAGATTTCGGCAGTCAAGGATTCAAAACAGGCCGAGAGATAGCGGTTCTGGTCCTCGATGGCTTCTTCGCGAGAGGCGAGGGCGGAGGCTTCGTCACGCTTGCGGAGGCGAAGCCTGGTGGCAGCAATTCGGTTTCGCTCGAGCATTTGACGCTGACGGGGATCTATAGGAAGGTCGTCGTCGCCGAGTTCCTCTTGTTGCCCTGAACTCTTCTGGCCTTTCGTTTGTTTCTTGGGCTTTCGTCCCTGTTTCCTTGGTTTTGGTGACTCTGCGATATTCCCAGAAGCACGGAACTCGGAAATCGCCGAGCTTGCCTTGGATTGCCTCCGATTGTGCGGCCGGCGGTTCGACTTATTGTCAACCTGAATGGTTGGCAGTGTGTTCTGTGGTAATTCTTTGCTTCTAAGTATCTTAGGCTCCGTCGGCCGGGATGGGGATGCGATATAGGAGGATCCGAACATCAAATTTTCCGAAACTGGAGAGGTATCAATTACTTCGTCGAAAAATGAGCTGCCGGATGTACGACTTGGAGTTGGCTGATAAATCGTGTTGTTTTGCGACTTTGGTGAAGCTGTGCTCATCCGACCGGATGGTGGGATCAGCAAGTACGGTGTGGTTGCGACAGCATCGAGGTGAGAACCGGATGCAAAGTCTCCCAGTGGTGGAGAGCACGGCTGGACGAAGGCTGACATAATTGATCGAGCCTCGAGGATGGAAGAGGCCAATCAGAATCGTGTTCTGCTCGAAGTCCGGAAGATGGCCGGATGCTCTCTATCGATGACACAGAGCGAGTCTTCAGTATGCTCCTTCCCTGACACCCCTAAATGATGATACAGTCAGGTAAGAAGGGAATCTTAAGGCGATACAGTCAGATGAGGTGGGATGAGCGGAGAGGAGAGGGCTTCTCTTGATCTCAAGATACCGATCTGGCAGAGTCGGGTAGACAGCAACCGATTTAGAGAGTGTCGGAGGATCGAGGTGGGAGGACCATATATGAGATCATACCTAGCAGCTTTCGAAACCGGGGGATGGCAAGCCCCTCTTCTTGAGGAGATGACCTCGAAGGAAGCATCGGTTGAACTACCGGGTAGGTTTCTGGGTTCCAGCGATTGGCAATCACACATCTCTTCAAATTCTCGTTTTTAAGTCTCAAAGACTCTGATCAATCTCACAGGGCCAAGAAGAATATGACAAGCATTGACGGCAGAATGTTCAAATTGTTTTTTTGAGTCTTTGAGCTCCGAGATGTAAGTGCTCTAAACGGTTCGCAAAGGGGTTGCAGAGAGGGGGGAGAGTGTTAAGGAGCGGGGTGCTTGGACCCTTGGGATTACAGAAACTCCTCTTGACCTGAGACGAGTGCTCTACAGTTTCCCAGGCGTTGGAACGGTGGCGTCTGCGCATTGAGAACGACTCATAATCTCTCCTAAGATCACGGACGAAGCTCAAGGGCATGCATCCGTCACAGACCTCAGTGCGACTCAGCCGAAGACCTCCACCGTCCGCAGCATGGACTCGAGCAGACCCCACCAGGAAGGGTCCAGCCGGACTGCCTTTTTACCTCGAGCGGACGGGATCAGTCCTTAAGATTGGTTGAGAGCACTCTGTGCCAAGGACCCGAACTCGGCCCGGCTTGATCTGATTGGCAATACCATCCAGTACCCCTCTGCCGATAAGACCCCTCTACTAATAAGCAAAAAAAAAGTTTCCCCATATAAACTGCTAATTTTCAACCCCCCCGCAAGGAGTCACCAGAAATACGAAAAACAAATTAGTTCCTATTTTTCAGCTTAGAATCGAATGTATTTTAATATTCTCTTGGTCTTTTAACTACGCGGCCTGCGCGGGTCCGTACAACTAGTAACTCTTCCGCCTCCGAATTTGAGCCCTCATCCTCTTCCACTCCTCCCACCTCGATCACCTCCTCAATAGCCTCTGTCTCTTCAATGGCTTCGTTTGACTCGGAAATAGTGTCACCAGCCACTAGAGCCTCGGCTAGTGTCATGAACTTCCTGTTGGGATTCGGTATCGCCTTTCTCTTCTTGCCTCTGCTCAACCGCCCGATTTCCTCCTCTAAACTGGCTACTCTTGAACTTAGGGAGGCGATCTTTGACTCTTATGCTTCGAAACCTTTCGATATCACAGAATAGCGCCTTCTTGTTGAAGGGCTTTTATTCTTCCCCAGATCCCTGATATGACGGCTGGTCTTTGGCGTGTTATCAGAGTCGCGTTGCCCGTCGCTGAGGCCGTCTAATGCGGGCGTCGTTTCCTTCTTGTCAGGCTGGATCTCAGGATGTATGAGCGCTTTCCATCGTGAAATCGGCCAGTTTCCAATCACTCTCCAACCAGAAAGGATATTTTTCTTCGTCATACCCACTTCTCTGCCTTTGGCATAGGCCTTGATGAAGTTGACCTTGTCCACCGGCGCAGAATCGGTCAGGCTTGTCAGCTTTTGGAGTTCTTTGCGATAGGCCGCCTTGGATGCATTAAATGGACTATTGTCGAGTGGTTGTAGGCCGTGGGAGCAGTGAGCCGGCAGGTAACAACAATACACGTTGTTCAAAAAGCACGTAGCCATCCACTCATCCTAGATTTACGGTCAGCGACATCCCCGGCCCAGGTGGCCCGGAAAAGGCGGATACGAACAGATACATGGCTTCGATGACCATCTAGTATGATAAGCCTCGCATCTGACTCATCTTCCGGCTGTGTTTGGGGAAGATAGACCTGTTTGAGCCACTCGACCGCGATATGGTTGTCTGTCTAGCCGTTGTCGGACGTGATGTAATACCAGTCAGCCACTTCCTTAAGCTCATCAATAAACCACTGTTGCTGAAGCTCTTTGCCTTTAAAGATAATCCCCGGCTTCAGAAGACGGCCAGTTGCAGTTGCGGCTTCGAGAAAGCTGGTCCAAGTGCGGGACTGGGAGCCTTTGAGGAAGGCTTTCTTCTTGGGGTCGCTACTGCCGATAACTAAGGAATCCAAGCCTACATTGGCAGCTGGTTAGTTTGTCTCATGAAAGAAACGACAAAATACTCACCAAATCCGGCCATGATGCCGCCCTCGTCAACATTAACAGTGTTCTCAGGTTTGATCCAGCCATATTCGCTCTCGCGGATGTCAAAGTACCAATTGACGGCGGTCGGGGTAAAACAATTGAACCTCGACGCCTCCTGGCGTTTTCCTATCTTGGTCTTTATGGACGGATGTCGTTTCATAAACCTGGCTAGCCAATGTACGCCGATAGGCTTTTCCCTGCCTTGCTGTTGTAGGAGGGCAGCGACGGTGGCGCGAACTTGACTGTGAGAAGGAGCATAGCCCAAGGCCTCTTGTCGAAGTATCCAGGAAACTAATCTGGACTCCTGAGACTTGGATAACAGCTGGGCGGGATGGGTGACCTCGGACTTTGGCGGTACACCTCTTAATCGGTTCGAAAGAGTCGGCTGAGGGATGCCGTGCTTCTGGGCGGATTGGTTCTGCGAGAGACCGTTATCTGTGACATCCAATATTGCTTCAATAACGTCATCCTCTGTATAAGAAGCTCGAGCCATTTTTCAAGGCGATTATGGAAGGCCGGCGCAGATAAAAGTCCTACAAGCTTTGGGGAGGAGTGTTCGTGGAGGAGGCATTGATAGAAATTTTGCGATAGTTCCATGCGGCCAAACCGCCCATATAGCGTAAGCAACAATAGCATAATACGAAACAGCATGAAACTCTCAATAAGACACAACTTGTTTCACGTAAATAACTTCAATTTTGGCCAAGCACCGTGTAAGTGAAATTGGGCATTTTGTATGGGGAAACTTTTTTTTTGCTTATCAGTAGAGGGGTCTTATCGGCAGAGGGGTACTGGATGGTACCACCAATGCAACCGCTCACGCGGGCGTTTCGCAGAACTGTTGATTCATTCAGGGCTTAGCCTGATACTGTCTTTCACATCTACCCCCTGGTTTATCACAGGGCTGCATGGCAACTTACTGGTAGGTAACGGTCCAAGATACGTTCTTCAGTCAGGCCATGTGGGAAGCCCTATTTCCCGTGGACTGACCTGTTCATCACCATCTCGGTCGAACAACCAAGGGGCCACTGAAATACAAGGGATATTTATGAAGAGGCAACTGGCTGGCTCCTACGTTTGGGCGTGAGACTCGGGCGTGAAATTTTGAGTTGCCCGGACGTGCTCCTCCTAGATTATAATTAACATTAAATTTTCTGTAACATTGAATGTCCGCTACAGTACCGAAGGGGAAACTGCAACCAACTGACAACCTACCATCACAAAAACGCATTCGTTCTTTAATGGGGGATTAGCTATCGAGCAAGCAGCCCATTTGCCGCACTAGTCATCGCAAGTTGTGGGACTTTGGGTTACCGCATTTCTCTAAGATGGCGATCACCGTGGGCCCCTCTTACCACAGCCTTGGCCATCCGGTACTCCGATGCGCCCGCTCCTCAAATGGCGGCTGTCATGTTGGACCTCCTGGCACCACACACTCGTCGTCCGTTTCATTGACGACGTCCGAGGTGTGGTTGGGCTCAATCATCGATCCTTTTAGCCCGACGCAACGGTGCGGGTAATATCTCTAGAGTTTGTCGGGGCGTCCGATTGCTATATTTCGTCATTCTCCTCCGTTTTGACGGATGGGCACTGCAACACGCATCAGGGCGCACTCCCTCTAATGGTCCCATGTGGGCCTGAACATGGTTTTCCGCGGTGTTGAGTTTCCTTTGCATGCACATGCAGTCCAACGGCTGCAGATTTGTCATGCAAACGTCTGACAAGCATACAGCATTTTCACGCATCTCATTCTCTTACGTACGTGTTGATGATGTCTGCGTTCTCTGGCTGGCTGAAAGACAAGGGTCTTTACAATCGGGGAGAGTTTCCAGTAGCTCTCAGAACTAAAACCTATGTGCGTGCGGTGAGTTATAGGATGCTTGCATGTATGAGTTGGAGGTTTTCGTGAGATAAACATCCATTAGCCTGATTCACCTGCCGGAACCAAGGGCACAACATCCAGTAGGATCAATTGCATGACTCTGCACTCTCCCAGCCAGATTTGATTTGCCGCCGTATAAATCTTGCGCCAATGATATGTCGCACTGCATTTTCCACAGAGGAGAGCAGCTGTGATGACAGCTGTGATGAGAATTGTGACAAAAATGCGCATTGGTCGGTTCCCCTCTTTCCTCAATATCGCATGTGATTACTCACATCAATTGAGGAGAACATCTCCGGCACGATCTGCGGTCATTGCCGTCGGTGGTGGCAACTGAAGCCACCCCAGTAGCCAACTAAAAGGTCCGCGCTTACTGGAAATATGACAACATTCAAGGACCAAAGGGGGTAAAAATTAAAAACTTAAATCGCAGGGATACCGAAGCTATTCCACAGGTATTACATCATCAGTTGCCGCCTGCACGACTTCTTAAGTTCTTGTTATCGTGTTATTATGCTTTGAAAGTTTGTTGATCTCCGCGTCGGGCCTCGCGATGGTTGTGAGCTGTTGGCAATCAGCATTTTCATGGCCACCCCTTGGCTGCCTATGATCCTAAAATGGTCCCAACCGTGATTGGATCCTGGCATTATCTGCTGGTCCTGTTGAGAAGCTCGTAATAAAGGATTCATCTTCCCTTGCTCTAGGTTTCTTGGCATTGTATTGCTAAGAAAGCCACCGATACCCTTCAATTTCCTTAACATTGCGTTACCGAGAGACCCATCTCCTCCCGTCTTAAACAGAAATGAGCGCTACATCCCCAGATCCGGACATTGGGCCAACACCGCGACCGGCGGCCACCTTATTGAGTTTGCGTAACGCTTCCTCGCCCGTGCCCCAACGGGCCAGCATCGATCCCCCAGTTCCCTTTCACTCTGCCTTTTGAGGCTGGATCTGGCACACCTCCCAGCCAGCCCTGAAGCCAGCACTCGAGCCGCACCCGTTTGGTAGGGCTAGCCCGAGAAGACCCCCACCCCCCGGCAGCGTCCCGCCTCAGCGCCACTAGTAGCGTCAGATTTACCCACCCCCGTGGCTTTTCTGGTATGGAGCAAGTATTTGTTTCTTTGCTTCTTCGCCTCACTGGCCCTTACAGAATACCTGTCTCCGTCTACATCCCTCCCGAATCTCACCTTGAGTCCGTCATCACTTCAAGTCTTTTTCTTCCTTTATTCAACAGGCACCATTCAGCCGAATCTGGCCAGGTCAGATGCCTATGGCCTCAAATTGCCCCAAATCAGGTAATTGCCAGACCCGCTATGGAAGCGGCTGAGCCCACCAGACAAAGGTCCGTCTTAACACCCATACGAGAGCTGCCACTGCATCCTCTCATATATCTATCTGACTCTTCCATATTAACAACCCCCTTGCTCTTACAGCCGTCATTCTGCTACCAACTCTGGATAACTCCACCATCTACCCTCACCACACCACTCGTACTAGTATCACCAACAGCACTTGCCCATCTCAATCGGATCCTTTCGAGAGGTCGTATCGGGACCTCCCGCCATGGCCACGGCAACCCTCATCGCACCTTTCTCCTCAAACTATCCCCATCCCTCATCCGGTGCCGGTGCCAGCACCCCCAACATGATTTCTTCTGTGGAACCTCGGAAGCCGGCCGACGACCATGAGCCTCCGAGCCATCAATCGCTTCACTTAATCTCGGAGGTCATTCACGGGACCAAACCAGGCCCTTATTCTCCTGGGCCTCTCTCTAGCATTCAGCCGGAGTTCAGTCTTCCGTCGCCTTTCGTTCCCGCTCCTCGATCGTTCCCCGAGACTGAGAAGCACTCCTCTCCACAGTTGCTGCACCCGGCTTCATCCTTCCCTCCCCGACAAGATACTCTTCCCGCCTTCTCGGATTCTCCTCGGCCACCTTTCACCAGCCGGCCGTCACTTCCTCCTGTCTCTGACCGCCTCCAGAGTCCCTCAGCCAAACCGGAGATTCCTCCCCAGCATCACCACCCCGAGCAGCAGAAGCCCCCGGAGGCTCACCATCCTCTCAACAGAGTGTATGCGCAACCTCCCCCGCCACCTCTGCCACCGGCTCTAGTTGCCTACCGACCCTGCCAACTACTTCCTTGCCAGATGCCTCTGCCCGCTTATTCGATCTCTCCCAGGCACACGGTTCCTCCTCATGTCCTAGCACCATATGATCCCAGGGTACCTCCTCATACCGAAGAGGCCGATTACGCTACCCGAGCTCGACATGATGCTACAGTCGATAGACACTCTGAGAGCTGGAGCTATCCATATTCGTTGAGCCAAGTGAATCGAAATAAGCTCGTATGCAAGGTCTTTAATGCTGACTATCTTCAGATTGGGTCCTTATCCGGCACAATTTTTAGCTTTGCCGAAGCGTACAGCCGAATTGCCCAAGAGCAGCACGGAGCTCACCCCATCCCCAAAAGACTACCGACAGAACAGGAAGTCAGCGACATGCTCAGCAACATTGAGCGCATTAAGCGTTCTTTGGAACAGATGAAGGACTTAGTGCAAACATCAATTCAGAACGAGCGAGCTCGTGAAGGAGCCAAGTTGAAGGATCCCAACGAAGAGAAGCACGAGGTGCCCATGCACAGAGATGCAATGAAGCCCCAGCATGGTATGCCAGAGGTCAAGAAGCGACGAGGGGTAAGTTCAGTAAGGCGAGGCGAAAAGACAAAGCTCACACATTGGCAGCGTGCGGTTCCCCCTGGCAGATGCCATAGCTGCAACCGAATTGACACCCCTGAATGGCGACGCGGACCTGATGGAGCGAGGACGCTGTGCAATGCATGCGGCCTCCACTATGCCAAATTGGAAAGGAAACTGCAACTTGAGGCGAGGTCGATCCGCCCACAACCCGAAGAAGCACACCGGCCATGAGGCTCGCACACGGTCCCAAAGGACTTGACCCATGAGCAGTCCAGCTACATCTACTGTACCAATTACCAGCAGTAATTTGACAGAGTGCACAGTTTTCGTCCATGCACGGTATGAAGGTCTTCCCCTTAGCAACTCTTCACCAAACCATCCCTGCTTAGTCTCCAAGACGACGACGAAAGCATGGGATTGAAGCGTGTAGTCTGAGAATCATCTCCACAAAAAGCTGATTTTATTGGTGACCTCACGCAGTCAAGAGGGCAGAGTGTGTGTAGTTTGGCCGCAACGGGTCACCTGTCACTGCGGTCTTATGCGTAAGCGTGTTAGACCGCAGCGTCAGAGAGGGCCCGTCCGCGCTCCCTCGTAGGGAGGCAAGTGTCTGTATATTGTAGTAGTGCTATATACAGAGGGAAGGTGGGGGGGGTGAAAGTCGAGTCTCGACTGCGTGAGAGATGACGAGACACCTGCCGAGGCGAGCAATTGACTCCCCGTGAGGCAGTTGCAGGAGGGAAGAAAACCCCTCAGTGAACCTTCCGAGCCGGGAAGTCTATTGTGCAGTTGGTCATCACGTGAGGCAACCCCAATAAAACTACTCCCTAAAGTCATGTCAACCTAGCACCGATACATGAATGCAGACATCAAACAAAATATCAGTGTAGATTGAGGATTAAAAGGAGCGTGTGTTTTTCTATCTAAAGGAGCGACGAGAGTCGGTCTCTTTATACCCGTGTTCAGTCTGCCGATTCATAGACAGCAGGCTGTTGCCTGACGCTAGTTGTGGTCGTTGACTCTCATCGTGAACAAGTTCACGATGATCGTGATCCTTGCTCCCAACAGTAAGCGAAGGTCTCCGGAGCTTGACAAGTCATCAATGAATTCCCCGTTAATTCTAGACGAGATACATGTTGTCAGCGCCTATGATGACAGTAGCTTTACCAAAGAAGATCACAGCCGCTGTATACACCCAAATGACCCCACCCGGGTAGCTATCGTTCCGGCCGAAACAGACCGCGGCACCAAATTTGAACCTTTCCACGTTGAATCTCGCAATCTTCGCATCCACATACTGCCCCCAACGCCACTACAGCTATTCCAGCTTTTTTTTCCCTATTTCCCTCGTTGAGAAATGGGTTTATTTCACTAAGATCTGGGTCGCGTGGGTTAAGGAGAATAAGGTCATTGATAGCTGGAAACACCTGATGAGTCCATCTTCAAAGCTACGAAATTGGGAGGGACCCTCAGTCGCAGAAGTATATGTATGGCTTGGAATACTGACTTATATGGGTATACACAAGGAAAGAACGATTAGAAGCCACTGGAGTACCCCAAAGCCCGGTGTTCAACGCCCTCAGCACTCAATCATCAAGTTCATGTCACAGTGGAAGTTTCAGCTTATCCACCGGCACCTTCGTCCCTTTGACCACACCAAGATCGATGAGACTGCCCCTTTGCCGAAGGTATTCCAAGCTGCTGAAGAGTGGTCTGATCATATACAGGCTGTGTCTGCAGAGATCTTCCTTCCGGGCTCTCATTTGGCTGTGAATGAGTGTATGATCCGCTATACCGGCAGATCGAAGGAGACAACGGTTGTCAAGGGCAAGCCGCCCCCCCTTAGGGTTCAAGATCTGGGTTATCGCTCAACAAGGCTTCATTATCCGCTGGCTATGGAGCATCAAGGATGCAAAATACGGTACCTTTGGCGTTGAACTTCCCTCACCGAAGTCATGCACACGAGGTCGGGGAGGGCGAAGAGACGGCCGAGGCAGGGGCGCAGCCAAGGCCGCAGGGGAGAAGCCTGCCAACGAGGCTACCACAGAAGACACCACAGAAGACAAGCCTATCGCCTTGAACTCGATCCAGAGCGTCGTTGTTGCCCTAGCAAATCTACTGCCAAAAGCGACATATCATGTCTTTGTGGATAACCTCTTCTCGTCGTCCGATCTCTTCCGCAGCCTCCGCAAGCATGGCCACGGAGCTACAGGCACCGCTCGCCCTGACTGCGGTATCCACAAGGAGCTACAGCAGGATAAGGAGGCTGATGGGGGGGTCAAGACCAGCTACGAATTCAACCAGGTCAAGAAAATCCCGACCCCTGATAATCAGGTACCAGCTTAAGACACTTTTTATATATGAAATCCTTGCTAATTTATCTATGTGCCGTGCTTCTAGGTTAACCAAATAGCTTGGAAAGACAACCGGCTTGTATTATTCTTGACTACTGTATTCACCGGCGCCGACGATGAGCGAGTCGAGCGGAAGAGGAAGAGGCCGTCCTCACGGAAGCCCGAGGCCAAGCCAATACGCCGGTTTTTTTGGGTGACGAAGCCGTCAAGGTCATAAAAATCCCGGCAGTTGCTGCTGCTTATAACGACGAGATGAACCATGAGGTCATATTATGCGTATGATCATCCCCTCCGCCGCGACCCTTAGCAGGCACTCTGTTGGACCTTCTTGATGTGGCCCTTGTGAATAGCTACCTTGCTCAACTAAAGGGGCCCCAGCCAAATTGGAAGAGATATACAAATCATAGGGAGTGGCGAGAGTGCATTTATAACGAGTTATTCAACGCCTACGGCCAAGAAAGTCAGGCAAAGAAGCTCTACCGGGCCGGAGATGAGCGTGACTTAAAAGACCCTGGAGTACAGCGTAAACACGCCAATCGCCAGGTCAATCATATCAACCGGAAGGTAAAATCAGATTGCCTAGCTTGTAAGGGCCTTCGGCAGGGGCAGTCAAGGGCAAAACGCCTGAAAAGAGACCCACTAGGAGGGGTCAGCGGCAACAAGAGAAGGTATCACCGGCGAGGCGGGCAGACTCTGTACGGGTGCAAGTTATGCAATGTTGCGATTCGTAACAATCAAAATTGCTAGGACTTCTATCATCATCTACTTCAGGTGAAGAATTATGTACCCTTGATTTAGCGTATTTTAATTGGACCGAACCCCTCGTCGAGACCTGCGCGGAAGTCCTTGCGTACTGAAGAGATAGGGCCAGGTGCGTTAGGCTGTGTATGGCTCTACGTTTTCGGTTCGCGTCTCCCAGAAGCCCCACATTCTTCCTCATCTGATGGTTGGTCTCGCCTCGCTCGACTCTGTGGCCGCACATAGTTGCCAAGTTGGGGAGCCAATAGTTAACTTGAGAAAAAGACAGGAACAAGGTCTTTAGCGTCAACCCAGTCACAATGCCCCAGAATCAGCTCTAAACACTTGGATTCCAGTCATTTCATATGCAGTCCTCGAGTGGATTCAGACACGTTCGTGACTCGCAGGAATGGCACACGCGGAGCTCACAATATATCAGCTACTTTGGGATGACGATGCCAATGTTTACCTCTCCACAACGATAAGATATTATTAGAGATCACAAGTGTGAGGCGACTAAGTCGGTGGCAAGGTATAGAAGAAGGAGGAACATTCTACAAGAAATCGTGCCTAGATATAAATAGTGGTCCCCCTACTTCACTTTGAGATAAGAATTAAGTAATTAATATCTTCTTATTTCAATAGGTTATAAGCCTAGAAAGCTAAATTATATTTAAAAAAAAAAAAAAAAAAAAAAAAGCTAAGTCTCTTATCTACTTATTTATCTCTTACTCATAAGGACTTTATAGTCCCCTTCTATTATAGCAGAGACTTAAGAAGTTAAGGGCTTCCCGTAGATTCTATTAGTTTCTTATTTACTAATTATATTATACTCTCACTAATTCTATTACCTTCTAGCTAACTATATTAACCCCTTGGATTATTAATGCTCTCTTTGCTACTAGGCTTTTATTACCTCCTATATTAGTAGGCACTAGCTATAAGAAGCACGCTTTAGACTCACTCTTGCGATTTAGTTCACGAAATAATATTAGCATATTATACTACTTTAATATATTAGATAGCAAAGACTTAAATCTAAGTAGAAATCTTTCTAGAGTTACTAAGCTTAAATCCTCTAAAGGCTAGATTAACTAGAATAAGGAAATCTGAGATTTACTAGCCCTATCTAGTTATAATAATTTCCTAGAGAGAAAATAAGACCTATTGGTTTAAGGTAATCTCTTAGATATTAACTTTAAAAAAAAGCTAGATGCTTAGTATAATAGATAAGCACGGGCGTATAGAGTAATTTAATATTAGCTTAGCTTTTATCCTAAATAGGAAGTCTAAGGTCTTAGTAACTTAGCGGATATCCTTAAAACGCTAGAGTAGTACTTTAAACCTAAGGGTAGTAATATATTCTATAACCTCTAGTAAAAGCTTAATTAGCTTACTCTTAATAACTACGAAAATATATCTAACTTCTCTCGGTAATTATAAAAGACCTAAGACTAAATCCTTTAACTAGATGAAACTAGTTAGATTAGATAACTATAACTAATAGATAAGTTTCTCAATAGACTTAGACCTAAATATAAAGTATTTCTTACTATATTTCTTTAGAGCCATAGCCTACTACCTAAATAGAACCTTAAAGGCATTATTATTAAGGCAGCTATTATTATTAAAGAAGCTACTAGAGCTATAGAGTAGGAGGAACATAGTTAGTAGATGTAATAATAAAACTAAGACTAAGAGGCAATTAAGCACGCTGCTATAATCGCTGCCATTAGGGAGTAAAATTTCACGACCTATAGCGGCTATAAGAAGCTTAGGCATACCTTAGATACCTATTAGTTATTTTATCTAGAGCTTAAGAAACGCCTAAATAATAAGCGATTTAGGAGAAAGTAGCGCTAAGATTATCTAAGAACTAATAACTAAGCTAGAGATATAAACCAGGACAAAGTTATAAATGCTCTCGCTATCTATGTAAAACCCGTTATATAGCTAATAGCATACTAGGGCTAAAGGGTAAGCGATTTACTTAAGTAAGTATATATACTAGATAGTAGAGCTTTAATATATACCATTTGTAAAAGGGAAAACTTTAATACCCTTTACCCTTAGAATAGTAGATAAATAGTTAGAATTAGTGAAATATAAATTACTCCTTAGGGTCTAAGAAACTATATCCTACGGCTAAAAGGACTTAATAGTCTATGATACCTAGCGCTTAGTAACTTAGTATACTCCCTAGAAGGATATATTAACCTTATTTTAATATCTGCCTTAATAAAGAAAGGCGTAAAAATCTCTTTTAATAATAACTAAGCTAGGGTAATATATAATAATTAAGTAATCCTAATAGCCACTATATAATTAGGGATTTATATTATAGACTAACTAGATAAAGTAATTAATATTGCCTTAGTGTTACTTATTATTAGCGACCCTAAACTTTAAATATAGCACGAAAGACTTAGATATCTAAGCAAGAGCGGAATTAAGGCACTAAGGGGGATAATATATGGCATTTACCTTATTCTACGCGGATAAAATTGCGAACCTTATATAGCTAGAAAACAAAAAGAGAGACTATACTAAAAGTTAATCCAGAAAGGGATATATCCGCTAGAATACGTCTATATAGATATTACAGGACTATTTCTAGACACAGCATATAATAGCTCGCGATATTAGGTTATCTTCGTAGATGATTTTACCCGCATAGGCTAGGCATAAATAGTTAAGGAAAAGTCTAAGTTTATAAGGCATTTTAAATATCTCCTCGATATATATAAGAGACTAGAACGTCGATGCTATTACCTCTACGTCGACCAGGGTAGCAAAAACCGCAGTGATTAGCTATATACCCTCTGCGATAATAAGGGCATTATAATTTATTATACTGCGACTAATTAATATAAGTAAAATAGGATTATAGAGGCCTTTAACTAAGTGCTTTAAGAAAAGGTTATACCTATACTTAAATAATCAAACCTGCCGCAAAAACTCTGGCTATATATCCTCTACGCGGCCATATATATATATGGAATAGGAGTCCTAGTAAGGCCCTAAATAAGATGCTATATAAGGCGTGGTTTAGAGATAAATTAGACCTCTCTTACCTCTGTGTTATTAGTATGAATAGATAGGCAATATTACTATCTATTAAGAGATAAAAGCTATATATAAAGATGATTTAATGCTGACTTCTTAGATATTAAGGCTCTAATAACTATATTATTATAGATAATAATAACTAAGTCTTTATCGCTAATAATATTATCTTCGATGAATCTAGCTTCTATAAGGTACTAGGAATACCTATTAGAATAAAGAGAGCAAGAAATAAAGGACCTACCTTATACCTAGAGCTAGAACTTCCACGCAAAAGGGCAACTCTGCTACTATATGATACTAACCTATAGGCTAAGGAGATTATATCGGAAAATAAAATAGATACTATTTATATATAAATATCTAAGCCTCGCTATGACTCGACCGGGGTAATAGACTAGGATAAAGAGCTCTAAGTCTTATAGAGATTAACTAAAGTAAAACTTCCTTCGAGGTACTTACTCCTAGGAACTAATACTCTTACTAACCTTATATGCGCCCACGTTAATCTTGCGGCTTCTATAGAAGACGAGGCGGAGCCCCGAATAATAAAAGAAGCCTAAGATTCTCTTTAGTGGGAGAACTAGTTTAAGGGAATAACTGCCGAGATAGACTCTATTAAGGAGAATAGAGTCTATACCTTAGTAAATCTGCCACTAGACTAAAAGGCACTAAGGGGCAAATAGGTATTTAAACTTAAAAGGGGAGCTAATAGAGAAATCCTGCGGTTTAAAATATACTATGTAATCTGAGGCTTTAAGTAATAAGAAGGAATCGACTATAATGAGATATTTGCCTTAGTTATTAAGCCTATAACTTATAAGGCAATTTTTGCTATAGCCGCAGCGCTTAACCTTAAGCTCGAATAAATAGATATTAAAACTGCCTTTCTCTATAAGAAAATTAATGAAGAGATCTATATTAGGCAACCAGAGGGCTTTAATAATAGAACTAGAAGAGTCTAGAAACTACGAAAAGCCTTATATAGGCTAAAGTAATTACCTAGAATATAGTACTAGACTCTCTCTTCTTTCCTCTAAGATCAGGGATTCTAGCCTCTCGTCTCTAATATAGGTGTCTTTATTAAGAGCTAAACGTATATTGCTATTTATATAGATAACCTACTTATCGCAAGACTATTAAAAGGGAATATTAAGATAATAAATAAAGCCTTAACCGGCGGTTTAGCATAATAGACCTAGGGCCTTATTATTTCTACCTAGGGATATCTATTACTTAGAACCGCAGATAGTAAAGACTAAGCCTCTCGCAAAAAGGGTATATTAAGAAAGTCCTTAAGGAATTCAGACTATAGGACTCTAAACCGACTGCGACCTTAGTGGCAATAGCGAAGCTAGAACCCGATCCTAATAATAACAAAGCTTACCTAGATCGTAAGCGCTAATATACTAAAGCGATTAGATGTCTAATATATGTAATGCTAGGGACTAGACTAGATATTATATTTAGCGTCTCCCTATGCAGCCGCTATCTCGCAAAGCCCACTAAGGCCCACGAAGCCGCAGTAAAGCGTATAATAAGGTACCTACGAGGAACCTATGACTTTAAGCTCGAGTTCTAAGGAGATCTACGCCTATTGACCGGCTATATAGACTTAGACTAGGCCGGAGATACTAAGACTCGAAGGTCTACTGCGGGATATATCTTTAATATTAGCAGCGGTGCGATAAGCTAGGCCGTAAAGTGATAATAATTAGTGGCGCTATTTACCTATGAAGCTAAATATATAGGGCAGATATAAGTAACTAAGGAAGCTATCTAGTTATGAACCTTACTAAAAGAACTACTAGGAGGTCTAAACGCTATAGACTAAATCGCTGCTATAATTATCTATGGAGATAACTAAGGGGCAATAGTAATAGCTAAGAACCCCTAATACTACTCCCGCATAAAGTATATTGCGATTTAGGAATACTTTGTGCGAGAAAAGATAGCTAGCGGAGAAGTTAAGATAAATTATATCCTAACTGATAAATAAGTGGCTAATAGACTTATAAAAGTACTTCCTAAGGACCGGTTCTAGTTATTCCGGAAGGCTCTAGGAGTTATTAGATCGGATAAGTAAAGCTATTTGGGCTAGAAAGGGGATCTACGCTATGAGGCTATGCGATTTCTAGAATATATTTAATATATTATTACCCCTAGCTTACTCCGCAAGGATCTAGTAGGAGTGTATTACCTGATTATTATATATAATGGCAGTTTATCTAACTTACTTTAATTACCGCTAGAAGGCTAATAAATAGCCTGGCCGTATAGGTTATAATTCCTAATTAGACTAAGGCCTAGATATCTAGCAAAAGATGACTTAAAGGCTTTAGGGGCTATATAGAGTAGACTAAAGCCGGGAAGGCTATTACTTAGGTTATAAGTCCCGAATTAGACTATGGACCTTAGTATTGCTAGTAGCCGTAGTTATTACTAATGAGCACTAAGGACTTAAGGCTATTAATACGGCCGGGAGCGCTACTAATATAGCGTAATAGATCTAGTAAATGATAAACTTAAAGGCTTAGGGGCTGCATAGAGTGGACCGAAGCCGGGAAGGAAAGCTATATGGGTTATAAGTCCTAAACCGGACCGTGGAACCTTAGTACTACTAGTAGCCGTAGTTATTGCTAATGAGCACTAAGGACCCGAGGCTATTAATATGGCCGGGAGCGCTACTAATATAGCGTAATGGCTCTGGCAAAAGACGACTTAAAGGCTCGGGGGCTATATTTAGTGGACCAAAGCCGGGAAGTATAATATATTAGAAGCATATATAGCGCTCATTAAAGATAATATGGAGGTAGGCTATAGTGGGAGCCTTATTATATCTAAGATAATATTCCCTACGCGCCTAGGACTATGTCGAGCCTTAGCGGGTCTAATAGTACTCTTTCCTCTTTTACCCACGAAGGTATTTTAAGGTTTTAATGAGACTACTGAGATCTTAGATAGTCTAAGTACCTACCGCCTTGCTCGAGTGGGAGTATTAGAGATTATAAGTATAAGGCGACTAAGTTAGTGGCAAGGTATAGAAGAAGGAGGAACATTCTATAAGAAATCGTGCCTATATATAAATAGTGGTCCCCCTACTTCACTTTGAGATAAGAATTAAGTAATTAGCATCTTTTTATTTCAACAGATATGTTAACTGCAAGGCCCTTAACTGCTCCTCGAGATATTTTAAGAATCCCTGAACGGCCGAGGGAAGCCTATTTAGTATGACGGATCGGACGAAGAGGGGCAGATATTGAGTTACTTATTGTATATTCGCTTTGTGCTAGTTGACCTCCCCTTGCTCATTCACGTCGTGAGTTATGACCCAGACAATGCCCGCAATACCATTCTGATTTCAACACTATGGAGAATTCATAAGTGAAACGAAAAAACTTCAAGTTCAAGACCGAAGGAGCGACAAGAAAAATACTCATTCAAATCCGTCTCGGCCTTCACAGCTCCAACCGTCCAAGACTTACCAGAGACTTCCGAGTCTCAGACTCCTCATCAACACCAACAACCTATCCCCGTCAAATCTTTTCAAACCCCTCAGTCATAGCCGTGGCCGTGGTCGTAGCCGCCTCGCTTACACTCGTTGGTATAAGAGTTCCACTTCTTACCGCGGGGACATCGGCATTGCCTCTTCCAGTGATTCCAGACCATATCACCCTTGCATTTGCAGGTCTTAGAGTTCTCATGAAATTCTTGGCCCCTCTTTTTACAGACGCATCCTCCGTGCTTCCAGTATGCGTCTAGGCCGCAGTTGTTCTCGCAATGCTTGCCGTTCCAGGTCTTGCCGTGAGGGCATCGGCACTGCTTCTTCCAATGATCCCAGACTTGTCCCCGAGGGCATCGGCACTGCCTCTTCCAGTGATCCCAGACCTGGCCATGAGGACAGCGACATTGCTTCTTGCGGTGATACCAGATCTGACCATCGGGACACTTGCACTTCTTGCTATAGCGGTCAAGGACCTGACCGTCGGGACACTCGCACTTCTTTTCTTTCTCATCGAAGACAAGGCCATCGGGGCACTTGCACTTCCTGGAGTAGGGTTCTTGAACTTATCCGTGTGGGCATTCACACTTCTTGGTCTTATGGTTGTAGTCGAGGCCATCGGGACAGACGCACTTCATCTTAGCGTCATCGTATTCCAGGGCCGAGTTCGTACAGACACATTTACCGTACTGCTCTTTGGCGCCCCAGCCACAGTAGTCACCGCGAGCGGCAATGTCCCCTGTATCCCTCGCCTCGAGACCGATGTCTTCGGCATCAGGCTTGAGAGCGGTTGTAGAGGCAGCGCCCAGGAGCAGGGGCAGGAAGAAGTTTGTGAGGCGCATGGTGGGTAAGTGCAGGGCCGTTTGAAGGCGAAGCTGGAATGATTGGGTAAAAGAATTTGTTTGAGGAGTAGCGTATTGTGGTATAAAGACTAGAACAAATGTTGGAGAGCTCCTAGAGGCTGCATGAGGAGTAACGAAGGAGCCTTGATGGAGAGGATAAGGAAGGGGATTATATACAAAATGGAAGTCCTTGGACCCTTAGTTCGTGCTGGTATCTTGTGTTAATTACTAGCCCCATATCTTAGCCGACATCGACCTAAGCCGGCTCCAACCAATAGCAAGCTATAGCTTCCGTTGATTAAATCATACCTTTCCTACTGGCAATAGAGTTAGTCAATCGTTTGAGCCAAGGCCGCCACACCGGAACCATCTGGCATTAAATAAAAGATCTGCATAAGCAAACCCCCTCTTTAGGCACTTCGCTCGTGAAAATCAGGTCTCCTGATAGCATATGCTCTGGGTGGGAGACGAGGAACAGGCTGGGAAGAGAACCTTAAACCTGATGACGTATAGCCCGTTAGAGATAGGGTAACATGGGCGGAAGAGTGAGGTATACTTCTAGGCGCGTCTTAGAATAGATATCATTGAGGTGCGCGAGATGTGGTTAGATAATGGCGCCAGGGGGTGGCAATGCTGGTGGCTCTACTCCGACCCGGGGCCTAGGCAGGGCTAGCCCGATCATATGGGAGGGAGATCTCCACGTGTGACTGCGAGCTTATCAGATGCTTCTCTTGTGAGGTGCGAGTAGCTGATGCTAGGTTCTTTTCAACGGACCCGGTCTAAGGGGAAAAGGGAGGAAGTAGGAAATAAATAAGTTAAATAAATAATTAATTAATTAATTTCAATATGCGCTCTCTCGTTCGGGTCTTTATATGAGATAGCAATCATGGTGCACCGGTGGCGAGAAAAGGCTGGGAATACGAGCTCAGCAGCAAGGGATGTCATAAGGCTGCATTCAACGTCTTGGCAGCTGAGCTAGAATAAAGTGTACAAGGGGAGAGAGCATATAGCCACCAAAAGCTATTGTAACCTTAATCCAAACCTCCATCTCTGAGCGGGGCAGGAGATAGTACATACCCAGCCATCTTCCGCGTCCCGGATGCTGATGGGAAGAACGCAAGGCTAGCCGTCCCAATATGTCGTGTTATTATTGTTGTGGACGCCATGTGACTAAAAGGGGCGTCATTGTTGGTCAGGTAAAAAGCAAGTTCTCAGTTCTTAACTTCTTAGAGGGTCAGAAACAGCAGTTTGGTCTAATAGAGGCACGACGCGGCCATGGGATGAAACTAAAGCAGTGGCATCTGGACACAACCAAAGCAATTGGACGTGCAGGTTGGCCAGCTAATTCAGGATCGGCTATTTCAGGAGGCGTCTGTAATTCAAGGCTTGAAATCCTCTCCTCTCCTCTCCTCTTCTCTTCTCTTCTCTTGCCCCTTGTAACGGCCATTAGAGGGCCGCGACATGCACGGCGTCGGTCGCTTAGGCGGAACTAAATAATCGTGACGTGCCTTTCAGTAAGAAAGGTCTTCTTAAGCTCTGGGAGTTTTGACCCCCGAACTTCCACCCCCTTGGCAAAATTACCGGATTAGTTTACCCGATTCAGAAGCGCAATTGTCACGTCGTCGTCTGCCCAGGATCGGTTACCATCCTGAGATGCACCCGGCGACCTTCCTTGTTTTTTAAGATTAAGAGTGAAAACCCTCTTAATTCGATTGATGACACCAAAGAGAAAGCCTTTTTTATTAACATTGTATGTATTTTGAGTGAGGATGTCGTATTCTTTGATTTTCTTGCGAATCTTCCATCTTTAGCCACGAATAGAAGATTTGGGTCATTGACTTACAAGCTTAAAATAGGCCTTATGCCTGGAGGTATTGTCTGCCCTTTTGCGAGCAACATCAAAACCATCCAACCAGCTATAACCTAGCTCTTACCGGTAGCGTTAGACGAAGCTCTATGGCCAGTTCTTTCCGACTTCGGTCTTTGCTATATCCTGCGCGAAATTCTTAATCATAGATAGCGTAGGTGGAATACCACGAGACGAAAGCCTATGAATATAAAGCAATAAGCTCAAGTTCCTATTGTTTGACAGTCGAGATTGGGATATCGAGTCGGCATCCCATCTTGACCGCTGTTTGATTTGATGGCGCCGTCGCAAGGTAGTTTCGTCGCGATTGAACTGTCTAGCAACTTTGATATAATTAATTGATCCTGCCGATTTTTTTTAAAATCAAGAGCTTCGTCAATAGCTTCCATGGTTATTGAGTTGTGGTAAACTAAAGTCAAGTGGGTAGGTGGGCATAAATCTGGCGGTTTACCGGGAAATCCCCTATTCGTAAGGCTTGGCATCGAATGAATCTATCGATTCGATTCCTATTCGTAAGATATCAATCCCTGCTGCAAGTTACCGCTCAGTGGAAGCTCTGGCGCAAGAACCACAAGAGGGGCCGCATGTATGTATGTATGTATGCCAAGAGGAGCCGCAGATAGCCCTCAACTTCTTCTCCCGGGTAATATCACGGACCAGGGCCCATATCCTTGCGACTATGCCGCAAGACGTACTAGGCTCGTGCGCGCCAGGGATGAGAAATTATTCCACAGCTCAGGGGCACATAGGAACTTCTTTCTTTCTTCTTCATCTTTGATATAAATAGCATCTTAGACTAGATAGCTAGAGTCTAGCTACTAGAGGCTATTCATAACTAAAATCTAAACTCGACGCATAGAACGTGCCGCCTTTGCTTATCGGTCTAAGCAGCATGGTTTATAATAGTACTCCAGTAACTAATACCAAAAGAGCCAATCTAAGCTTCAAACTCGGCCCCTCCTAATAGCTCCCAGAAGGCTTTTCGTCATCTAGTGTCGGAGTGCCATCACCTCCGGCCCCGCTGTTTTGACCTTAGCAAGATAACCAGAACCTTACGAATGACTTAAATACTCACTCCGAACTAGAACTCCCTCCACCACAGTACTTCTTATATATATCCGGCGCCAGAAGCTTCTCGACCTTAGAGCACTTAAGCTCCGCCGTGCAGTATTGCATCCACGACGCATCAATCGTCGACCCAGACGTGCCCCAGATCATATCCTTCGAGTTATAAATAGTCTTACATTGCTGCGTCCCGTCGAAGCCTTCGTTGTTGCATATGCACTAGGCGAATTTTGAATCGGTGTCGGCGGCGTCGACGCACCAGTCGAAGACGATATCGAGGCAGGACTAGCAGTCCGCGTCGAAGCCCGACTATAAGACATTCGACGCCGAAATAGGCAATACGAGGAGCAGAACGAGAGGCAAGAATCGTCGCATTATAGCGTGTTGAAGGATCAGATGTAGTTTTTGATACAGAGGTGCAAAGAGGATAGACTTTAGGGTTAATTGCAGAATCCCATCGGGCCCATTGCGAGATCTTCCCCTATTTCAACAAACTTGTTTTTGATGCTGGGGGACTTAGTAGTAGAGGCACAGCACTTCAGCCCACCAAGGCCCGCAGCTGAGTCGGCTTGGCAACGCCACAGTAGGAGCCTGCAAAATCTCGTCCTATCATGCCTGCGATGGATAACGCCGCACGGTCTATGCACCGCGGTGGCCACCCTTAACTTATCGCCAACGAGTCGAACACCCGTGTGGCGGACAAATAACACTAAATTACCCCTTTATAATGCCTCGTAGTTTCTACTGCTGCCTAAATGGTGCTGGTGCCTGCCGGCACCTTGAAGTGTCCGCTCCATCTGACCTAAATATCCTCTCTGATGTCTATGGCCCCTGACCAGCACGTGTTTGCACGAGTCACCGAGCGCTCATACCGAGGGCAATACCTATGACTATCTCCAGGCTAGGACCAGGTATCTCGCGTTATATAAGGGATCTTAAGATATCAGGGATCTTACTCGGGATATCTGCTGAGATTTCTCGTGCATAATTGTCTCTAAAATTAGTGAACCCGAACTAAGGTGCTAGCAACCGGGTTCTTCTTGTCTAAGGTCATTCTAAAATTAGAAAACCGGGGCAGTGAGGCTGTTCAGGCTCCTCGGATTGACGCATCTTCAAGTGTACCCAACTCAATCCCCTTATCCCTCGGTCTGAGTAAAATAGGTGACAGATGATGAACCCTTGGGCTTGGAACAGGAGCCAGTTTGGGGTTGGGAAAAGGGTGGTGCTCGGTCTATGCCTGTAAGGAACGAAAAGGTTCTTTGTCGCATATCACCACTTGCGATTTCCATCCAACACGGATTTCGTCTTCTATATAAGACAATAACGTCATTCTCTTTTGTATACCATCCCCTAACACTTAGGGTTAAAAACTTTTCACAATAGCGAGAATAAATTTTTAAAATAATAGCCTCAAAACAGAACTCATACGCCTCTCTAATAGGTTAATTAAATAGCCTGAAGTCTAGCGCATCGCCTAGTGCGTTTTTAGACCATTATGGCGACCTCGTGGCCCCAAGAGGTGGCCTGGCCCGCTGAATTCCGCGAGCACGCCACGCAACTTAGCAAATACCTCAGGGAAGCCCTCCTATGTATCGAACGCGCGAGAGACTAGCCTATTCCCTAAGGCCTAGTCAAAGTCATAGCCATAGGCGTACTATCCCTTATTAATAAGATCTATAATATCCTAGACCTCGATATCATATGCGACGCGCTCTAAATAGCAAGAACTGAATCGAAGATTGCGGCGGAAAGCACGACGTAGGCTCTCAACGATATTAAGATAGAACTCAAACAGGTAGCAAATACGAGCTAATAGGCATTAGAAGGAATATACGAGAGCCATAAAGCATAGAACGAGATAAAAGCGGCAGCCAGAGAATCAACCGATATTAATAGAATAGTTATTACGATGGTGAGAGATATTAAGAACGTGGACCAGCGTAACCAACCGAGCCCGCTATGGACTTACGCATCTATAGCAGCCGGGAATAGGCTAGCTACTAGTATATATAACCCATTAAACTAGCTCAAGGCGTCGCCCACGTAAGTACTCTATGAGATTATCATGAACATTTAAAACCCACTCACCATAGCTAGCCCATAGGTGATAAACCCCTATAGCCTAAAAGCATATATAGACTATGCTATAAAATAAAGTAGAAATAAGCATATAGAGAATATTAAGATAGTATTAACTAATTAACTTAAAAGCAGTAACCTTAGTATTAAGACGGCTATAACCTCTAATATAGAGGTGCTCTAATAGTTCACTAAGGACTAAGAGCATAGGCTTAGCAATAGAGCCGTAGTGCGTATTCTAATATATAGAGTTCTTATATATGGCATTTATACTAACTTGATAGATATAAGCTAATTTAAGGACATTAGAGATATTATTCTTAAGGAGAATAAACTATTTATCCTAAGCGCCGGGATAAAATATATTAGCTAGCTCACGAGGAAGTCTATAGTAAAGAATACTTTCTTGATTATTATTAAGTTTATAAGACCCTAAGATACTAATAAAATTATTAACGAGGGACTAATTTAATAAGGGGAGGTCTTTTAATGCGAGCTATATAATAGGTCGTGCTAACTAAGGTAATACTTTGGCTATTAAGGATATAGCTATATAGGAACCTAGTGCAAGGCAATAATAAGATGCAGCTACTATGCTTAGGAATATATGTCCTGTGATTGCCCTATTAAGTCTAATAAGAGCGTACCTAGAAAGTGCGCTAACTATAAAGGTTAATATGAGGCCTAGAGTAACTAATATATAATTAAGAAGGAGGAAATGGCTAAGGTTAAGGCCGCCTACGCCGTACGTCCTAGGTACCACTTAGAGCCGTAAGGCAGCATAGTAGCTAGCTAGGCGAATCTATGCATGAGAGTCTAGGAAGAACTAACTGAATGAATTATCCGGGAAGGAATACTATCTCTCGTACCTAACCATAACTAGTAGAGCGGGTAAGGAAGAAGTAGGTTACTGATAAAGAGAGGGCAAAAGAGAGCTAATCCTAGAGCTAATATAGCTGCCTTAAATGAGGTTAAAAACGTAATTATAATTAATATGGGTAATTAGCGGCCCTAAAGAACTATAATGCTATCTAGAAGGGCACTAGAAGCCCTTGATGCGAACTTAGCATGACTATATAGTACCTACTAAGCGGATAACATAGACATTAATAACCGCGAATAAGATATATAGAATTACTCTTAATATTATAGTATAATATTAGAAAATCGAGAGATATTATTATAGCTACCCTCTTATGGGACCTAAGGGTAATAAAATTCGATATTCTAGCTATTTAAGAACCATGGGCTAATCCCTTTATGTATACTATATATTACCTAGCAAAAGATTAGTTCTATTTATACTACCCCTAAAATAAAGGCAGCGACTTAGTAAGGGTATATCTATATATTAATAAACGCCTTAATTATTTAAAATAGTAATTTAAATCGTATAGTTAGGATCTATGCATAGTAACGATAACCTTCGGACAAGGAGACGAGATAAGAGAGATTAAGCTATATAATATCTATAACCCTAATTGAATAGTAGAAAATAGGCAGAGCGTGCTACCCTAACTACGAAGGATACTTAACTTAGCTTAGCAAGTAGATTAGATATTAATTAGAGACTTTAACCTATACTATGAGATATAGGGAGGCTCTTATATCCCTTGAATAGAGGCAGAGGTAAAAGATCTCGTTGAAATTATAGAAGACTATAACCTTATAAATACTTTAGTACTAGGCACTATTACATACGAAGAGAGCAATAGGCAGATAACGATTGATCTCTATCTGGTTACTCTCGGCCTAGTTGATCAGGTCATTAGATGTAAAGTAGACTATGATCTTAATCATGACTTAGACTACTGGCCGATTATAACCTTCTTTGATATATTAGTTAAATAGCTTAGTAGAGAGCCTAGTAGAAGTTAGAAGTCGATAGATAAAAAGAAATTTAGGTCTATGGTCCTAAGTAAGCTACCGCTGCAGCGGAGACCGAGAACCTGAAATGCATTTAATTGGTACGTAGGGGAAATAATTGTAGCGCTAAAGAGTGCAATAGAGATAGTAATACTATGAAGGGCATAGTTACCCTAATCTAGACCCGGCTGGGATGAGAAGTATACGTAAGTGCTGGCTAAGGCTAAGCGCCTTAGGCGACTCTATAATCTTTACTATATAGAAGAAACATAAGAGGTATACCGAGTAGCTAGAAACTATAAGGGCAAAGTAATTAAGAAAGCACTAAGAAGAGCGCATTGAGAAAAGGTAAAGAGAGCTTTAGAGTTACTAGAGGCTCTCTAGAAAATGGCGAAATAGGCTAGAAATAAGACTATTTAGGCACTAGAGATAATACCTATACTGGAGTACCTAGATATTGAGTTGGGGGAAATGGGTGCTAAGCCGTTTTGGGCCATTGGGCAATTTCTTGTACGTAGAAAAAGAGTCAGAGGCCTTAGACCTTTGACCATCATCATCATCATCTTCAGTGGTCGGATCAAGAACGGGGAGCTTTGGGCTTCCTTTTCTCGAGAAGATCTTCATTACTATTGTAAAATACCTTATTTTTAAGAAGGTCTTTTATAAATAAAATTCTAGAAAAATACGCTTATAAGATATAAGCCTAGGATTTTATTACCCTATACTTTAGCTTATGCGCTTTTTATAAACTGCTTACCTAAGCAATAACTGCTTAGATAAGCAAGATATAAGGGAGTGTTAATACTGCCCTTTTTGGACTTATTTCCCTTTTAGGAAGGTCACGTGACTTCGGACTTAGGGCTTTATTATAAGCCCGATAACACCGTTAAGCCCGTCTCCTTCTATAGGGTATTTCCTATCTGGTTTTAAATATCCTAGTTTAAAACCCTATAGGTTTTAGTTTCTATTATGCCATGACTCGGCTTTTAGTTATCCGTTACTAGCAAAACTAATAGGGTTTTAAAGCCCGGAATTAGAGCTATCGGACGGTATAACTTTTATCCGAATCGGGCTAATAGATTCCGAGTAATTTGCTATATAAGCTATATACCTTCTCTTAGAGATAGCTCCTTAGATCTAAAATGAATACAAGCAATAAAAACACCAATCAGAAGCTGGTCTTCTCTATTTTGACCCTATCTTACTTTTGACTTACTTTTATTGCTCTATGATTCCTTACCTAGCTAATCAGCTTTATATAAGGACTGATTCCGCTGCCTATTCTCCTCCTATCTCTATTACCTACCCTATAGTCTTTGAAGACTATATTTCCTCTATTTTTCAGTCTTTTACAACTATCAATTGATCATTTGCCCCTATTATTTTATATGGTATTCAGTTCACGGGAAAAGTACGTGAGATCCTTATTTCGAAAGCTATTAGAAGAAAGTCACGTCAAAAGTTTTGACCGCGGTTGGTGTGTTCTGTTTCTCTAACAAAATATCTCTTAGATGGTCTTAGAGCTAGCGGAAAAGGCAGAGATCTTTAAGAGAGTATTCTTTTCCTCCCTACTAGAGGCAGAGATTAGCGATATTAAAAACGCGATTTACCTAGACCGAATAATGATACTATTTATTATAGAATAAGAAGTAGAGAGAGCTATATAAGAAGCCTCGCTGCTTAAGGCCCCTGGCCCTAATGGCATCCCGAATAGAGCATTATAGCTAGTAGTGATATAGATTAAGCCTTACCTATTAGTAATCTTTAATTAGAGCTTTAATCTCGGCTATTACCTGCATTACTTTAGGGAATCGATAATAGTTATACTTAGGAAGCAAGGTAAAGATAACTATATTATCCCGGGGTCTTACCGGCTGATTAGGTTGCTAAATACCATGGGCAAGATTATAGACGCTATAATAGTATACCGCCCAAGCTATGTGGCAGAGACATATAACCTGCTGCCTTTGACCTATGTGGGAGATAGAAAGTTAAGATCTACTAAGCACGCTGTGTATTATATTATCGATAAGATTTATAAAGCGTGGAATAGAGGCCGAGGGTAGGTAGCTAGCTTACTCCTGCTCGACGTCTTAGGCGTATTTGATAATATATTACACTAGTGGCTCCTATATAACCTATGGAAGAGGAAGATTAATGAGAAGACGGTTAGGTAGATATTAAGCCTCCTAGAGGACCAGCATACTAGGATCTCTGTCGATAGGTTTAAAACCGAGTTATATAAAGTATGCATGGGAACTATGTAAGGCTCGCTACTTTTACTAATTCTCTATATCTTCTATAACATAGACCTAATCGAGAAGTGCAACCTAATAGATAATACCTTGGTAACCGGGTTTATTGATGACGTAGCAATCCTAATATAGGGAGATATGATCGCGGAAATATATACTAAGCTTTAAGGGGCACTTTAGATAGCCAAGTAGTAGGCGAAAACCTATGTATTGGTTTTTTTACCTAGTAAGTTTTAGCTTATATATTTTACTAGGGCTCGCACTAGAATAAATACCCGGTAACTACTATAAATAGCCTGGGGTGAGATCCCGGTAAAGCTAACGTATAAATACCTAGGTCTTATTATAGACTCGGCGCTATAATAGAAGCCCTATATAGATAAAGTATAGCGAAAGGCGATAAAGATAATCTTAGCCCTTAGTAGTCTAGGCAGCTTAACCTAGGGCCTTACCCTATAAGATATGCGAAAGATCTACCGAGGGGTAGTAATACCATAGATTATATATGTATGCTTAGCCTGGTCAAACTTAAACTAGAGAACGTAGACTATGCTATATCTAAATAAGACACTGGCATAGCTACAGAGTCTATAGGCGCGGGCAGCTAGGGCAATATCTGGCGCCTATAAGGCCATATTAGCCCCCGCTCTAGATATTAAAATATACCTCCTTCCTATCAAATATTAAATCTGGAAGTATAATATTAACTGCCTAGAAAGAATTAGCAATGGGAAATAAGAACCTTAGCGTAACTCTGGTTAAGCGAGAGAAAAAAGGATAAATATAAGCCCGCGCAGAGTAATATAAAAGGCTATATAGGACGAAGGAGGATTTAATCTAGAGAAAATAGAAGTTATTACACCGCATGTTATCCCACTATAGTAGATAGGCCTAGAAACATTTATTAAAGAGAGCATTAAGAAGGCATAAGCGAGATACTAATATAGCACTAGCAATAAGCCAGATGCCTTATATATATATACGGATGGAAGTAATATTAATAGCCATATTAGCGCTGCTGCTGTATATACTACTATTAACTAAACTAAAAACGCCTATATAGGTGATAATTCCGTATTAATAGTATACGCCGGTAAACTATAGGGAATTTCCTTAGCTCTATAGCTTGCCTGGGAGGATAGAGATAGAGGCAATGCTAGAAAGAAAGTCTTAATATATATAGATAACTAAGTAGCTATTCGGTCAGTGGCGAGGCCTAGAGGCAAATCCGGGTTATACCTTCTCTAAGATATTACATAGCGAATATAAGAACTATAAACATAAGGTTTAACTATTGAGATTAGATAGATCCCGGCCCATAAGGGGATATATAGTAATGAAGCGGTTAACCGAGCGGCCAAAGAAGCCATAGGATAGCGACAAAGAGGTCCGCTGGGACTAAGGGCATAGTAACCCCCCGTATTATATTCCTTGAAATCTATGTTAAAACTATGGTCGCGTATGTCACGGCCCATGCCGCGATCGAATGCGTGTCGCCACACGGCACGGATCAACGTATTCCGCTCACTCGCACCGAGTGAGCGGGACCTACTTTCTCACTCCGGGCAAGTAAGAATGCAACACTATCTCACGATGGGCATCGTGAGATGCTCCCCAGACCCTACCTATAAAAAAACCACACAACATCCCTTAGACAGACACTCTCGCTATCCCAGCTTTCAATATAACTTGATTACTCAAGAATACTTCTTGACATTATCAGACGTGATTCGCCACCCTACACTCAGTACGCCACGCCCCGTTGCAACTGCCAACATAAACCAAATCAGGTTACGGTTTACTACGTTGGGAACCTTGACCGTCACAGCGTAGAGTTATTAAATAAAGATAGCAAATATAGTAGTAATAGGAAACCAGGGGCCAGGCAACCTTTAGGCACACACTAGAGCCAACACTGAAAGTACTATAGCTATATAAGCACTTTAGTAAGAGGCAGAGCGCTATTTATATCTAACTCTGGATAGAAAAGATTGGGATAAATAACTTCCTCTTTAAACGAAGAGTGCTAGGAGTTACTGACCCGAGATATAACTATAGCGAAGGATAGTAAATAGTCGCTTATATCCTGCTTTAATGTAGGAAGCATACTATACTTTGAAACTAGGAACTAGGCTAATTTCTAGGATATTAAAATCTCTGATAATTATTAAGTAAACGTAAAGTAGTAGCAAAGATTATCAAATTCATAGAATAAACCTAGGTCCTTAGGCAATTTAGGACTAGTCCGTAATCAGATGAAGCTAAGCACTAGGGGAGACTATAGGTAGGAGGACATATACACGGAGCATATAACTCGCCCCGTAAGAGCCTAAAATCATATATATATTAGTATTTAGAACCGCGATCTATAGAGGTTACTAGCTAGTTATAGATAGAGGTTTAAGGAGAGAAGTAGGAAGTCTAGAGGCAGCTGGCCAAACGCTAGTTAGTATTTAGCGAAGTGGGGCGCAATAGATAAACATTCGGGGCGCCTCGGCTGCCGGCTAAACCCCGCTTACCGGGCATAGCTGCCGGGGAATGGTGGCTAAAACCGAGTAGGAATAGAACCTGAACCTAAACCCCCAATACTTAAAGAATCATACCACTTAAAGCATAGCACAAAAAAATCGTCGCCCCATACAAATTCTACGATTTTATTTGCACCGCGTTTTGCCATAATGAAGCCATTCACGAAAACAAAAACTTACGGTACATTATTTTTTGCGTACTGTCTTACCCCGGGCCATTTTTCTTCCGACTTTTTGACGTATCATGAGGGTTTCAAGACTTTGAAAAATTTGCATTTCTCGCTCTTTCACCTTTCGACTCCCATAAAGTTAAGAAGTGTTGAAAAGTAACCACTGCACCAAAAAGCAGGTGCCGCACCTTTAGTTAGGTACAGCAGCTTCAATCCAGTATATGCATTATTCAACACGCCCCTTCAGCGAGGCTCCCCAGGAGGCACGCTGGTAACCTTCTCAGCGCGGAATCACTCCTTATTTCCGGGTTTCGAACGCTGGGTCTTTAAGGTGCGGTTACCCAATCGGGTAGCTACAGGTGTGTCGCATATCACCACTAGGTTCGTGCGACTGGATATGAAACGCGGCCCGTACTTTGGGGTTGTGTATCCGGTTTCACATCCAACTTGTCGCATCAAGGATTCCAATCCTAACGACATGAGCTTAAATAGCTCTGCCCGAACACATGGCTGTTCAATTTCTTTTGTTCTTTAGATAATTCTCATCAATTGACTGGTGCCATCAATGATCCCTGCGGAGCCAATTGTCTGACAATGAGGCTAAAATTAGGCAAGGATCGCGATCATCCTGAACTTGTTCACAATGAACGGGAACGGCTTCAACTAGCATCAGGCAGCAGCCTGCTGTCAATGAAATCGACAGATTGAACACAAGTATAAGAGACCGACCTTCGTCGCTCCCTAAGATAGAATCAAGCAACGCAATGCAATCTCTTCTGATCACACCCTACGTTGCACATCTCGTCTTTTGAGGCCTTATCTACTTTGGTTGTGGCGCTCCTTAGTGTCACGGCTCATGCCGCGACCGAATGCGTGTCGCCACACAGCACGGATCAATGTATTCCGCTCACTCAGTGCGAGTGAGCGGCACCCACTTTCTCACTCCAGGCAAGTGAGAATGTAATACTATCTCACGATGGGCATCGTGAGATGCGCCCAGACCAGTGATCGGAATTGTCTGGTCTGTCTTGGTCTCGGTCTGGTCTAGACCGCCAAGACTTGGTCCGGTGTCACGAACTCACGTGACTACGTGTCAGCATGCCCGTAAAGTGTATCACGTGTGGTAGCACGTGATACTGGATATTTCCCCTGAGCAAGGGGCAGATCGATCTTGTCCTTCTTTTTGATCTCTTTGCGCTACGTCTTGTACCTAGACCCGACCCTTAGTATCAATCAATTGGCGTTCCATTGACTACGATCCCTCACACCTTTGCTGCATCATGGTCATGCTGACACGTGATCACGTGAGTTCGTGACAGACCAGACCAGACCAGACCAGACCATTCCGATCACTGAATGGAATGGGTATTAATAACCCGGATATCAAGCAGGTAGTGCAGTGGAAACAACCACTCTACAGTTATACTCTCAATCGCGCCCTCATCCGCTGAACCAGAACAAAAAATCTCGGGCGCACGCCATTCACAGATCTGGGATAAGCCTAGGTTATCGCCAGAGAGCCTCCAGGGGTTACCTAGAGAGTAGGGCAACTGGTTGGCGAGAAAATTTATCCCTGGAGGAGCTGCTAGAGTGACTGTAGACGTTGTGGACAGGGATGAAGAGATTGGGATTGATTTCGATGAGGAGGATTGAGACGTATAATATAAAGAGGTATATTTTGAAGAATTGAGCATATATATATACAACATCTACCTTCCCTACCTGCCCACTACACGGGCTATGACGCCCGTCAACCAGCCAACGCAACCTCAACCAAACTCAATATAGGGCCTAGGTTGATCAAGTCAACGGAGCAAACGTCTTTTAGCTGACCGACTCGATTGAATGCTGAGGTTGGGTGGATTGCGTTGATCGCCACACTGGCCTTGGTGGAACGCCTACATCTGTGACGTCGGCCGACGCTGCAGCACGGGTTGACTCGAAAGCATGCCCATCATGCTGGCAGGGTCATGCATCTGACTCGGCACGTTCATCATTGGCTGGCCTTGCTGATGCATCGTGTATAGCGGAGGCTGTCCGAAGATCTGGCTTTCTACATCGTCAAACATTCCTGTTAGGAAGAGTTGCATGTCTTGACTGTGATCACCTATGCTGACTGGCTGGTCCGTTTTGCCTGGGATTCCGCGTTCTATCATGGGCTGATTCGGGTACGCGAATGGGTCCTCTGAAGGGAACATGAGAGGGACGAGCTTCTTCACAGGGTTGTGAATGCTAAGCGGTTGTCCTGTGTAGGATTCGCGTCGTGCGCTTGTTGCCGCTCTGCTAGTTGATTCCGACGTGCTCCTCTGTATGCCAACCGTTATAAAGTCATTGAAGTTGGTTGAAAATCCGCCATCCTGGAATCCCTGCATGGCATGTAAGGGGTCCATTGTGGCCTGAGATAGGGTCATAGGAAAAATGCTGGTTAAGGTCTGGCCTCCGCTTGTAGAGCCAGCAGCACCAAGGGACAACATGGTCGCTGGTATCGGGGTCCGATGAGTCGACCCAGACGAAAGCGGCCCTGAGGGGTGACACCTCTTCGTCGTGGTCGCTGGTCGCATGGGTTCAGCGTCCAACTGGTCAGGAAGCTGATCGAACAGAACCTATATTGATCGTATTAGCAATCTAACCATATACGTAGGGGCACATGTATCATCCCTGGAGAGCATTGGTCACCCCCTCGGCGGACATGCTCTTTTCTGCCAGTGCTGCAACCATCTGTCTTCCGGCCCGAGCATCCGCGAGAACCGCGCAAGATCCAGGCTTCTCGGGGTTTTCTGTGGCATAAAACACAAGAGAGAGGACAGCAAAGAACTCGGTATACAGCATGAGCCAATAAGGCCCACTGAGCGCACGCTGTTTTCGGATCTCCTGGCCAATATGCACAATGTTGCGAGACACGCTGACTGCTGCTGCTGCGCATGCATATGATAGCTCGTCGGCCTTGGTTCCTTGGCTTAAACGAGGAGAGATGTAGTGCAAAAAAGGCCGGTATAGAACAAGTTGTACATGCGCATAGGCAAGTCTCAACAAATGTCGAATCCTGCTCATGGGATCAGCGTTCTTATTCGGGCTCCATTTTCAGTATCTGATTGAGTCGATAACCTACCGGGCCGTTTCAATCGGACCCTCACTACTCGGCCGCCAGTGCTGGGGCAGCCTCTCAAACCAAGAATGTAGATCCGCTTCGATTTCTCTGACTCGCTCGTAGCTGATCAAATAGGTCAAGGCGGGTTTGTTGTCTTTCGTCACGCTTTGACCCAAGCCCTTGGTAGGATACACGTATTTTGTGACCTTGGATAGGATTTCCGTCAGTTCGGAATGTGCATTGAAGGCCTGGAAGAAAGATGCTGATCCAGGAGGTGGCTGGAGAATGCCCGTAGGGGTGATATATTCATCGTCGACCTCGGCAGGAAAAGGCTGGTTAATATCGTCGACGCTGAGAAGGAGAGGAAAACCGAGTAGCGTCGAGATGTAGATATCCATCTGTCGAATGACATAAAAAACGCGTTTTCGGACTTCTTGCTCAATGGCATTGATCTTTTCGTGTTGCAGGTGCCGATGGAGGCCTATTCGTAGCGACGAGCGGAGCGCGATGCCGATGAAAGAGTAGCAGCTGCTGAGGTTTGATGTAGCTTGAAGGAACAAAATGATAAATAGTAGGGCTTGTAAAGATATAAGATCGCGGCAGTCTGTTATATCTTGTAATACGGATCGTCCCGCATTGTAATACTTCAGACCTTCTTCTGTTGCTTGTCGGTATGCCATGCTTCCTGGGTCGTTGTCGTCGAGATTGTTGTACATGCACCCTAGTGCCATA
Source organism: Fusarium keratoplasticum (assembly GCF_025433545.1). Classification (NCBI taxonomy): domain Eukaryota; kingdom Fungi; phylum Ascomycota; class Sordariomycetes; order Hypocreales; family Nectriaceae; genus Fusarium; species Fusarium keratoplasticum. Next base: position 493,715 of record NC_070542.1, on the reverse strand, counting down.
ACAGAAAAAAGCAGCCCAAGATATTGGGTTTCCTCCTTGGTGAGATTATCGAGCGGCCGGTCGTAAATCTTCTCCATCTGGTCATAGAAAGTGGGTATATGGACAATGCGGACTAGACAGGTCGCGCAGCTGAGGGAATAGTAGCACAGATTACGGGCAACATCCTTGGGAGGCAGTTCGGGATAACTCGGGACAGCTGAATATGGTGGACCGACGGAAGAAAGTAAGGGCGATTCGAGACCTGGTAGTCGTTCGGGGCGAGGTAAAAGCGGTGCCTTAACCGTTGGGCCTAGCATAGGCGTAAAATGTTCCTTCATCCGTCGCAAGAAGACCACACCGGACGAGATACCGTGAAAGTCCCAGCTGCCCCTGTCGTCGAGGTCAAGCTGGCCGACGGAGTCGATCATGGAAGCAAGGTGGGCATCGTTTGGATCAGGCGCAGCGGGTTGTGTGTGTGGGGCCTTGGCGACTTGAGCACGTGCATTTGCTCGATTGCGAAACTCTTGTTGGATGGCTGGGTCGAGGTTGGGATCAGCCAAATCGACATCGGGCAGGAACATGTGAAGTAGGGACTCGGCGCGTTGTAGACGGCTCTCGAGGGTTTCGATGTACTGTGGAGCCGGATTTCTCCATCTATTGGAGGGTTTGTCGTAGGTGCATTCTAAAGGGTCTTGTCAGCTCGCGCGTCACAGCTAGAGATGAAGGACTCGGTGCCGGGGGAAAGGGAAGTGATTGATCGAGGGGCTGTGGGGCTTGTCGAGTCGACCGCCTACCATAACTGTACCCTGAGCAGTGTGTGCATGGCTGCTTGCCGTCACACTTGATCTTTTTCCAGCGGCATTCGTCGCAGGCGCGCCTCACTCGTCGTCGCTTTTGGGTTGGCTGTGGCGGCGCGTTGGACCGGTAGTTGCCATCATCAGCATCGTTATCCGACTTGGTGCTCACTGACGAGGAAGGGCCATCGCTATCCTGCCAGTCATGGGTCGACGACTGGCCGGCATCCTCCTCAGTAAGCGACATCTCAGGCTTGATTGAATCAATAGAAGGTAATTTTGATGGTTTGAGATGGGGCGAGTTGGGAGGAGAGTCAGAGGGCTGGGAACGAGAAATCAAGCAGTGCTTGCAGGGGACCCAATACACCATCGCTGATTGAATTCGCAGACGCAGAGGTCCAAGCGGAGTAGAGGTGAGTTCAAGAGTGACGCTCAGGCGTCGAATGGGACCCTGGAACAGACGGACAGGCAGAGGGATTCGCAAACGTTTTTCACTTAGCTACAATAAATTCTCCGACCACACATTACGCCTCCACCGCTAAGGGCATAAGCATCGTTATAACGACGGAAAATTTGCTTTTACCCGCACACAGACGTCAATCTAACACATTCCCAACCTCCCTGCTAATTATTTGTCACAGTGTGTATTTTAGACAATTGGTCGTGTGCTTGTTATAGCAATATCCTTCTAGCTACTCCAGCATAAGGACGTACAGGAACTTAGAGCAGGGACCTGACGAAACCAAGAATATACACACATCCAATCAGACCCATCAGAGAATTCGGGCTCGTGACACAAGAGGATTTGCACGGCTATCGGGTTGATGCATAGTGTGAGGGACAAGGGCGTTTACGAGCCATCTCCACTCAAGGCACAAAAAGGGGCCAGAACAAGAAAAAACAACAGAAGAATCGGAGGAAACAATGACGAAGTTCCGGATTAATTGAACACCGACCTAACTACATCTGTGCGTGCACTATTCGTCATTACGTCTCTTAACAGTGACACTACGTTGAGAAGGGGGTCGGTTGGGACGTTCGATAGTCAAGACGAGTAATGAGATGCAGATGAGGTCGCACGCACCGGTCCCTCAGGCCTTGTTGGCGAGCTTGATCTTGGCTTGGCATGGAAGTCTAGAGTACTTAGCTGAAATAATACCTTGCCATCACCTATACGCCAAGATCTTGGCAGAACCTTGGCAGCCAACAAATGCCTCAAGTGTTTTGCCGTCTGACAGGATGCCTCCCAATCATTGGCCAACCAAGTTCTTTCGCTGGAGCTTTGCCAGCTTTCTCACACATGACCTCAGATGTGGAAAACTGAGCTCGCGCTGGCCACTTGGTTGGTGTCACTACGTCAGTGATTCGCCTCCACAGTCCCGTTGTTGTACAGAAGACAATGGCATTTACACTTCAGATTGAGACAAGCCTGGTGTCGGGTCGTGTCATACATGACTGCCTTAATGTGTGCATCCCTGTTGCAGCCACTCGGTAGCGAACTGCGCATCAGCATATGCGGGGCGGGTGGGGGAATCGCTCGGAGCGGAGCAAGATGCTGCGCACGGTTCATGTAAAATTTGGGGCCAAAAGTCTGCGAACAAAACCCCACACCGCGTCATCCGGCGCGTCACCCTCCGACACGCGTTGCATCTTCAACCTTACACAATTTCTTCAAATTATATCTTCTCAGCCTACTTTTGGTACCATTATAAGCGCAAATCGACGACGAAACCAAGAATTTAGTGAGGTTAAAAGAGCTCTTATTATCAATGAGATCAGCAAGGGAAGAACCCACCGCGATGTCGCGCAAGAGTTCAAAACGACACCATCGACTACGCATAAGATTGTAAAGCGCTGGAAAGAAGACGGCACGATTAAAAAGAAACCCCGTGAAGGCCGGCCAAAGAAGCTTACGCCTTCTGATATTAAGTATGTTATTGTCTTACTTAAAAAGGACCGAAGGATTACATATGACGCGTTAGTTGGCGCGTTAGGTGGTCAAATATCGCGTATGATAATCAAGCGAATTGTCTGCATATTTTACGGTCGCAAATGGAGAGCTATGCAGCGGATACCTATATCAAAAGAAACAGCAAAATAGCGGCTATAATGGGCGGAAGGTTGGGCCGGCGAAGAAGACGAATTGATGGAGGTATGGCTATGTAAAGATAGAGTGTTATTTTGGTCTGGTTAAAGTTCACCAAGCTAACCCACCCTCGAGATAATCTTCTTAGATGAATCAACCGTACAGTCGTAACCTAACTATAAACGCGGCTGGCTCTTCCGGAAACCTCACGAGAAGTTCTTAAGGGGATTTATGAATATCACGGTCCACGGGAAGAGTAAAATATCAATCATGGTTTGGGCAGCGATCTGGAGAGGCGGAAAATCACACCTTATTATCATGGAGCGCGATCAATAGGCAAAGCGGAAAGGATACTCGGCTCGCAGCTATCAACAAGCTTTATTAGAGGGTTTATTTCCTATTTATGATGGCACACGACGATTTTAGCAAGATAATGCCCGAATACATACAGCTCAATCAACCCAGGCGTGGTTGATGGAGCACGGCATTGAGTTTATTGACTAGCCGGCACACTCGCCGGATCTCAACCCTATTGAGCACGTATGGAAAGCTCTCAAGGCCAACATGAGGAAGATGTTTCCTCACTTAGAAGAATTGAAGGATAATGAGGCTGACAGGGAAGAATTGATCAAATGCCTGAAGAAGGCGTGGGATGCAATAACTCCAGAGCAAATTACCACCCTCATTGACTCAATCCCTCGTCGGCTCGCAGCCGTGCGACGAGCCAAGGGTTGGTATACAAAGTATTAAAGAGCGAAAGCAGGGCTATAAGCTGGTATAATTATCTTCTTAATTGACCTTTATTTCGCAAAGTTGTGTATAAGTGAAGTTATGTGGTGAAAATGTAATGGGGGGGGCTGGGGTGGCGTGTTCGCAGACTTTTGGCCCCAAATTTTTAGCACATCTTGTTGGAGAAGTGGCATGCATGATGATGTTACACAGGCAGCCACCTCAAGGGAAGATGTCACCCCATGATACCTTAATTGTCAGAACAGCGTTACAGATCTGTTGCAGGATCAGCAGGTCTAGTATATTGGCCTTGACCCCCCTCAGATACAAAGACAACGGAGGAGAACGAACAACGAAAGAGGTCGAACAGAAGGAACCTGATCAATACACTCAAGATCATCCCAATATCATCTTTCATCATTAGTGACCTAGTGAGAGCGCGCTGTCTGACAGCTGTCCGGTCCCCTTGCAAAGACTGATAGCTCTGGCGGCTGCACTGCCGCGCCTGCATATCCTGCTGATGAAGCGAATAATTGTCAGTGATGTTAAAAGGTCTAAGTTACATGTGTCCGAGAGGAGCACAGCTCCTCACATAGTATCCACATCCCTGCCACCAGCAGATCGGACCATCTTAGTCATACAGTCTCAACACCTGCTGATGGGCAACAGGCTAGCCACGGACCGTAATTGAGCCGATGCTATGCTGGACATGCTAGGAGAAGGATGGCTGCGAGCAGAATAGCTTCGAGATGTTGTAAGTATTGTAAATATCGGACTAGGTGAGGCCTGCCTGCAACTACTCCTACATAACCTAGTTCAGCACGTCCTATGCCCCAGTAGGGAACCTATCCGGACAGACATACTGACATATATATAAAACCAAGCGTCGTTTATTATCTAATATCACTAGGTGGATCGTCTTCCCAGTGGTCGCTTTCGAGTCCTCTATTAAATCCTCTATTTTAATCCATCTTAATAATATCACTGCTAAATAAGATCGCAGATAAAACTTAATATTTACCGAAAGTAAGCGAGCATAATTATCCTCTATTTTTCTATCTTTTATTATAAAAAGGAGCATAAATTATTATATACTTACTAAAAAGAGATTAAAAATCTAAAAATGCGATAGAAAATGCTAAAATTATAGCTACTATAAACGAGTAATAAGACATAGACAATATATATAAAACCTCTCCCCGAGAATCTAGATAACTCTTAAGCAGGGTTAGCACTACTATCTCAAAACCATAAATCCTCCTAATAGTCTATAAACTCTCGCACCTAGCTAATATCTTAAAATTATTATTAATAAGACTAAAAATAATTAGGGATAACTTTATAGCTCTATAGCGCTTTAAAGATTACACCTAAAGCTACTAATATTATCGCGTAGTAAGATACGAAGGTTACTATCTTTGCTAAGGTTATCTAAAACCCCCTTATAGTCAGATTGCCTATATTAATAGGAAGTAATATTAGCTATATTCAAGTGGCACTCGCTACTTAGAGAGCGTAGTCTAAGTTTTTTACTAGAAGAAAGAGCAATTAATTACCTTATCCCTAAGCTTAACCGAGTTTGCGGTATTTCTAGCGTAATTTAGAGTTTAAGCTAGGTAAATAAATTAGTGCACTTATTATATATTAGCTAAAAGAACCTAAGCCTTGGCATAAGAAGGGAGTTACTTATTATAGCTATTATCTTAGTTAGTAATATTAATAAATTTAAAATTGCAAAGTAGCTACTTAAAGTTAAGCTTATTATAGAAGCGGAGGGAAAGTATCATATAGGCTTTAAGTATATTAGCTTCGGCTTCGGCGTAGGCCTTAGGAGCTAGCGCGGCAAGAGTAGTAATAGTAATAAGCCCGAGGATAGCAGCGAGAGAGATCTATATTATTATTAGGTGAGTAACTTAAGTACTTTTACTATAGATGAGGGGGCTGAGATTAAAGGAGAGGCTGCTAGAGCTATGAAGTCCGTCGGTTATGGTATTAATATAAGATAGATTCATTATAAGGAAGTTTCAGCTATTTATCTTCGTAGAATCAATACCTCATCTAGATGTCAGCTCTAGGTCTAGAGTTTTCTAAAGTAAGCACAAAGAGATTATTGAAGGGCGTATAACGAATAATTGTAAGATTGCCAAGGCAATTCCCTTGGCCGGATCAAATACGGCTCAATCAACAATGTTCTCGACTCTCTGAGTCGCCCCACCACCGTGCCCATCCATGCTCAATAAAAATTGGCTTTTCGAGTTCGAGGCGCTATTATACTTTTTTCAGGTTCGTCCACTGCGAACGCCTCTAGTCGCTAACCGGGCGGTGCAAGACTATCAAGCCGCTAGACCTGGCAGCAAAAAGCAGCGAATAATAAGGACTATATATCTTAGAACTAATACTTAGGGAAATAATGTTGCGTTAACTAGCTAAACCAGAATATAGCGCTTAATGGCGTCGCGATATCCCCTCTAATAACCTCTTCGGCGCGCGGTTTTCCTTACACTCCTGGGGTTCGAATGGACAAGAGTTTGCCTTATGGTTGCCTCTGGCTTGAACTGAGTTCCCCTACGCGCCCGACATTAAGAATTGCTACCATGTCGCACTAACCACTTAGACCAGAGTGAAAAGCGAAGTGTATACTCACCTGTGATAGAGGAGGTTTGACTTAGAATAGCTGATCTCTCTAAGGCTTGCTGTGGGCAGGTGCTGCAGAGTAGTTTGGAAGCATGTGGACAGGGATGGCTGACTGTGTTGACTGTGCTGACTGTGCTGACTGGGCTGACTGGGCCCTAACACAGTAGTGCGCTCTGACATCTGAGAAGCTGATGTATCGTCAGCCGAATTCCAAACTTGCACACCAAGATCTGCTCGACCGGCTCCGCGGCGGGGCTTAGACCCAGCGCCGGTGTCAGCGGCACATTCGATTCCGCCATGGTCTTAAAGCGGGCTCGTTGTCAAAGTCAATCACACTGATCTCAGCTCCTAGAAGTTCCGGGGCTATCGCCATGAATCGCCCACGCTACTATGCATCTTCTAAATTATCGGAATGTGTGACGGTCAAGGTTTCTAGAGTAATAAAACGTGATCGGATTGGTTTATGTTGGCAGTTGTACTAGGCGTATGCTGAGTGTTGTTGGATTGCGCAGGAATGCTGAGTGCACTTGATAACAACTTGTTACCATGCACAACCACCCTTTCGCCAGGCAAAAAAAAAAAAAAGCACCACCAAAACTCGACAATTTCACTTACACGAAAGTTAGGCAAAATAAATAGCTACCTAAAAGAAGTTACCTCTATTGATTATAGAAATGATTAGAGGTAATTGTTTTGACTCTATAAGGCTGTGCGGGGTACGCGATATATGCAGGCCGTGCTATTGAAATATTATCAGTTTAATCACCAAGCTCCTCATCGCTCTTTCTCGTGTTTTTTGGTCTTTGCCTTTGACAGCGAGAAAAAAATGCCTGTCTCGCGGCTTCGATGGGAATATACAGAGGATGACATAGCTGAGGCTATATTAGATATTACTGATAATGGCTTTTCACCCTCTCAAGCGGCTGAGAGACGGGGAGTGCCCCGAAGGACTCTCATCGACAGACTTAACGGCCAGACAGCCGTAAAAGAGCAGATTCAGCCTCGCCGACATTTATCCAAGAATCAAGAGGACAGATTGGCTTTCTGGATCCTCCGTCAGGAATCTCTAGGCTATGCTCCGTCCCACAATCAGATCCGCGCTTGCGTCACGGGCTTATTAAGACAGGAGGGCGAGCATCCCATTAGGACGCAATTAGGTGACTAGATTTCTTAAGCGCCGCATAGACCTGAAGACCAAGATGGGTAGACGCCAAGAAGCCAAAAGGTTCGACTCTTTCACGCCTAAGGCAGTTCATTAGTACTTTGATATCAGGGAGGGCCAGTATGGCTGGATCAAGCCAGAAAACACCGTCAACGTTGACGAAGGGGGTATTATGACTAGTTTCGGTGAGCATCTATATATATACCTTATCAGTGCCTGAAATTTGGCCGACTAATCCTTTTTATTTAGGCTTAGATAGCCTGGTTATTAGAAGCGCGGACCTAAGGCGGAAGGCATTTCTCAAAGGACCCCAAACTCGGAATTGGACTTCATTTATCAAAGCTATCACTACTGACGGCCGCGCCTTAATCGCTAGCATAATCTTCCAGGGGAAAGAACTCCAGAAACAGTGGTTTCTTGAGGAATTCAAGAAGATAGCAGACTAGTATTACATAACTTCGCCTAACAGGTAGACAGACGACCATCTTAGCATTAAATAGCTTAAAAGGGTCTATCTGCCCCAGACCAGGCCTGCCAAGGACTCTGACGCGAGACTGATCATTTTAGATGGTCATAGGAGTTATGCAACGGTATGCTCTTCCTTTCCTTCAGCTCAAGATCACTACTGAGCGACCGAAGGATGAATGGATGGCCACGTGCTTTTTGAACAACGTTTATTGTTGCTATCTGCCAGCACACTGCTCTCATGGGCTCCAGCCGTTGGATAATGGAGTATTTAATGCCTCTAAAGCTGCATATCAACGAGAGTTGGAAAAGTTCGCTTCACTGACTGATTCCACTCCAATGGATAAGGTCAATTTCATCAGGGCCTACGCCAAAGCTCGTCGAGTTGGAATGACTAAGAACATACTCTCCGGCTAGAGGATTACTGGGAACTAGCCGATCTCACGTGCCAAAGCGCTACGACACCCAGAAATCCAACAAGATAGGCCAAATGGCAGCCCAAGAGCGACTCCTAAACCCACGCCGTATTTTGACTCGGACGATATACCAAAGACGAGCCGTCAAATTCGTGATCTTGGGCTAAACAAAACACCAAAGATACGAAGACGGTATAACGTAATAGCAAAGGGCTTTAAGGCTCAACAGCAGACGGTAGCGGCGCATACTGCGAGGATTGCTAGCCTAGAGGAGGAATTGGCTCGCCTGAAGAGAGGGAAGAAGAGGAAGGCGGTGCCGAATCCTAACAAACGTTTTATGACTCTTGGTGAGACTCTAGCTGCCGGGGAAGCCATCTCCGAAGAGGAGACTCAAAATGTGCCTGTTGCGGTGGAACGTGGTCGTTCAGGGGAGCCGGAGTCAGAATCGGAGGCTGCGTCGGTCATTAAAGTCAGAGAGGAAACCATACCCCATCAACTAACCACGCGGTCAGGGTGGCTTATCAAAAGACCCAGGATTCAATAGAGAGATGCAACTATTATTCATAAGACGCAAATTCTTGCTCGCACCTATCAATTTGGCCAAGTTCTGTGTAAGTAAACTTGGTGATTTTTGGTGGTGCTTTTTTTTTTGCCTGGCGAAAGAGTGGTTGTGCATGGTATCTCTTTGGCCGCCCTGTCCCATATCGTCGCAGTTGTAGACGGCTGTTAGGCTGCCCTTTTTACCGTCGTCACCTCGGACCTCATTTGACTTTTTGTCTTGTTCCATCCTTGCCTCTTGATACTGCCACCCACCCCACTCGTCCATTCGCTCAACGTTGCATATACTACATCATCGTCATCATAGGGACTTCAACAATTGATGCTTCTGCCGCAGGTGAGCCAAAGTCCCCAAAGCGCTTGTGCCTCGTCTTCTACCGTGTTAACAGCAAACTGGCAACACACCTGACTACTTCACAGTTCAGCCCGGCGGATCTCAGTCTGGAGCCCAATCCGTTCGAGCAGTCCTTCAGGGGCGCTCCAGAAACACCAGGAGCAACCAGGTTGCCCTCGGTCGCTGCATTGACGTCAGCTTCATCTCTCCTGCCCAACAGTAACATGACGCCGTTCAACTGGGGAGGAGGTTCGCTGTGGACCGGGCCTCTGAGCTCAGGGATGCTCTCTGAGCAGGCCAATGTTTACATTGACGGTACCCCCCACCCTCGTGGCGGTTCCCCTACACCCCACGAGTCCTCTCTAAATAAGGGCTTGACACCGAGCGGCAGCGATTCTATGTTCCCTGCCCAAAGCCCGAATTTTCAACTTTCTGCTCAACTCGCTAGCGGCGGAGCTACGCCCAGCACTCTCGACTTCCACCGAACTACTATGAGCGCTGCGGCCAAACGTGATCAGAACGGTGCTCCTCTGCGATCACAAGGACAACAACCACCACCTTCGCCTCAGCAACAGCAACCGTCTGTTACCTTTAAACCCCAAGAAATGCCCAACGGCGCGACCACCGCCAAACCCGAGGCGAAGCCTGCATCGGGCACTTTTGGCCCCCACAACAACGACGCTGCGAATGGTCTATTCATGTTTGTCCAAGGTAGGAACGGCGCCCAGAGTACAAACCAATTCGCCGTCACTTCAGGCGCCCCCGGCCACGCTCGCCCTGTCCCCGTCGCTCCACAGAATATGAACACTTCGCCGCACATGTCGAGTGTTAATGGAGGCTCAATTGGCTCTGCGCGCGGCATGAGTGAGGGTAGTATTGCTTCCGATGAGAGCGAACAAGGCTAGGCCCAATACGCGAGGCAAGGGCAAGAGAAACATCCCTCCCACCAACGGCCGACGGAAGGCGGATGAGCCCCCAGCCAAGGCTCCCGCTAATAAGAAATCCAAGACCAATGCTGCTGCTGTCAATGGTGACATGGATTTCTCTGATGACGAGTCCAAGATGAAACTGGAGGAGGGCGGATCCAAGTCAAAGATGACGGACGAGGAGAAGCGAAAGAACTTTCTCGAACGCAATCGGTATGTTCTTGGACCCTTGATTGTTCTGTATTGAGACATGTGTACTGACTCTTTGAACCAGCGTCGCTGCCCTCAAGTGCCGTCAGAGGAAGAAACGATGGCCTACCAGCCTGCAGACCAAGGTTGAGATGTTCAATACGGAGAACGATGCCTTGACGGCGCAAGTCACCCAACTCAGAGAAGAGGCGGTCAACCTAAAGACACTTCTTTTTGCCCACAAGGACTATCCAGTTACGCATCGGCATGGTCTCCACGGTGCCTTCGTGTCGCAGGTCATTGAGCCCATCAATTCGCAGATGAACCCCTATGGTATGGCTGCACCGACGCCAAACCAGGTCATGGCTAGCCAGGGTGTGCAGCGGCGTTTCTCATAGCGCGAGCGCCTGCCTATTCCGCCGTCCGGTCTAGAAGCTCAACGCATTCAGTTGAGTGACAGCTCTCTGTCTACCGGGGTTGGCAGATCTCCGCGTCTAAAAGTTGGACGGGATCAGTCTCTTTTGGACAGTCAGTTGCTTGATGGACCTATCCACCCTTTGCTTGCTAAACTTGCTCAACCAGGGGACGATGACGTCCCCCCAAGGTAATTCTTATTATACACATATACAGGGGGCTCTAGGGGTTGCTGTTCCGAAGGCCAGCTGGCTCATATATTCGCTTCATCTTCTGGGCTGTACAACAATTGATGATGAATGGAACATCCGGAGGGGGATGGGTGTCTGGGCTTCACGGATAGCGGACGAGTGTAATTGGAGACGAGTTCGCGGCATTCTTTAGGAGAACGCTATTCTCAGAGCGATTGTGGAGGCAGACATGAAGAATATATAGCTCTGGGTTTAGCCCTCGTGTGCGGGAGTTACGGCATGCTGGGCTGCGGGTCGTGACGCCCTACTGCCAAACCTTAGCCATTTTTATTGCTCGGCTGCTGGGGGATAGACTACGGCAGCAGCTTTGGAGATCGAAGTGAGAGAATGCTGACTACTTAAAACCCATGGGTTGACTATCGTGGCAATGACCACACTGGGCCCTTGATCCCGCTGATGGGTATGAGTCTCGAAGAAATGTGCTCTTTTAAGCCGATGCCATGCTAGATAGTGGAGGAGGGGGAGTTAACTGTAACTTAACTACCTCAGCACGCCCTAGCCCATCTAGTGGGCTTTAGCGACCTCAAGGCCGCCCGGACGGAAAACACACATACATACATAGGAACGAGACTGCATCACGGGGATGAGCAGCGTGCCACAGTCCGCAAGAGGCGTCTCCACCCTTTCTACAAACAAGGCAATTTTAACCAACTGTTCCAGCATCACTGTGCTTCCCTGCATATTTAGTCCCGCGAGTAACAGACAGCCCGGAAAACACAAAGATATAAGCTGCGACTCGAGTCACCCCCCTGGGTATGCGATCCCAGAGAGAAGAGATAGGCAATGGAAATCGAATGAGGACAGCCACAACAGTAGCGGACCGCAAGGCACACTTAAGCACCAGGCATGCGCAGGATGGGATACGGTGGGGAGCACTGATGAGGAGTGCCCAGTCCATTGGCAGGCCCCTTGGGGTTCCTGACGTCCACGTCCATGGCGTCATCACTCCGCCATCGCTCCTCCTGCTCCTCAACGTACTCCTTACGCTGGAGAAGTCCTCGAACGTACTCACGCAGGGTCTCAATAACACGCATGTTCTCAAGCCATCGGGCGTACTGCTCCTCACGCTCGCGGATCGTATCACTAACGTCAGAGTCTGACGACGGGGAGCCAACCGGCCGAGCGGATTCGCTTGCTTTGAGAGTCGAGGCGCCGCTGGAATCCTTGTGGGGTACGGGAAGAGGGTACCCTAGTGCTCGCTGGAGCATGCCACCGGAGTAGCGGCGGCGCTCGCTATTCTCAAAATTAGGTCCCAGAGCAGTGGTCGCAGAGTGACCGAAGCCCTGGCTGACGGCAGGCAGGCCAGCGGGGAGAGTTGGGTACGTGACCGAGGCCGTGGAGCCGTGACGGGGCTCGGGACACATGGCCGACGATGAAGGGCCGGGGGAGTGGCCGGAAGTGTACGACAGAGAGATAGAAGGGGGTGTGACAGCGGGAGTACTGGTGGGGGAAATGGCCGTTGCGGACGAAGCTATTCTGGCCGCAGAAACGGAGTGATTGACATTAGCGACGATAGGAATTCCACCAGGCGAACGGTGAGACGTAGGAGGCGAAGGAGTATTACGGTAGCCGTTATAACCGCCCTCGCCACTGTGGATGTGGACACCAGCAGTCTCATGGCTGGCGTTCTCATAGATGGTATCCTGCATCTGACCCAGGACATTGTCGATGTGGATTAGATCCTTCTGAGTGCGCGCGTTAGGCACAGGCAGGTTGTACTGCTGAGTCAAAGGGTTCTGGTTAGGTGTAGGTCCAGCGTGCACAGTGACGGGAGCAGGCTGAGGCACATACTGCTCAGTGGCAGCCATGGCACCGTTGGGGATAGAGAGGGTGCCGTGAAGAGGCATCAAGGACTGGGCAATCTGGGCATAGGAAGAAGGATCAATCTGTCGGCGCTTGGCGCGCAAAAAGAAGTCGTCGATTATGTCATAACTGCGCTTGCGATCATAGTCACCGGCGGTAATGTAGCTGAGGTGCCCGGTGCGGGCGTTGTTGATGGGGGGTTGGTTGAAGTAGAGGCCATTGTTGGTAGAGGGTTGAGGAGCATAAAAGCCGCTAAGATGCCCGGCGTGGTGGGTGAAGGCGACGGCGTTAGCTGGCATCTGGCCATTGCCGTCATAGTAGCAAGAAGGGCCTGGAGGCGAATTAGCTTCGAGGTTAAGGAAATTAAACGACCATGGTGGTCGGAAGGACACAGCTGGGCTGGGACATACCCTTGGGAGGCTGGGGCCTATAGTTGAGCCTACCCTGATCCTGAGATGGTTGGAGGGGGACAGAGTAGTCGGCGTGGGTCTTGTCGCGTGTTAGTCTAATCAAAACACTGGGAAACTTCGAACCTGCTTGCCTTGGCGTGTTTCTTAAGATCCTGAGGACGCTTAAAGAACTTGCTACAGGACTCACACTTGTGAGGCTTCAAGGGCACATGAACACGGATATGCGAGGTCATGTGGTCTCGCTTGACCATGGTGGTCCGGCATGAGTTCCACTGACAAGTGAGGTTTAAATTGTTGGTGCTCTTGCGGCCAACATGACGCTCACAGATATGGTCCTATAAAGAGTCAGCGGCTCGTCTCCATATAACTGCGGAAGATACACACTCAGCCGTGGCGAGGGGAACTTACATAGAGCGACTCTGGGGTGGTTAACTTCTGGTTGCAGGCATTCCATCGGCAAAGGAGGTTGTCATCTGAGGTCGTCGAAGGAGCAGCACTGCTCTGGGGGGTGTTGGAGCTGGCAGTCGACGCAGGAGTAGCAGACTTGGAATCGCTGCTGGCGCTGCCAGACGAGGATGACGCAAACGATTGTTGATGCTCTGGCCCTGTAGAAGACATGACTGACTTGTGCGCGGAGTTTCTGTTAAGCAGGGGCCGCTTTTTGCGATATGCACATACGCTCACAACCCGCCGGTAAAGCGAGTGGGGCTACCAGGTGGTGGGTTTGAGTCGCGACGTTCAAAGGCACAAAGGAGATCTGGAAATGAACTACGAAAGGGGGAGATATTGCGGGGGCGAGCGCCCCCTTACATTTATGCAGAAATCTAGGCGAAATTGTAAGAATGAGCGGAAAGTCTTGGCGGTCTTGGTGAAAACTTTACGGGCTTCCTGCAGGAAGATACATGAACTTCAACGGAAATATTCGCTAAAAGTTCGTACATGTTATCAGCGCTTATGCTCAGAAATGTGGCGGAGAGAACAATGCCAAGGCAGCCAAGCCTTGACAGTCCCCTCATCGCAGTGCTGCGATTGGCCCACCTCAGGGTCTCTCACAGGCCTGCGTCAAGCGTTGTATTCGGTAGCAAACGTCACCTGAGTGATTGGGTTTTGGGTGGCTGCGTGCTGTCAGGCCTGTGCGAGCGATCTGAATGGATTTGATGATGCAAGTGCGCGTCCAGAATGAAGGGGGAAGCCATGTTTGGGGAAATGTGACTCTGTTTGGGTAGTTTTAGGTCGCCCACTCAGTGGCATCCCTTTAAATGTCGAGGACCTCCTGCCAGGTCACGGCAGGGGGGTGCAGCCAATTAAAATGCATCGGATCAAAGGTACCTATTCCCCCACCTATTTTAGCCTATGATAGAAGTACCACCAATCTCTCGAGTTACAAATTGCTAGACACTCTTTATACTCTATCCCTTCAATTGTGCGAAGCCTCCCAAGTGGTCACTGGCAAGGATCTAACCCAATAAGGACTAGCTCTATAGCCTCTACCTGTATCAGCACTGATTTTCAACGACACCTTGAGTCGACTGCGCGTAAGATTATAACAGATAAGACGTTATCGCGGCGATAATACTAGGTTTCTGCTAGCGCAGTAACACTGGGCCAAGTTACATTAGGGAGGCTTCGCACAATTGAAGGGATAGTGAGCGTTGCCCCGCGAGATAGACGCGACTGTCGAGAACATCCTTGTCAAGGGTGGGGATTCGGTCGCCGCGACGCGTCGGTCCTCAAGACCTGCGAAGCCGGCCGCAAAGTTGCAGGAAAAGCTACAGGCGATCGCGGAAAAGACTGGGGGAGCAAAGAAGAAGGCCCCGGAATAAACGCGAGAAGATAAAAATAAAGGCAATGAGTTGGGGGAAAAGGGTGCTAAGCCGTTTTGGGCCATTGGGCAATTTCCTGTACGTAGAAAAGGGTCAAAGGCCAGTTGCCTTCGATCATGATCATCGTCATCTTCGTCACGGTCAACGAGAAAGGAGCAGCTTTTGGGCTCTTTCTCTGACCAAATCTTCATTGCAATCAATTGATCAATTGCCCTTACTATATTATATTGTGTTTGCCTCACCGAGAAGTGTGTGAGATCCCTCTTTGAAAGTCCCTTGAGAAAAGTCACGAGGCGTACAAACTGGCTGTGGTTGGTGTGTTCTGTTCATCCAACAAAGTAAGAATGGGTTTGCCGATGGGTTGGGAGAACCATAGAGGATAGAAGGCGCAGTAGGTAATAATGCGTTGCTGATATACCCAGGGGGTTAGGTGATGTACGCAACCCCTCTCTTCATCAGAGAGGGGGCGTCAAAACCTGTAACTCCGTCACTCCTGTAACCACTGTCAACCTATAGAAAATTAGCTGCCGGACAAAAATAAGCGATCAAAAAAGAATAAGCTTTAGGCCCACTTTTAAAATGAATATTTTGCAGGGCTATTTTTGTCAAGCAGCTAATTTTATATGGGTTGACACGGTTACATGAGCGACGGAGTTACAGGTTTTGACGCCCCCTCTCTGATGAAGAGAGGGGTTGCGTACATCACCTAACCCCCTGGGTAGATGATGCTCTGAGAAGGCATCCACATCTCAGCTACTAATGGATCGGAATAGCTATTGATCCGTTAAACAACGGATCTCAACAAGTCCTCCTGCTAACATAAACCCAGCACGACTGGTTTATTCCTTGGGAAACACAACTATTACAATTTCCACATATACTTAAGGTTTTTTACTGCCTATTTTTGCATAATTATAAACTGCTTAGTTATTTACTTTTGTATTATTCTTAGCTACTTAATGGCCTGCTTATATGTTAAGATTTGTTATTTAATAGATTAATGGCTATTCCGATCCATTAGTGGCTGAGATGTGGATACCTTCTTGTCAATACCTTCGGCTAGTTAGCGCTGGTTTTTCTTCTTCAATCAACACAACATGCTCATTTCAACACCCTCTCCTAGGACGTGGAGACCGCCAAGGAAATGCTCGATCCAAGAGTCCGTCACCCACCGCCAAAGGTTTGAACAGCCCCAATTTATTGCTTTAATTTCGTCATCCTTCAGCTGAGACGACGATTAGTGCGAAGCCGACTTGGGCTTGTTGGCGGCGAGCTGTATCCGGGATGGCCAGCCAAATGAAGGGAGAACGCTCCCGGGTGCACAAGTGAGGATCCTTGGCGACTGAATCGAACAGCAAAATGCCCCGACGTCAACTTGTGACGTGCAGCATGCAGAATACAGGCTATTGATACTCATCAGCTGCGCTCACAAGTAGGCACGGTCAAGTGACAACATAGCTGGTCTTAGCGCCCACCCGTATCTCAGCCTTAGTCGCAATTCTGACGGCATGGAGCTATGATAACATCGCCATCAACTCGCTCGCCGAGACATGACGGTCTTATTTGCAGCAACACCACTACCAGAATTCCAAGTCTTGGCTCTTCTCACATAATGATATAACATTCCCCAGGAGCCCGGCCTCGACCCACCCTTCCGTGCCTTCCCGGATCAACCCCCCCACCTCCTTTGCTTCTCAGCGCTGCACTCGTCTATCAAGCCAAGTTCTTCGTCACCCAGTATTTATTCCCTACGCGCATCAGACCCTTTACTTCAACCCCACTGCCTGCCATATCTTCGTCGTCACCATGCATCACACCTATTCGATGCGCCAGACCAAGGCGCCGACTGCCTCGCAACTCCAGGTATGTTCTGTTTTAATATGAATGGCATCGCAGCGTCTACACTGACCTTGGCTTCAGAACCCTCCGCCCCCTCCGTCGTCGACAAAGTCTGGTCGTCTCCTCAAAGGCAGCTTTGGTAAGCTTACATCCACTATTTCCCTTTGGACAGCACCTTCCACGGTGCAGCCAATTCTTCGCAACTGACTTGTCTTCCCCACATAGGACATGCCCTTCGCCGCAACGCCAGTGGTGCATTTGGGCCCGACTTGGCCAAGAAGCTTTCCCAATTGATCAAGATGGAAAAGAACGTGATGCGAAGCTTGGAGACCGTCGCCCGCGAGCGAATGGAGGTTGCCGTATGCCTGCGAGTGCTCTTGTGCTATGGGTCATATACTAACGTTTACAGCACGGCCTCTCTACTTGGGGCGAGGCGGGCGACGAAGAGGTATCCGACGTCACCGATAAACTTGGTGTGCTCCTCTACGAAGTCGGCGAGCTCGAAGACGAATACGTGGACCGATACGATCAATACCGAATTACGATGAAGGCCATTCGGAACATCGAGGCGTCGGTCCAGCCCAGCCGTGACCGTAAGATTCGCCCAGATTCGCCCAACCGGTGCACACCACTCTTTTACACAGCTAACGCAATGGATAGGCAAGCAGAAGATTATGGATCAGATCGCCCAGCTCAAGTATAAGGAGCCCAACTCTCCCAAGATTGTAGTCCTTGAACAGGAGCTCGTGCGAGCCGAGGCCGAGTCTCTGGTAGCGGAAGCTCAGCTCTCCAACACCACTCGCGAAAAGTTCAAGGCTGCCTACACCTATCAGTTCGATGCCCTCCGTGAGCACTGCGAGAAGGTCGCTATTATCGCCGGCTATGGAAAGCATCTCCTGGAGCTTATCGACGACACCCCTGTCACCCCCGGTGAGACTCGCCAGGCCTATGACGGATACGAAGCCAGCAAGGCCATTGTTCAGGACTGTGAGGATGCCATCACCAACTGGGTCATTTCGAACGCTATTGTCACATCCAAGCTCTCCACTCGGGCACGTACTCTGTCCCAGCGATGTCGCAATAACATCCACGCTAGGGGCGAGGACTATGACCTTTCTGGCCAGGATGTACCTCTTAGCGATGGCAGCTCCCGAACGGGCCGGGACCACGGTCTCGAAAATGAAGAGGACAAGGAGGATGCCCGGGGTTCCGCCATGAACAGCAACGGGGGTGTGAACGGCGAGTCCCGTGAACGGACACAGGAAGCTGTCGCGGCGTAGGGAGTGGCCGCTATTGAACAAGGAGCGTAGTCACGAACACTGCACTCGTGCGAGTAACGGAATGTTAAACTGCCATACTCTCCCTTCGAAATTGTCACGGGAATGTGATCTCAGTCGTGCGATGCGTTGAGGATAGCTTGTGTATGGTTCGTAAAACGCTTTTAAGCACTTTTTTTTTTTTTTTTTTTTTTTTTTTTTCGCGGTGCCTCCCTTATACTTTTAGCTACCAACGTCGTAGGCTCTTGTTCATTTCACGAAACGGCGTTCTCAGTTGTCATCCGACCAGCAAACTGCCCAACTTCCATCTCGATGATATGATGCCGGGGACAATAATGAGCCCTAAATAGCGGGAAGGCATTTCTAGCTTGGCTGTGTCGCCCTTGGCCCATCTTCCCTTTATTTTTATTTTATTTTTATTTTAATTTTTTCTTGTTACTGCCTTGGCACGCTATCTTCATGACGTTCGCCAGCACTTATATATATAAACAAGACCACTATTTCTTATCCTTTCCAATCTGAAATCTGTTAAACAGCTTCATTATTACGAAAGATAATTTCAACATTGTGAGCGTATAGAAACCTCAAGTTCACGAAATAGAGAAACACTTATTCAAGATCTTCGGGGCTGCTCTCATGTGGTCTCAACGCCAGGCCAATAGAGTTCTGGAGCTCGGGAATGTTGGCTTCGATGGGGGTCGAAGATGCTCTCGCCGTCCTTTGTTTCGATCCAATCGGTGGTAGTCGCATTGACGGACAATGGTATGCGTCAGTTGAAAGATAAGTTCAGAACAATCAATCACATCTACCAAGAGCCGAAGGTCACGCATTTGCTTTTTTTTCAAGACTCTTGCCTCAAAGCAGTAAGTGGCTGTTTTTCAGCAAGGCCGTTAGAACAGCAAATGAAAAATTAGTCATGGGAGATAATTTAAAACCCAGAGGGTTGCAGTTGTCCAGAATGGCTGTCTATGGGGTTGCAGGAACTCTAGAGGTCGCTTTGCATATGTTATTTGCCAGTATCTTGAGCATACTGTGGTCCCCGACCAGTGCAGAGCCTGCTTCGAGATGCGCATGCAAGATAATCTGGACGGTTCCAAGTCCGGCAGACGCGCAAGGAACACACACCGTGAAGCCGCAGCCTCCTGTGCTCAGAGTATCCTCCAAGTGCCGATCATATCAAGCCTCGAATGTCCACAGCCCCGTCCGGCTCTCCTGTCGGGAGTGGGGCTCCCGGATACTATCAGAGAATTGATGTAATCCAAGCATACCATATCGTCATCGGTCCTTCTACAGATCTTATGCAACCGCCTTGCCTAGCACAGGCGATGAGATTGCTCAAAATGTGGCGTGGAGCCAAGCATGGGGATAAGAAAGCGATTTGTGCAAACGGAATTTCGGCATCGTCGAGATTAATCTTGGTATAGCAAAACCCGTAGCCAAGCTTGTCGCCAAGGGGATCTGCGAAAGTGATTGTGCTGATGTGGCTTGGCGTCAAGTATCGAACCCTCCACCAAGAACTGTTCTGGTTCAATGGGCGCGTTGTAGCCCACTTTCGCCACTTCACTCAAATTGCCGCCTCCAACATGCTGGCTGCCTGTTACTAGCACTGGGTTCCGCCCCCCTCGGAGAGCACGTCTTATCTCAACTCTATGAGGCTAAGGTGTCACAATGACAGTGCCAAGCATCCCTTGACCTCGATCCTTGTATTCTCCTTGTCGCCGACCATCGTTTGGAGGTAGCAATGTGCGTGGCTATGTGAAATGGAAACTCAGCCTAGGTACATGGCCACAGTAACACAACAAAGTCTCTCACCGCTTTGAAGCTCACGGACGTATTTGCTGCGGGGAGGGCCAAAACCGAGCTATCCGAGTCCTTCGGGGCAAAATCAAGAATTGTGGCCATACTACAGAGGTGGAAGCGAGCCCATCCTGCCGAAGCTCTTGGCAATCATTACGGTTTAGAAGCCCCAGTTTCTTCCTCCACTCCACCCGCCGATTCGCTAAAGAACTGAAGGTTTTGGGTAAACGATAGTGGGCAGCATTGATGTCTCAAGTTCGGGGTACTCTAGCCCACAGATAGGTATTACTTAAAGCACACAGCTAGGTTACTAAGTCCACTTGTTTCCTGAAACTCGTTGATATTTTACCTGGCCTGCCACAGGAAGTTAATCATATCAATCGGCATCACAAGTCAGATTGCTTTGTTTGTCAGGGCTTTTGGCAGGGGCAGCCTTGGGTCAGAAGTAAAAAAAAAAACAGTGTCTCTTGCAGAAGTTAGCGATAATAAGAGGGAAAGAAGTAGGAGCCGGGCGGGCAGCGTGTCCGGCTGCAAGTTGTGTGATGTTGCGATTCGTAATTAGCGATATTGTTAGACTTCTGGCATAACCAAATTTAGGTGCCAATCATGTGCCTTTCATAGGCGGCATTTTAATTAGCCTGACCCCCTGTCGTCACAGTCGCGGAGGTTTATCCCACATCAAGAAATAAGTCGAATTCGGCCTCTAGCACTGTCGTGTTGAAGAACTTGCTTTTTGGGACACATAGATGGCACCAATCTCTGGCTGGAAGTCCGGACTTCCGCCTTGCCGGTCTGAACCGCTGGGAGGCATTCCTTCCAGTTTAATAAAATGTGTGACCGTCTAGTTGTTGTATGTGACATCATCCGTTTGCCATCGCCGTCATCGTTTACACAAACCACTTCCTGCTCCTGCTCTCCCCCCCTCACTTTTCTTTCTTTTTAGATAAAAGGCTAGGATACGTATGAAGAAACCAAAAACACGTTAAAGGAGCGACAAGAAAGACAAGAAGGCTCCGTCTGATAAGGGAGCACTGACACGCTTCCTCACATCGGCCAATATGACTCCATTAATGGCTTGAACCTTGAGGGAGCTTGAAGCCAGGAGGAACGCAGTAAGGGCTTTTGCTGGCCTGGAGGAACTGGCATGAGGTGCCGGAAGGGCAAGTACCAGCGAACTAGAATTTTGTGTGATCAGTATATCTCTTTGTAGATAGACCATTAATTCATGAAACTACTTACCACAAAATGGCCAGTGATGTTACCAGGCTGGCCGGTGATGTTGCCGGACAGGCCGTAGATGGTACAGACCTGCCAGCCTTTGGCATCGCTAGTGCAAGCATAGGTACCGGGCGTGCAAGCCATCGAGGCCTTGACTCCGCTGGGGGCGGCAGCAGCGACGGAAGCGAACGCGGCGACGACAGCGGCGAACTTCATTTTGGTGGTGATCGAAGACGAGGAGGAGCCGAAGCGACTATTTGTGGTCGTTGGAGAATTGAGAGGCGATTGGTGACTGCCTTGCTGGTTGTAGTGATGAGCGAGCGCTGGTGATGAAGCGGAACTCTTTTTATAGGAGGAATAACGGCATCCTTATCTCCTGAGCTGTCCGAAGCCTCCAAGCTGGTCGTGCCAAGGGTGTCAGGCCAAGCAGAGGTCTCGATAGGGAGAGTACCATATCCTAGCCCATCTTTCGCCTGAACAGAAAGTATGTTTATACTAAGACCTCAACAGTGATGCTCCCCGAGACCCCCTAAAAAGGGCGCTAACTGGTAAAGGGTAACACTGTGGCGGGATACGTCTTGGGGGGCTTCAGACAGCTCAGGAGATGCGACTCTAGACCGTAGAATGAGAAGTTAAGTGCTCGTTGTATCGGAGAAGAGCCCGCACGATGCCGTGGTGGCACATGTTATGGTCTGCAATAGCCGACAACCAATGGCCCGTGCGCATCGCGGGCCTGGCGGTGAGTCAGTTCGAGTTGGATGCCTTTAAGTACTGGTACTGCTATAACGGCGGGAAAGGCATTTTCCCCACTGCCAAGTCCCTGCCAAGGTTTTGGCATGTCGTTGATCGCCAGCAACGTATCACGTGTTATATACAAGGTAGCATTGGAAAGCTGAGTAGCTCGTCTTAGCCAAGGCAAATTGAAGCTCGCCAAGACCAGTTCTTTCCGCTGCAAATGAGCCGGCAACTAGAATACTCTCGGCGTCGAACGAGACGTCACTATGAACATATCTTTCACCTCTCTCTCATCACTTTTCGAACATGCCACCACGCGACTAATTGCCCCCCTGGTCTCATTCGGCAATTCAACTTCCTTCCAAGGCTTCGCGACTCGACGTTTTGTCACATTGTGTGACTAAAGCCGCTCTGCCACGTGGACTGTCGGATCGAGAAAGATCAAACTTGGACGAAATAAATCGTGAGGAATTCTCCGACGCAGCTTACGGATACGAGGATCCAAGGAAGGATAAAACAGACCAACTTCAGTCACTCATTCAGTTAGAAATCAAAAGCTTCAACGCACAGTCAACATCCCTCGTCAAATGTGACACGTTTTAACAATTGCCAGCCTCACTATCCCTTCGACTGTCAGGAGGCTCCAGTTAGGTCACTACAGGGGTGTCTAACCAATCAAATATGAGAGCATGAAAGGTACATTATTCTCCACCTAAATTAGCCTATGATAGAAGTCCCAATAATATTTTGAGTTATAAATCGCGATATCATACTACTTATATCCCCCCCTAGATTGATGCCTCCTTGTATTGCTGCTAACCGCCCCTAAAGGCTTACTTGAAGTCTTTTGCTAAGGCTTTCTAAGCTATTGGCCCTTATAAGCAACGTAGCTAGATTTTTTCCCTCTTTGGACGTATTTATGCTGTGCCACGGGCGTAAATTCGTCTCTAGTCTAAAACGACTGCCTTGAGTGACTTTCCTTATGGAACGCCTTAAACAACTCGTTATAAATGCGCCGGCGCTACTCTTTTTGACTCATATATCGCTTCTAAGCCGGCTGTCTGTAGAGTTGAAGAAGGTAGCTATTCATAAGCACTATATTAAGCAGGAAGGTCTAAGTAAAAGCCTGCTAAGCCCCCCGGCGAATTAGGTAATTATAGCCTAGGTATGCCCTTATCTGGTCTCCTCGATTGATATGATTCATCTCATCGTTATAGGTAGTAGCCACTATAGGGATTGATATTAGCTTTACTGCCTCGCCACCAAAGAAACGCTATATTGGCTGTGCTATGGCCTTTATCATTAATAGCTTCTTCCTCTAGCGCTTACATTTCTCGTCGCCTTTAAATATAGTTAATAGGAATAATATAAGAGCATTATCTTTCTACGTGATTTAGTTTACCTATAGCAGAAGAAGATAAGTTAGTAAGAGCAATATAGCTAAAAGTATTAAGGGCTCTAACCTAGTTATTAGGAGTTAGTATAACCCTAATCTCATTAAATTTAAACCCTGATTTCCCTGATATATCCTTCTTCTTATAATTAGCGAGCTCCTTAAAGATGCCATAGTTAGGGCGGGCTATGCCTATAGCACCGTGGCTATGCTGATGAAGAGAGAGGAAGAGGCCCGGGGATAAGAAGAGGTTATCCACAAAGATGTAATATATTGACTTCGGTAGTAGGTTTATAAGGGCAATAATGACGCTCTGAGTCAAGTTTAACACGATGACTTTATCCCTATCATCTATGAGGATATAGATAACCTCTTTAACCTTATTAGCCTTACTAGCTTCTCTCTCTTAGCTGGCATTTCCTCTTTTTCTTCCTTGGCCGCCTCTCCCTCTGCCTCTGCCGCCTTTGCCTCCTCGAGCTGCTGTTCTTATTCTCTTAGGGCGTTTAACGCTAACGGGACCATAGTCTGCACCGGGTTAGTGCTAAATCTATCGCAAAAAGATACTAAGTTAGGCCATAACCTATACCTTAAACCTAGTATTAGTAGGCTTACTAGGTATATATATAACTTATAAGTCTCTCCCTATATAATAGATTATACCCTTATCTATAGCGAGATAAGACCTAGGCTTATAGAGCTCTATAGAGGCATATTATATATGCTTAGACTATAGTTATGCGTATTAGAAGACCGCAGGGAAGCTCTCATTATTATTAAATTTAGTATAGTTAAAGGGGCGAAGGTAGCGATAAAGGAATTAAAACTAGTTATATAGCATAAACTTAATGATTAAATGTTTAGGATATTAATCCCCTAGCCTAGGCGTCTTCTAATAGTCTTTAACCTTAATTTCCTTATGGATTCCTATATAAATTAGGATTCTAAGCTAGATATATACTTCTGCCGTAGAGGTCAGAGTCTATGCTTAGAGCCGTGACCCTTGTTTTAACTCGTGGCCCTAGTTATTAATAATGCCCCTTTCTAGTAAGCTATTAACCTAGCTATTAGTATATTTAACCTAGCTATTAACTAGGGAAAGAGGCATAAAGTATTAGAAGAGGGATAGCGGCTCTTAGGGCAGTTAGTTGACCTTAAGTTCGCGCCTTTCTATATGAAAAGGTTAGAAATTGAACCCTCGGTCTTTAGCCGGAGGAAGGTCGGGCCGCCGGGTGCTATCATACTTATGCTCCCGGCGGCTATTATCTTCTCTGATGAAGCTCTGGTCGTCATATGCATTGAGGGTATTAGCAGGGATTGATTGAGAACTCATTGATAACTTTAAAATGATGTGTATGGTGTTTTAGGTGGGAATGATTAATGACGCATCTTTAGGTTCCCCGCAGGTACTGCTTATATGACAGGGGTAGTGTGGGGCGAGTTACCTATAGTAACCTGTTAAAAGTCTGTGTCCACCCCACCTGACGCGCAACGCGTGCATTTCAACCACATAATTTCACTTACACATTCCCAGCCGAAATAAAGTCCAATTTAAATAAATAATATACCAAAATAATGCCCTGATTCTCCTCTTTAATATTTGGTATACCAACCCCGTGCTCGAATCACGGCCTGTAGTCGTCGCTCGGTTGACTCTAAAAGCTCCCGAATCATGCTCTGGGGGATAGAGTTCCACGCAATCTCAACGCACCGTTGGAATTCGACCCTGTCAGCGTAGTTGTCCTTTAGATCCCTCAGATGAGGGAATATTCTACGTAATCGCCTCTTCAGAATGTTCCAAAGGTTCTCAATTGGGCTTATATCAGGCGAGCAAGGCGGCCAATTTAGAAGGATAATACCATTGCGTTCAAACCACGTAGTAATCTCTCCTGATCGATGAATACTAGCATTATCTTGCTGAAACCTTCTGGTGCCGTCATATATAGGAAGAAGACCATCTCGAAGTGCAATTTCGTAACTCCAAGAGGAATATCCGTTCCTAGGAGCCAAAGGATCGCGCTTCATGAGGACAATTGGTGTCCTTCCTGTCTTCCAAATTCCTCCCCAAAACATCATCGAAATTGGCGGTTTAACATGGTCTCCCTTATTGACAAGCTCCTGATTATACTTCTCATGAGCTCCCCGGAAGAGATAGACGTTGGGGTTGCTTGATTTATTATTGATGGAAGATTCGTCAGAGTTGATCATCTGAAAGGTGATTAGCTTGACACCATCACCAACTTTAAACAAGTATACCTCCCCGAGTTCATCGATTCGTGGCAACCAAAAACGCGCAAATCGAAGCCGCTCTCTTGCTTTATTAGCATCAAGTTTCGGCCTCTCCATTG
Organism: Fusarium keratoplasticum; assembly: GCF_025433545.1. NCBI lineage: Eukaryota > Fungi > Ascomycota > Sordariomycetes > Hypocreales > Nectriaceae > Fusarium > Fusarium keratoplasticum. The sequence goes on along the minus strand of NC_070542.1, from coordinate 468,138 downwards.
CTTTCCATTTGCGCTTGTAATGGTACTTTACAACGCGTCGGATTGTCGATTGGCTCACTTCACCATCGAACTCAGAGACGAGGGCATCCCAAGAAATAGAACGGTCTCGGCGAATCATACGTAGAATATAGCGCTTCTGCGCCCTATTAAGGACCGATGGACGTCCTGATCTTGGCTTATTCTTAACGGTGCCGGTCTCACGGAAGCGTTTAAGAACTTTGGCGACAGCGCCGTGACTGGTTTTGAACTGACGCGCGACAGCGCGCTGGCTTAAACCGGCTTCCAGCATCGCCAACATGGCAGCTTTGGCTTCAGGGGAGAATTCATGGTTTTTCTGACGATTTCCGGATATAATATCGCCAAAAGAACGATTTTCTGACATCGTGGTAAAAAGTTGTGAAGGGTTGAAGTGGTTGGGGTGGTCGCGACCGCGTTGTGGAGAAAACGCGGTCGTGTCAGGTGGACACAGACTTTTGACACATAATTGTACTGGAGCCTCCCGACAATCGAAGGGATATGAGTTTCGTAGGAAATAAAAGTATCCTTTCAATTGTGATAAGCCTCCCGGATGTAACTCGCCCCACATGGCCCCTGTCACCTGACGAGTACATAAGGGAAACCTCGCGACGCGTCATCAATCACGACAAATGTGATGTCGCACTTCGTAACAAGAAGAATTGTTTGGACAAGTATCACGGGCTAATTTAGGTGGAAATAGATGTATCTTTCATGTTCACGTTTTAATTGGCCAGACACCCCTGTAGTGACCTGGCGGGAGGCTTACAACAATTGAAGGGATAATATTTGTCGCAGGGCAAGGATCACTACCATCGTGAGTAGCTTCACGGTCAGCGTGAACGCTACACCACAACTAGCATCAGGCAACAGCCTGCTGCCTGTGAGATCGGCAGACTGAACACAGGCATAAGAGACCGACTCTCGTCACTCCTTTAGATAGAAAATTAAGCGCTCATTTGATCTTCATGGCCCATCAGTACCTGCGACAGGTCGAAACTACCAGGTATCACCTCGCCCGCTGGTATCCAAGAAAGCAACGTCCCGGGCGATTGGGCTATCGCTGTGACGAAAAATGGCTGGACTGATAACAAGACAGGACTTGAGTGGATTAGGCACTTTGATCAGCACACAAAGACCTGATTAAATGGTCGCTATCGCCTTCTGATCCTCGATGGGTACGAAAACCACCACTCGACCGACTGGACATATTGCAAGGATAACAACATCGTCACGCTTTGTGTGCCGCCTCATCAGTCTCCTCTACTCCAGCCTCTTGACTTCAGGTGCTTTGGACCGCTCAAGAAAGCCTGCGGTCGAAAATAGAGCATCTGATCAGATTCTCCATAACCCACGTTTCGAAGACCGAGTTCTTTCTGGCCTTTTATGCCGCACCCCAAGCCGTAATGACAAAAAGCAACATCCAGGGCGGCTTAAGAGGAGTTAGGCTTGTTCCTTTAGATCCAGTAGCGGTGCTATCAAAGCTTGATGTGCAGCTATGGACTCTAACGCCTATCGAGGAGGAGGCTAGCCTACCTGACCCTTGGGTCTCAAAGACGCCAAAGACCGTCCTCGAGGCTAGCTCTCAGTCTGAATACCTTGAAAGGCGGATCAGAAGGCATCACAGTAGCTCTCCGGCAGCTATTCTTGAGGCGCTTAAGTCATTTCCTAAGGGAACAAGGCACTAGTGCATTAGATGGCGCTATTCAAGTCCGAGAACCCAGATCCTTCGACAGGCGAATGAGACCCTTAGCAAGTGGCGTAGAGCTAAAAATCCCCGCCTACGAGGGAAGATGACTATAAATGAGGGAAGGGAGTTAATTAAGCAGAAGGATGTCAATACGTAGGTAGTGGCCGAATCGTCCAGAAGTGGTGGTAAAGGACGGTCGGCGCGACCAAAGGAAGGCCCCTATGGAAGGCCGGTCATAACAGAAGAACATGTCAAATTGTTGTTCATATATCTAGGGAAGAGGATAGCAATTAAATTCAATTGATCAAATGCTTTGTTATGTTTCTATCTTCAATCCTGTCTTGACGGTTGAAACTTTTGGGACACATGCTTGACTGGGACACAAGCGTATCAGGCAAGTTATTGAAAGACCGTGATTACAATGGTCATAAATCCTTACCGAACCTGGAGGCACTGAGCCTCCTCAGCTGAAACAGCTCTCTCCGTCGCGGTAATCACGTGCCTTTCGTTTGCGATTATCAACTGATGTAGCGAGGTTCTCTAGTCGGCCCGTGTTATCAAACTGTGTATCAAGTCCACATCCTTTCGTCACTGTTCTTCTCCAACCCTAAGCAGGCCCTCCACTTCGATTTCACTCCTTACTCCCGTGCCGGTTGGTCGTCTATGAACTATGAAGACCATCCATATTTTGATGTGCCGTTCAGTATCCTTGGGTGTGTCCCTGGCCTCCTTCAGGCCCGTGATCATTCTTTTTATGTGTTAAGATAGGTCCTCCAGAGCATACCAGAGTCGAACACCCTTGCCGCTCACGCATAAGCGTCGAATTTAGTGCTACCGCAGAATACTCGTCTCAGGGCGGTCCTGTGGTACGTTGTGGCGTTTATCATGGGCCTTCCAGATAAGAGCCTCAGCCAAGGCGTCACAGAAGAGAAGGAAACTGAAATAGGGGCTATTTGTGAGCATACAAGTGCAATCATGGAGACACTGTTGGCGGCATTAACTTACAATGCGAGAAAATTGAATGCTTCCACTGTATGCTTCTTCTCGCACAGTCCCTGACCAGGCGGCGCAGTCCAGCAGCGCCCCCGGTTCCAGTCTTGAGTGGAAAAGATAAAGGACTTGAGCCAGAGGTAGGAGAAGATAAGATGCAGCGGCATAAAATGACCCCAATAGGACTTGATGAGCGGGAAAATCATGGCGACAAGATAGACGGCAAGGGTTACGACAGCCTAGACGTCTACATCAGTTCTCCGTGCCAGGCCTCCATGACAGTAAGAGGAGCTTACGATGACTTCCTGGTAGACAATGTGGACTCCGCGGTAGGGATACTCATTCATGAAGTAAGATAGGAGGCCTGTGACGACCGCCGCTGAGGCGAAAACCATGAAGTGGTTTAAGAGGGTGAGCGTCCGTAAAAGTTTGCGCTCCATCGTCGCTAGTGGATGGGTTCGTCAATGTAGACTCACAGTGGACTGGTCATGCGCTCTGAGCCTTTTTTTTTTTTTTTTTTTTCGGTTACAAAGGGCAGCATCAAGCGGGACCTGCAATTATATAGCGTTAAATAAGCCTCCCACAGAGCTATACTTTCACAAGTCATCCCAATGAGGCAAAGCCAGAGAAGATATGACGTCTCCGTAGTGGTCAAGGGCACTGCTCAAGAAAGAGGTTTCCATGGCAGGCGATGATGAACCTCGACTAATGCAGACACTCTATCCATGATCACATGCTGTTCTGTTCTGTATCGAGATATTTTGAATTTGGCTCGGTCAGTAAGGCAACTTTGCCAAGACCCAGGTAGTCTATAGAGCTGAAATACAATGATAGAGGAAGGAAACACTAAAATGTGTGACGAGTAGTGACACCTCTATGATTCTCAGGCCCGTGGCTGATGAGATAATAATGTTCTAAGCGGTCATCACTCCACTGAAACCCGGATGAATGAATGAATGAACTTATTCTGACCGGGAGGACAGAGCTCATATCTGACCGGAGACGGCACTCCGCGCCAAGCCTGATTCTCGGCGGTGAGATGACACGATTGTGCAAATGTAGCATTACACTCTCACTCGGGCAAGCTTGGCAAGTCGCCGATCGAGACCGGACGATGCCGAAACTTTCGCAAGCCGGGGATTGTGTCTGCCACGGAGCCCAAAAGTGGTAGCTACATCAAACCCAGATTACGCCAGTGATCGCGAGTATCATAGATATCGCATCATCCATTTCGGTAGTTACAAAAAGCCACTTTACCAAGAGGAACCGATATCCGGTCATTAGCTGCACAACCGAAAGTTCGATTTGTTCCGGGCAGGCAAGCGAGCCAACCAACGAAGACGGTGGACAAATAATATTTGCGTGACCTGCGTGACAGAACCATACCAGCAGGTAAATATCCCTCGAGTTGTGGAGGAGCTCCCGGCCGTACCTAGCCCCATATCGCCCCCGTCGTCTGAGATTTACATGAGGGGAACCTCGTGATGCCGTCATGGATTGATTCCACCCAAATCTCCATAACGTTAGTGGAGTACGTTGTGGGAGGTCCAAATCGACTTTGCTAAGTCACAATCTTGATTTAGACTACTTTCGTGTATCCATCTCTAGCTGTCCGAACCCCGGTATCGCAAATCCTTACTGCTTTTTCCTCTGCTTGTACGCGGCACCCAAACCTCACCCGCATACATCTTCGCCTAACGAGCTTCTGCCGGTCCTGGATCGCATCCTCTGGTTGGAAGGAGTATCGCCTTGCATAATGGGCAGTCGACATGTTGTTTTTGGAACCAAAGGTCGATGCAGCTCATATGAAACAGGTGCTTGCATTTCAATTGCCGGATGTTGTCTTCATCCACTAGAACTTCGAGGCAGATTGCACTGCAAAGACGTCAGTATTGTGAGGAAAGCTGCATCTTTTGCAAACGCACCAAACCTCAGCTGAGCTGGTCTGGGTTGAATTCCATGTTTCCTGCCTCTTAAACTCCTCGACATGCTTGTACTTTTGTGAAGGGTTGGCGTCATTAAGCAATCGCAGATCGACCGTCTCCATCGGTATCGTGTTTATACTCTCGACGTCTCTCTGAGGATGGCGATTTCTTCGTAGTAATCTCACTAAATGGCTTTTGTTTATCAACATTAACATGGAACGCATAAAGTTCGAAGGAGCAACGTACAGAATAATGAATAGAAACGGGAAACCTAGGATGAAGCTAAATACCACTAGGAACGGTATCGAAAACCCTGACGTTGAAACACCCTTGTCGCTCGGCTGGGCCGGGTTGCCAGCGATGAACCTCATGAGCTATTGCTGTTCGTTTATATCCTCGTGGTTAAATTCTGACCGCGTTCGATGGATATGTTGAGACACAGTTGATCTTGTTGAGACCGTATGACTAAGATGGTCCGATCTGCTGATGGCTGGGTTGTGGATATCATGTAGTGAGCCATGCTCCTCACATACACATGAAACTTAGACCTTTCAACAACAACACTTACTACTCCCGCAGCATTGTTTCATCAGATCTAGTCTCACTGATATATCAGGTGGTTGCAGCAGTGGTCCCCGATGACATATCGTGCTGAGGCATATCGAGGTCAGATCAAATATCACGACGGAATCATGGCTTCATGCCAAGAATGTGCAAAGTCCTTGAAGGGTTGGTGGTTGCCACCCAGCGTCTGAGCGTATCGTCAAAACAGTCGCCACAGCCTTGGAAACTGCCACCCTTTCAGCCAGCATTATGAGCGATTGGTATGTCACCTAGAATAACCAGTCACATGCAGGTAACCTAGACTGATGGCCAAAGTAGTCTGACCTTTCACAACATGGAGGTCGCCGTACGAAATCAGGCTGTTAGCCAAGGAGTTCGCCAAGAACGACGTAAATGATGCGGAGACGCTGCTAATGTCGCAAAATAATAGCGCCTGTTTCTCTGCAGCCCCGCGAGCTTGTGCTGCCTCCGAAAATGGGACTCGACTGCCTCGGCGCTGGGAGGTCTTGTAGCTCTACATACAGGGCAGAGAAGTGGCAACTTACCTTGGATAACTTGTGGATCTGCAGACACATTTGTGGGCAGAACGGCTCGGTGCGCCGCAACCGTGGCGTGATTCATTTACCGGAGAATCGGTAGGCAGAGGGAATGACAAAATTACTACAAGACAGAATATCCATACAACTTTGCCAATGTATGCCTTAAAACTATTGCCCTGCTCTTAGCATTAAGCCGCCCCCTTAAGAGACCGTTTACTCGGACAATTTGATTACTGTCAAAATTCCCACTCGGCCATGCACCATTATTACTTCACTCACTTCGCCATCCATCTTCATTACCATACTAGTAACTTACACTTTACATGTTAAAGGCAGCAGCCACACCACCAAACAGTGCAGCAAGAGCCGCAGCAGCCGTGGCCCGCGCACCAGCGTCAGTGGGCGTAGCAGTGTTCAAGCCAGTGGCCTCCTCGGTAGCTTGGGGCACACCTGAAGTAAACGGCACGCCGATGTCACTGACGGAGGTAGCGCCGGAGAAGGCCGGAGTCCGAGTCTCATGGTCGGGGTCGGCAGTGGCGGTAGGGTTCTCGGGGTTGAGGACACTTTAATGTCGTTAATGTATGATCAGATGCGATACGATGGGGAAGCTTACCCGTCAATGACGTGGATGACACCGTTGGCGATGAGAACATCAGGAATGATAACCCTGGCCTCATTCACAAAGACATCTCCATCATAAACCGAGATTCTCACATCCTCGCCCTCAACAGTCTCAAGTGTGCCGTTCTCAAGCAAGCTGCTATATTCGACCGTGCCGCGGATGACATGGTATCGGAGGACATCCCGGAGGTCGTCCTCACTAAGATCTCCGGCTATAGACCCTATCGCCGCAAATGCGCTGTTGCTGGGCACAAAAACGGTGAGGCTTTCGGCTTCGACGAGGTCAGTGGCAAGCTCGACTTCGGTGAGGGCACCCATGGCAGCGGTGAGGTTAGCGGCGATGACAGTTTCGGTAAGGTTCTTGGGGATGTTGAGGACTCGGTTGATGATGTGGATGACACCACCGGTGAAGTCTAGGTTCTATACAAGTCAGTACACTTCTATCTCCAACAGTTTATAACAGAACAGCGACTTACAGCCTCGGTCACATTGGCTTCAGCCCGGAAAGCACTATAGAAACTGACAATGCCCTCAACAGCAACACCCTCGACGACCTGACCCCCAGTCACATTCTCCCAAGTCTGGTTGTTAAGAAGCGAGGGAATGAAGACAGGCGTGTCGGTGAAGTTGCCAGCATACCAACTGCCGTTGAGGACATGGTAGGACAGAATAGCCGAGACGACGTTGGAAGCCTCCGGAACAAAGTTAGTGATGTTAGTGCTGTTGAGGAAGTCACTGAGAGCCTCATTGCTGGGAGCGAGGATGGTGATGTTATCGAGGTCAGCGAGCCGATCGAAAAAATCAGTCTGGGACTCGAGGAGGCCTATACAAGTTTCAATTAGCGGCTATACAGCAAAGAGAAGGGGGCGGTGGGTATAGACATACCATTCAGGGCGGACAGAGTCTCGTTCTGCGAAGCCAAAGCCTCGGCAAGAGAAGTCCCATTGTTGGATTGAGCGGCAGCAAAGCTCGCCAGAGCTAGAGACAGGAAAGCCTGTATCTTCATGATGCTAGACAGCGATCGTGCCCAGGAATTGTAACAATTACCAACAAAACAGACAAGAGGGAAAGTAGCTGGGAGGGATAACATCATTTAAACCCGAGATCCTCTCGCCAAGCTTCCATCACCACCAACCTCTCCCCATATTTACTTTCACTAGCGCCATCGGCAGCTTCCTAGCCAATTAATGGGAGAAAAGAGGCCTCCACCTTTCTCGGGATAGCATCAGAGTAGCATTGGCAAAACAGAATCATGACATCGACCAAGACGCGCTGCGTCATGCACCAGTGCCAAGACGTGACTGTTCATCTGATGACTGCCTGGGATGAGGCAGTTTTTTTTTTTTTTTTTTTTTTTTTTAAAGGGGAGAAAAATAAGAAAAGAGAGAGACGGGGGGGGAGGTTGATGCCGGTCCGATGTCCGACCTTGCCCTCATATCTGTGATCTACGTACTTGTGGGGGACTCTGCCTCGTCTTCCCCGTGGGAGCTTCCGGGAATTCTCACTAATCGTACACGGATATTACGCAAATCCCTAGCCCATGAAGCCCTTCTTGCCATCACCATCAGCGTCCTTGAGAGGGTTCAATCGATCAATCAGCGAAGGCTTGCGTGCGGTGGTGGAACCGCTGGAGGCGGTATGCATGTCGACACCAGAGTCAGGTCGAGCCTGGACATGTGAGTTTCATCCTGTCAAGATGGTCAGGGGGGCTTACATGAGTCTTGTTCAAGGGGTCGTTGCTGAGAACACCAGTTTTGGCCTGGTCGTAGTCGGTGCCAGCACCAACGCCTGCAGTGCCAGCACCGACACCAGTGGTCGAGCCAATGCCTCGGTTGCCCTCGAGGCCTCTGCCTTCAACATTACCAGTGGTGGTGTCAGTATTCTTGGGATGAGAAGCAAGGCCACCAGCGGCACCTCCAGCAGTAGCAGCTCCAAGGCCACGGTTCTTGCGAGACTTGCCAAGGCCATGAGACTCCTCGTCACTGGAGCTGGAAGAGCTGGAGCTGGAGCCACGGCGGTCCTTGTGGCCAAGACCGTGGCGGCTCTTGCGAGTAGCAGCAGCACCACCAAGGATGCCCTCGGTGGTACGGCCCATTCCGTGACCTTCACGGCCAGAGTGAAGACCAGCTCCCTCAGAGGTCTGACCAAGGCCAGCACCCTCCCGGTCGTGGGTAACATTCTCTCCATAGTTGTCGCCGTGGCCGTGCAAATGCATGCTCTTGTCAGCATCGAGCTGCTCCCTCTGCAATTCTTTCCTGTACGGCTTGGGGCAACCCTCAAACTCGGTCAGCTTCTGAGCAGCCTTCTCCGCAAGTCCACCTCGTTCACTGGTGAATTCATCCAGGGTCTTGGTGGGAAGGACGGAGGTTCCATGGTGCACGGGGGCAGCATGGTGAGTCTCATGGACGGGGATGGTTGTGTGGACGACGTGAGGCTGAATGGTCTCCTTTTGAATTACTGGTTGGACGTGTTCGTGAACATGGTGGTGGATGCGCTCGCCAGTTACAACAGGAGCGGTTGTGGAAGAGTGAGTGGTGCTGTGAGTCTCGGTGGTATCCCTGAACTTGGCAGCTTCGCGGTCAAGAGTGGCACGGGTCTCTTGCTCGTTGCCATGGTGGAAAGTCTTGTGCTCGACGGGGATGAGGTTGTGGTGATGTTGTTCGGGGCTGGATGTGTTAGTGCGTGAGCATATGCTCATACAGAGCGCAGCTTACAGAGTCTCCTTGTGCGTGATGGGCTGAATAGTTGTATGATGGTGCTCCTGGTGAACCTCCTTGTCGAGGGCAGTGGTTATGTTCTCGTGTCGGTGAGGACGAATATGCTCCTCGGTGACATGAGGCCGGACATCCTCGTCGACGGTGGTCTTGTGCTTTCCATCGTTGGAGAGGAAGCTAGAGACGGCTTGCTTTGCCTTTTCCATTTTGAGTTTGTATAAGTTTTGATTGTGGATGAGATTGTGATGGTGATGATGATGAGATGCAGCAATGGCAGAGGCACAGTGATGATTAAATAGTTGCATGCCCCGAAGCATCCGCCTCTTCATCATGTCTAGCATCATGGACGTCATCTCTGAGGCTTCAACCAACGGCAGCTGGAAACGTCTCGCTGGAGTGTGGGGACGCAGGTAGACGAGGGCGGTGGTGAGCTCAAGCCGTCCATGTCACCCCGCGATCTTCATTCGATGAAGGCTTAGACCCCTTAGGCCCGATACACATGTCAAACGTGCTTGTCGATATCAATGTGATCATTGCAACTGCATGATACACACGGTAGCAGGCCTCGACGTCATGGTCCCTGGAATGAGGACCAGGAGCTCCGAAGCAACGAGCACTTGTCTCACCAGCCCGAATCGGCGGGTCGAGCTTGATCAGCCTCAATCGACGAGCTGCACCGATCAACAGCAACCGGAAGGGAGCCGCGAATAGCTTCGCTCGTAAAGGGACAGGACGCCCTGGCAAGCAGGAAATGATGCTCAAGTCGACAAGAGGCTGGGACTTTGTTGGGACTGTGTGTTGTTTACAGTAGGCATGCGTTAGCGCCAGGTGGCTCTAGTGGAGAGCGTCATCGACCAGCGCGATACGCAAAGTTCCGTCCTGATCCCCACGTCCACCAGTCCTGAGGATTATGCGGGTCTTGGTGGGCTCTGCGACTCGAGTTTGCTTGTTCAAGATGATCCGCGTATTACTTGTGGGGGCTTTGCAACCTTGGTTTGCTTGTTCCGACGCTTCTCCCGCGGAGGAGCTTGAACGGTTTTAGCCTCACCGGCATGCTCATTCCCGCTTTGGATCCGTGGTTATGTCTTCAATGTGATCCGGCACTTTTTCCGCGGGGGCGGGGACTTAACATCATCCGTGTTCTCGTTCCCATTACCTGACGCCGTAATGACTTTGATCCGACGCTTTTGCCCTCCTGAGGTAGCTTGGCCTGGCATTGTCGAGTCAATGTCGCTCGTAGCATTAGGAGACGTTGGCCACGAAAATGGAGGCGCAGCGAGGGAGTGTGACGAACCGCGCGGAGATGGTTCGGGGCTCATCGTACTCAGGTCTATTGCCGTTGCTGTCGGACTTCTGCTCAGCGGAGGAGACATCAAAGCTGTCTGACCGTTGAGCCGCCGCTTCTGTCCCGTCGGGAAGACCTGACTCTTCTAGCACCATTGTACGCCCAGGACAACAAGGCGCCATTGCTGGTACGGCTGACTTCCTACTCGTTGGGCTTGTGTCCGACAGCGCCAAAAGTGCGCAAGCCGTGGTTTCAGTGCTGTCGGCTGGCGATGTGGCAGCCTCCGTGGGCTCTGGCAACATTGCCAAAGTATTTTGCATGGTTTCGTGGGGTCATCTCCTCTATCGTCGACTGAAGGCCGCATGATGACGCAGGAACCTCTACCAGGGTTGCCTCTCGGGACAAACCGGGCGCGGAGACAGTCATGACATCAAAAGTCATGGCCCTAGTGAGATGGACCTTTCCCTGGCGATCAACCTGCCGGCAAATGGGTAGATCACGAGCTGATTCGTTCCACACTCGGCTTGGCCGTCGCCGCTGCTATTGAGCATCGCTGAAAGGTCTTCAGGATTCAGTGCACCGTCGGCAATAGCGAGATTCAGGAGTAGGAACACATAGTCATAGCGAAGAATAGAGTGTTCCCTGCCAGAGACGCCGAAACTACATATTGCCAGCTCTTGATCGGTATAGCAGCGAAACACACACTTGCCTCTTGTTCTCCTGATCTTTATTATTCTTCACAGTCCGTTGATCAAGCTTAAAAAGAAACCCCTGCTTGCCATCGGCGGTCCGTTCAGGGACAAGGCAAATGTCCTTCTCAAGGTCGGCACTGGACAAGGAAATGGCTGCTGTAGTCCTGACCTTGTCGGGCACTCCTGCTGTGAAAATCCCACCTAGTCTAGCTCCAGTATTGCAGAACTACAGAAGTTGAAGGTGAAGTTGGATCCGGTTTCTCTCGTGGGTATAATAAAGGTCATGGCCTGCCCATAACTTGTCGATGAGTCGGTCCAGGTCTGGCGGCTTGAAATTGTATTTCGGCTTCCCGATGTCGTAGATATCGCTCCCGGGCTCGTATGGCAAGACCTTTCTAAACCACTGTTCTTGGAGTCAGCTTCAAATCATATAACGTCAGTCATTGAGATACATGGTTGATTTCCTCAGTGTCCGCATCGCCGAGTTCGCTCTTTGTTAGTTGACGAAAGCTAGCCTTGAACGCCTTCGCCTTTGAAAGGAGGCTTTTGGGGGTGGGAGATTCACGGAGTCGGCCTTTGGACTGGGCTTTACAAAACCGCCAAAAGTCTTTGAGTTCGTGCGTTTCTGCTATCGGCGCCCCAGCACAAAGCACTCTTGCTTTGCAGTCTTCAAAATCTTCCTTGCGGTCTGATTTCTCGCAACACCATCTTTGCCAGTCAGTATCTATACAAGGAGGCGGAGAGCCGATACATACACCGCGTAGGCGTTGAGGACCCCGTCTTGATGCTGCAAGGTCTTCTCATCATAGCGATTCATAACTCTCTCTCTGTCGCGCTCGTGGTGCTTGCCGCTCTTCCAGCCACCGGACTTTGCGCGATCAGCAATGAGCGCTGAGTCTCTCTGTTGGAGCTTCGGAGGAGGCATCGTTTCCGAAACGGTTCGAAGGTGGATGGGTGAGGAAATGCATGGTGCTGACGCTTGGGAGACAACCAGCATTTAGCGATTGAATGGTTGCGTGTCATTGCTGGCGCGACGCTCACTATCGTGTCTGTGTTTTGATTTTTGGATCGTGAATGTTAAAGATACAGTGCTCACCTAGGGTCGCGCGACAGGTGTGGCAGCTCACCTCAGGCATCAACTGTGGGCTCCGGCGGCACGGGCCATCTTGGGGGAGCCAGATGCGCATTTTTCCTTCTCGTCTGGGGGGGGGGGGGGGGGGGGGGATTGGCAGGAATTCTTTCCTAGATTAAACTTTTCGTACCCCCCTCGTACTCCCGGGATGACCGGGATCATGCGGGGCGAGGTACGGCTTGGAGGCTAAAGACCGCTCAGAAGAAAGGGTTCTCTAGTCGACTTCTTCTGCAGGTCCCCTGCCTAGATATAGATTGAGTTACACTCCCTCTTATACAGCTAATAGATATTGTTAATCCTCTATCAACCCTTTCAACACCTTCAAAAAGAAGACATCTTAGCATAACACAATAATAGCTCTCAAACAACCGCCCGTATCTCAACAGAATATGCCCAAGCGCGTCCGTGCACACGTCCGCGCCCCAAGCATTGCCGATACTTCGTCAAACGTACACGCTGTTCGCCCGTGCGGTAGTAGCTAAGGTAACTGAGCTGAGGCGACCCCAGCAGGATCAACGCGAGGATATATATACCACGAGTTTCACTGCATTTTTAAACGCACCAAAGGGAATAAGAAGACCGTGGTTGGTTCGACCGGAAAGTGTGTGTGGAGGTTGGTCAGCCCACCGTCATGGCGGATCCAGTGGGGGCCGAGATCGTGGTGGAGCAGAACACCCCCTTTTCGACGCCAAAGCGATCGAGTCGCGTGGTGAAGCCCACGAGCAAAGTCCGAGACACGGCGCGACAACTGGAAGACACCGCGAAAGAAACGAAAAAGAGCACCCGATACGCGACGCGAACGGCACTGGCCGAAGAGCAGATCGACCGACCGGCCGAAGTCCGAAAGAGTAGCAGCAGCAGCAGCAGCAGCAACGATGGAAGGGCGATGCTTGAGAAGGCCTTGGACCTCCTGGGCGAGTCGCGTAGGGAGACCAAATGGCTGAAGGAAGCGCTGAAGGAACAGATGGAAACGACCAGGGAACTTAAGGAAATTGTTAAGAGGCAGGAAGCGACGGTGCAGGAAATGGGCAGACAGGTGGTTGAGATCAAGAAGCAGATGACCGAGGAGCTACAGCAAGCCCGCGAGCAGCTCGAAACCATCGCGACGAACGCGACAGATGTACCCCAACGATCATACGCCGACATCACGCGATCGACACCATTTCCTGAGCACAACAGTGCCAGGGTCTCGGCCCCAACCGCTTCACCGAATCCCATAGACGCGCTCTACTGCACGATCGACGTATCGAGAACAGATGGAGATGACGACAGATCCTCAGCCGGGGCGATCCGGACGATGGTAGAAAGTGGAGTCCGTTCCGAGCTAGACAACCCGACGTGGCGATGCCGAGCGGTCACCAAGGACCCAAAGAACCCCCATCGTATCAGGATCACCTGCAGGGACGAAAGCGAGTATGAAGTCGTGAAGCGGACAGCGGAAGGAAAGCTGGCTCGAGGAGCCCGTATCCTGCGAGACGATCTCCACCCCATCAGGGTGGACAATGTCAATCGAACCGCTGTGCTAGACGAGATGAACGAAGTCCGACCAGGAGCCGCTGAAGCCTTTAGCCAAGAGAACGACACCCAGGTTGCAAAGATAGCGTGGCTCAGCAGAAGAGACATTCCCAAGGCATATGGTTCAATGGTTGTGTACCTAAAAAGACGCTCGGAAGCAAGACGACTCATCGACGAAGGGTTCTTCTTTGCCGGGGGAGAGTCCGGAACCACCAAGACGTTTGAACGCCGGGACCGCCCAAAACAGTGCTATAATTGCCAACAGATCACGGATCACAAAGCCTATCAGTGCGACAGACCACAAGTTTGCGGCAGATGTGCCAAAGAAGGCCATCACCACAGCGGATGCATGGAAACGATCCCAAGATGTGTCCCGTGCGGAGGCCCCCACGAATCGTTCAGCAGAAACTGCCGGAAACTCTACCCGGTCCAGCATGAGTAGAACGTTTCAGCTGTTCCAACTGAATGTGAGGAAGCAAGGCGCAGTGCATGATAGTTTGATGAATGACAAGAAAATCGAGGACGCAACGGTATTGGCCATCCAGGAACCCCAAGCGCGGAGAATCCAGGGCAGGCTCTTGACGACCCCCATGGGGCATCACAAGTGGATAAAAATGGTACCGACGGCTGAAAGGGAAGGTAGATGGGCAATTCGGAGCATGCTTTGGGTAAATAAGGATGTGGAAGCGGAGCAGGTGCCGATAGAGTCCCCGGACATGACAGCAGCGATCGTGCGGCTACCGGATCGGCTGGTCTTAGCAGTATCGGTCTATGTACCGGGAGGAGATGCCCAGGCTCTGCGAGACACGTGTATCAACCTCCGCCAAACCATTACGGGCGTCAGACGGGGATCAGGGAGGGCGGTGGATGTGGTCATTGCCGGTGACTTCAATCGCCACGACCAACTGTGGGGCGGAGACGAGGTATCGATGGAGAGACAGGGTGAGGCGGATCCAATCGTCGACCTGATGAACGACTTCATGCTCAGGAGCCTTCTCCGACGAGGCACGAAAACATGGCAAAGCGGAGACTACGAGACAACCATTGACCTTGTTTTGGCCTCTGAGGAGCTCGCAGACACTGCCATCAAATGCATGATACATGACACAGAGCACGGATCGGATCACCGCACGATCAACACGGCGTTTGACGTCTCAGTCCCCACGCCGAAGCAGCATGAGAGGCTTCTTCTTACGAATGCGCCCTGGAAGATGATAAATGACAGGATCACGGACAGACTGGGAAGCAGACCAACGGGGAACACCGTGCAGCAGAAAACAGATAGGTTGATGTCGGCAGTCTTGGAGGCTGTCTAGACGCTGACACCCAGAGCCAAGCCGTCGCCACACGCAAAGAGGTGGTGGACCGACGACCTCACACAACTGCGACATGTGTACACATACTGGAGGAACCGAGTCCGGACCGCAAGACGCGCAGGAACGAGCACTTCTGACCTAGAAAACACAGCAAAGGGGGCGGCAAAGCAATATCACGACGCCATACGACAACGGAAGAATTCGCATTGGAACGAGTTTCTAGCGGACAACGATAACATCTGGAAGGCAGCTAAGTACTTGAAGTCCGGTGACGATACGGCGTTCGGAAAAGTCCCGCAGCTGGTGAAAGCAGACGGGACAACAACGACTAACCACAAGGAGCAGGCCGAAGAGCTACTAGCCAAATTCTTCCCGCCATTGCCAGACAACATTGAAGACGAAGGTCCAAGGCAACAGAGAGCTCCAGTAGTGATGCCCACACTCACCTTGGAGGAGGTGGAACGACAACTGTTCGCGACTAAGTCATGGAAGGCGCCAGGAGAAGACGGACTGCCAGCGATTGTCTGGAAGCAGGTCTGGCCGTCAGTAAAACACGACGTCCTCACCATCTTTCAAGCATCACTCGAGGAAGGCGTGATTCCAGATCAGTGGAGGCATGCCCGGATAATCCCACTGAAGAAACCAGGCAAAGATAACTACACGATCGCGAAAGCGTGGAGACCCATCTCGCTTCTCGCTACGCTCGGTAAAGTGTTGGAGTCGGTGGTCGCCGAGAGAATCTCCCACGCTGTCGAAACTCACGGGCTTCTTCCGACCAACCACTTCGGCGCGCGGAAGCAGCGATCGGCAGAGCAAGCCCTCGTACTTCTACAAGAACACATTTTCTCGGCATGGCGCTCGCGCCATGTCGTGAGCCTTATCAGTTTCGATGTGAAAGGCGCGTACAACGGCGTGTGCAAAGAGAGGCTGCTGCAGCGAATGAAGGCGAGAGGGATCCCGGAAGGCCTCCTGCGCTGGGTCGATGCCTTCTGCTCAGAGCGAACCGCAACCATTATGGTCAACGGCCAAAGCTCCGAGAGCCGGCTGCTGCCACAGGCGGGGCTTCCGCAAGGATCACCCCTATCGCCGATCTTATTTCTGTTCTTCAACGCGGATTTAGTGCAGACCCAAATCGACAGGAACGGCGGCGCCATCGCATTCGTCGACGACTACACCGCGTGGGTGTCGGGACCGACAGCCCAGAGCAACCGAACAAAGATACAAGCAATCATCGATAAGGCTCGCGACTGGGAGAAGCGAAGCGGTGCGACCTTTGAGGCAGAAAAGACAGCAATCATACATTTCACCAGATACACCGGCAGGGTAGATTCGGAACCGTTCACCATCAAGGGTGAGGAAGTTCGGCCAAAGGAACAGGTCAAGGTCCTAGGGGTCATCATGGACTCGCGGCTCCACTACAAGCAGCACATTGCAAGAGCAGCGACCAAAGGCCTAGAGGTGGCAATGGAGCTGAAACGACTCAAAGAGCTGGCTCCGTCTGTAACGAGACAACTCTTCACAGCCATGGTAGCCCCCAAGGTGGACTACGCCTCTAACGTCTGGATGCACGCATGCAAGACGAGACCGGCAGCTGCCATCCAGCGAGTGCAAAGACTAGGAGCACAAGCAATCATAGGGTCCTTCACAAGCGTGGCGACAGGAGTAGCGGAAGCAGAAGCCTACATAGCGACCATCTACGAACGGTTCTGGAGAAGAGCGAGCAAGCTCTGGGTAGACCTACATTCTTTGCCACGGACCAACCCACTCCGCAGCCTCCCACGGGGAATCAAGACGTTCAAGCGTTTCATCTCTCCACTCAGGCGCATCGCCGACGTTTGCAAGGAAATACCAAAGGACAAGATGGAAGTTATTCAGCCATACACGCTAGCACCCTGGGAGGTACGCATGCAAGCTACACTGAGCGATAGGGGGGAGGAAGAAGAAGACAAGGTCAAGGACTTAGCTCAGGCCCGATGGGCAGTCAGAGTGGCGACCAGTAGTTCCGCAAGGAACGGACTGGTCGGCATGGGAGGAACCGTCCGGCTTCCGCTCTCTATGGCAAAAGCGGGCAAAATCGTCGAAACCTTTTCAGTCACCCTGGGCACGAGGGAAGAACACAACCCCTACACAGCTGAGTTGGCAGCTATCGCTCACGGCCTCAAATGGCTGCCGGAGATGAGGTACCGGGTCATTGTCCTCCTGACAAGCAACAAATCTGCGGCGCAGGCCATACGCAATCCCCGTCAACAATCCGGACAAGGGCATATCCGGGATATATACAACTCCATGGAGGCACTTCAGAGAGACAAGAACAGGGTCAACATAGTCTGGTTACCCTCGCGCGCTGAACTCAAAGTCCAGAGAATAGCCAAGACATCAGCCCGCCAAGCAACGGAGCCGTACGCCACGCCACGACGAACATCAGTGAAAGCAAAGTCGACAATTCTGAACCAAACAAGGGCAGAGCACCGAAGCGAAAGAAGACTGCTAGAAGGGGTGGGTAGACACTCCAGAAGGGTCGACTCAGCCCTGCCTGGAAGACACACTCGCCTACTATACGACCAGCTGTCGTGGAAGGAG
Organism: Fusarium keratoplasticum; assembly: GCF_025433545.1. Taxonomy (NCBI): domain Eukaryota; kingdom Fungi; phylum Ascomycota; class Sordariomycetes; order Hypocreales; family Nectriaceae; genus Fusarium; species Fusarium keratoplasticum. The sequence continues at coordinate 450,560 of NC_070542.1, read as the reverse complement.
GCCAGCGTGCTGGCACAGCTTAGGACCGGAATGGCCCGGCTCAATGGTTATCTGTATCAGATTCGAGCTGCGCCGACAGATGAGTACCCGTGCGGACGGGCAAAAGAAACGGTAGAGCATTTTCTCTTCCGCTGCGTGAACTGGGCGACACACCGTAAAGAGATGCTTTAATGTATGGATACAAAACGCGGTAACCTCTCTTTCTATCTAGGAGGAAAGGCGGCATCAGATGGACAGAAGTGGACACCTAACATGAATGCTATACGAGCGACAATCAGATTCGCAATCGCTACGGGTCGCCTTGATCAGAGGTGATCTACCTAAATTCTACTAACCCACTAATCTACCAGTACTAACTATAAACCCCTCATACAATCAAAAGCAGGCACTGCTTCAGCCGCCGAAAATAGGAAACTGAACACTTGGAGGATTTGGGCTTCAAGTTGACTTGCTACTAACCTTCACGAGGGCCAAGAAGAAGAGCGATGACTAGACCAAAAGAACAAGGCGAGATCCACAAGGGCTTGGCGAGATCAAGGCAAGAACTAGAGTGGCGTATGTATTTTTAGCTTCAGAGCCCTTTGGGCGTGGCCTACCGGGCGTAATAGACTTGTGTGTGTGTGTGTGTGTTCGCCCGTGCACGCTTGCAGGGTCATTCCCTGGTAGGTACTGCGCCATCGACGAGCCTCCAGCAGTGTGGGGAATCTATCTACCGATGTAGATGAAATGTAGATGTAGATAGATGTAGACTACATCTATCTATCTACTGCTGGCCCTTGTGGGTCATCTATCTATGTATCTGGCCGCCAGGTAGATAGATGAAATGTAGGGTAGATGCCAGCCAAACTACCTGAGGTAGAGGTACCTAAACATGCTGGGATGTTCCTAGCGTGCAGAGGTACTAGTACCCCTCCCTGTATTCTTGCTTTTGTTCATGTCTTGCCTTTTTCTTTCTTTTTGCCCTCAAATTCCTCGCCAAACCGTAGACCAGATTCTGCTGTTTAAATCACGCATGCAAATTTTGCTCGTCGTGCGAAATGGCCCGGGCTCATGGCTATGACGTTCAGGCCAGAAATGCAGCGAGCAAGCTTGTCCCGTCCAGTTGGCTCTGCTGTCACTGTATCCAGCAGAAGGTGCATAAGCCAAAGGCTTATGTCTCCTCTAGCACTCGGAACATTGAGGGACACCTTAGCAAAGCCCACAACCTTTTCAATCCGGATCCATTAAAGGCTAAGCGATGCACACTAGAGCGACCTCTGAATCAACCAACACTTCAAGACTTTGCCGCAAAGAAACGGAAGAAGGACGACTTCCATGATGAGCTAGTTGCTGAGCTAGTTGCTCGCTTTGACAAATTAACTTTTCAGCGCCTGCTTGTCCAGTGGATCACAGACGCAAATCTCTCTTTCCGCGTCTCTGAGCACGAGGGGCTCCAGAAGGTCTTTGGTTATCTTAACCCTTTGGTTCAAGAGACCTCAGCAAACCTCACGCATAAAACGATTCAGATCAGGATCATCAACGAGTTTCATACTTACAGAGCTCACATCATTGACACCCTATTGCAGAGCCCTAGCCAGGTCCATATTGCATTTGATGGCTGGACTTCTCGAAACAGACATTCCTTCTTCTCCGTCAACGCTTTTTTCCTTGAACACACTTTTCGGCCTCGAAAAGTTCTCTTGGGCCTTCCAACCATCTCCTTAGCCCACACTGGCGAGAATATCTCTGCAGCGGTGATGGAGGTGCTAGAAGAATACGACCTGATCTCTCACAACAAGGTTGGATACTTTGTCCTGGATAATGCTTCCAATAACGGTCGGGCCATCGAAGAGCTGGGGCGGAAGCTCTAGTGGCGAGACCCAGCAAGCAGAAGGATCCGCTGTTTCGGGCATATCCTTCACCGTCTCGCCAGAGCGATGCTCTTTGTCAACGATGGCAATGCTCTTGAGGACCTGGATCCAGATGAATTTGACGAGTGGACGAAGGCAGGCCCGGTTGGCAAACTCCACAATCTTGTGGTCTGGGTCAGTCGGTCAAATAAGGCAACAACAACCCTACGAAGGCTGCAAGATGAGCACCCTGAGAAGAACTATCCCGGTACCCTGGACGTGGTCCTTGACAACAGTACACGCTGGCTGTCATAATATTACATGATAGAGCGCGCCATTAAACTCCGACGGTATCTTGAAGAACTTATCGACATCACGGTGCGGTCGAACAAGAAGTTTACCCGATCGAGATTAAAGCCAACACAACTACGAAGCTCGCTTCCACCATGCCTGGAGGAAGAAACCTGTTAACCGACGCGGACTGGGATGCCCTCAGTTGGCTTAAGGATATCCTTGCGATGTTTGATTCCTGTCTCTTACGACTTGAAGGAGACGGCCAGGTCAGACTCCGTAAAGGAGGAGTTGAGGCGCAATATGGCATTGTATGGCAGGTCGCCATTGCCTATGAATTTCTTCTTGCCACGCTGGAGAAGGCGAAACTCGAGGCGAAAGATCGGCCAGAGGCCAGATACTATTCCTCCTGCATCAATTCTGCCTGGGCCAAGCTAAACAAGTACTATACGAAGCTTGATGAGACGCCAGTATATTACGCGGCTACGGTTCTTCACCCTGGAATATAGTGGACGTTTTTGACGAAAGCTTATGGCGGAGGGGAGGGCTGGGTCGGCAAGGCTCGCCAACTCATCCAAACCCTATGGAAAGAGGAGTATCGTGACCTTCCAATCTAGTGGCAGCTTGCTGGTAGTAATCTCCCTGTGGCCGTGAGAGCGCGAGAGTCTAATCCCTTCGATTCGTTTCAAGACGAGCTGATGTCGTATTCGACCTCCGAGAAAGAACCGATTGCAGATGAGTTCGAGAGGTGGTTAAGCACAAAGCAAGACATCTGTACGAAGCACGACAACCCACTTCGTTACTGGTCTGCTAAGCGGTTTGAGTACCCACGCGTAGCTAAGATGGCGGTTGACGTCTTATCAATCCCGCCGATGGCTGCAGAATGTGAGCGAACTTTTTCCTCCGCAGGTACCATGGTATCCCCCAAATGGACCCGTCTAGACGCAAGTACTATTTCTGTTGCTCAGACAGTCAGGTCTTGGCTGAAAGCGGGGCTGTTGGAAAGCTACGACGGATTGTTGAAGGAGATGACCGACGATATGGCAGAGACAATGGTTTAGTGGTGGTGGGGGTTTTGGTAGATAGATGCCATCTATCTATATCTACATGTAGCCTACATCTATCTATCTATCTTGCAAGTCATGACTAAGCATCTACATCTATCTACCAACGCCTCAAGTAGATAGATGTAGATAGATTCCCCACCCTGGCTGTAGAAACCTGACGCAAGGTGTTTATTCTATACTGCCCCCCCGGCTAGCGATATTATCGGGTCTGTCTTAGGTACGAAACGTATTGACACTGTGCGGCCCTGAGATCATATCATAAAGGGACGGGGTATGTTATATGGACGAGGATTTCAGTCGGAGTGATGATAATGGTATCCTATTTCATTCCCGTCAACACTAAGTGATGAGTAGATATGCTCCTATTTGCGCCTAAGTAACGGGTAAAATAAACCCATCCGAATAACATCTATATTCCCAGCCGACGTATTCAATATTAAAAAAAAATCCACCTTCGTTTCCAACGCGACCACCGTGACACAGCGTAATACAAAAAAGATTGCCAACGCAGCAGACTTTGCGGTGTATGTGTAAGACACCGTGATAATGCTCCTGTATTAATACAGTTCCTGAAACCCGTGGAACAAATTCCTCCCAAATAGTGATCAAACGACGTAGAGAAGGGGGAAAAGTGAGATAAAAGTCAAGGTGATTAGATAGTGATAAGGGGGTATTAAAACGGTGATGCGCTCGTGATGAAAGGCGCACGCGAAGAAGTGAAGTTGAAAGAGTCCGATTATTCCAGCCAAAAAGGACGAAAGAGGTCTGTGGCTGTAAGAGGCCGGCCATTGTGGTCGGGTCGTGAGCGCCTGGGTTGGGTGAGCGGCCTAGGACGGTCTTGTGAAGGTCCGGTAGAGGCAGGTAGATTGATTCGGCGGCCGAATCGATGAGATGAAGGGGCGGTCGTATTGGCAGATGATTGACCGTGTCAAGGCCAGCTCACGAGAACCCAATATGGTTGCGATTAGTGAGGTTAGTGAGGTGCATGCGGAAACGGGTGGGCGATTGTGTTGGAGTTTCGGGACTGGCACGTGCATATGCGCACGCGCGCCATCGCGAAGGCCTGGCAAGACCCGAGCGAACCTTGTACATTGCCTCCGTAACCGAGGACCAGAGGTTGCTGCATCCGATGGAACTGGTCAAAGCCAAGAGTCATGTTGTAAGAGGCGGAGGCTGAAGCCGATGATTCCCAGAGGTCAAGCCGACTAGAGAAACTTGTTGTTCGGTCGTCGCTGGAGTTGTCTATTTGCTTAGCCTCGTTTGGGCAGAGGAGGCAGAGGGAGACTAGGTGGCGGGCCGGGACAAGGAGGGAGTTGCGAAGGTCGCTGAGCAGGCATATTGATTATGGTGCGTGCCGCTTGACTAGATTCGAATAGTTATCAAGAGAACCAAGTACGATTAGCTAAGTCCGTGACGGTTGGTAGTGTTGAGTGTCGAGTAGTATCGAACAGTCGGGATAGGAGTAGTATGAGAGAGTTAAGTGACGCGAGATATATTGCAAGGAAGCACAAGCTGGAAAGAGGCGATGGTGAGTGCCTAAATAATTTCTTAAATGAGTTAATAGTAGAACGGGGCTGATTGACCGATGATGTCATGCTCTCGTAGCTTTGGCGACTCCCCAGCGTCCCAGGCGTGAGCTCCATCTCTGAAACATAGCGTGAACCTTCGTTTTCTCGCGCTTTGGCCTCATTCATCTGCTCCTTCTAATGTAATCCACGGGAACTCGACGCAACCCCTAACTTCACCCGCCCTCATTACTTTATCACGATGCGCGGTCAATGATACTCAATGATTTCTTAGCGAAAATAGCTGCTAATTTCAAAACAAAATGAGAATTGACTAAAAATGCTCTCTTCAACTAACGTACTTGATAAGCGAGCGCCGCATTAGGATTTACACCTCAAGTCGAGGTTTTCTAGGGATTGATTGAGAGCTCATGGATGACTTTCGTACGATTTGTATGATGATTCTGGTGGTAATGTGTCGCAGGCCAGGCATGAACTCAAAGAGCCTCTGGAACAGGGGCCCGATAGGGCCACGGGTACCTGGCGACTGATAGGTGGGCTCCCATCTCAACCAACCAAGCCAAGTAACTTGATTGATGGACACACTGAATGGCAGCAGCAATGTGGCCGCACGGGTTAGGGTAACATTCAAAGTCCTTGAGATCATGTAGTCAGCGATCAATGCGCAACAGTTCAAGCTCTGTAACCCCCCGCGAGATCCGACTAGTCCTATGCTAGCGCGGTGATCAAACTTGGATGCATCTCCTGCTTCATTGACGCCATGGTCCAATTCTCATCCGGATAGCCAACCGTTGAGGGGGTTCGAAGGCCAATGAAGCTGGAGTGGCAAGTCGGGGGCCAGGCATGCTAGACGGTGGACGTCGAGGACGTAATAAAAAGGAGACGCCTTTGCCACTGAGCCAAACCTATTGTGATTATCCTTTGTTTCTTTGATGCGGCCCGCTGAGCTTGCACCCCGCCAGAAATTTCCGGTCCCTGCTTGCAGCTTGTACTACGCAAGTCCTTCTCCGAGATGCCGAGCACATGGAGTCCGAGCCACAATTGTGTAACACTCGAAGCCATTCTCGTCACACTGACCTAATGCAACGCTATCACATGCCGAGACATCATACCAGCCGCCTTTCGTTAGTCAACCGCGTCAAGAACGAACGCTAGCTACACACGGGAACCGGGTCCAGGACGGCGCGGTGACGAAGGCAGGGACCCTGGACAATGAGATCGAGATGACCTCTCCCTTGTACAGACCTCGAGACAAATAAGTAGAAAAGGAAATAGGAACATTCTATGGCTTATAGGCCGGTCAAATCCCCGTCCCCAAGTCCCCAAACAATACCACTACACAAGCTTTCAGATAACGCATCCACCCTAGAGGTCCCTACAATGGCATCTTATCATCCTTGCCATTCTCGTCCCAGTTCAATCCCATCTTCATCCTTGCTCAGGTCGCACCGGGTGCTACTACCGTCGATATGAGGCCTCTCGCTGCGACTTCTCTTCGCATGCTTATACATATCGACTAGACTCATAGACGAGGTAGTTCTAAATAAGGGTATAATTGCATCCCGAGTGCTATAGAAGTTATATCTTAAGCTCATACACCTCGAATATCAGGTCAGCCACGCAGGTGGAAAGATCGCGGTGGATACGCTCCAGCTCCTACTGGCTTGACTTAAGTTTCAGCTATTCTTCCCTCTGCTTGACACGGAGCTTATTGGATGCTATTCGGTTTCGTTCCTGGATTCTTTTATTGCGATTATTGCCAGGTTAGGCTAGATGAGCGCCATTGCCGCTGGCATTTCTCTTATGGCGAAAAGTTAAATGGTTTATCTTATTCTTTGCTTATGGATTAGCGTCTCTATTACCTAGCGGGGTTCTTCTAGCGGATTTACGAGACATAATATCATCAAAGTAGCAAATTTGCTTTCGATTTAGTTTCCTTTATGTCGAGGGTAAGTACTAACGGCCCTAGACGGGAGGTAATTCCTTAGAAATCCTACGCTCAAACACCGAAAACAGGGGAGTATCCGCTATGACAGGATCGAGGCCGTTCCACGAATTCATATAATCGGTCTCATGGCTAATATCATGCCAATAGTCTATCGAGTTAGTATTATAGTAATAGAAGAAGTCATCGAGTAGAGGACCGGTCGGCGTATAGACGCCGTTTGACGTGCTGCTCTTGCCTTCTAATATACCAAATGGGTCTAGCTGGTTTAACGACCACCATTGCTCTCATAGAAGAGATTCGGGGACGTAGGATGTCCCAAAGGTTGAGTTATCTCCCATGTCTCTCGGCTCACCTAGGCCTCTATTATCCGTGAGATAAAGAGAGATCACAGGGTATATCTCTATACAAGAAGTTCAGCTGATGGCCAAAGCACCGGGGGAAGAGATAGAGGGAGACCTTAACCATCTAGAGCCGTCTTGAATACCCGCTGGGCTATTTCTGTGCGAGTGACGGTGGTTTCGAGTAGGTGAATAACCGCGCACTGGAAGCTCGGGATGACTAGGGGTAAAAGAAGCTACTGTGCTGACGCTAATACAAGTGGCTGCGAACGAAATGGCCGGCAATATATTAATAGAAATCGAAAACAGGACGTGGAACGGCCGACAAGGAAAGTCGCTCAATTGCGCAGACCGATCAGAGCTCGACGAGCGGCGGGAAGGGAAAGGTCAAATTTAAGGATGTGAAAGCGCGTAGATAAGAAACCATCTCAGTACCATTGAAACCCTAGGTTCGGAAGAAATTCCCCGGAAAATGGTAGCCAGGCTTTCGAAGCTAAGATCCTCGATCTGTCATCCGGTTTTAGAGGCCACACTGCCCGACTCGCCTTGCTGGGAGGGACGGCACGAGAGGGATGGAGCCTTGATGGTACCTGGGCTCACATTTATTCGCGCCAGTCCAGAAAGGGATAGTTAGGGGGACTAGGGGGGATCAGTGAGACTCGCACAGGGCCCAACCGTTTCGTGTTGAAGTCCGTGTGAGAGTTTGGAAACCCGCCCAATAGGCAGCCAAGGTTGGTGCATGTCTGCGGCCTCTAACTGCGGAATTGAAAAAGAGTACTCCGTAGTGGAGGTTTATTCAAGATGATTCGGCATACTTAGTAGTCCATGGGGCTCAATATGCAAACACCTCTAGGATAAGACGGCGAGATAGGACAAGAGGAAACAACGGCGATGGTCAGTCTACCTATTTTGTTTGTCGGATGTCACGTATTCCTATAACCAGTGTTTGTTTGAGAAACATACTTGGATCCTGGTTCGCCAGATCAGGTGCTGCCTCGCACAGCTCATCAAAGGTGTGATAGAGGCTGCGAGCAAAGGATCTTATTTGATGTTGTTTTGGGATAGACCATTCTGCCAAGGGAAATCTTAGCCCTTTCACCGAGTAGCTCACATTCCCCCGTAATTATCGGCTCCACTGCCTTCAACGTGCACCTTCACGGGCATGGGCAAAGCAAGTCGCTCTGCATACCTATGTACACGGTTTACACCCAGGAAACCTCACTAGGGCGACTCGCCCGGTGGGCGGAATGGGTAGGCCCACTTTCAAGTCTACCCACCGAGTATCCGATATTGGACGCCACGATCTACGATTGCCATCTCTTTATCTCTTTGACTGCGCGAAGGCTCCCACACGGTACCAATCTCCACTACTAGGTCACTATCTAAGTCGCTCTGTAGCTGCGTGGCAACATGTTAGTCCTATATCTCGATTTGGGTGAGGGAAGTGAGATACCATTCATAATTGGCTGGGATCCCTGCAAGATACCCAATGGGAGCCTTCGCGCAGTCAAAGAGATACCATGCGGCTTAACAGGGCTTCTTTGGTGGTGAATTTGGCACCAGCCTGGTCCCAAAATATGGGCGTATCTGCTTGAAACAGCCCTTATCAACCGCTATCTTTTGGAGGTTTGAGGGCAGCCTAAGTGGAAGCGATATACAAGCATAAGCTCAAGTGGCGGCAAGCGCCCTTGATCGTAGATGTAAAGTCTTTGGAGACGGTGTATGTGCAGTCTTGTTGAGGCTGCTTCATAGTTTATACCGGATTGGTAGTTGTGAATAGCCTCACTTTTAATTGTTTTGGTTTTGCATGCGAGCCACCACTTCTAACAACGTGGGGCGAGATGATTATTTAATAAACTTGATACGTCGAGACCCACGACGTTCTACTTAAACTAAGTGGCGAGCCATGTTGTATTTGTGTCTATGTGTAACTGTGATTTTATTTGTATTTTTAAATGTGAACGTGGAGAAATGTAAACCTAGCACGAGATGGAATGAGTGCCATGGGACACTGCGACCGTATGGGAAGCAGTGGTAATCAAACACCACGAGGTGTTATGCAAGACGTAGTAAATGAGGGTTGGGAATACCCTCATGTAAACTTTACCCACATGAGTCCCGAGCGGATGAGCGAGCGTAGCGAGGGAAGACTGAGGGATTGGCAATCGAAGAGCAGCTCCCGCAGGGCCAGTCAGGACTATGTCCTTAATACCGACCGAACGAAGTGAGGGAAGGTGCGGAACGGAGTGCGAAGGCACTGAGCACGGAGAGAGGTTACGAGAATGTGCATCGAGTAACAGTACATCGCACGGCTCCACAAAATACGGGATTTTGGGACTTTTTCGAAATCGACGTGAGATTTCTATGAGAACGCATCTGGCGTTGTGTGGGACTGAATCCGAGTGAAGGGCGAGGATTTGGTCACTTCTGTTAAGGAAGTATACATACCTCACACCACGAAGTGGTGGGAGAACCTAGCTTACAATACCGTGAGGAACCGGGGTACCCGGATTTCCGAGCGGTTTATAACTTTGGTCTATCCCTTCGATTGTCGGGAGGCTCCAGTAGGTAACTCGCCCCACACTACCCCTGTCATATGAGCAGTACCTGCGGGGAACCTAAAGATGCGTCATTAATTATTCCCACCTAAAATACCGTATATATCATTTTGAAGTTATCAATGAGTTCTCAATCAATCCCTGCCGATACCCTCAATGCATATGATGACCAGAGCTTCATCAGAGAACATAATAGCCGCCGGGAGCATAAGTATGATAGCACCTGGCGGCCCGACCTTCCTCCGGCTGAAGACCGAGGGTTCAATTTCCAACCTTTTTATGTGGAAAGGCGCGAACTTAAGGTCAACTAACTACCCCAAGAGCCGCTATCCCTCTTCTAATACTTTATGCCTCTTTCCCTAGTTAATAGCTAGGTTAAATATACTAATAGCTAGGTTAATAGCTTACTAGAAAGGGGCGTTATTAATAGCTGGGGCTATGAGTTAAAATAAGGGTTATAGCTCTAAGTATAGACTCTGACCTCTGCGGCAGAAGTATATATCTAGCTTAGAATCCTAATTTATATAGGAATCCATAAGGAAATTAAGGTTAAAGACTATTAGAAGACGCCTAGGCTAGGGGATTAATATCTTAAACATTTAATCATCAAGTTTATGCCATATAACCAGTTTTAACTCCTTTATCACTACCTTCGCCCCTTTAATTATACTAAATTTGATAATAATAAGAGCTTCCCTGCGGTCTTCTAATACGCATAACTATAGTCTAAGTATATATAATATGCCTCTATAGAGCTCTATGAGCCTAGGTCTTATCTCGCTATAGATAAGGGCATAATCCGTTATATAGGAAAAGACTCATAAGTTATATATATACCTAGTAAGCCTATTAATACTAGGTTTAAGGTATAGGTTATGGCTTAACTTGGTATCTTTTTGCGATAGATTTAGCACTAACCCAGTATAGACTATAGTCCCATTGGCATTAAACGCTCTAAGAGAATAAGAATAGCAGCTCGAGGAGGCAAAGGCGGCAGAGGCAGAGGGAGAGGCGGCCGAGGAAGAAGAAGAGGAAATACTAGCCGAGAGAGGGAAGCTGGTGAGGTTGATAAGGTTGAAGAGGTTATCTATATCCCTATAGACGATAGGGATAAAGTCATCGCGTTGAACTTGACTTAGAGCGTCGTTATTGCCCTTATAAACCTACTACCGAAGTCGATATATTATATCTTTGTGGATAACCTCTTCTTATCCCCGGGCCTCTTCCTCTCTTTTCGTTAGCACGGCCACGGTGCTACATGTTACGACCCTCGCGGCTACGTCACGTGGTCCCCACAAATCCCGAGTTCTGAACCACCAATCACAACAGGACCGACACACTAAGGACCGACATCGTTCCTGGACCGCGTCGATCCTGGAACGACATCGCGCCCACTTGCGATCGGCTTCACTCAAGGAAGCCCAAGTATATAGAACGCATTCACTGCACTTTCTTATGTAGTAGCTACCTCAGCTATCAATACAACTTGGTTACACTCAATACCTTTAAGCACATTACCAGACGTGACTTACGCCCTATTGCTCAGAATACGCCCAGCACTCTCTGCCAACATAAACCCAGCACGACCAGGTTTATCCCTTGGGAAACACACGATCGTCACACTACAGGCATAGCCCGCCCTAACTGCGGCATCTTTAAGGAGCTCGCTAATTATAAGAAGAAGGATATATTAGGGAAATTAGGGTTTAAATTCAATGAGATTAGGGTTATATTAACCCCTAATAATTAGGTTAGAGCCCTTAATACTTTTGGCTATATTGCTCTTGCTAATTTGTCTTTTTTTGCTATAGGTAAATTAAATCGCGTAGAAAGATAATGCCCTTATGTTATTCCTATTAACTATATTTAAAGGCGACGAGAAATGTGAGCGCTAGAGGAAGAAGCCGTTAATAATAAAGGCCATAGCACGGCCGATATAGCGTTTCTTTAGTGGCGAGGCAATAAAGTTAATATTAATCCTTATAGTAGCTACTATCTATAACGATAAGATAAATTATATCGATCGAGGAGACCAGATGAGGGTATACCTAGGCTATAATTACCTAATTCGCCGGGGGGCTTAGTAGGCTCTTACTTAGACCTTCTTGCTTAATGTGGTACTTATGAATAACTACCTTCTTTAACTTTATAGATAGCCGGCTTAGAAGCGATATATAAGTTAAAAAGAGTAGCGCCAGCGTATTTATAATAAGTTATTTAAGGCATTTTATAAGGAAAGTCACTTAAGGTAGTCATTTTAGACTAGAGACGAATTTATGCCCGTGGCATAGCATAAATACGTCTAAAGAGGGAAAAAATCTAGCTATATTACTTATAAGGGCCAATAGCTTAGAAAGCCTTAGCAAAAGACTTTAAGCAAGCCTTTAGGGGCGATCAGTAGTAATATAAGGAGGCATTAATCTAGGAGGGGATATAAGCAGTATGATATCGCGATTTATAACTTAAAATATTGTTGGGACTTCTATCATAGGCTAATTTAGGTGGAGAATAATATACCTTTCATGCTCTCATATTTGATTGGTTAGATACCCCTGTAGTGACCTAACTAGAGCCTCCTGACAGTCGAAGGGATAATTTTCTTAGATTTTTAAAAAATCTCTTTAATTTTTTAAAAATAAAAAACTATAAAAAAACAGTGCGAATAAGAAATTATTAAATAAATTATTAATAAGTTATTTTAAAAGTCTAAAAAAATTACCAAGATAATTTAGATTTTTTAATAAACCTGATTTTATATTCTTAGCATATATAGATCTTGATTAGATTATTTAGAAATTTTTTAACCTGTTTTAGATTTAGGTGAGATTTACACTATCTCCTGAGTACGCAAACACCTCCAAGGCGTACCTCGCCCCATATGATCACGGGCACCTCGGAAGTACGTGAGGGGTATGAAAAGTTTAATCCGATAAGAAATCAATACTATTTCCTACCTTAAACACCATCAAATTATTTTGATTTCATCAATGACTTCCCCTCCGATTCTAGAAGAGATACAGGTCATCAACCCCTATGATGACAGGAGCTTTATCAGGGAGGAGCACAGTGGCCGCCTGTGGCCAAATGACCCTACGCGCGCGTTGATTTTCCGGCTGAAAATGATCGAGGCACCAACTTCGAGCCTTTCCACGTAGAAACACGCCCTTTTCACATTAACACACTGCCTCTAACGCCTCTACAACTATTCCAGCTTTTTTCTACCCATATCACTCGTTGAGAAATAGGTATCTTACACAAATTACTAGATCACGTAGCTCAAAGAACACGGCGTTATTAACAGCTGGAATACCCCGATAGAGCGGACTTCAAAACTACACAAATGGGAAGGAACAACGGTCTCAGAGGTATTAACGACGATTGGTGCGCTAATTTATAACGGTGTGCATAAAGAAAAGATGATACGAAGCTATTGGAAACCCCCCAAGCCCGGTGATCAACGTTCTGCGCACTCATTTATCAAGTTCATCTCATACAACAAGTTTCAGCTTATGCACAGGCACCTTCGTCCCTTTGACCACACCAAATATGACGAAACTGCACCTATTCCGAAGGTATTCCAATGCGTTGAAGAGTGGTCTGACCATATGCAAGCCGTATCCATGCAGATATTCCGGCCCGGGTCTCACCTTGCCGTCGATGAGTGTATGATCCGTTATACCGGCGAAAGCGACGACATAATGGTTATCAAAAGCAAGCCTGACCCCGTGGGCTTCAAGATATGGGTTATCGCTCAATACGGCTTCTTTTTTCGGTGGATTTGGCACGTCAAGGAGAAACCACATGGTGCCGTTGGCGATGAAATTTCAACGCAGAAGTCATCATCACGAGGTCGGCCAAGCAAGCGAAGAAAAGTCACAGCCAAATCCTCTAGTACAGAAGACAAGTCTTTCACACCGAATTCGACTCAGGCTGTCGTCGTTGCCCTTACAAATATGCTGCCAGAAGCGACATATCACGTATTTGTGGATAACCTTTTCTCATCGTCTCCCCTCTTCCGCAACCTCCGCAGCCACGGCTTCGGTGCCTCAGGCACGGCTCGTACAAATAGCGGCATCAACCAGGAACTAGTGGATGATAAGAATAATGACGGCAAGGTCAAAAAAATATACGAATTCAATACCGTCAAGGCGATCCCAACCCCTGACAACCAGGTACTAGCTTCAGACACTTTTGGCTAAGAAATCCCTACTAATTCGTCTTCGTTCTGTATCTATAGGTCAACCAAATCGCTTGGAAAGACAACAAGCTTGTGTTATTTTTAACTACCGTGTTTACCGGCGCCGACGATGAGCGTGTCGTCCGGCAGAGGAAGAAGCCGTCATCACGGAAGTCAGAAGCCAAGCCAATACGGCGTTTTTTTGGTAACGAAGCTACCAAAGAGATCAACATACCGACAGTGGCTGCTACTTATAACGGCCAAATGAATCATATTGACCGTGGTGACCAACTGAGGTCTTATTATAAGTATGATCATCCCCTACGCCGTGGTGCGTGGCAGGCACTTGCATGGACTTTCCTCCTTGATGTGGCCCTCGTTAACAGCTATATTGCTCAACTTCACGGATCGCAGCCATATTGGAAGAGATATACGAATCAAAAGGAGTGGCGAGAGTGCATTTATAACGAATTATTTAATACCTATGGCCATAACAGTCAAGCAAGGAGGCATTACCGAGCCGGAGACGAGCGTGATCTACAACAACCCGAATTACAGAGGGAACACATCGACCGCAAGATCAATCATGTCAACCGCAAGGTAAAGTCAGACTGCCTAGCCTGTCGGGGCTGTCGGCGGGGGCAGCTAAGAGTAAGAGCCCCGGAATGGAGCCCTCTTACGGAGGTCAGCGGCAATGAGGAAAAGAAGAAGATGAAGAGGCCGGATGTGCGGAGTCAGACCTCTCACGGATGCCGTATTTGCGACGTTGCGATTTGTAATACGAAGCATTGTTGGGACTTCTATCACCACCTAATTTAGCAGAGGAATTATGTACCCTTTTTTTTGGCGCCTTCTGATTGGATCGAACCCCCCGTCGTGACCTGGTTGGTGTTTGCGCTCTTAGATAGGCTTCGACTAACCGCTCCTCAGTGAAGTTTCAAAGGTTGAGATGGGGTAAAATGAGGGGGTGAGAATTGGGCGGGCGATCGCATCGAGAAGGAATATGCCTTGCAGCCAACATTAGAGCGTTGTTTACTAAGTAGATCTTAACAGCGCCTCGGTCGCTGAGTTCAGGATCATTTTTCCGGAGCCTAGATGGCTAGGAACAGTTGTCGCTCTTTGCCAAGAGAGGCCGTTGTTTATGGTTGAGAGAAATGCGTGAATGGTTTAGAAATCGCCCGGTCGCAAGTGGTCAGTTGGCTCATGATGTACGATAAACAGAAGAAATTTAAATTATCAATCTGCCTTCCATCTCTATAGGTAAAGGAATGATAAAGCTAGGTTATGCGTATGTAAAAATTAGAGGCTCAAAGGTGGCACCTATACTACATAGTCACCTTAGGGAATTACCCAGGAGGTTTCACTCATTGTCCTCCTGCACGATTTCAATATCCATCCCCCGAATACCATTTGTTAGTGGCATGTATTCACACTCCTCCACTTCTGCTCCAGTCACCGTGCGGAGAATCCCTGGGTCGTTGCTCATCAGCGTTACTGCCCTAATTTCCGTGTCATTTGCTAGAAACATTTTCGGATAGATAGTCTCGCTGGCATAGACACAGATGATTGGGAAGTAAACGTTGCCTCCCAAATTACTCGCCACTACATATAGTAGGTCGGAGGGCTCTTCGGAGCTCGAGTTAGTGAAACTATCGATGATAGAGGCAAAGACTATCAACTGCGCAGTCTTCGGGAGTTCATCAGGTTTATGAAGCCGCAGGCGCGAAACTCCAGATTTTAAAAGAGTATCGTGATATCCGTAGAGGAAGCGACCGTGCGAGTCTCTAAAGACGAAGACGCCCGACGGGTCTGTTGCGAACCAGCCCGACCACTCCTTCGCCTTATCCTCCTCAGGGACTTTGTTGTCCGCCACGGCATAGATATTCCTATTGGGTGAGTAGCGAAGTTAGAAGGATGGCTCTTCATCGCGCGTAGTTATCTTAGATAAGATACCACCCTTAAACGTTATGGCGCCGATCCCGTCTGTCTCCTGTTGATGAGCTTCGATAAGCGGCAAGGCAGGGATATCCTCGCGCTTCTTAAAGAAGGGGAAGCACCTGCTATCGATATCGATCGAACGTTAATCGATTGTTTTGCTAAACCTATTAATATCGAAGACGTTCACTGCGACTTCATTACTAAAGCCGACGGCAATTTCTAGCCCGCGGCAGTCGTCTTCTCTAAAACCTCTGGTGCCGTTTTCTAGACTAAATAACGCTCTAATACCGGCAGAGATGAATACTCCTGGCCTTTCAATGAGTTCGACGGACTTATTAAATAAGCTATTCCCCACATCAATGCTAACGCCAAGGGCACCCTCAAGGAACAATATCGTCATAAGCGTGATTTCGCCCTCGACTTCAAAAAAAGGCGTAAGTTGAGGCGTAAATCCATTGGCAAAAGAGCCGTTAGAATTAACTACGTCGATTCGGGCTCTAATAGCGGGCCAGTCAGCCTCTACTCCGGCAAGTAGCTAACCCTCGGCCTCGAGATTGAACTCGACACCTGCAGAGAGGTCGAATTTAGGCCCGAGAACGAAGATATTTAGAATGGAGATAGGTTACAATAGTATGGACGTGATCTGCTTCTTGAACTCCTTGGTTAATTCCAGGTTGGCCACAATGCCTAAGCCTAGGCCTGCGCCTAAACTTCCAGAAACCTCGACAAAACCCTCCTGGAACTAGAGGCGAGATAGAACGAAGATAACCTTGCCACGGATATTGAAGTCGCCCTCTACGCCGCATTCCACGCAGAACACCTCCAGTAACCCCGATGCCTCGGTATCGCCTTGGGGGGACTAGCCCTCGAAATCGGCGCTAAAGAGCCTATAACCCTCTTTATTGCTGAATGGGGTACGAACAATATTCCCGAGTTCACTGGTGTCAAAGTCGATATCTCTGTCCAAATCTCTGTCGACGGTAGTAAAGTCGGCAAGCGCGTCGCTAACCCTTTTGGCCGTATCGACAATCACTTCGCCAGCCTTCCTGAGCGCCTCGCCGGTCTTCTGGACTGCCGTTTTGATAGTAGTGGCGACCTGAAGCAAGAACCAGATGTTAGAGAGTCCTATTGTGCTCTACTTATGGGATTTCTAATGATATACCTTCTTTACTGCCTTTTTAATCCTGTCTCTAATTCTTCTCTTGGTGAGGTTTTCTATAGCGAGATCAGGCAAGTTACTGCCTCCATAGAAGTCCTCTAGGGTAATGTTAAATTGTGTAAGCGTCCTATTGTTTAATGCCTTTGCATCTATCTTTCTAATTTTATTGTCGAGGTACTCGTTAAAGTTAGAATCTCCACTAGGATCCTTGAGAACTTCTCCGCTAAGGCCCTAAAGCACCCTGTCCGGCTCTGCCTTATTTGCCTGAGCCGAGACATTGCCTTGGTTGAAATTCTCGAATTCCACTTCGACTAGGTTATCTTAACCAACCGTATCGCTTAATGATATATCTTTGATCTTGCATGTAATGGTCATGGTCTTATCGTCACGTTCTTCCGATGTGGCTTGAACGAAGTATCGTTGCTGGGAGTCGTCGTAGTTCTTGCACGAGGCTTCCGGAGTGATTATAACATAGTCGCCCCATTTCGGACGAGAGATATTATGCTAGTTGCGCTAAGCATAGTCGTATGGATCCCATGAATCAAACTTCATTTTGATCTAACCAGCAGAAAGGTCACATAAAACTTTCTCGAAGTAGTTTGAGTTTACTATCTGTAGTATCGGGAAGTCCGTGTTGTTTATATTGACCTAAGCAAAAGGTTCATTAGCATTAGGCCCTACCGGTAGTAGGTGATCATGTTAGCGTTTGCTATCGGTTTTGGAACTTATTTCAATATACTGGTTCCCAAGGGAACTTCCTCCTTGGTATATAATATGCGGCATAACTTCTTTAGTTCTAATTGGCTGAAGTCGATAGCATCGAGGTCCTAGTCCCTCTTTAGTGCGAGGTCGGTTCCGGCTGGGGTTGGAGATAACCTAGTTACGGTGGACGAGACGCTTGGGTTTGTCCTAGTAGAGTAGCTTTCAAGTACGCTGTCATCGCCATCGGTACTTAAACAAGGCGGAGGCGGAGTCGTTAGCTTGGGGCAGACGGTTATTGTCTCGTCGACGGTGATTGTTCTAACCCTCGTCTGGTCATACGTAGAACCTCCATGGGGAACCGACAGTGCCAGGAGCACACTCCTAAGCAGTAGAACCAGCGAGGCTTTCATGGCCGTAGCTGTAAGCGCAGGCCGAGAGTTGAGAAACGCTAGCAGCACAAAGTATAATAGAGATATTAAAGAAATGTAATAGCAATGTAGTTAGAAGGAAGAGAGTGTAGAAAATTTAACTCGATACTGCGGGTCTTTAAGGAACCTTTATCGTGCGATTCTCGCAGCTCTTCTTCATTTTCTTCTCGTGTATGAAACCCCTACTAGAAGATAAAGCTTAATTTTACGGTTCTCTTAGCAGCCTCTCTTCAGTCTTCCGATAAGCTTACCGTTCCGCCCCTGTCTACGCCTAGGCTATGGACTAACGGTAGACGGTGTTCAGAATGAGTTGTTAGAACGAATGAGACCAATGAGCCAAACGCATCGCACAACCCAATATTTTGTGGCTGCTTACCGTTATATTTGACTTTCCCCCGGAAACGCTGTAATAATTAATATTCAAGGCGTAATTAAGAAAAGGGTGGCTGTGATATGATAGCCGAATGGAATGTCCCAGCCACGAAAGTTGTTTTGCCACCAATATGTGCAAGGGCTCGAGCTAATAGAATGAAATGGCGGTGAGCGTTGTATCGTATATGCCGTAAGCTTCGGCCTGCCCGATAATATGACAGGATAAGCACTAAGGTCCTTTTCAGCAGCATCGCTTATTTAATAGCTGCCGCTATAGAAGCCGAAGTGTAATGAGGTCACAAGGTAAAGAAAGAAACCTAGCTTCGAAAAAATCATTCTCCAGTATCATCCTCTCCCGAGCAGACTCGTAAGCGACTTCTGGTAGGCAGAAATAATGGTGCCTCCTATCCTCCGCAAATGGTGGTCGCGTCCGACGGCTAGATCTTTACCGGTAAGCAGGTGACAACCTCCTCTCACGGCTCATATGAGAGTAGGTAAGTAAGTGTATTTTCCGTCCGGGTAGCCCCTCCGAGCGGTACAGGACGTGTTGGGCTAGTAGGTAACAGATAGATGGGGAAAGTGCTAAGTTATCGGCACCTCGAAATCAGACCTCGCTACACCAGACCTCTTCTCCGTAAAAAGTAAACAAACAACTATCCAGTGTGGCACGGCTCTGAGACGACCCCTGTGAGACCTACCACGGCCAAGTGGTCTATGGTCTATGGTGGCAGAAGGCACATCAAGTGCCTATTTATTGTGAAAAGGATTATAAAATAGCCGACAGACTCGCCGCCCTTACCTTCTACTAATCCCGAGCTGACGGGCCTTTTTTGTTCCTCGGCGACTCAACCACGAGCTCCTTTACGCGGATAATTGATGGCTCGCCTACCCTAGGGAAACCACAGAAAGCATTAAAGAGTATGCATCAACTCAACGCAACAATGTCAGCAGCTGTTTAATCCACTTCGTGTGTTTTGCCGCTTATCTTCCCTTTCCCATATAACACGCACTTATCCATTCCTAACTTTTAACCGAATCAGATACCGTATACGCACGTGTGAAGAATGATAAACAACATATTCATTGAACGCCAAACGTCCCCCTGAAGGGGGCAATTGCAGGCAGGTTCTTCAATTGCGGGGCAGATACCTAGTGAGAACTATGAGTGATCAATAGACTCGATCGATTTCGAAGCTTCCTGCCTGCAACTACTCCTACATAACCTAGTTCAGCACGTCCTGTGCCCCAGTAGGGAACCTGTCCGGACGGATATATAAATATGCATAGAAAACTAAGCGTCTTTTGTTGTCCGATATCACTGGGTGGATCTTCTTCCCGGCCCGTTTCGAGTCCTCTATTAAATTGCCCATTTTGATCCATCTTGACACCATCACTGTAAATTAGATCGCAGGCGAAAATTGATATTCACCGAAAGTAAGTGGTGAGAACAATTGTTCTCTATTTTTCTATCCGCCGTTGTATAAAAGAGCGTAAATCGTCGGATGCTTGTTGAAAGGAGACTGAAAATGCAAAAATGCGACGGAAAACACCAAAACTGTAGCTACTATAAGCGAGTGACAAGACATAGAAGATATACATGAAACCTCTACCCGAGAATCTATAACTCTCGAGCAGGATCAGCACCATCTCGTAACACCAATCACCCTGATAGCCCGCAAACTCTCGCACCTAGCTGATGTCTTGAAATTGTTATTGACCAGGCTAAAGATAATTGGGGATGTCTTTATAGCTCTATGGCGCCTCAAAGATTGCACCTGAAGCTGCCGACATTGTCGCGCAGCAAGATGCGAAGGTTGCCGTCTTTACTAAGGTTGTCCGAAACCCCCTCACAGTCGGATTGCCTACATTGATGGGAAGCGACGTTAGCCATACTTAAGTGATACTCGCTACTTGGAGAGCGTGGTCTGAGTTTCTTACCGGAAGAAAGAGCAGCTGATCACTCCATCCCGGAGTCTGACCGAGTTTGCGGTGTTTCTGGCGCAGTTCGAAGTGCGGACTAGGTAGACAAATTAGTGCACCTATTACACACTGGCCAAAGGAACCCAAGCCTTGGTATGGGAAGAGAGTTACTTACTGCAGCTGCCGTCCAGGTTAGCGGTGTCGGTGAATTCAAAATTGCATAGTGGCTGTTTGAAGTTGAGCTTATTGTAGAAGCGGAGGGAGGGTGTTGCACGAGCTTCAAGCACGTTGGCTTCGGCTTCGGCGTGGGCCTCAGGAGCCGGCGCGGCAAGAGCGGCAGCGGCGATGAGCCCGAGGATAGCAGCAAGAGAGATCTGCATTGTCGTTGGGTGAGTAATTTGACTGAGTATTTTTGATATAGATGAGGGTGCTGAGATTAGGGGAGAGGCCGCTGGAGCTGTGAATTCCGTCGATTATGGTGCTGGAATAAGACAGATTCATCATGAGGGAGAAGTTTCAGCTATTTATCTTTGTAGAATCAGTACTTCGTCTAGGTGTCAGCTCCAGGTCCTGAGTTTTCTGAAGTAAGCACAAAGATATTATCGAAGGGTGTATAACGAATAACCGTAATACTGCCAAGGCAATGCCGAGACTCTTGGCTGGATCAAATACGGCTCAATAAGCAATGTTCTCGGCTCTCCGAGTCGCCCCACCACCTGGCCCATTAAAAATTGGCCTCTCGAGTTCAAGGCGCCATTATACTTTTTTCAGGTTAGTCCACTGTTAACGCCTCTAATCGCCAACCGGGCGGTGCGTACTCGCCTGTGATAGAGGAGGCTTGAGGTAGAATAGTTGAGCTCTCCAAGGCTTGCTATGGACAGGTGCTGCAGAGTAGCTTGGAAGCATGTGGAAAGGGAGGGATGGCTATGCTGACTGTGCTGACTGTGCTGATTGGGCCCTAACACAGTAGAGCGCTAGGACATACGATATGCCTCCGCCGTGTGGGCGCACGCATGCGGGACAAGAGAACTGAGCTGGTTGAACAGAGCGCAGAAAGTAGGGGCGCAAGCGATCACCGGCGCCTTCCGAACGGCAGCGATGGCGGTGTTGGAAGCAGAGGCAAGTATCCCCACGATAGGGGAACGTCATGCTCGAGCCGGCACTAGGCTCTGGATCAACCTGCACACCCTACCAAAGACGCACCCACTCGCGGGTCTCAAGACGTCAAACAGTCGGAGATATACGTCTCCAATGAAGAAGCTCGCGCTGGCACAAGAAAGGAACACAGTTGAGCGAATGGAAACAATCCAAGCATATTGTCGCACTGAGGGTGCTAAAAGGATCAAGGGTCAGGTAAACGATAATGAGCAGCAGCAGTGTGTTGATTGATTGTTGTCTGAGGTTGTCTCTGGTGCGGGGTATTCCATCCCGCAGAGTTACTTAAAGCATACGGCTAGATTACTAACGCAGTTGTTTCATGAGGCCGTGAAGATCATGCCTACCCTGCGACAAATATCAATATTCCGGAGTCGAGTATGCTCACTTCATACACCACCGGACGGCTGATTTGTCTCCGGGCTGGTTAAGATCACCTGAAGCATCGGCCGAAGTAGTGGACGGGGGCTAAGGGATGGCAAACTTAATGCAAGGCTCCAAAAGTCGGGTCCAGACTCGTGCGTAAACACGCAGCTCCTACATGGTGCGGGAAGGTTCCATCCCGCTCTATCTAACATTGACCAATCAATATTATCAGGCCCACTCCAACTTTGGAGATTATTGGCTGTTGGAGTGGAGGAACACAGTCCCACATCCTCCAACCAGGTGACGCCAGGTCATTTCCCCGCACCTCTCGTACAAAGCATTGCCCATCCTGTGCAACACCCATCCTGAGCAACACCCACTCGAGGCGTCAAATACCCGTAGACTCATTCGTAACACGACGGGCCTCAAACAACCGAATCCGAATACACTTCTGCAATGGCTACCTCCATCATCCATCAGCTTAAAAACATTCTTCAAGGCACGGAGGCCGTGGAAGCATCATTGCATGAGATACATCTCACTCAGGAAGCACGAACAGAACTAGACATGATTGCCGATAGGTTCAGGGCACTCGCGATAACAATAAGAAAGAAAACTCAGTCTTTCAGGCCGGGTCAGGACGACGAATCATGGGAGAAGAGCAAGGTTCAGCGAGAGAAAGCTGGGCACGCTTTGACAAACGTCTTGACTCGGAACAAGTTGCCTAATCTACATATACTCCGAAAAAACCTCATCACGATATTCTGCGGCCCAGTCAGGCACCAGCACGACTCTCCCTCGGTCACGACAAGGAAGCTAGCTACCGAAAAGAGGTGCGAGAGGTTACGACAATTGAGTCCAGACGGCATCATTTCATGGGCGATTGGACATCCGTGCGGCTCCTGGGCCGCAGGTGTGATGGGTAATGACGTTTTTAACTGTTTGCTGCAAAATATCGAACCGAACTATCCCTTGAGCTGTGGAAAACCTCCCGGCCGTACCGAGCCCCACATCCGCCCCAACTCCTGAGAGGTACATGAGCGGAACCTTATGATGCGTCATTGATTGATTCCACCTATATCCTCATAGAAATTCTTTCGGATTGATTAATAACTCCCCAATCGGTACCTATAGAGATCTCGGCGGAGGCTCTCAACGCGTATGATGACAGCAGCTTTATCAATGAAGATAATAGCCTTCAAGAGCATGAGGGTGATAGCACCCGGAGACCGGCTTTTCTGCCTGTCGAAGACCGGGGCTTCGATTTTCAACCCTTCCAAGTGCCGCGACGAGAGCTTGTTGTCAAGCAGCTGCCCCAGAACCCGCTGTCCCTTTTCCAACACTTTATACCTATTTCCCTAGTTAATAGTTGGGTTAAATACACTAATGACTGGGTTAATAGCCTACTCTAGAGCGGCGTTATTGATAGTTAAGAACACGAAATAACAGAAAAGTCACGCCTCCGCGCCTGGAAGCTAACTACGGCTGCAGAGATATATATTTGGCTTGGGATCCTTATTTATATAGGAGTCCACGGCGAAATAGTAGTCGAAGACTATTGGAAGACCTCTCAGCTAGAGGATCAGCGGCCTAAATACTTGATAATTAAGTTTATGACTTATGACCGATTTCAACTCCTTTATTATTATCTTTGGCTCTTTGACTACACTAAATTCACTGATGATGATGATTTTCCTATCGTCTTCTAATGCGTTGAGCTGTGGTCTTAATATATTTAACTTGCAACAACAGAGCTTTGTAATCCGGGCTTATATCTTGCTGTAGACGAGGGCATGATCTGATATACCGGAAGGAATAAGTAAGTTATATACGTCCCTAATAAGCCTATCGACACAGGCCTCAAAGTCTGGATAGCTGCCCAGCTAGGCCTCTTCATGAGGTGGATTTGGCACTAGCCTGGCGCAAAATACGGTCCAGTTGGTGTTGAGAGGAAGAAGCCGGCATCATAACGAGGGATGAGGAAAGGCAAGGGAAGAGGCAGCCAACGGAGGGCTCCTAACGAGGTTGACGAGGTCAAGGAAGTTATCCACGTCATCACAGAAGCTGGGGATAAGATCATGGCATTGAACTCGACCCAAAGCGTCGTTATTGCCATTATTAACCTGTTGCCGGAGTCGACATATCACGTCTTCGTGGATAACCTCTTCTCGCCGCTAGACCTCTTCCGCTCCCTTCGTCAGCACGGCCACGGTGCAACCGGCACAGCCCGGCCTAACTGTGGCATCTACAAAGGTCTTGCAGAGGCCAAAAAGGCCGATAAGGCAGGGAAGTCAGGGTTCTAATTTAATGAGATCAAGGTCATCCCAACGGCAGATAATCAGGTAGGAAGTCTCGACATTCTTCCTTACAATTCGGCCGATAACTTATCTTCTTCTTCTCTAGGTCAATCAGATCGCTTGGAAGGATAATGCCCTCGTATTGTTCCTTTCAACCGTCTTTACTGGTGATGAGAGATGTGATCGTTGGAGGAGGAGACCGTCAACGAAGACCCCAACGGCACGGCCAATACAGCGCTTTTTTAGTGGTGAGCCGGTCAAGCTTATATCGATCCCTACTATTGCCGCTCCCTACAACGACGAAATGAATCATGTTGACCGGGGCGACCAAAGGAGGTCATATCTAGGCTATGATCATCCTATCCGCCGGGGCGCTTGGCAGGCTATTGCTTGGACCTTCTTATTAGATGTGGTCCTTGTAAATAGCTTCCTCTTACAGCTACACGGGCAGCCGGCTTGGAGCCGTTATACGAGTCAGAAGAAGTGGAGGGAATGCCTCTACAACGCGGTCTTCAAGGCCTTCCATCCACAGAGCCGATCAAGGCAGGCATTCCGAGCCGGGGACGAATTTACGCCCGTGGCACAACATAAGCACGTCCGAAGAGGGCAAAAATCAGACTGCCTTGCTTGCAAGGGGCTTCAATTAGGGCAGCCGAGGTCAAGAAGTGCAAGGAGGCCCTTGGCCCCAGTCAGTTACAACAAAAGAAGGCGCCAGTCAATTTGGGGATGTGAGCAGTGTGATGTAGCGATTTATAACTCGAGAGATTGCTGGGACTTCTATCATAGGCTAAAATAGGGGGGGAGATTAGGTATCGCTGATCCGATGCATTTTAATTAGCTGCACCCCCCCGCCGTGACCTGGCAGGAGGTTTTCCACAGCTCAAGGGATACTACTGTATGAAGAAGAAGCAAGATAAGAGAGGAAAGAAAGGAGTAGTAGCAGGAGAAGTAGTAGTAGAGGGAACTCTAGGGACGCGATGCATATACGTGCTAGATTCGATATAATTTATTGAACTACAAGAAGACGCGACGCGTACATAGATGACCCAGCAATATTACACGGGCCAGTTTCTGTGAGATTAAACGAACTACTAGCCCGACTGCGTATAGCAGTAGGGAAATTCCACTAAGACCCATAGCCGCACCTAAACGCAAGTGCTGACTCTTACCTTAACGGCGCTACTAATAACCCACGGACATACCGAAGCGCTATTCCTAAACGTAGGTATATACTTAACCTTATTAATAAGGTCGCCGATGATACCTACGCTTAGTATATAAGCGGGGAGCTAGTTAAGGGAGCTCACCACTGGACCTACTTAGCGTACTCAGCATAGTTAGCATAGTTAGCTCTAGGTACCCCTCCACATACTTCTAAACCACTGTAACACCTGCCCACGTTTAGCCATAGAGAGATTAGCTATTCTAAGTTAAACTTTCATTATAGGTAAGTATGCACTTCGCCTTGCATCCTGGTTTAAGTAGTAAGCATAATATAGCAGTAATTTCTGATATCAGATATATACAAGGCCTCAGCTGCTTGGGACCTAGAGCTAATATCTTAATAAGATACTAATTATATAAAGATAAATAGCTATAACTTCCCCTTTATAATAATTTTATCTTATACTAATATAATACTTAACGAACTTTATAGCTATAGTAACCTTTCATCTCATCTCCACGTCTATATTTATTTTAAAATAACTTAAATTATTTATCTAGCGATAATGTAAATCTCTATTGCTGCTATCCTCGGGCTCGCTGCCACTACTACTTTCGCCGTGCTAGCTCCCGAGGCCGAAGCCAGAGTGCTTAAAGCCCGTATAATACCCTCCCTCCGCTTCTACAACAAGCTCAACTTTAAGTAGCCACTTTGCAACTTTAAATTCACCGACGCTGCCAATCAGGACGGTAGCTGCAGTAAATAGCTTCATTTTTATTATAACGCCTAGGCTCCTCAAGTTAGTGCATAATAGGGGTGCTAATTTATTTACCTAGTCCGCACTCCGAACTATGCTAGAAACACCGCAAACTCGGTCAGGCTCAGGGATAGGGTAAAGAGCTACTCTTTCTTCCGGTAAGAAACTCAGACCACCCTCTCCGCGTAGCGAGCACTACTTAAATGTGACTAATGCTACTTTCCATCATTGTAGGCAATCTGATTATGAAGGGGTTTCAGATAACCTTAGCAAATCCGGCAACCTTCGCATCTTACTGCGTGACCATGTCGGAAGCTTTAGGTGTAACCTTTAAAGCGCAATGGAGCTATAATGACACGCCTAAGGGTTTTCACCTTCATCCAAACCAATTTTAAAACATCGGTTAGGCATGAGAGCTTAGGGGTTGTCAGAATGAGCTGGTTATGAGATAGTGGTGCTGATCTTGCTTGAGACTATGAATATCCTCGGGTAGAGGTGTCGTTTATCTTCTATGTCTTGTTACTCGTTTGTAGGAGTGAAGCCTTAGTATTTTCGCCTATATTTTTATTCTTTTACTCACTTAGTGGCAACTATGCGATTATTTATACTCCCTTTTATAGCCTAAGATAGAAAATAGAGAATGGTCGTGCTTGCTTATTGTTTAGTGACTATTAAGTTTTCCTTATAACTAGTCTTATTTAGTAGTATTCCTAAAATATTATATTACCCTTTGCACTTTAGAGCGGTGGTGCAAGGGGTATAATCAGTCGAAGGCTAAGAATCCGTAGGGCCAAGCAATTATCTATAACCGTTAGATACTCTTACGCATTAAGGTAAAGATTCGCTTAAGCTGAGTTGCGTAAATAAACTTAAATACTTTACCCTACTCGCGATTAATTGGCGAAAATCACCGCTAGGATTTAATCCTTATAAGGACATAAAGCTTGGGTAAAGGGCGAATGGAATATAGGAATAGGAAAATACCTAGGTAAAGATAGTTTATATAATATATACTAACCCTATCCTAGCTATAATTTAAGATTTAATAGAGATTTATTCCTTCCGGTGCTTGACTATATTATCCTATAAAGATATTAACTTATTATGAACCTAAATCTTTTGCTTATCTTTGCGAATCCACCCCTAAATCAAAGCTGCGCTTAATGACATAGGCCAAAGGAGCACGCTGATACCTATGATGAGAAATATTCTAAATACACTGAAGTTCTATACCTAGCCACTTAATCGGATGCGCTGCCTTTGGCACTAGGCATACAGAGCTTGGCCTATCTTTTCTATCTTGAATTATAAACTTATCAAATCCGCCGATGGGAATGCCAGAGCTGATTTAAAGTCATAGGTAGCTATATCTCTGGCGGTTATGGTTAGGTTAGCGAATTCTATGACTTAGAACTAGAATTTTGCGAGCGCGGTCTAGAACCATAGATGGACTTCGGAGTGCTAGTAATCGTCAGGAAGACGTTTAAGTAGTGGCATACTAGGACGAAGCAGGCTCTCTATAATGAGTGCTGTATGTAATAAGCACTAGAAAAGGTTAAAGATACCTGCTCATTGATTGTTATGTACCTTTATTCCTAAGCGATTTAATACTGCTCTCTAAGAAGTGCGTTTATGCATAGAAGCTAAGTCGCATAGCCGTTGCCTTTTGGGATATTTCTGCCTCGTCTTTGTTGCTGAGAAAAGGGTCTATGATTGAACTGGAATTAGCGGGTATGCTATCTATTTATGTATACTTCCCCGATCTGGGATTGTAAAATTGATATTTATTAGTATATGCGATTATTATAAATAGGGCGTTAGGCCCCCATATTGCAGAGTTGTCGCTAAAAGCGATCGCCGAGATAGGAGGGGTATTTGTTCCATTTGCTTAAAAGACCGGATCGGAGATAGGACTACTATAGGCCACGACGCTCTTCTCTATAAGGATTAATATCGTATTGGCGTAAGGAAGCGAGAATGCATTAATCGGCGTCTAATGGGAGTAGTAGCGACTTAGATTAGAGGGTGCGGCCAAAGCAGTTCTATTAGTAGTTACGAGATTATGTTAATTAATCTAACTCGAAACCCCTGATTAAAAATGCACCTACTTTATTTCGAAATGGGCGTTAATGCTAGAAGAATTAATAATACGTCTGGCCCTAAATGTATAGGAATTTCTATTACGCGGGCCAAGGTTGATATTAATAAGTGGTCTAACCTGGTATATGTCTGAAAAATTTGTGGTTGCGCTACTAATATCTTTAAAGAGGGGTGGGTTATGGCCGTTCATCTGAATTGGAATATACGTAGACCTCTAACGATATTGGACCTGTTTCTCAATGGGCGCATTGATCCCTAAGTGTATATGAGAGTCGAGTAAGCCTGTGTCGAAAGAGATGGCCCCGTTGGATCCTGTCTTGCAAAACTCCTCGGCGAAAGGGCACGTAGTAGATATATTTATAGTACAAGGAAGCTTCTGCACCGCAAATCCTTTCTACAAAGTGACCTTAGATGTTGAGTTATCATCGTACTAATCTCTAGCGTAGGTCCTCGCATTCGTCGTTTCTTCTAAGTCCCTGGCAAAGACGGAAGAGACGCGGCCGACCAGATTGCCTATTGACGTTGCTTCGGTTCGAAAACCACAATGCGCTTCCTTCGATAGCACAATAATATCATCCGTAACTTTGGTCACAACTTGAGGTGGAACGATGATACCGGCCAGCGGGAAAAGGAGTGCGGCGAGAGTGAAGATGATAAGACTGAGAGTAAGTCGTAGCCGGCGGGGCTCTTGATTGTTCTAGGAAAAGATGGCACTTGAAAGGCTGGCTATGGCTGCGAAAGGGGATTCGTAGTTGCGTATAATGGTCTATTGTCGGTGTGCGAAAGTTCCGGTCGTAGGAACGTTCGATCTAGAGAGGTAGATAATAACGACGGAGAGCCTCTAGATGCTAGCAGTAAGTATCGTACTCAATAAGAAGGTTAGCGTTGCTATTATGTAGCTCGCTTGATCGTTGGTAATAGTAAGCGTCGCCCCTAAAATGGCATTCCTATTATGATTGAGCCAGAAGCCGGTATATACTTCGTGACTTGATATGACTATGTTGGACTTGATAGTCGGGAGAGTATGCGAGGCGTGCCTCTAGCCAGGCAGGGTTATCGAGTCTTGATTGAGCTGGAGTAGAAAAAAGTGATAGAGAGACATAGGTAGTGAGGACATCAGGTGTGGCTTGAGCTTAAATAGAGAAAAGCACTAACTGGTCCAATATTGCTGCTCTTCCAATGTGCGGGACACTAACGTCAACTACGGTGCTCAGGATATTGCGCGCAGCTGGAGAGTGTAATTTGAGCCTGATCAGCGAGGCCTGGTGGACCATTGATGTCAGCGGCTGCGACTGATCGAGCATAAGCCCCTAGTTAGATCTTTGGTGCCAACGCGCTACTGAAGCGAGGGAGGGTGAAAACCCGAATTCGTGGATAATCAGATCAGCCTACTTTTCAGCTGTTGGGAGCCCTTTGGTCAGCCTAAATCACTTGACTCCGGAGATGATGCAACCCCTGCCTTAGTTGTGTCTCAGTCATACTTGGCCGGGTCTTGGTGGCTGCTTGTGCCTCGAAATTGTGAGGTAGCTCAACTTCGCATTATAGAGCCGATTTCTCAGCCAGAGACTCCGTACGCTGGCTGCCATTAAATCTCCAGTTGAGCGCGGAGAACAAGCAGACAAGGAAAAAGACAAGATCTAAGCTCTCGGCACACGGGTTCGCTAATAAGAGTGACTCAGTATAGTGGGGCAGCGTGGCGGCCAAGAGGAGCTAGACATGAACTAGTTACGCGCCGAGAATATTCGTGGCGTTAGTAGGAAACTTTCTTTACCAATCAAAGAGAGCGCTTATGAAAAAGTCGGGCAAGGCTAAAAGTGGCATTGTCGGATTGGGCCCTGAACAATAGCTCCAAGGGTAGTCACGTGTCTAGAATTGCCGGCCGGGAGACGAGACCCTGGCTGCTGCTGGTAGACAAAGGTAAGACAGGAAGCTCGGTTATAACCAACCTCTAAGGGCGGGCAGATAACGCAGATCATCTAGTCTGCCCCTCCTACTGTACGATGTGATGCTGACAGTGGCAGGGACAGTGCTGTGGGTGCTCGCTGAAGAGGACTTAGGAGAGCTCTGTCCTCCACGACAGGAACTTTCGTCCGGGAGGGCGTCGATCGTCGTGATGTCCGGCTCGCTGGCGTGCCCGGTGACCGAGTCGCAGAAAATGCAAACAACAGTCTCCTTGGAACCGCCTAGAGCTCATTTGGCATAACCTCCTTGAAACGGTCATATGGATGGCCAGGGTAAGCTACCTGCCTCGCGTGATCTCACAACCGGCACACATTAAACAAATCGCGCCAACTTATTCTTAATCTCTCCTTAATGGCTTTCTTTGCATTTTCTACCCCCAACACGGTAGAGCCCTGCGATTGACCTGGTGGCGCAACTACACATGCCATTACAGAGCAATCCTATTGGCCTCACAAGCTTCGCCTAGCTACAGGGATCCTTTTCAGCTGCTGAGGCCTCCCCGCACGCAAATTCCGAAAAATGTTGCTCTCCCATGTCGTCAGTGATGACAACCCATCGTCGTCCCGACTCATGATTCGGAGAAGCCATCTCGCTGACATCATCATATCGTGCAACAAGGCCAAAGTGGCCTCTCTGTCAAGATGGCACCTAGCCTGTTTGAAAGTTCAAAGGCCAGAAGGTTATTGCATGCCGCTTCAAGAACTCGCCTCGGCTCCTTCGCCACCACCTTCGCTGACACCGTTTCGGCCTGCGTCTCAACCAACCACTCGACCGACATCTCACCCAGCGCCTTCTCCACCCCCCTCGTCAGGTTCTGATACCTTGATAACACCAAGGCAATGCACAGACGTTTCCTCGAGATTTGGGAGGTGTGACAGTCATGATCATTGACGCGCCGTGGCTGGCGCCAAGTCAGCGTGATCTCTCAGCATGCCACAGACCGTCTGTCTGCTGGATTGCAGCCCAGCAGAGTCCGGTGTTAGGGCAATATCCTGGTCGATTCTCGTCCACAAGCCGGGTGTGAAGCCCGAGGCTGCAGCACAATTTTTACCTCGAGCTTCGACAGCTAGATTCTGTCTCTCCATAGTCAGGACTCTTAAATGATGTCCTCTCATCCTTCATTGGGGTGCAGCTGCCCAGCTATTCATTCCCCGCCGCGTATCCGTTGGCCGTATAATTAGGATGAATCGTATCAGGGACCACGCCGTTCTAACCTTGCGTCTCGGCCTGTGCCTGGCGGATCTCAACCGAGATTTCACGAATCTCGGGCCGCCATCCATGCAAGAAGGACTCGTCTGGTCCTAGTACATTGCCCATTGTGGGCCATCGGGGCCCCGACGTCAGCCGCTTGGTCTCAGCTCGCTTGGAACGTACCGTAGAAACTCGAGAAATTCGGACGCTTGGCAAAGTGGAACTACGCTAAGTTCCTCGCTCATCTTACCTAATTAGGAAAGGCGTACTTGGCATCATCCGACTTCAATCCCTCTGTTCAAAGCTCATAAAACAGCGCCTCAACAGCCTACAAAAAACGCCTCTTCAGCATGCCTCTCAACACAGCCGGCTTCATTGATATCGTCTGTGTGTGGTCTTCCATTGGTCAGACTGTATTACTAATCCGGCATGGGAGTCCCCAGCGACAATGATACCTCTGTTTCTAAGGGTTCTTCGCCTTGAGAAGATGTAGATATATCCACAAGCCGACGTATAAGTTCCTCCCTGATTTCATTACTTGTGTGATCGACAGTTAGTCCCCTCTCATAGGCCATTCGCGCTAATTCCTCTGTAGAAAGAGAGGTCAGTAACTCGATGACGTCGTCTTCTGGAAGCCCTAGTTCCTCTCCATCGTATACACCAGCGACCTCTTGGTGTTGATGCTCTCCCTCGGCGGGATTTGATGCAGTTTCCTAGTTGGTGAAGTCAATCTCTTCCTTCCTAATGTCTTTAATGCTGATCAAATTCTCCTCGCTTCCATCGGGCCGTAGGCCGATTCCGCAACTATAAAACTCCTTCTCAACCATCTCAGGCCGTTCCTGGAGCTGTTCCCACGCCTTGGCCACGATGTGTGTTGTCATGGCTCGTTTCTCAGTGGCAGTCCACGGTTTAGAACTGCGGACCGGGTCGTTGTCTCTCTCAGCTATCCATTCATCTGCAAATTGCTGTAACCACTGCTTAAATGGCTTGTTGATTGATACGTCGAGAGGCTGAAGAAGACTTGTACAGCCGGGAGGGATCATAGCCGGGAGAATCTTTGACTGGCCTAAGAGCATTGTGACGTTGTCAGTCTTATGAAAGCTAGCCACATCCATAACAAGCATGAATTCCCTGTATGGCCTTTTGCAGGGGATAACCTCCTCATTCAACCACTTTAGGAACAGCTTCTCATTATTGTAGGCTGTTGGGTTGAGCTCAACTGTGACTCCTGGATGATAAAGATGCCCCTCTCTCTGTAGGATCTTCCCCTTTGGTGGCTCAGCTCCCTCGAAGATCAGCTTTGGTTTTAGCCGGCCAAATCTATCAGCGAAGATTGGGAGAATAAGCGTGCCTTTTCTCTTGCTCCAGCCGCTCCTGTCGGTCTTCCCTGACACTGTCTTCTCGCCCGATAACGCATATGTTGAACCATCAAGATACTCGAACGGTACTGGAGTCTCATCGACGTTGAGGATGCAGTTATTATGAAAGCGGCGTTGCGGGGAGTCAAGAATATCAGGGATCTTCTCATACGGCCGAGGTGGGAACTTGGGGGGCACTTCCGGCGATGGAGGCGTTCTTCTTTGGGTGTTTCGGCGTAGGAAACGTAAGAAGCTATTGAAAATAGCACGATATTCCTCAGGGGTCTTCTGGGCTTGGTTGGCGATCCGGCGTTTAACGATGCGGTGTCTTTTCTTGAAGTTTAGGAACCATCCATTCGAGAATCCGAAAAGCTGCTCGTGTTCTGGATAGAGTTCTCCAAAAAGGTGCTTAGCTGTGGTCCGGAACCAAGAGACCGTAACGATTTTCTTCTCTGATCGGCGTTGAATAAAGCGTCTGAATAACTCATCTTCAAGCTCCGGCCACTTTGGCCTCCAAGTGGTCTCTTTGGGAGTAATACCAAGGATCTTATCCCTCTGCTTCCACCACTCGTGGATAGTCTGTTTCTTTACTAAGAACCACTTTGCCGCCTCAGAAAGATATGGTTGGCGATAGCCATCAATAAGTTGGCCACGCTGAGAGCCCCGGCTATTTGCATTTGGGTCGTAAATGCGATGATTGATGAGAAAAAGTAGCACCCGCACCTTCTTCTCGTGAGAGTGTGTTTCCTCTTTCCTCTTAAGCGGGGAAAATGGCTTTGATTTGCGCTCTGAAGGCGGCTTTGGCTTTGGCCCGCGTTTGAGCCTTGGCGTCGCTTGCAAATTAGGATCTTTCGATTCCAACACCATCGTCACTATCACGAGATATGTCCGACTGTTTTAAATGTCAAAATGTCAGACAATTGGCTCCACAGGGATCATTGATGGATGGCACCAGTCAATTGATGAGAATTATCTGAAGAACAAAAGACATTGAACAGCTGTCAACCTAGCACCGATACATGAATGCAGACATCGAACAAAAGATCAGTGTAGATTGAGGACTAAAACTGAGCGTCCTTTTCTATCTAAAGGAGCGACAAGAGTCGGTCTCTTATACCCGTGTTCAGTCTGCCGATTCATAGACAGCAGGCTGTTGCCTGACGCTAGTTGTGGTCGTTCACTCTCATCGTGATCCTTGCCTCCAACAGTAAGCGAGGGTCTCCGGAGCTTGACAACAGCCATGTGTTCGGGCACAGCTATTTAAGCTCGTGTCAGGATTAGGGTCCTGATACGACAAACTAGATGTGAAACAAGATACACGACCCCAAGATATGGGCCGCGTTTCATATCCAGTCGCACGAACCTAGTGATGATATGCGACACAAAAATAAGGCAGAATTGACTCCGTAAGTGAGGGATTAATCTGATATCTGATTCATGAAGAGCCTCATCGCCCTTGACTCTAGAGGGCATAGTGAGCGGGGAAAGCGGGTCGGTTCCACTTTGCCAAGCGTCCGAATTTCTCGAGTTTCTACGGTAGTCTCCTTCGTATCATCAGGCCAGAACGAAATTGCATTGCTCCTTTGCCCTTACTCCTCTGTGAACTCTAAGCTACAGTACTAACTGTGCTTGAAAGGCAGGCGCAGCTGGTAACTATATGCTCTGCTAAGATTCTAAACTTGGTTTACTGAAAAACGACTTCCGGGTCGAATTCATCAACGCGATAAGCGTGTTTACGTTGATGCACTGTCGCCTTATCCATAACGTTTACTGCTTCCTGCTGGTAGGAGAGAGCCTTTATAGCCGTTTCCGGGGTATTAGCTGCTCCGACTGCCTCTAGCCTTTTAACGGCCTCAGCCTTCCAGACCTTCACCATCTCATCGGCACGATATTTCAACCATCTTTTGGTCCAGCCTTTCATCTCCTTAGTTAAACTCCTCATGAATATGGTCCATAATTCAGAGAGATCCAAAACTGGGGTTTTGGGATATTATTTTCGGTAAAGGAACTCAAAGTCGTCCAGGAAGTCGTCCACATCGGTATAGGCAGCGACGAGCTTCTTATTTACGCCTGGTTTCATGAGATAACCAAAGACTTGCTCAACCTGGTAAGCGTGTTAGTATAACACATGTCTAACCTTCCGATTGATGGCAATGCTGACTTACTAGCGTAAGCTGTTCAAAGGCGTGTTGGGCAGTGTTCTTGCCTATGCCAGCATACTTGTTGTTCCATTTCGTCAGGGCCACGGGCTCATTGAAATCCCAAATCTAGCGACAGATACATTAGAGAAAAGAAAGGCAACGCAGTAGCGAGGCAAAGACAATAACTCACCTTGGCCTTAAGGCCATTGAGCTTCGACTCGGCGTTAGCCATGTGAAGGGCGTTGGTTTTTGAGCCAAGCAGTGTGAACAAAGTTTTCCGTGGGGTTTCCTTATATTGAGCATCCCACGCTGGAAAGCCATTCATAAAAGCATCCTTCCACATAGAACAAGGCATATTGCCAAACTTAGTAGGTTTGACTAGTGCTTTAATACCAAGGAGAGAAGCGCTTGTTCTGTCTCTCAGTTTGTTTTTAACGCCCATCGTGTATTCGATAAACATGTGAATGGTTTGGAGCTCCAGAATATGCTCAGCTATTCGCAGTCAGTTAGTCAGCGCGTCTGTCATATGAATTGAAAGGACTCTTGTTACTCACAAACCCATTTGTTCCCGTCGTTTGGTTTGCCGTCATCCTCGACGGTGGCAGAAATACAATCTTTGAGGTTGTCCTAGACATAGTACATTTTGTCGTCGTTATTCTGCTTGGCCAATGCTCCTCCCTGATCTCCGTTAGTGTACGGCTCTGACATAATTTTCCAAGTGGTCCCATCGGGACATTGAGGCTTGAAGGGACGCGCGGCGCCAGTTCCCCTCTTCTCAAGGCCATCGCCCTCAACCCATCCGGATGACCATTGCCATTCGGTGAATGGCCATTTGAATCCGCCTAATGCATCGCCAATATCTTCAATGATATTAGTGATATCAGCATCATCCGGCTGGTCGCGTGGATCTTCCAGCGACCCAGGATCATAAGTGTTGAGTGATGGGATGTGGCAGAAGAGGGAACCTGATGAGCCCCCCAAGCCGCCATTGCCATCTTTTGCCAGTTTCTCTTCTGCATCCAAAAAACAGATGAAGTTCCAGGCTCCTTTCAAAGTCGAGGTAACGTCTCTGAACTCCCACAGCCTATCGGCCCCCTCTCCCTGGTCGCCACCTTCGACAACGGCACTCTCACATTGCGCCTGGCTATCACCTTCCCCACCTTCTCCGCCTTTATCTACGTCCACGTCGACTTAACGCCTGCCCTCAGGCCCTTCAATATCGCCCTCCTCCTCCACCCTGCCCATTAGATACAACTGGTCGGTGTTGTTGAATTGCGCAGTGATGCTGGGTGTAATTGATAAAATCAAGGTTATTATTGTTATTGTCATGATGAGAGCTCCCTAGGGGTTTATATCCCATGCGATTCCATCTAGGACTTTCAACTTTCAATCTAGGACTTTGTGATGTGACCCTGAAGTGAGGGGGAAGCTCCCAATTATTCCAACAGTCGGCCGCGACTACTATAGCCGTGGCCTAACTACTAAATACAACTCTATACTCGCTATCGTATCTATCTTCTCTAAAATGCTATCCCGCCTCTTTAATACTAAAATACGTCGCGGGTTCTCGCAATGTATTATGACGACCTAGTACTCTAAATCTCCGCGGCTTTTATCTCTTAACCTTTAGCCTATATAACGACTGTAATAAAACGGCGCGGGCCTTTATTATCTAATGGGTATATAGACTCCTACTTCTAATGGTTACCGGGTTTATCTTACTATCTGATAGGCTTCTTTTCCCCTACCGGTGTACGGGCCCTTATTTAAACGCGGCTTAGCTGCTTAACCCACCCCTAATACTAAATATGCTATATAAATAATATTGCGGGCCCTAGTTAATGGACTTCCCCTCCCTATAGGTTTACGGGCTTTTACTTCGGGCCCTAATACTATCCCTACATGAACAAGTATCCGTTTTCGACGGGTCATCAACGGTCATCTACGACGGCCGGGCTCCGGCTCATTGGCCTATCTTAATGGGCTGCTTTTATGGCTCTTGCCATACCGGCGCGCTAGCTCTACAACATTAATATCACAATAGCGGTTATGCCACTTAATCTAATGCCCGTGATAACCCTAACCCCAAAACCTGGCCTTAGGCATAGCCATCGGATCGAACTATCTAGTATACCTAGATACACGGACCACTTAAACAACCCAATCATATCACACATGGCTCCTCTCTTTCAACCACATCGAAAAAAACAACCAAACTTCAACCCAGGCGTAACAGCGCAATTAATCCTAGGAATAATTAAAACTTAGGTATAATCCCGCCTAACAATTCTCTTTCAATACATACTCAAATAGGCCATTTTTATCCACTAGTTCTCTATTATATTGCCCCCCCCCCCCCCCCCCCCCCCCCCCCCCCCCCCCCCCATTTTTTAAATCATATTGCCCCCCCTGCTTTTTTTAGCGCCATTTTGATTTATATGGGATTCTAAATCATGTAGGGGGGCAACATTGCTGCTGAATTGTTGGTAGGCTCGTACGGCTACAAGGCTTCAAAGCCGTCTTTGGTCTACCAGATCACAGAAAGAGAAGGAGCTCAGGATGTCCTGATACTCCAAAGAGAAAGCAACGTAGGATTGTCTGAGGCTAGAAAGACGAGGAAATAAATTGGAAACATTTTTTGAATAGTTATTTACCTAAAGGAATAGATACTGATACTATTGACGGTATGTTATGCAAATACGTAGTTGTAATTCTTGTAATTACCAGCCTCTTGGAGCAGATGTTTCATAATCAAGCGTACGAAAGTAGGGGATTATAAACCAGAATTGCTCTGACAGCCAAAATATTCAGTGACAAAGGGTAGGCCTGGCTGTAATGGTTGCAATGACAGCAGCAATTGTCTTCTAGTTTGTTACAAAGAATATACGGCTTAGTGCATTTAGGAAAACTTTATTGTATCCTGTGTCAAGAGCTCCTAAGAAACAGCTAGCTTGGATGTCACTATTGAGTCAAGTGAAACCTAGATGGAAATGAAGGGATCTTTGACACGGCAGCTGGCATACTAGGCGAGGAAATAATAAAATAGGATATCACTACTTCTTGGGCGGCCACACTCTCATGATTCAAGGTTTCATATCCCATGCCACCTCCAAAGTGAGGCAGATATGTGCCGCACTAGGAGCGTGCCGCAGAGTCAGCATCTATATCCCCTTCCAAGGGGCACTGCTCATGCGTACCTCTCCTCTTTTCTCCAGGATTCAGCAATGGGGGGCATCCATTGCCACCTCGTTTATGCAAATATGCACGGCCAGGAAGCAGTCGGACCTTCAACCTCCTGCCGCAAGCAGCGGATGTGACATGGGTTAGAACTTTCTAGAATCGCCGAGTAGCCGTCCCTCTCCTCATCAGGCCAGCCAAGCAATTAATGAATTGATTGATCTTGCTCTCACTTGCCTGTAAACCACCTCTTGTTAGAAATAGTCCACTACGCCGAAAGTGTAAGGCACCTTACAACAGGTACCAATGACAGTATAGCTTATATTCCGCCTCTGACACTTCTGGCGACCGTTGAATGAAGGAATGGTATTTACTCCGCCCGGGAGGCCAAATTTTGGGGCCTGATGCCGTTGGGCGGGGAGATGACGGTGGACACTATGGCCTCGGGTGCTGGCACTGGCAATACTGGCCTAGCGGCGGAAGTATGGCGTTCTTCGGAGGCCGTTTGGGCCGCGTGCATCGACTACGGCGGCTCTAGAACGACGAGCGCCGCGTCATGCTTGTCGACGTCGACCATGCCACCAATCTTCCAACGCTCTAACCCAAGCAGGTATCCAGGAAGAAGAGGAAACAGCAGGGAGACGATTTCGAGAAATACAACCCGAAATGCGGTTTCCGACAAGGTCGCCTATAGTCAGTGTAGCAGCCTATGTTATATTTTCGTTCCTTTTAATACTACTACGTAGTAGGTGCTTGGGGGAATTTCCCGTCTTTCTATCCCTCCACTCTTATCCCAAGTAGCTGCTGCCTGGAGCAATAACCATCCACCACAACAATGTCTCCCCAGCTGCGTCGGCCCTTGGTTGCTCTCCGAGAGAAGAATTTCAAGGCGACGAATTTACTACGCAGTAGCCTAAGTGGGCTCCCTACCATTAGCCCAGGAACCACCGCGTAAGAGCCAGGGACCACCAGGCGCTAATTTGATGGCCAGTCAGATCCAAGAGTTCTAAAATTGCCTTCCAAAAACCGGTTCAGTTTGAAGCCACTGTGGGTGTGTCTTTTTGAGCACCTGTTGCTAGACTCGTTGACCTTATCATCTGAGAAATGATGCAATGCACACAGATGTTCACACGGCCAAGGCTCGGCACCAAGTCATCCGCTGCGGACGTGCCATCATTGGCTGTGTGTGCTCTCCGAAATTGTTGATCCTTTGCCAACGCGCTATTCCCTTCCTTTCCCCACTGTGGGATCTTATGGGATCCGGGTGCAATGACGATGGCTTTGAAGTTCATTATTTTGTTAAGGCAATTGATAGGGGGGCATGACGAATTGATACGCGGGCCATGACCCTTAGGGGGGCATGACTTTTTGTAACACCTGATTCGTTAATTTCGTTTTTGTTAGTGTCGGCAGAATTCTGTTAGAGCTTCCTAAGTACCTCGTGTTATATATGCCTCTACCTAGATTATCACATGAGTGCACTATAAGAGTCAGAGGGGTATTATAGATCTATTGCAGGTTCAGTAGGTCTAGTATCATAGCCTCTCCTCGTTAAATATAATAAGGACGAAGAAGACGAGGGGATAGGGATGAATTAATTAATAATCTGTTCTTTATCTTGAAATTAGTATTCATCTTAACTTATTACCCTTGTATCTAATACCTCGAGCTTAGCTTTCCCTTAATCTTACCTTAGTAACCAATGCGACGCTATTAAGTTTTCTCTCTATTAGTAAGTTATCTACTCCTAAGTCTCTTAATCCTTGATGATTAGAACCTTTACTACGTCCTAATCTGAGCCTCCTTCTAGCTTAGAGAGTAATCTGAGATGCCGAACTCGTAGTCCTAGTCCTAGCGATTAATTGCACGCCCGAAAACGACGGCGGCAGAGCTAATAATCTAGGTTTAGCCCGCCGTTACTCGCGAATAGACCTCGCTTAGTAAGCAGCTTTAGAGGCGACTGATAGGTGGGCGCCCGGGCGCCCATACATCCTTGGGCGCCTGGGCGCGCCCCCTGACTAAGCCCCCAAAATGCATTCTCCGATTAGTGCTGCGAGACGCGCTCTGCAACACCTATCACGAGCAATTGAGTCGCCTGACAACGGGCTAGTAATAGCCCAGGCAGCATTTATCGAAGATGCCCTCCCACCGGAAGGCATATATGAATCACGCGAGTCTCTCCTCATAGCTATCAATTCCTGGGCAAAGCCTCGAGGGTATGCTTTCACGACGGGCAAGTCTACGAAGACTCCGAGCGGACGCATCAAAGTGGTATACGCATGCGATCGAAACCACCAACCGCCGAGCGCATCTATCGAACGTGTTCGCCACACCTCAAGTCGAAGAACTGGCTGCAAGTTTTCAGTCCTAGCCAAGTAATCGCTAGATAGAGGCGTATGGGTTCTAAGCCATCGTCCAGATAAAGAGTGCGCTAGGCATAATTACCCACCGAGCGAGGACCTATCTACACACCCAGCACACCGACGATTTGAAGAGCAAGATGCTGCAACTATCTTAAATCTTGCGATGTCTGGCACCACTCCGCGGGATATAAGGACATACCTCCATACTCACTCAGAGACCCTCGCCACCCAACGAGACATATATAATCGGATCGCGGAGACGAGGAGAGATCTGCGTGAAGGTCAGAGCAGTATCCAAGCATTAGTTAATCAACTGCACAGAGAAGGTTTCTAGTACCGAGTTCGATTGGACCCGGATAATCGACTGACAGCCATCTTCTTCGCCCACCCGGACTCTGTTGCGTACCTATAATGCAATCCAGATGTCTTATTGTTGGATTGCACCTATAGGACGAACAAGCACTACATGCCACTCCTTGACATGATTAGAGTTGATTCATGTCAACGTTCCTTCTGCATCGCATTCGCCTTCCTCTCAGGTGAATCAGAAGAGGATTACTCATGGGCGTTAGAACACCTTAGGTCACTCTATCAGCGTAAGCTTCCGTCGGTTATATTAACGGATAGATGCCTGGCGGCGATGAATGCTGCTGCGATCTGGTTCTCTTCCTCTAAAGCACTACTTTGCCTCTGGCATATTAACAAGGCAGTCCTTCAGCACTGCCGACCGTTCTTTGCATCGCAGGTTAGCTAAGCAACAGAGCAGGCAGAAGGCAAAGCGTGGGATGAGTTCTATGCGTTTTGGCACTTGATTATGGCTTCCCCAGACGAAAAGTCATTCGAAGAGCGGCTGGCTAAGTTTGAGCTTAAGTACGGTAGCAAATACCTCGAGTCGGTGGGATACATCAAAATATATTGGCTCGAGCCGCACAAAGAGAAGATTATCAAAGCATGGGTGGATGAGCACTTACACTTCGGCAATATAGCCACTTTAAGGTAGGTAGCTTGCGGTATATGGCGCAGGGGAAAAAAAATGATAAAACTAATATATATGCTCTAGGGCTAAAGGAATCCATTCACTAATCAAGTCGCATATTAAGACTTCTTCATTCGACCTCTTCGACGTTTGGCGGGCAATGAAGCACGCTATTACGAACCAACTGAAGGAACTCAAGCATATGCGAGCCTCTCAATAAGTGCGCACACCTCTGGAAGCCTCTGGAATACTATTTGAGGCGGTGCGAGGTTAGGTTTCATACTAAGCTCTGCGCAAGGTGCAAGAGCAACGGCAGCTACTCCAAAAGCAGCATAACGCTCCTTGCAGCCAGACCTTTACATCTTCACATGGACTACCGTGTTCTCACACCTTAGCGAAACTAGAGGAAGAGAGGCAAACCCTTTTGCTCGAGCACTTCCATCCCCATTGGCATTTGAAGCGAGACGTGGCGCAGCCCCGTCCTATGCTGGAACCACGACGAGCCACAAACCAACTTAACCAGAGAGAGAGTCAGCCGGCGACGAGCAATAGACGCGAACCCTCTGGATTTGAGCCGGCAGAAGCTCGCAAGAGAGCTCCCAGTAAATGCAGCAGATGCCATACAGTTGGCCATACTATGGCCTCAAGGGCCTGTCCGCTGAGGTTCAAGGAGTTGCCCACACAAGCAGCATAGGCCCCAAACTCGGTTCCGCAGTTAGGCGTAGTAAGGCTAACTCCAGTTCCGGATTCAACTGGTACAACGAATAGCGCTTCGGTAGCGTTACAAGCACCAATATCTAATGCCATCCTAGAATTCCCTACGGAAGCTAATCAGCGCTCACCCTCTGTTGCACACACGCTACTTATCCGCTCCCCTCCTCCTATCTTAGATTCGCCTATCGCTCCTCACAATCCTATCATATCGGGCTACTCAACTGGAATTCTACCAAGATCTGCCAGCGAAGGATCTCCAGTTGAAGAGGCGGCTCTGTTGCGCAACCCCCCCTTGCAATCACCGCCACGGTACGATTCCCCTCGGGCTATATATGGAAGATATGTCGCCGCCAGAAGCGCATGGTACGCAGCGCAACCCGCAGATAGCGCCAAGACCAACCAGCAATATCGCAGGGCGATGGGGCTTCCACTCAGGTATAGCAAGCAAAGTTATAAGTAGTGTCTGGACTACAAACAAATGTCCAAGCGATGTATCACTCCAACCGGATCAAGAGAATAGACAAAGGAAGAGATGATAGCATATCTAGACTGGAGTAAGGCTGAGGATGAACGTATCGAAGCCCAGGTCGCGAAGGAGATGGGTGATAATCCCCTGACAAATAAGAGAAGAGGTATAAAAGAGATTTAGAAGAGCGTGGAACGAGACAGTAAAGAGCAGCAAGCTTTGCACACGGACACTGGCTCGACGGAACAATGTATCGTAGTCAAAATGTAGCCCATTTATAATGTATTTTCTGCTAAGGCTTTCGTAGAATGAGCGAAGAATGTTGGATGGATGGAGGGGAGGATCTGAGCGCCATTTTGGGG
Source organism: Fusarium keratoplasticum (assembly GCF_025433545.1). Classification (NCBI taxonomy): domain Eukaryota; kingdom Fungi; phylum Ascomycota; class Sordariomycetes; order Hypocreales; family Nectriaceae; genus Fusarium; species Fusarium keratoplasticum. The sequence continues at coordinate 407,757 of NC_070542.1, read as the reverse complement.
GCTTAGTCAGGGGGCGCGCCCAGGCGCCCAAGGATATATGGGCGCCCGGGCGCCCACCTATCAGTCGCCAGCTTTAGAACAAGTATTAGCTAATATTACAGAGTCAGCGACGAAGATATACTTAGAAATCTGTCAGACAATTGGCTCCACAGGGATCATTGATGGCACCAGTCAATTGATGAGAATTATCTAAGGAGCAAGAACTCAATGGCAAGACGCGTTGAGTCGTGCAGCTCTTTATACACAAATGAAAGTGTTGCCTGTTTAGGCAGTAGCAGCTGCCCTGCAGGCAGCTGCACTAGTGGGGCCAGGGCTTGATATGCGACACGGGCGCATGGCTCAAACGCCGTCCTCGCCACTTAATGCCACCACCACCACTGCCGCAGCTACGGAAGGAGCTCGCCCTGACCCCCCCTCATCACCTCCTGGGCAACGACCAGTCTCTATTGTCGAGTCAGCCAATAGGCTCGCACGCGAACGTGTAGAGGAGTATAACGCCAAACTGACGGTCTTCTAGGCCTTCTGTGCCAAGTTTAAAGAAGCTACGCAACAATTTACCACTGGACCGGAACGACAATTCGCCCAATAGCTCGCCAATAGCTTTCTAGACTCCTAGAGCCGCGAGCTCTCCGGTGCTGGACTAACCCCTAAGCCTACGTATAGCAGCGTCGCTGCCTCACCTCCTGCGGCTGATCCCGGCTATCTGCCTCCCTAACGCTAACGACAACAACAACATCAACAATAATCTGACGCCCCGCGTCGCCAGGGACGACCGGCGATTATCGCCCCACCCCGCGAGGACCTCCGCGTCTTCATCCGCCTAGAAGCTAGCGCCCCGGCCCGGACCCAGAGTTGCTACGCGATCCGGACCCACATCTGCGAAAAACTCGGCGCCATCTCAAACAAGATCCGGCAGGTATTCCCCGTCAGATCGGGATGGGCCGTCTAGACCGCCGACCCTGAGACCCGCAACTACCTCGTAGAGAAGTAGTCCGAGTGGGCGGCGGACCTGGGCGCCACGGCCATAGAGACTAATAAGACATGGTTCACCTATGTGATCTCGGACTTTCCCCGAAGACTGACTGACTTCCACGGCAAGGAGGTTGACGTTAACAGTATTGTCAGCGATGAGATAGAGATCCAGACGGGACTCAAGCCCGTCGACGTGCGCCCCTCGCGACAGGCCTCGGAAGACCCCTTGACCAAGACGTCTGTCTTTGGCAGCCGTCCGGCTAGATTTTCGACAAAACCGACCGCCCCAGATAGTGCGAAACATGCTGGGACTACTATCCCATCCGGATGCGCCATAGACAGCCTCGCTGTCAACGATGCGGCAAGACGGGCCACGCCCTGGATGACTGTGTCGCAGCAGAGCAGTGCGCCAACTGCTTAGGCCCCCACTAGGCCAACTTCCATAAGTGTCCGGCTCGACCGAGGAAAGTGCACGGCGTCTTTCGCCGACTAAATAGGGAGCAGAGAGAATATATCCGGACGATAGGTGCTGAGACGTACCGTCAGCGCAACCCAGAACCGCAACGCGATACTAATACACCGCAAGAACAGCTGGACGCTCATATATCTAGCCTAGCCGCATTAAGAGCGCCCTTATATATAATAGTAGCTATAACCTCCGAAGTAGAGGAGAAACCGGAGCATCCTAGACCTGGCTCACTAAGGAAATGCCGCATAGTCCTTATTACCTATCCTTATGACTAGGAATAGATATCTGTAAATACTAAAGAAGGATAGATAGCTACTTAGGATCTTTCAGGCTAACGTCGGTAAGATCCCCCCGGCCTATGATTGCGCCTTGGCACTAGCCGATTCTAAACGATACGACGTCGTCCTCTTATAGGAACTATAGATGGCCTTCATAAGCTTGTAATGCATCACTAAAATACACCCGGCGTATGATACATTCGCGCCAGTCGATACATGGAACAGCAATGACACTCGGCCCAGAGTTATGACGTATGTCCGATGGGACCTAAGGCTCCTAGCGGACCAGATCCGGCCCTTTTAGACCCGAGACACTCTTTGGCTCAGGGTTAACGAAGTGACCATAGTCAACTTCTACCGCTAGAGCGACGAGAAGGATGTACTAAACAATCTGCTACGATGGCCTGTCCCGGAGCGCTATCTCGTCGCTAGCGACTTTAACGCCAGATATTATACCTGGCAGACCAGGCAGGCTACTAACCGGGGATAAGATATCGCCTCCTGGGCCTCAGAAAATGATCTAAGCCTACTAAATACCCTAGATATCCCAACAAACCCGCATAGAAATACCATCGACCTCGCCTTTACTAATATACTACTGGCTGAAGCCGTAATCGAGGACTATCTCGCGACTAGCTCTGATCACTTCATACTTAAGCTCACCCTCCCCGACATAATACTAGTCCCGATATAACCGGGCCGGATCCGCGTGATAATAAAAGATGAGCTCAAACGCTTTGTCGAAATCATAGAGCTCGGAGCTGCATAAATCCCCCTCGCAGACTCGTCCCCATCAGAGCTTGACGAGCTCGCCTCGAGGCTTATGAACCTCCTAACATTGGCGGCGAGAGCGGCCGGCCGACCTTCGCGGAAGGGAGCGCGTATTGCACCCTGGTGGACCGAAGAATGCGCCAGCGCCGCGGCCGAATTCCGCGCCATAAAAAGACTCTACCCCCTTGGCTTTAACCAAGAAGTCCAATTTGCCAAACGAGGCTTCTACTGTGTCGTCCGCCGAGCAAAAAGACTCTACTGGCGGAACCTCATCAATAGCTTCTCGGATAGTAGCTCTATCTTCAAAGCAGTGCAATAGCTAAAGTCCCCAGGGGCCTTCTAACCACCACCACTATAGGTTAGCGACGTCGTTTATAAAACCTAGATAGATAAGGTAAACGCACTCCGCAGGGCTGCGTTAGAGCGACGAACCGCAGAAGACAATATCCAGGACCCCTGGATCGAGGTGCACCCTCCTAGATCGATACTATTCCCACTAGAAATCTCCCTGGAAGAGGCGCAGTACGCGACCCTCCATACGGGAAACACTTCCCCAGGATCAGACAACATCACAGTCAAACTCCTCGAGGCCGTGTGGCATATCATCGGGACGCACGTCCGCCGCCTATTTCAGGCATGCCTCACTATAGGCCATCACCCAAAACCATTTAGGGAGGCGGAGGTGGTCATAATTGCGAAGCCGGGACGAAGGGACCTCACGAAGCCGCGGGCGTGGCGGCCCATCTCACTGCTCTCCTGCCTCGGCAAAGGGCTAGAACGACTAATTGCACGCCGGCTAGCATGGGCAGCCACCCACTACCAGGTCCTCCACCCGCAACAGGCCGGGGCACTCCCGAAGAGGTCTGCAACGGACCTAGTGACTGCCTTGATCCACGACATCGAAGAAGCATTCGCACGCAACAAGGTGGCCACATTGGTCACGATGGATATTCAAGGTACTTTTGACACCGTTATGCGCAATAGGCTGGTTCTGCGCCTACGCGAGCAAGGCTGGCCCGATCATCTGGCCAGATGGGCTGGATCCTTTATAGGCGGCCAATCTGCCCGTGTCAGATACCAAGACACCGTCACCGCTTCCTCTTCCCTACAGTGTGGCCTCCCTCAAGGGTCGCCGGTATCGCCGATCCTATTTCTGCTCTACACAGAGCCCATCTACCGTCTAGGCAACCCCCAAGGCCGCTTCGGCTACGCAGACGACACAGCCATCCTGTTCACAGGCGACACGGTGGACGAGACCGCCGCTGCGGCGTCCGAGTCCATCGAAGAAATGATCCGCTGGGGAGCAGCAAACGGTATCTCTTTCGACCCCGATAAGACCGAAGTCATGTACTTCTCTCGCAGTAAACTTAGGTCCTCCCCGGCGATACGCCACGGCGACGTCGTGAAACAGCCCGAATCGGCCCTGCGCTGGCTGGGCATCTGGCTTAATAGTAGACTGTCATTCCGAGTCCACGTTGAAAAATAGGCGGCGAAAGCAAAGGCGGTGGCCTACCACTTGCGGGGCCTCGCCAACACGAAACACGGTCCGCTGCCGAGCGCCGTGCGAAGCGCCGTCAGAGCATGCGTCGAGCCGGTGCTGCTCCACGGCGCCGAGGCGTGGTACCCGGGCATAAGCCGGCCGCGGTGGAGCCAACCATCCAAGGACGTACCATCGAGCAACCAGCATCTCATCCAGAGAATGACCGAGGCCATGAACCAATCCATGAGAGCCATCCTACCGGTCTGGAAGATAACACCTATCGCCGCCCTCCACCGGGAAAGCGGAATACCACTAGTCGCCCAGCTTCTCGAAGCAAGGCGGCTCTGCTTCTCTATACGACTCAAGTCGCTTAATAAGGCTCACCCCCTGGCGAGCCGAATATGCCTACCCCGCTAACTTACCTACCACGACCTTATTAAATGAAAATACTAAGCATTGCCAGAGGGCAACTCTAGGATATGTCTTCGACGCACTGATAAGCTTCTCGCACCCTGCGCACGACTAAAGCTCATCTAGTAATATTTTAGTAATAAGCAAGTGACGCCGCTGTAGATAGTATCAAAAGAAGAGATAGCTAGAGCCTTTCTCTATTAGGCCTAGATACTTAACCCGCTTACCCTAGTTATATACTTAGATGGCTCTCTATCCTCAGATAGAGCCGCTAGCTATGGCTATACTATCCACTAAAATAGCCTCCCGATCCTTGATGGATCAGGACGACTCGGACCGGCTGAGGTCTTTAATACCGAAGCCACAGGGGCATTAGAAGGCTTAAAAGCCGCCCTATACTTATAAGAATCAGCAACCCGAGATATCTTTATCTGCCTAGATAACCTCGCTGCCGCTACATGCCTGCGGGGCACACCATCAGACTCCTCCCAGGAAGTCTTTCTCGAGTTCTAGTCCCTAGTAGCATCCCATAGGGCTACCTAAGTGCGCTAGGTACCCGGTCACACCAAAATCCCCGGTAATAAACAAGCCGATAAACTAGCAAAAGCAGCATCCTCGCTGCCCGAGCCCGAGGGCGCATAACCTACGCTAGCCTACCTATAAAGAATCGCGAGGCAAAAACCAAAAGAAGCATTCAGAACCTAGTGGCCCTTTGCCTCCCCTCAGCAATATAAGAGATTGAATCTCAAGGCGACAATAGCCTGCCCGCCGGAGCTCTCGCTCCCGCGTATAGTCTTGCACCACTTACTCGCTGTAAGGTCCCTTCACGGGGATTATGCCATATATCACGAGAGGTTTAATTATACTGAAGCACGAGTACTCTGCTCATGCAATTGACGCAAAACACCTAACTATATCTTCTATTATAGAAAGGTACCGCCACGGAAGCGAGCGAGGCTCGCTCTATCGCCGAAGACGGCAGTAAATCTAGTATTAGGAAAAGACTTTAATAAGTTCGTCAAGCTGGCCAAGACAAGCGCCTTCTTTGATAGGATCTGCCCTCGCTACTAGATAGGGGCCGACCTGAGATGCAGTGGCATCTGCCCCCTCCTTTATTCTCCTTTCTCTTCTTTTATTACCCCTTTCTATTACATAGGCTTGGCCAGATAGGGAGCCGCAACGCTCTCTGTCTGGCTGCGGCCATCCTTAACCACAACCCTCCACCATGACTGTCCTAGTCATGAGCTGCCCCGCGGCTACTATTTACTAGCCGTGCCTGGACCGCCCGCTGACGGGTAACAGGCTCGATGTAATGCGCCATTTGTGCCGATGATATGCTGGATAGGGGACACTGTATGGTTAGATCATAGGTAGACTCCCGTAGCTCAGCACGTCCTGTGCTCCCTTAGGAGACTTCTGGGGCCTCACGGCCCCCCGGACGAAAAAAAAAAAAATATACATACATACATACATGGCCGGTCTGTCGGCCTGCGGTCTGGCAGACGGTCTGTCTGTTAGCCACAATGTTCTTGGCCACGATGATCGCCTTGATCCCCTTTAGTTCTTCCTCGTTCCTACCGATAGTCCTCAGGCGGTTGGTATTTCGTCCATCTCTGGTCACTGCAACGCATCGCTAATGAGGTTGGTCGCTAGACGTTCGCATTCCTGTTCAATGGTCCTGTGAAGCACTGCTGGTGTAGTATCTCCCATATGATCCTCGGGCACCCTTGGATGTGTCTGCTGTGCAGAACACCGGTTTCGGGGTTGCCGATGGAACCGTGGATGGAATTGGAGTGGTAATACTAACAGGTGTCATTCGGGCAGCATCCGCATATGTCTGGCTAGGCGATCGTGCTGCATGAGCATTGTTCATGATATCTAACTGTAGCTGGGTTTGTTCCGGCTCGCCGCAAACCTGGGTAAGCTTACGGACTTGGGATAATTCTTGTGCCATCTGGGCCTTGGTCCTCGTGACGACTTCAGCCATACGGTCGTGAAGCTTTGTAAACTCGAGCTGAAACTCGGCCTTTATAATTTCCATTTTCTTATTGAAGTTTTGGGCGTGGTCCTTTTCTTAGGTCGGTTAAGGCTCGACGCTCCCTCACTGCTCTCCTGCTCCTCCTCCCATTCCCTATCACGTTCTTGTTGTTCCGATTCCATTGCCCTCATCGTTCTGGCTCATTTACGCAGTAGACGATGATGTTCCCCGCTCGGAACGTCCGGTTCGCGTTCTATGACGATGATGACGTCTGAAGCGGGGTTCGCAGCACCAGACATCCGCCATAAACTAAAAATCTCCGCCAAGTGGCTACCCGTTGTTGGCCCCACAGGGTCGACCAACGGGTACCAGGTATTCCAAAAGGTATAAAGGAGATCAATAATGAGATTTCGAGAAAAATCAATCCACTGTTTCCTCATATATATTATATATTAAAAATTCGATCTAATATAATAGATTTCACCTAGTTTAAGCAGAAGCAGGAATCTCACGAAATGCAAACGACAAGAGCAACGTCATTATTATAAATTAGAAGCTCACGTGAATCTCACGTGAATCTTAACAGAAAAATCCCAGCCAATGAAGACTTCTCTACATTTGATCTCGGGGGACGGTGAATTCGAAGCTCATCCACATGTGCCAATGAGAGTGGGAGGATTGGACCAATTAGGAGGTGCAGTTGCGCTTCCGTATCGGGTAATTTCGCGGGGGGGGCCAAATTTTGGGGTTGGAAATCCCAGAGCTTAAGAAGACCTTTCGTACCGAAAGGCATTTTGGGGTTGGAAATCCCAGAGCTTAAGAAGACCTTTCGTACCGAAAGGCAAAGGGAAAACTGGAATAAACATTAAACCGGACAGATGCAACCCTCATCCTTGGAGAAGACGCCTCTTCATTTCCTTCATGTTTGAGAGTAATTATTGCCCAATAAACATCCTAGATTGAGGCACCGAAGGTTTCGCGTTTGTGGATAATTTCTCTTGGATTTTCGTAGGTGACTGAAAAAAAAAGCAAGCAGGTTGGTTGACGATTGGATATGTCAAACGGTCCAGGGGAAAATCAAAGTAAAAGGGGCTGCTGTATCACAACTCCAGCCATCGTCATCGTGGACGAGCGATGAAGTCAAAAGGGTTGCGAACCCAGAAGATTATTAAAGCTTGACAAATTGTTCGTGAGGAAACATTCTGTTGCATTCTCGAAGATGGGTCGCCGGGCACTTTCACTTGAAGAAAAGCAAGCACGTGCTCGAGCACGTGCTCGAGAACGCAGACGAAAGCAAAGGCTCAAGCAACAACACCCAAACCAGCAGATCGGATGTGTCCAACACTGTTCGCATCACTCTACAGCCTGCCAGATGAACAACGCCAACAATACGCTCCTAGTTACCGAAAGTATGGTTTTGCCTGGTCCCGATGAAGCTTTCCCCTATCATCGTTGCCCTTCGCTTTCTCTTTCCTCATCTTCCCGCTCAAATGATTGACACTTTCTTCTAACTCGACTTTAGTCGGAACGAGCATGGTTCATCCTCGGGAGACTACCTTGTATCCAGGCAACGAGCTGGAGGAACCATCATGCCGAGATAATGAGCTCACGGGGGTCACCGCTCCACCAATAAGTCAAGCAACATCTTTCATTCCTAATTCAGAGGCTTCTACAACGATGCACGGCACTGGGGATGACACCCTATCGTCATCGTCATCCACGAGGCCCCCCTCACGACGGCCGCTTCCACACTCGTACAGTCCGATCACGGCACCCGAGACCGGCTTTACGGCAGCGCCAGCTGTGCCATTGTCCGCTTCCAACGTTGACTCCAATCACCTGGGCGCTGCACACCAGAACGCGCGCCCATTCCATTTACCAGGGCCCAGTCATTCCGACTCGTTGCCAGCTGCCCATTTAAGGCACCAACTGGAGGCTCTTCCCTCACAGTTCTATCCACATGTGCCCGGTTCCTCGGCCTTGGCATGCTTCACCCAAGCTCTACGCACGCAGGGAATTCATGACAATCCCGAATTCGTTGAGCGCGGAAGCGCAGTGTATGACCAGGTGTTCCGGCATTCCTTCAGCCCCACATGTCCTTGTAAGTTCGGACACAACAACTGAGGTTTCTTTCAACATGCGATACTAAGAAAAGCTTATTGCAGGCTCGACCCTGGCCGAAGCGAATGAATCAAAGCATTCCCAAACCCTTCAAGAGGCTGCTCAGCATCTGCAGAGCTTCCTTCCGCCCCTCTCAGCGGCCTTTGGCGACAGTGTCTCCTACAACACCAACGACTATTTTCACCAGTGGCGAAGCTTTCTGTCAGATCAGCCAACCCGACCCCTATCTTTCTAAAAATCGCAAGATCCGCTTTTGCCGTCAGGAGTTTCGATATCACGACACTGGGACATTGATAGCATTTGGATAGGGGCAACAGGTCTTCAGGCGATTCGACCCCCCACTGACTTTCGGCTTTCTTTTCTCCCATGTCCTACTCGCAACCTTTCTACCGACCAGGTGATTCGGCCTCATGGACTTCAATTAGCGAAGACAAGACACATAGTTCTTGGCACGTTCAACGCACGATGTGTTCGCTTCTCCCTCTTCCTCTTTTTCCCTCATGCTGCTCCAAGTCTGAGCACCTCGACAATCAAGAATGCCATGAGCCTTGAACGGCAGAAAGACCTTTACGACCGAATCATCATTCCAGCAGCCTGCGAAACAATTCCGGGTCCGGCCTTGCAGGAGATGCCTCAAAGATATGAAATCGCATATGCCAAATCTCGTTCATTCCAGGAGAAACCAGGCAATAAGCGATGGAGAGCAGAGGATGAGAGTCGATCTTTACACCTCCAATATGCGATTCCAACCCAATATCTGATGCCTTTCTGGCGGTCCATTCTCAAGCACGCCGACTCGTTCCAAATCTTGAATCGATCAGGGGAACCAGTTCCATACTTCAAAAACCCCCGACTGCTTTTTCAGTCCCATGATCTCAAAAACACCTTCGGTCGTGAAACTCTCCAAGAAACGCTGAGCCTTTTCCAAGAGACTGTACTTCAAGCTTTAGACCCTGTGCATCTGGACATCCGCTCGTGCTGGTTGGATATTGGTTTCAGGGACCATGCCGCCTGTCCTGGTCCTCAAGCTTCCTCGGGATCAGAGCCCTTCACTCTCCTGTGGAAGAGCCGATGCCACCACCACCTTCACGAGAAGCTTTCTCAAGTCAATCATAGCACTTTGTTTGAGGCTGACTACTTTCAAGGGTTTCTTCTTCGAGATATTGCTGACTATCAGTCCAAGGCGACGTCTAGTGGAGCCTCAAACCCGGGTCGGCGTGAGCAAGGAGACCCCGGCATCATCCGCTTTAAGGCATACAACTGCATCAAAGAGCAAGTGTCCGTCATGTTCAACAGCTACAACATCTTTGGATCGGGATTTCTTCCACTCCTCGCTCTCAACGAAGACATGATGAAGAGTCTTTCGTCCACGAGCGAAGGCGGTCAGGGTGCCCCTGTAACCCAGACGAGTCGCAGCTCCTTGCTGAAAGCCTGGAGAGCCAATAAGCGTCACGTTAGAGCCATATCGGATACGAAAAGTCGAGCAAGTTATGGTATCAGAAAAGAGATGACTTTTCGTCTCGACACAATTCTTACCATGTGGGATCGTGGCTATTTTGATCCAGGCCTAAATCCTCACGTCGGTCGACTTTCGTGGAACGTGTCACTTACGTCCAGTACCACTGAGCATTACCTATTCTGGATAGTCACAACCAGGGATATCAACTGCCTTGTATTCGCTCAGGCGGCACGGTACATTGTGCCCCTTGATCATTTATTCCTGCAAGCTTCGCGAAGGCCCGTTCAGTCCTCACCTCAATTCATTCTTGCTTTATACACCGCCCAGCTCTTTTGTCGACTTCTAATGCATTGTCTTAATGCTGAACGACGTTTCCTATACGACAACTGGATTTGGCAGTCGCGATGGACGGTAAAAAATGGGCAAAAAAGGAGGTCACTACTAGAGCGACGCGGACTTGGACTCGACGATTCAGTGACTGCTTCGGGGATGCCGTGGATTCCCCAACACTGTATGGACTGGAGTGGTGGACACATCGCCCTAGAGACCCTTGTTCAGATTTACCTACCCCGGAATCCTGTTCATGCCTGTTTCATCCACCAGCCAAATGTCCAGCTCTTTACCGCAAACGAGGTCTCTGTTGAGCACTGTCTGCAGCAGTGGGTTCAAGAGGCTCGACTCAAATTCGACCGCGGGCACAGGCAAACGGCCGAAGAACTAGTCGACAGTATCACGCATCTAGCTGTCGAAGAAGTCGCTCGAGCGTATCATCTACATATGCTCTCCAAGATGCAACAGTACTGGAGTCGGGTTTTACCCCAGAAAAACCTCGATGCACTCCCTCACGTTCGTCGTTTGCGGCAGAGCCAAGAGCAGTCAGTCGCCCAAGTTGGCCGTATCGTGACTGCTCAGACTATATGGGAAATCAACGACGAAGCCTGGGGTATTTATAACGGTGTTCACCTAGGTTCAGCATCCGAACAGACGCCGGAAGAAATACCTTGTTGGAAGGCAGCACGTAAGCTTCTGCCGCCCGAGGACGGTTGGTCCGAGTTCGTATTTCGGCGCCTTTTTAGCCGCCCAGATCGACCAACTTGGAATGGCCTCGCCTTTCTAAAGCTATATCGAAGATTCATGGAGATTTGGGAAGTGATTCAGGAGTATGCGGGACCTTTCGATGCCCGATTCCGTCGCCTGATTGGGCACTTCATTCTGGTTACCTTCAACAGTGATCGAACTAAGGAGATCGGCACCAATTGCAGTTCAGGAACCTGGTACGAGGATCAGCCATCATTCTTCCGGATACAGTTCTGGGCTCCGTACTTCTCGCCACCAAAGAGTAATATGGGATGTTCCTGGGCCTCGATAGATGACTATCAATGCCGCAATCCTCTCGTATCGCCAGGTACCCTCTCCTTGACCTTGAACGATGAGGAGTTTCAGTGCCGAGCCGATCATCTTCGGCAGTTATGGTCACAATTCGTCCTTCAAAAAGACTCTCTACAGCAGATGAAACCCATGACAAGAAGCCGCAGATGCGGAGACGCGTTGCAATGCCTTATGGACCTCACAGGCCCCCGGTGGCCCCAAAGTGGCGATGATATGGCGTATGCCTTACCCTGGAAATTCTATCCTTCGAAAACGGGACTTGAGTTCGAAGACCCATTTCGCGTCCCTATCTCATCAACTTCTGTCCGTTTTGCGTCTAGACCGTGCAGACCTATGATCGTACTGCCATCCCGCCAAAACGTCATTGTGCTCACGGACGCGATCCAATCTCTTCTGCAACTGAGCCGGAGAACGATCCAGCGAATTCAGCGCGTTCAAGCGCTTCTGGTCACTAGCATTGAGCAATATGATATCCGAAGTCATTTAGAAGCCAAAAGAAGAGCGATCGAGGCGGTCACAAGGCTCAACCCATTGCTGAAACAGTTTCTCACACAGACCGAGCCTCCTCAAAGGGAAATTAGAAACTAGCAACCCTTGATCGTACAGTAGGCGGATTTACATCGGGTCTAGACACGACGAGGGGAAGATGTTGCCTACTTCCAGAACCCTCGCTTGCTTTTCCAGTCGCATGACTTGAAGAACGTATTTGCGCGGCCGAGCCTTCACGAGAGTTTGTGTCTGTTTCGAGATATAATCTTGGCTGGTCTCGACCCAAACCAGCTCGATATGCGCTCCTACTGGCTTAATGTGGGGATGCGGGACCATGTTACCAGATCACCATCGTCACCGGCACCGGACGCTCAGGGCAGTGCTGAACCTTGGACGCTACTGTGGAAAAGTGACTGTTGCCGTCATCTTCATGAAAGCCTCCAAGATCTGGTCCCAGAAGCCCCTCTTGACGCCAAACACTACTATTCCTAGGGTCACTAAATAACGTATTTATCTTTAAACATTAAAGGATCAAAGATATAATTATAGCTTAGAGTTTTATATATAAAAATTATACAATTGCTTGCTCGTCAATAGGCTCCCACAAGTCGAACTCGCAGGTTAAATTTTGCCCCTCCTGACCGCTTGCTGTGCACATAGCGGGGAATAACGACGCCTCCTCTTCAACTCACCTCCTCTCGTCTTGCCCTCCATCCTTTTCACTCGGCCACGTCTACACCATCCAATTTACAGAATCTCGGCCAAGTCTTAACATCATCTCCCGAGCCCAGCATGGTCCGAACAAAGACGCGGCCCAGGACCCTGGAGGAGAGGTACCCCAAGGACAAGTACCCCAACGGCCCACCCAAGATTCGCTTGCCACCCAAACTCCCACTAGTATCCAACAACCGCATCTTCAACGATCACACCGGCAAACCAGCCTTGATGTCATGGGCGAGCTCGGGGGTCAAGAATCACTTGCCTCCCCTCGCCTCCTGGGTCTTCTATATGGTCCATCTAGATGTGCCGCGTGACTTTGACGGCTACGAATTCCAGCGTGGCCTTGAGGATGGTCATCCCCACGTAAGAGGTGGCAGGTTTCGGTACGAGTTCTTCTTCCTTCCAGGCGCCACGACTGAAGAATGCCATGCGCACTACCTCGGGGAGCTAAAGGCTCGAGGCACCATATGGCGCCACATCCGCAAGGTCAAGAGAGCCATGGAGCTCGAGACTCAGAAAAACCCCCAACCAGTGGAGGATGATCCGGCAGAGGAGTCCGGTTCTGGTCTGGGCTCCACGACATCCGAGTCCTCTTCTGATGAAGAAGCCACTGCCAACAGTCAACAACTTCCTGGCTTGGTCTGGCCCAAACGCGATCGCGATTGCGATTCTGTAATGTACCGCGGCTGGTTTTTCGTGTACCCACATGCAAATATCGATTGTCGAGGTGCTGATGGTGCGGAGCGTGAGATAGATATCGTCACGTTTGACCCCATCGAGCAGGAATGGGAAGAAGATGAGGTTCGTAGGTTTAATCCGATGGAACACCCTGTTCACGTAACACAGAAGAAAGCCAGAGAAGACTGTGAACTGGGGGTTATGGATTGGATGTACTGGAGATTGTGTTCACACTGGGAGCAAAAGGCTGACGAAGCCACGGATGACGCGATGAAGCTAGGCTGGAAGTCTTGGTAATGTCAGAACGATGGGCTGGACTTGTTCGCATGATAAACTTGATAACGCCCGTGAAGGGATCTAAGTAGCTTAAGTCCAACAAGGTTATATATCCTGCATCACCATGGTGTCCATCAACTCTATTCCTTGCCGCCCTCAATCAACTCTAGTCAAACCAAACTCGCTTTCTTGCTCTATCCGATTACCTTGACCGCTGGTATCGCTGCAGCCGGCCGACGGCAGCGGATGAATAGCAAAAGGCAATTGCGGAGACTGCGATATCGCTATGCGTGCCACGGAAAATACACGAGGATAGTGTGTTTAAACAATGTGTGAAAAGCAGGAGAGCTCGAGTAACGGTGATGGGCAGCGAAGTCGAGCGCTATTTGCGGCTGGAAACATAAGAAACTGAGGATCCAATCGAGTGGTGGATGGCTTACTAGGGACTATTCCTTGTGCTTAGCCAGCTGGCTCTTGATATACTTGCTATCCCGGCGATGGCAACTGATTGTGAGAGATCTTTCAGCCTTGCTAAGCTGACGTTGACGTCGCAGAGACTTTCGATGAGTGCGGCAACATTGGAGAGGCTGCAGTGGTCATCACGTGAGGCAACCCCAATAAACCCACCCCCTTTTAATTTATTTTCCTCCATCCTGACTACCTACCTAACCCTTCCGTTAAGATTGTATCTCTCTTAAGCCCGTCGCGACGGTTCCCAATCCCTACTCAGCATCCATGGCCCCATCTGCAAGGAAGCGCTTCGGAGGCATCGAACCCAAACCTCTGGCATCCAAGCTCAAATATCACAACGTTACCTTTAAGGATCACACCGGCAACTCGACCCTCATGTCGTGGTCCGGGCCAGGGAACAGGCCTAATCTACCTTATTTGCCCTCTTGGATCTTCTACATGGTTAACCCAGAAATCCCACGCGACTTTGACGGCGGCACATTCGTTTTTGGTCTTGAGAGGGACCGTATGCTTTATAGCGCCGGCGGCTTCAGATATGAGTTCTTTTTTTTACCCGGTGCTACCGCCGAAGAGTGTATTGCGCATTATCGTGGCGAGATGGCTGCTCGAGGTACCATGTGGCGCCAGGTCCGCAAGGTGAAGATGGCCTTGAAGAAGAAGAAGCATGAGGCGGGCGAAGAAGGAGTGGATGATTCAGCTGAAGGGCTGTCTTCTGGCGATGATGATGAGCCTCAGTCCGGTATCACAAGTGAAGGACTCCCGGGCTTACCTTGGCTGAAAAAGGGTAGGGACTGGTATTTCACCAACTACCGTAACTGGCTCTTTATGTATTTAGATGCAGACATCCAGTGGGGTCCTGATCAAGATCACAATGTCTGCCTCGTCAAATTTGACCCCATGCCCATCGAATGGGAGGAAGGTGAAAGGGTCAGATGGGATCCGATGGAACACCCTATTCATTCCGAGCATATGAAGGCGAGGGAGAGAGTGGGTGACAAGGAAGGGCTCATACGTTGGATGGGCGACAGAAGTAATGACCATTGGGCGCGAGAGGCTAGCGAAGCTACCGATGACGCGCTGAAGCTTGGCTGGAAGTCTTGGTAATGTCAGATAGAACAATGAATGGGCTGGACTTATTCGCATGACAAAACAAACTTGATAACAAACACCCGTGAAGGGATCTAAGTAGCTCAGTAGCTTAAGTCTAATAAGGTTATATGTCCTGTATCACCATAGTGTCCATTAACTCTAGTCAAACTAAACTCGCTTTCTTGCTTCCCAGACACTTTCCCTAAAACGGCCCTGCCGGACCCAATTCAGAATTCCACAAGCCTTGATAGTTACTCTGTGTCCAGATGCGTGGGTCTGCAGGGTTTGGGCGTCTGTGTTGCACCGAGGCATGAGAGAACACGAGCTTTGATGCTGAGATGTACCCTTTCGGGTTCAACACATTATCTAGCCATTTCTTACCTTCCCGAGAACTCCCAAAATCTGCTTTATAGTTGGCTGTTGCGGCCGTTAGCCAAGCGGCAGCTTTGCCCTCCATGCTAGCCAAGGCGGAGTCAATCTAGTAGCAGTAAAGGTCACGTAAGCCGGGCGTGGGCTGCCCCTGAACTCGATTGGTAGGTCTTGTTAGTTGACCGTCATTCATGGGATCGTCCTCGTCCCATTCGAACTCCATGTCAAAGTCGTCGAATATCTCCTCGATAGCCTGAGACGTCTCGACGAATCTGGACCAAATTTCAGACCGGCGCATGTAGTAAAAGACGCCAGCGAACTATGACAAGTAAGGTCAGTTAGTCTTGAGGGAATGCAATCGAGGGTGAGTACTTGCATTGCGATGCATTCTGCGTGTAGGTGTGTCCTTTTTGTCGTTGTGTGACCCAGGCGTTACCCCCTCAAAGAGTTTTGCTTTCCTTCCATTCATCTACTTGTCAGCGAGAACTAATCTTCCGGGCTGGTGATATCTGCTAATGCATATGGCCAATTCATTCCATATGTCCTGTTGTAGCTTCCATCCAGGGCTTACGTATATTCTGGTTGATCCGACGAGGCCGAGAAGAACTTCGTCTATCCATGCATGGTCCGGGTTTCTATATCCAACCGGAAGGTTCCTATCCCGCAACTATTCGAAGAAGCGAGCGAGGAACTGCGCTTCGTAAATATGCTTAGCTGTATATCTATGCTAGTTAGTATATCTTTCGATTATGATGTCTGTGGGTTCCTTTGAAGCAGACTTACTAACGAATTTGCCGGGATCGATATCCTTCCTGGTGTACTTTTCTAGCACTACGTTATACTCTCGGCTAGTCTCTACTGGATATCTAAACCAACGAATAACTGAACCGCCGGCCTTGGAGCAAGGTGGATAATCGGGGAACGGTAAAGGGACTATAGTACCGGTATGGTCGGTCTAATCGACTTTTTTTGGCTCGCGTCGATGGAGAGTACTAGAAGACCGGCGGACATTAGATTCACCATGATCAGCAGGACACGTCTCCTCCTTAGAGCTATATAGGTCTAGCCAGCATGTCTCTTCCCTTTTCTGCAGAGTGTCGTTACCACCTAAGCATGCCGAGCAGGAAGGAATCTCCCCTACGTCGACATCGCCAGGACACACGAGGCCTTTGATCCGCGGTACCAGAGGTCCATATCTCGTGGCACGTTTCGATAGCTCGGACGTGGTGTTGACGTGGCCTTGGCTGAAGTTGGCATCCCGGCGGCGCTTCTTCGTGCTACCGGGAGCAGTGCAAGCTTCTTTGGGGCCACTCGGGAAGATGGTCACGTCTTAGGCCGGCATGATCATGAAGGGGGACTTGGGAAGTGCCCACGAGAACATCTTGGGCGCCTCGAGGGTAGCATAGAGATCTGCACCGACGTCGATACCGTAACAAAAGCTATTCCCGCTGCTGCCCGCCTTGGCTTCAGCATGAAAGGTGACGTGCCCATCAGCAACCAGGTTGACGGCATAGGAGTCGAGCGAGGTGAACTTTTCATTCCAGTCAATGCCAAAGGTGATGGTGGGCTTCACGTGGGCAGATATGTGACCGCTCACCGAGACGCCGTACTCGAATTCAGGCTCGAGCGTCTGCTTGGCAGATCTCGCGGAAGGGTCGGAGGCATCGGGCTCCCAGTCTTTGTTAACGGCAGGGAAGGTCTGGTATACGTCCCACTCGGCGAGCTTGACCTTGGTCTCAAAGTTGACGCCGAGCGTTGCCTTGCCTTCTAACTATCCATAAAGCTTGAAGTTGGGGCCAATCGTCACGATGCCTAGGACCGTGAAGGCGGCACCAAAGGTATCAGCGCTGAACATGAGCACATCGCCAGTGTCAAAGTGAGCCGTGACAGCGGCGTCGATGACGAACTTGGAGTTAACGTTGCCGCCGGTGCGGTAGTAGAGGTACGAGTCGGAGATATCGATGCCATACGAGCCCCCAAGCTTGCCGATCAGGGTAAAGCCGTAGTTGACGTTGGCCTCGACCGACATCTCAGCGTAGACCTTGAGCTTGCCGTCCACATTGGGACATATAAAGACCTATTCGATGATGCTGAGAATAAAGTCCTCCTTATAGGAGTGTTAGAGCTCCATCTTATTTGAGACGCCCATGAAGATGGCCTTCAGCCAGTCGAGGGCCGTCTCACCAAACCAACGCTTGTGAAGATCACCCTTAGAAAGGGCTCCTTCGTGCAAGTCTTCTCGCCACTCTTCTTCGAGCCAACGCTTGTGACTGCCGCCCACATCTTTGAGACTTCTCTTAATAGATCTCTTCAAAGCCCGCTTCTTGCTGTCAGCTGCCTTATCGGCGATGGTGTTCTAATACGTGTTCTCGTTGCTGTAGTCGATACGGATCTAAGTATCACCAAGGTCGCGCGGCACACGTCAAAAGTCGTAGTCGAAGGTCAATTCAAACACAGGCTCAGTCTCTTCAATGCCGCGTTTATAGAGATGCTATGGAAGACTCTGATTCTTACTAGGCGACAGCTCCTTGACGACGGCGTACCTGCCTAGACCGCATCCCTCGGGCATCTCGACGATGGTACCGGGAGCTCCGTGGCCGAGATAGATCTTATCGCAGTTGGAGTTCTCACTGCGATCGGTACACACCATACGAACAGTCTGCTCTTCCTGTGAAATGGAATCATGGCAGTCAAAGACTTCCCAGTGAGATCCGTCACGCTTGTCGAGGGTGGTCTAAAGTTCGTCGGGACTCGTCATGATGATAAAGCCAAAAGCAGAATGCTCAGGTGTTTCAGCAAAGGGAAGATCCTTAGCACTACCCTAAGTGTTGTCCACCTTAAGCTGGTAGTCTAACTCTGCCTCCTCCTCATTGGGAGGGTCGGGGAATAAGTACTCGAGAGGAACAGGGAGGAAGGGCGATTCACCCTTAGGGGGATCACAGCAATAGGTCCTATGCCGCTTTAAGGCCCAGCCGCAGTCATAGCCCTCTCCTCCGTGGGATGTAGTCAAGGCCACCTGCCAACCGGTATCGCAATGGTTGTCGAAGCAGTTGCCTGGCTTTCCGTGCCACTTGCAGTTCCTCCACTCCTGCTCCTTATTGCAGCAGAACTTCTTCTCGTCTTTGCCCTTGCAGTTTCCATTCTTCCACGTCAACTCCTTCTCAGTAGAAGTATCGCACTTCTCGTTACAGCCCGTCCATCGACAGTCTGGCACTTGGGCTTCTGCTTCACAGCACAGGAATCTGCGGCCGTCGGTGCATACATCGCCGCCTCCAGCGTGCTGACTAGACGCCAGCGCGACCTACTGTTGTTGGAATAATTGGGAGCTTCCCCCTCACTTCAGGGTCACATCACAAAGTCCTAGATTGAAAGTTGAAAGTCCTAGATGGAATCGCATGGGATATAAACCCCTAGGGAGCTCTCACCATGACAATAATAACAACAACCTTGATTTTATCAATCACACCCAGCACCGCTGCGCAATTCAACAACAACTGTACAAAGGATCGCTTGTAATTTACTAAATTACACACTTTCCGTCCGTGCGCTGACCCCCTGCCATGATATTCTTCATGAAATTACACACTTTCTGTCCGTGCACGCTGGTAGGTCCTATGTTCGCCATAAACCTTGACGACGTTTCTTTTGTTTACGGCGCCATTGCTACTTTGGCGGTGGTATGCCTAGAGACGTAGCAGTCGCCCCCTGACAGGGACTACATCATTTAACATACTCTCTTTCTCTGACTCCTTTTCCTTTTTGATTTCCTTTTCCATTCTATATACCACTCAGCACTGACAAACGGTCAGTCCTACTATCTCAAATCAACACTTCTACAGCACGCACCCATTAGAGACTTTCGCGATGTCAGTCGAAGAAGTCCTCACCAAGCTCCAACTATATATCGACCCTGATGTCCATCTTCTTATCTGCCGCCGGAGCGAATGCCTCTGCGCCCTCTCCATCGATGGTTCACGCGTCACCACACACCTCAGAGACAAGCACGGCGTCCCAGCGGATGCCAGACGAGGCCTAACGAAAATGCTTAAGGCGCAGGGTCTGGGTGACCCCGATAAAAATCCAGTGGGCAATTGCAACTTAGGTCTTCAGGGCCACAACCAAGATCCCTTATCTTGTATAGCTTTATTGGGTATTTAGATACTTAATAATATGGGAAGCGCATTCTTTTTTGTTTTTTTTCTATTAGATCTGTATTCCTGTTGCAGCTCATGGTTAAACTAGAAGACCTCAAAGGTAAACCAGTAGCAGAGCACGGTCAAGCGTTACACTTTCCTAATAAAGTTAGGGCGTTTTCGGGGTTCTAGGTCTCGATTGCTTCAGGAGTCAGTAAATGTCAAAAGTATTGAAACAACAATGAACGTTCGATTTGTGGACGATCAAGAACAGGACCCGGCCGTGCTACACCGACGTCGCTTGCAAGCGAAGCTCACACAAAACTACCGGCGGCGCAAAAAGGCGAACCGAGACATCAAGGCCACCGACGATCAGGCCGAGTTGTTGCCCCAAACAGTGGAGTCAGAGTCGGAGAGTGGGCAGACAGGACCGGACGCTGGGGAGTTGCCAGCCTGTTCTTGCCTCTTTCCTCACCTGCTTTGCTTTGCATTTTCCACTTCCAACACTGCAGAGCCGTGCGATTGACATGGCGCAGCTGCACATCCCATTACTTGGCAATCCTATTGGACTCACAGGCTGCGCCTAGCTACAGGGGTCCTTTTTCAGTTGCTGAGGCCTCCCCCGACGCAAATCCCGCAGAGATGTTGCGCTGTCCCACGTCGTCAGTGATGGCAATCCATCGTCGTCCCGACTCATCGATCGGAGGAGAAGTCATCTCGCCGATACCATCATATCGCACAACAAGGACAAGGTGGCCTCTCGGTGAAGATGACGCCTAGCTTGTTTGAGAAAGCTGAATCCAAGGTCAGAAAGCTATGGCGTGTCTATCCAGCACTGACTGACTGCAGGTAAACCTGTTTGGACTGTATCAGAATATGGACCTTTGGATCTAGTGGACACCTGTAACTCGGTAGGTAGCTCTTCAGTAGCTCTAGGCAAATCATAGCACCGTTGAAATGCGGAAGTGAACCCTATTTTCTTAGTCCTGGTGCAATTGAAAATCCGTCCGTGATTCCCATGTCCGGGCTCGGGTCATCTCCGTCCTTGCTTCCGTGCCTGAAGTGAGGGGACAGCTTCTCTGGCGGGCTTAATCCTTCATTGAATGTCTTGTAGACCGCAACTTCAGCTCCAAAGACACATTTCCGCACTCTCCGAGGCACGTTGACACCAAAACGCTTTAAAAAGTGTCGTCAGCGAGGTTCTGCCAAGGTATGCCTGTAAGACGGTCTAAAACAACACCGAGTTACATTGAAGGATGGGCCTGGAATTCTTGCAGATGGTGCCAGTTATCATTAAATACGTGTTCGGATGAATCGAAGAAAAATCCCCAAAGCGCTATGCCAAGACAAATCCTCATCACAGGGACCATTTTCGATGTGTTGCAAAAGCCCACTCATATACCGAAAGGGAGTCTCGCAACTTGGACATTCGTAATCATAATTTGGATCATTACACGAATAGTACTGCGACTGGCGACATTCGGATGCGAGCTCATCGATGGTCAGGCAGTCCACTTCCGATGGGCACGTTCCAGCTTCGAGGTGCAACATCATGGCCGAGTTGGTTGCAAATCGGCGATAGCACCCCGCGCACTCGATGTCCTTCGCCGCGTGGGTGATCTTGTGCTACCGACGATGTGAGTTACTGCTCCGGCCTTCTTCTCATCAACGGCTGCGCGACAAACATTGTTGAGGTTGGAGGCTGAGTTGAAGTGACGCCCACATATAGAACACAAGTTATGTACGTCTATGTCGTGTTGCTCGAACAGCCCAGCGGTATGAAATTGTTCGCCGCATTCTACGCAAAAGTGGTGATCTGCTTCGAGGTGGTTATCGAGCTCGTATGCCTCTTCATAGTCTCGGACACGGCAGATGTGACAGACATTGTGTCGGGAAGAATCTCGGATATGCTGCTCCTTGGCAGCCCGAGAACGAAAATCTCTTTGACATCGGAGACATTCGTGGACTTGTCGCGATCCCATTTCGTTTGTCGTCCAACCCTGGGTCTGAGGAAGAGCGCTTCCAGATGACTGGAGGGTTTGCGGGGTTTGATCAGCTGAACGGTCCAGTGGGGTTATCGGTTTCTATATGATTGGCCTGGTATTGGACAGACTGGGAGTACCTTTTGATCAGCCTCAATTAGCCTCTGTTTGAAGTACTTTTTATCTTATCTGAATGCCTCCAAGACAACACCTACGTAGCGTGCCCCACTCCACCTTGTCTTAACAATAATACAAGCCTGTTACGGAGGGTGTCAGACAACTGGCTCCACAGGGATCATTGATGGCACCAGTCAATTGATGAGAATTATCTAAAGAACAAAAGAAATCGAACAGCCATGTGTTAGGGCACAGCTATTTAAGCTCATGTCGTTAGGATTATGCGATAGGCCAGAAGTGAAACCGGATAGTTACATCCGGTCACACGAATGTTATGCGACAGAGGGCTTACCCCCCAAGTCAATTATGTCAAAGGTTACTCGGTGATAGTTCTGCTTATCAAGTACGTTATTCTAGTGGGCTGCAAAATTCTGGCACACTCGCATTATTCTAGGACAGCTGATTATGAGCGCAATCCTCATTCAATATAACATATCAATATGCCAATCGATAGAGCTTTTCGAGAGCTTTTCAAAGGTCCTAACATTATGCATTTTTGATACATTCTTGTTGAGAAAAACGGGGTTGAAGTTGGGAGTTTTTCCTGGGGTCGATTTGTTCGAGAAGAGCACTCAAAAAGGCGATTTCTACGGTCTTGAGAAGAAAATCACGATCTACAAGACGAATTTCTTAAGACGTCTAGAGATAATTAATTAAGCCTTAAACAATGAGAAATGTCCTGCCTCATTTGTCATATCTAGTTTGTAGATTTATTTATGGATTTTTGAAGTTTGGCCTCTTTTGGTGAGAGCCTCATACAAAAATGCTGTCCCAGAATAATGCGAGTGTCCCAGAATTTTGCAGCCCACTCGAAGAGTGGGCCCCCGTCAGGTCGAGCCCATGGGCAAGGGATCGACGAAGATCGGTCTCTTATACCTATGTTCAAACTGCCGATATCACAGGCAGCAGTCTGCTGCCTGACACTAGTTGTGGTGTAGCGTTCACGATGATCGTGATCCTCGTCTCATTCCAACACAAAAGGCTACAATTACCGGGACTTGCTGTCAGCCGTTTGGGCTGTTATGTTCATCGCTCAAGTACAAAAATTATTCACAAGCTAGAGTTAAAAATGAGACATTCACGCATGAATCAAAGCTCAGTGGGCGATATCAAACTCGGACCTTCCGGTACATTGGCTATTCTATCGTCTGATAACCGTTGGTTACTGCTTCATAATCTTGGACAGTCTGACAACACTGCTGGTAACCGTGTTCTGGCCATTTGCAGGGGGCAGGATGCCAGCTCCCATAATCATCAGCAGGTCAGGGTTCTTCTTAAGAACCAAGAGAGCCCGAGTGTACGCAGCAGGCTGGGGCACCGTCCACTTCTTCCATGCACTAGGGTCTCCAAGAGCTTGGTTGGTGAAGATCTCGCCAGCAGTGCCGCTGCTGACAACAATGGTACCGTTCTTGCCACCGTAAGAGCTCCAGACGACGTAGGGCGAGCCGGCGGGCTGGGTTCCGTCTTGCAAGATCAGAGGGACGTGCTCGGCGTTGATGAAATCCAGAGGGTCGGAGGAAATGCGGTAGTAGACGGGGAACCAGTAGTTAGGGCGACCAGGGCCACCGCCGTACTCGTAGACGTAGAAGTACTTTCCGTTGGGGAGCTTGGCAACGATGGGCATGCCAGGGCGGGCAAAGTAGTCCTCGTACTTGACGTCGTCAACCACGCTGGACCAGGTGCGGAGGTCCTTCGAGGTCTGGTGGACAAGCTTCTGGGAGTGAGTCGCGTTGTCTCGCTGGTCAGAGTAGTACAGAACGAGCTCCTTCTTGTACGTCCTGCCACGAGTTAGTCGGCGATATTTCGATAATGGGTTGGTCAATTTACATCAGAAAAGGCTCCCAAACCGGAGTAAGACCATGCTCGGGCCGAGCTTCGCCACCAGCAGCAACGTGGCTGACGAACTCCCAGGTACGTCCCTTATCCCGACTAGCATAAACCTCAATCAGAGTCTGGTTCAGATCGGTAGGAATGCTGCTGCCGGAGAGGAGGACAGTGCCCTTCTTGAAGTCACCAATATCCTCGGGAAGCTGGTACAAGAATGGCTGATACCTCAAACCCCAGCCGTTCTGAGTATCCCTGACGCGGGCGATCTCCTTCCAGGTTTGCCCACCATTGGCGCTCTTGACAATGGGGAAATACACCTGAGGAGGCTCGGGAGAGTAGTTCTCCCAAGTGGCCAGCAGATTGCCGTCAGAGAGCTGGAGGGGCCGGGCATAGAGGACCTGGGGATCCGTGTAGTTGGTCGGAGGATCAAAGATCAGCCTGTTGCTGAAGGTTTGAGCTGCCGCGACGGACAGCAAGAAGGAAGCGATGCCAGCGAAGAACCGCATGTTGGGCCAACAAGCAGCAAGAAGCAGCGTTGGAGGGATACTGGAGGCTAGTGAGGCTATCACCATCTCTCAGTCCAAGACCGAGTATTTATACAGAATCCCCTCATAGTCATCAATACGACGCCCGATCTCCACCAATCTCCTGTCATCCGTCGCAACGAACTCAGCCTGACGTCGACGCGGAGAAACTTTACAATCTGGGGCCGCGAAATCCTGGGGATCTTGGGGAATGATTGGAGCGCGAAACGTGCTGTCGGTGTGCAAAACCAGGCGCGCCAATCGTGCGGAAGCAGCATCTGTGCCGGTGGCAACGTTGATCGGCAAGGTTCCTGCGTTCGGGGGTTAGTGCCGGTACTCTGGCAAGGATTTGGATGTAACACGCTTCGGAGGCTGCCGGGGCATGGGCTCATGTGATGAACAAACGGTAATGAACCCGCCAGAGCGGAATGAAAACTAGTTTCGGTCGGTTATGACCCGAGATCAATAGGTTTGTGAGCCATTAGACCACGTTCTGGAACTGATAGGCTGACGCTGGCGTGATGCTTAAACCTACCGAGGCAGGGTTGCGAGATGAGGCATCTGCACTAGACCTCGACCCTGGTTCCTGCTAAGAAACTCTATTTGGCCCCATTACTCGCTGTTCCTGTTCATAGGGCGTGATCTATGGGACGGAGTGGGGAGCTCGAAGGGCTTGATCTGTTGAAATGAGCATGTTGTGTTGATTGAAGAAGAAGAAAGACTAGCGCTAACCAGCGAAAGCTATAGACAAGAAGACATCCACATCCCAGCCACCAATGGATCGGAATAGCCATTGATCCGTCAAAGCAACGGATCTCAACAGTTCCTGCAGGAGCAGGAGCGCTTACTCGGCCGACCGTCGCTTCCTCGCTCCGAAGTGGTTTGCAGGCAGGAGCCCGTACGTCTCTACCGCGTGGGAAATGCGCTCCGCGACGACCGCTTCCATTATTTTACCAAGAGTTAACAAAAGCGATATCGGTCGCCACGCCTTCGCTACCGTGTAGTCTCCCTTGTCCTGCTTCTTCAGCGGAATAATTTTCGCACTTCTCCATTGGCGAGGCACTATGCCGTCTCTGAACGACGCGTCGAAGAGAGCCAACACCCGGTACTTTACCACAGGCCAGAGTCGTCTCCACACCATCGCCGGGAAGCCATCGTCGCCGGGTGCTTTCCACGGTTTTACTGCCATGACCTTTTCCTCGATTTCTTCCAGGGTCAAGCCCGGCATAGGCACCACTTTCCGCTATGGCCGCTCACCTTCATCTTCGATTTTCGCTAGCAAGGGGAGAAAGAAAATGCTAAGCAGCTCCTCAGTTTATTCTGCCTAGTCTTTGGTCATAGATCCATCTCCCCTCTTTAAGGGTAGCACCTTATCGCCCATGGTGTACTTACTAGGTTCGAGATACTTGGCCGCCTTCCAGATATTGACATCGTCGGCCAGGAAGTCATCCCAATATACTTTCCTCTGGTTTCGTATAGCATCGTGGTACTCCTTGGCTGCTTCCTTGGCGCGTCGTTCCAGGTCTAGTCGCTGTTGGCCTGCTCGCCGTTGCGCCCCCGCTTGGTTCCGCCAGAACGTATATACCCGCCGCAGTCGTGTTAGGTCCTTTGTCCACCAGCGTTTCGCGTACGGTGGAGGTTATGCTCGAGGCGTCAGCTCGTGGATTGCCTCTAGGGTGACCCGCATCAGCTGGTCCGCCTGCGTCTGCACGTCGACAGCCCAGGGGAGCGGCCGGAGGTTATCTTCCACTCTAGCTCCTATAAGAGTCCAAGGAGCATTCTTAAACAACAGTCTATGCGTCGTGATTCTCTCGGGCATCGCGATATCAAATATCATCTAGATCGCTCTATGGTCTGACCCATGATCAGTCGGATGGGGGGCGCACGTCACCATCTCGTCTACCAGTTCCGACGTTGCGAGCACCAAGTCGATAGTACTCTCTTTGTCTGGGCCTTGCCACGTCTTTGTGCCCCTCGGAAGGAGGCTACAGAGGCCGTGCTCGTTCATCAGGTCGATGATCGGCTCGGCTTCACCTTATCTTCTTGCCGACACCTCGTCTCCGGTCCAGAGTAGGTCATGGCGGTTAAAGTCTCCAGCCAGCACCACATCCGTACACGTACCGGTGCCATTACGGAATCACTGGATCAGGCCATGCAGAACTCTAACTACAGATGCTAGCGCCTCTATATCCTTCCCCTTCACGTACACTAACACCATCAGGATGTCTCTCTCTGGCAGTCAAAGCACCGCTGCCGTGAGATCTGCTAATAGTATCGGCACCTGCTCCACCTTGATGTTGCTTCGCACCCAAAGCATGCTTCGGATCGGCCAGGGCGCATCGTACATGTGCGTCGGTATTATCCTCATCCAGTTGCTATGCCCCGCAGGGCTCGTTACCACCTTGTCGTCGATCTTTTTTGCATAGGGTTCGGAGACCGCCAGCACTCCGTAATCCTTGAGGTCTGCGTCGTTCATCAAACTTTGTTGGACCGGTTCTCGCTTTCGTACATTGAGCTGTAGGATGCGGAACGCCTTACACATCGCTCCATCGTCCCACGGGGACCGCGAGCAGTTTACCGTCGATTTTCCGTGCCTGTGGTTCTTGGATCGCTATAACCACAAAGTCTCGGAGTTGCTGGAACATCCTACTCATGCTGGGTAGGATAGAGTTTCTGTCGCATATCACCACTAGGTTCGTGCGACTGGATATGAAACGCGGCCCGTACTTTGGGGTTGTGTATCCGGTTTCACATCCAACTTGTCGCATCAAGGATTCCAATCCTAACGACATGAGCTTAAATAGCTCTGCCCGAACACATGACTGCTCAATTTCTTTTGTTCTTTAGATAATTCTCATCAATTGACTGGTGCCATCAATGATCCCTGTGGAGCCAATTGTCTGACACCTTGCTATGGAACCACCAAGTGATCCAAAGGATTCATGTAGAACACAATCATAATGTGGATCAAATGCCATAAAGGCGTCACCTGATCCTTGTTTCATCCTCTCTGCAGCTGTGTGTTACAGGTGATCCCTCGACAGATCTCATCGTGGCTCGGTCCCCTTTTTATTCTTGCAGTTCCAGATGCTTAGAACGCCACATGCCTACCCGTTCGACGCCAATGAGGTCTGGAAGCATTAATGATACGCTTGGCTCCACCTCTTGCGCACCACATCTAGGCCATTTCGTCTAATGCTTCAATGATTGGCAAGGCAGACTCAAGGAGAGAGGCGGATATGCCTCTCCAGCCAGGAAGCGAAGACACTGATCCTTTAAGATCAACCAATCAGTAGGCGTCGCCAATAGGTTGGATCTATCACAAAGGTCAAAGGATCAGTAAGATGCAGCAAGGATTAGAGACATGGTGTTATGGCGGCAAATGGATCTCGGGTGCCTTCTTCCTTTTCGCCACCTGGAAGCGGATCCTTGTTTCAAGATTTTTAAGTCTTTGCCGTAACTGTTCCACTCTAAATGGAGTGTTCAAGCCTGATGGTATCAAAGGACCTACACGGAGCGGCTGCTTCTACCTGATCTGCCGATGATGTCAAGAAAGACATCATGACAGGAGTCAGGTTAGCATTACATATTCTCGTGCCATACTCCTAGGTGAGTAGTAGACAGAGACTAGTGAAAGGGACGAAGGAGATAAGGAGGAGTAACTCTGTAGCAGGCTTACTTTTCGCTTTCTTAACTAGTTAGTATTCGCAAAGGATCATTCGAAAGATTCATTAACTACCAGCGAAGTTAGCGCAGAGCTTGCCTATGTAAGGTAATAAGTTGTGTGAGTCTTGGATCTTTTAGCCCTTCCTGGCAAGGGGCTAATTATACGGCGGGCAGTGACTTATCGCCTTCTATTCTTTCATTACACAGGCAAGCACCTAGAAGGATCGATGGATTCAAGTGTCCTAAACCCAGTTAACCGCCAATAATAGCCCCAATGGATAGGATTAGGGGGAATATAATATCACACAATAAGGAATGGATCTTTATTTCCATATCTCATCATCTACTGCTCGAAGCGGACTTTGGCAACTTTGAATCGAGTATCCAAGACATGCGAGTCGCTTCCGAATGCCTAGTAGGATTATACCCTGTCGACGACCTCCAGGCAGGAGTTGAAGAGCCCAGCGAGCCCGGCAACCCCAATGACGAAGCCGGCAGTCTCCATGGCGATGTATCGTTAATGTGACCGATTTGAGCTGATGAGGGGTGCCTCGCGTTATATCTCTCACTCAGCCACTTATGCACAAGACGGCCTGTTTGGCGGGCGTACAGTGTTTATCAGTGTGGCCATGCAAGCTGGTGTTTGGCGCTTCTGTCAGGCCGTAGCCGCGAGAGCTTTGCCGAGTACAAGGACTCGCCTCTCGCCCCAGCTGTTACAAAGAATAGCCCGACGCATGGTTACGTGCAACTTGGCTCTGACTCGGCATCCTGATTTCTCGTCTGAACTCTCCCTGGTCTATAGGTCAAGGACATATCGCAGATATGATCAAGAGCACAGCTGCCGACAGTTCCTCTGTCCCGACAGGAGCTACTCTGTCTAGAACACCAAGGGCTCTCAGCTCGTGGATCAACTCGCCTGAGCATACGACAACGAGAGTATGGAGATTTGGCCACTTTGAAAAAACTGAAAGAATAATTTTACTAGTCGTTTCTCGTAGAATACAGGTCATGAAGACTGTGCGTATATAAATACACCTATCTATTGTTACCATCGCAGACCAGTCCGTTCGGCTCACTACTTTACTTCCAACCCTATCTGTTGGCCATCCAGCGGATAGCATACACTAAGCCTACCAAGACAGGCACCTCGATAAGCGGGCCAACGGTGGATGCCAGGGCTTGATCGCTGTTGGGGCCAAAAGCCGCTACTGCCACTGCTATAGCTAACTCGAAGTTGTTGCTCGCAGCCGTGAAGCTCTAGGTCATGACCATTGAGAACCGGAAGCCGAGCAGTCTGCTGATCCATAAAGTAGCGAAGAAGATGAGCACGAAATACACTATCAATGGCGCGGCTACCCGGATGACCGACACAATCTAATGAACAACTTATCTGCCCTGGGATGCGAATAGAACGAGGATAGTATAGAGTAGGCCGATAAGGGACTAAGGCGCAAGGAATTTGAGAAATGCATGTTGATACCAATCGGGCCCAACGACTTTACGAAGAACAAATCGCGTAATAATAGCTGCCCCAAGCGGGATGCCAAGGAAAACAGCCACACTCGTTGCAACGACACTGTAGGATATATCGATCGTACCCGATTCATGACTGATGACGCGGATGAAGAAGATGGCCAAGGGGGCGAAGAGGACCATCTGGAGTATCGAGTTGATAGCGACGAGGATGGCGCAGTATTCGTCGCTGCCGCCGGCGAGACTGTTCCAAATGAGGACCTGAAAGCAAGGCGTTAGTATTGTTTGTAAATGTCTGAAGGCGACAGATGAACGAACCATCGCAATACATCTCCCAAGGCCCACGAGAATAAGACCGGTGCGAAGCTCTGGCTTATCAGGGAGAAAAGCCCAGGCCAGGGCAAGCTAAGAGAAACGTCAGTATGCCGTCTGCGAAAGGAAGCGTACCGGGTGACGAGATTCACCATGAGGAAGGGAGCTAGGATCGAGAAGACCGAGTCCTTTGAAGGCAGACAGCTGTTGCTTCGGCTGCTCATCGGGGCTCGTGTTCACAGGCGCAGCCTTGGGATCTAGGTCAGAATGTCCAGTGCTTCCATTGTCTGGGCCTGCGCGAGGTGGGGTAGGCTTCGGCTCGTGGCTGCCCATCCCTTTCTTCTTCTCCAGTGTCATGTTGAAGGCGGGCGGTCGTCTTGCGTGGTAGGTTTGAAGCGATGCGGTGCGTGGTGCGTGGTGCGCGGTGCAGGGTGGTTGTGGGTGGCTCGGAGTCCAGCGACGCAGATTAAATCCGTGCCTGTATGAATCGCTACCGTCGAGACGAACACGATCTTATACGTGAATCACCGCGGTCCCTCTTGCGCCCCAAAACTTGCAGCAATCTAGGAATCGCAATGGACGCTGCTGGTCGAAAATCCCGTCGAGCCAATCGCAGCCTCGGCCTGACAGCCCCCGGTGATGGAATTTGCTTTGGTGGGGTTGCACAGTCACAGCTGGCGCAGGACTGAGTCCCTGCAAAGCTGAACAACCAATCACATCTCGGGCATGACAGGGTCCCAAGAACGCATGTAATTTTGGCCGTGGCCAATCATAGTCTGGGTATGACACAGTACCATGTCTGAGTGAGGTTTCGGCCCTCAGAGGGCTTCATATTCAGAAATGCCCTCCCTCCCCCCCTCCAAGATGTGATGAACATCACAAAATCTCTCCTAAGGTTGGGCGCCCGTCTTCGCCTAAATCTCGCATTCCAACCGGTCAACTGCATCTGCTCATCCAAGATGGCCTCTACTGATGCCGCCACGCCCTGGCATGCTGCCTACCCTCCTCCCCTCAACAAGGCCCCTGCGGCCATGACACGTCAGGCAGCATTGGAGATGATGAAGGACAGCAAGAATATCGCTGGCAAGAATTATGTCCTCATCGATCTCCGCCGGACAGACCACGAGGTTTTACCTACCTTCCGTGTTTTCCGAGACAACAATTAATCGAGCATCAACTCACCTATTCTGTCATCCAGGGCGGCACCATTCGCGGGTCCATCAATCTGCCGGCACAGAGCCTCTACCAGACCATACCGACGCTGTACAGCCTGTTTAAATCGGCCGGAGTCCAAAAGATCATCTGGTACTGTTGTAGGTCTTGAATTACTGCCTCCAAAACTAGCCGCATGCAATGAAAGGACATGCATACTGACTCCTTCCAGCATCCTCTCGGGGCCGGGGCTCGCGAGCAGCTGGATGGTTCAAGGACCATCTCGACGAGCAAGGCGACAGCGATATGGAGAGCGTGATCCTATTCGAAGGCATTGCCGGCTGGGCCAAAGCCGGTGGCGAGTTCGTGGAGTGGATGGATGAGTATGACGCGACTGTTTGGGATAGCAAGTAGTTATTATCTGGGATGAATAAGCCTTGGTGGCCAAAGAGCAATGAATCATGGTAGCTTGAACTCCTGGCGACATTGCGACTTGCTAGACAGGCGGCATGAACATCCATGCCAAAGACTTTGTAGTCCACTGAATCTAACAAGAATAGCTCCCAAAACACAATCATCGCACCTAGATCCCATGATTTCACGCTGGAGAAATGAAAGGAGAGATTCCGCAAGAAGCCATGGAGACGCAATCTTCATTGAAATGAGGCCCACCCTGGCGGCTCTCTCGCGTGGGAATATCAGACCCTGCAAGGATTCACTCGCCATGGCCGGCGGTGGGTGGGTCCAGGCATGGCTCCTAGCCACGCTTGGCTTAGTTTATAAGGCCTAAAAATCTTTGTCTGCACTGCCCAAAGTGCTCCCCTTCGTGGAGGTGAAAGTATATAAAGAGCGCGATTTGTTATGTGGGCCCCCACTGTGTGTCTGGCCTGGGAAGTCGGCATCAAAAATGAGCCTTCTCCGCCACCCCCTCCGAGTTCGCACTTTCACAGGCAACCTCCACGCAAGCACGCCTTTCCACGGGCTTCTTGTTCATCGATATTTCTCTGGTAGCATCTCAGCAAAGCAGACCCAGAACCTCGGCCTCGCGATGAACGGACACGGCGATTTGAACAACTCCCACGCTGGGAGGGCAGCAATTAGGCTTGCTGCCGATCCCGCCTACAGCTATCAGTCCCTCGCCATTGGCTCCGACGAAGATGACGTCGGAATCCGAGAGCAATATCGCCCTTTTCTTTTTAACGGCAGTCCTTCCACCGATGACTGGATCTCAGAATTGGAGCTGAGCACGGCGATCAAGATGGTGCAGTCCGAGATCTTGGACAGAGGGCTCGATCGCCTCCGCATTCTGGTTCTGTACGGTAGTCTCAGAAGTCGGTCAGTGCTATAGACAAAGACGGATGTCATCATTTGATCTTTTGCCATCCATTTTAGCTCGGATATTACCAGTCTTACTCACCATCCCCAGATCATATTCCCGTCTGCTGGCCTACGAAGCCGCGCGCATTCTTTTCCGCCTCGGCTGTGATGTCCGAGTCTTCGACCCTGCTGGTCTGCCCCAGAAGGACGACGTCCAACACTGCCATCCTAAAGTACAAGAACTGCGGGAATTAAGCAAGTGGAGCGACGGGCATGTATGGATCAGCCCTGAGCAGCATGGCAACTTGGTAAGCCCCCTCAACTGTGATTAAATGTGTACAGAAACATGAACCTAATCCACATCACAGACGGGCATCTTCAAGCAGCAGATTGACTGGATTCCATTATCCTCCGGCTCAGTGCGTCCTACTCAAGGAAGAACCCTGGCCATTGCCCAAGTCAGCGGAGGATCACAGTCTTTCAACGCTGTCAACTCGCTTCGGATACTAGGACGGTGGATGCGCATGTTTGCCATTCCCAACCAGAGCTCGGTGCCAAAGGCATACACGCAGTTCACATCTGAGCCTGAGGGCAGCCGTATGCTTGCCAGCTCAAACCGCAACCGCCTTGTTGATTGCATGGAAGAGCTTGTGAAGTATACCATCGTCATGAGACCCCATTTTGACTTGTTTGGGGATCGATTCAGTGAGCGCGAGGAGCGCAGAGCCAAGGAGACACAAGGGGAAGTGGGAAAGTAGGCTGCATGATATAGAGATTTCTACAGGCCAGTTGCATATTGCTCGAGCCAATCGATCCGGTGTGCACGGGTCTATTTTAATGTAGTTTATTAAACTACGACCTGCCCTTGGTACAGTAATGGATCAGGATACAGTTGAAAAGATAGTACTAAACCCCGCCGGCAGCCGTGGCAAGCTGCTTCCTCACAATATAATCCAACAGCTGACTTTGCATATGCTATAGCCAGATTGTGTTTAATTGAGCAGGCTCTTTAAACTCTCATTTTACAGGCCGATCACTCTCAGTTCGCCGCGGGTTTGACAGCATACACCTGGAAGGAGCCTGGGAAGGTTTAGTTGGCGGCTCAATCAGACCAAGCGTCCGGTGTACTTACCTGCCCATTCGTTAAAGTCTGTGATCCCTAGTCGAGCAGCCAGTGTCTCGGCTTCACTTGCCATCGAACTCGGCTGGTTCTGGCAAGCACACGTGGACGAGTCAGCTCCGCAGCATGACTCCTTTTCCTCCGGCTTGCAGCAATTCTCTTTCGTCTTTGAACTGCAGCAAGATGGTGCCTCCTCTTCCTCTTCGACAGTGTTTATCCCACAACACGATGTCTTGGCCTCGGCGGCGGTACAGTACACATTCAAGTCATTCTTGCTATCCACGATGAGAACATCTGGCAAAGACCAATTAGGCTCCATCATACTCTAATGGGACGATTCGGCTTACCGTTAAAACCTGCATTCTTGAGAAAGGCCTCATAATCGCTGACCTGGCTAGCTCCAGCGATGCACCCGACGTATAGAGCAATGCTCTTCTTCATCTCCTCGGTAAACTCCTTGCGCGCCAGTATGTCGCTGATGGCAACCCGCCCGCCGGGATTGAGCAGTCGGAACATCTCGTTGAATGCAAGCTGTTTCTCCGCTGCAGGGACAAGGTTGATGACACAATTGCTGATGATACAGTCAGCAGTGTTGTCGGGTAGCGGGATAGAGGTGATGGCGCTTTCGATGAACTGAACGTTCGAGGCATTGGTGTGAGCTTTGTTGGCATTGGCCTTGTCGACCATATTCTGTTGTGCATTATTTAATGGATGCTAGACTCGATCTGGATGGCAAGGACTTTCTCACCTTGTTCATGTCCACTCCGATGGCCTTGCCTGTAGGACCGACTCTCTTTGCAGCCGTGAAGACATCGAAGCCAGCACCAGACCCAAGATCAACAACGGTTTCACCCTTTGACAGTCAACAAAACGAAACGACGCGGGACATGGATAGACGCGCCTCTCTCAGTCTCGCGAGTGCAATTGGGTTGCCACAGCTCAAGCCCAGGTTCGCACCCTCGGGGATGCCAGCGAGCTCTTCTTCTGTGTACCCAAACGCTTTCGCAACGGTTTGCTCATACTGACCGGTGCTGCTCTTCGTGATTGAGCCGTATCGCCTATTAACTTGGTCATATATCTCGTTAGACTCCATTGCTAGTAGTAAATTGGTTAGGCCAGGGTAAGGATGGCGTTGGATGAATGCGTTGTGGTGGGGTGATGGCCCTATGTCGTTCGCAAATCTATCTAGATATTATATAGTTCTTGGGAGCGCATCGATAGGAGCGCATCGATATGTCACCGTTGAGAATATCTCGTATGCTAATAAATCAAACATATCCGTCCACCTTTGCGCCTAGGCACCAGCCTGACGTACATGATGGTCTGATGGAAATCATGGACTCCGCCAAAGTAGGCCTTGACCCGTGGCGTCCAATCACGGGGCGTTTGAGACAGTTCGCAAGGAGAGACCTGTAAATGCTGACTAATACGCGAAATCGATATGTCACCGTTTTGAGACGGGCATAAAAATGGGATCCTATTGGTGACATATCGACGATAGGTTGCGACTCATCATGCCTCCGGGACCGCCTTCGACACCACGACCCAGGACCAAACGGGTTTCAGCTCAGCACACACGGGAGCGAGTCCGCAACAATCAGCGTCGGCATCGTGCTCGTCGGAAAGGCTATATCGCAACGCTAGAAGAAAAACTCGGCGAAGCAGAACAAACTATTTCGAGCCTCAGGGATCAGATCGAGGCTCTTCAGGCGGCCTTGACGCGATACCGCCGCTATCAGAATGATCAAAATAGGGCAGATTGTCGCACGCCGCTGCTGCAACAACCTCAAAGTCAGGGTGGCACATCATCGCCACCTCTTGCCGGCACTCATGGCGAAGCCTATCAGCCATCCAACGTTGTCTCTGATACAGATGACCTCGGAGCTTGGAAACTGCCCGCCCCGGCTTCCACAGATCCCCTGGCCTCCGATGGCCAACCTGGATCGGAAGTCAACGCCCTCATCTTTCCACCTGCTGAAAGTCTTCAGGCGCTTATCTCTATAGCTCAGTCATCTGAGCCTGTCACCGGACCTCTGCTGGCTATAGGATCTGCCTCAACATCAAGCCCACGCTCTGCACCCGAGCTTACTTTCACAGCTGCAAGCTACCAGGCTGTCGCTGAGGCCGGAAGTCTACTATCTGAAACAGTAATACCAGACCAGATGTTGGTCCCAACAACACCCTGCTGCTCCAGTGACCCCTCATTTGGTGCACAACTAACTGCCGACACAATAAATCGAATGGCCCTCGTTCCGAGTCAGGAGACCCCGCTCCTAATGCCTACATACATGCTCGAATCAGCAATGGAAGCCTACTACCAAGAAAAAGCTTACAGCGAGTCCACAATGCTTTGCTCCGAGGCATATATTCTCATCGCGCAACAGAACTTCAAGGGTATGAGCCAGGGAGACGTGGCTACATGGCTATGGAACGGCTTTCGCCGCTCACTTCAACCGGGGGGGGGATGCCGCGTTAATACGGATATGCTATTCAGCCTTCTGGCATTCATCAGCGATACCTGACCCTACGTCCTGCCAAATGTGATAGCTCTACATCAGATTTTTCAACAAGACATAACTTTGTGCACTGCATGGCTGCTTGTGGACTTCTGAGGTTTCAAGGAGAATAGTAGATATAGGGCTGAGACAACATGTTGGAAACTTGACTGACACTGTCAGGCATTTCGACGAGCTAAGCGAAAAGGTATCGCGCGTTAAACAGTCGGTGCATTCCGCCCGCAAGGACCTGCTTCCGCTTTTAGTTCATGCAATAGCAACCCTCGACCTTGATACCGCGTCTTAGAAACTAATGCGTAGGTTGCGTGCAGCTTGTCGTTACATTTTGGCCCCGTTCTTCCTCCAGCTCGACAACGTCCTCGCTCTTGAATACCGTCGTGACGCTCTCAGATATTGAGGCAATCACGGCTCTGGGCAAATTCTGGCATTCACCGCCAGCTTGCTATGATCTCTCCATCGCGGCTAATGTTAAACTCGTTCTACTATGTCGTGATAGTTCTCTCAATCTGTACAGGGTCCTGCCAAGTAAGAGACAACTCGATCAATGGAACCAAGCACCTTCTAATCGAAGTCATTGATTCTCAGTGTTGTTATTCTCCCGCCAGTGGTTTTCCGCCTATGCTTGAATTCGAATTCGAATAATATCTACGAATTCATCCTCCACAATAGAGGATTTTCGACTTCCATGCGCCACATCCGATACACAAAGGTTTTCTCCTAGTTACACGCTTCCCTCAGCCTACATATGAGGCGACTTGTGGATAGGCTCATTCAGTACATCCAATCAGCTAGACCAAGCCTCTGATGAACTAATGAAGTCCAGCAATGCAAATAGCAAACCCGTCTCTATACGGCACCCATCTCCTTCACAGATTGGCCCCCGGAATCCAGGTTCTAGCCATCCCCGAATACTAGAGTCATTCAAGCCTTTACGATTTTGCTGAATGATTGTCAAATAGGCATCCCGGCAGCGGGCTTTCGACTCTCCTGGGCCCGGAGGCGGCAATTTGCCGTAAACGTCGTCTTGGATTTCTGGATATGCCTCTTCTCCGTAGTCGAGAATGGATGCCTGCATCGGTTCAAAGATTGCTTGAGTTGAAATCATAGGAGACAGTTGCCAGGTCAATTCTGAGCTGGAGTGAGGCTGGGAGGTCGGTTGTTGCGTTCCGTCTTTTCCTAGCTGGACCAGGGGTCCTTTCAAATCGTCGATCAGATTCTTTTGGCATTGGCGAAGAAGATCCTCCTGCAACCAGTGGCCACGTGTCAATGTGTCACTCTCTCCGTTGTTGATTGATGGCATCTCGCTCAACGCCTTGGTAGTCTCCATCTGCATCGAGTCACGTCCCGTCTGCGCCCGCTGAAGCTCTTTAGATAACTCATCGACACGTGCTAACGCCTGACTTAGCTGTAGCTGTGTCTCTGCTAGTCGAGACTCGAGCTCCGCGATGTGATCCTTGACTTTCTTGCGGTGGCGACGCTGGTTGTTGCGAAGTCTAGCCGCTTTGTAATCGGCAGGCTTTGCCGACCATTTACTCAGCATGCCAAAACAGAGAAATGAGATTATGCCACGCCGGTGGCAATCATACGAATTACCGAGTAGTAGATGAAGCGGCCGGCATGGAATTCGAACGCTGGAAGATTAAACGCTTTATTAGGAGAAGACTCGATCAATCAAGACATGTCACGCGCACGTAAAGCTTGTGATGACATATCAAAAAATTGCCACTTCGGGTTAGTCCTTCTCAGTAGAGAGTCCAAGGATTAATTATTAAGGCCGTAAGTCCCGATGCTTCCAGTACAAGCGGAGGAATCTGACCCCCGCTATCTACTATCCCTAAATGGGCACCAAAGTTTCAGCTCGTTGGACCCTTCGTGGGATTGCCAAACCTGTAAATGGTAGGCTCCCGGAACTCTGAGGTACGATTCTGAACTAGGCTAACTCTTGTGCTAAACTCTTTGCGCTTGGGATGGCTGGATGAAAGACAGGAGTACGCTAATTGAATGCTCATCTTGGACATCATTGAACAATGCCAATACCCGATATCTAGCCACGAGTATCAATGACAAAGTCTGCCCAATTCACCCTTTGTAAACATCTTGAATGCCAGAATTCAAACTGGCTCCTGGGCCAGATAAGCGTATTCTTCCCAGAACGTTTATCCAAGTACCAACTTGATACGTCCGAAGTATAGACGAGGCGTTGTAGCTTGGACTGCAACACTGTATTGAAGGAATCCTGAGCCTCTGCTGTCACCTCAAGTTTAACCTTCGATGAATGATTATTGAAAACTCGGCTCATCAATCGTATGATGTACTCTACGGAACACTCGATGCCTACTAAGGTAGAGTGACCAGAGGGAAGGGTATTAGGACCGGTGAGCACAAAAAGGTTAGGAAACCCCGAGATACAGACACTGCAGATTTATCAGCATCGTGTTATAACCTTGGGCTGTTCTACCGTTCAACATACCCCATGTAAGCAGATGCATACTTCTCGCTTTGCTGCCAAAGAGCTGGCAGCTCTACCCCTCTCAAGCCAGTGATGTTCATCGGAGTTAGAAGCTGTTGAGTTTCGAAGCCATTGGCAAGTATAAGTACGTCCGCAGGAAAGATATCACCGTTATTTCTTTGCAGCTCACGGGGGCCAACGACGGACAAAGACCGCGTACTGACCAGCGTTACTCTCGGATCATGCAGCGATTGTAGGTATCCGTGATCTAAGACTGGCCGCTTCGCTCCGAAGTCGGAGCATGGTATCAGCATGTGATGATACTTTGGGGCGCTGATCGTCGGATATAGTTGGTCAGGGACGTCTGGACTTGTTGCCGGAGAAATTTACCCAGCCCATTCTGTTTGAAGGCAGGGAAGGCCAGATCGAGTTTAATAGCCAGCCAATATCGCCAAAATCGGTTTGCGAATGGTACACGGCGAAAGGCCCTATCAGCTATAATTAGTGCCGTTGCCATCAACCTCTCTGACTTATCTGAAAGTTTACCATCGTTGCCAGCTATAAACGTGGCTGTTGTATTTGGGAGCGATCCAATGCGGGCTTCTCATAACCTGAACAAGACTTCTGACCGAGGTCCGATCGAGCAGAGACGGGATGAACTGGTTCGCAGAGCAGCCATTGCCGACCACGGCCACGGCTTTGTTGCTAAAATCGAAGGAATGATCCCACCTAGCACTGTGGAAGACCTTTCCGGTGAAGTTTTCGATTCCATCAATCTTATCCTTGCCTTTAGGAACATCACAGAATCCGACGGCGGTGATCAGGAGCCTTGTGTACCTGAGATACATTTGACCGGAGTCAAGGTCGATCAATCTCACACGCCAGTGTAATTCCTCGTCAAGCCATTCTGTCGCGACGCATTCTTGCTTGAGATGGATGTAGTTAGAACAGTCGAACGAGTGGACTACTTGCTGGATATAAGACAAGATCTCCGGCTGAGAGGCGTATGTGGCTGACCAGTCCGGGTTCGGGGCAAAGGAATAGGAGTATAACTGAGATTTTAGTACATTTTCCTTTAGTAGAGGATGTCAGTGGATGTTACCTGAGAAGGTATGTCGCAAGACAGACCAGGATAGGTGTTCTTCGCCCATGTACCTCCTACGTTGCCATTCTTGTCGTACAATTCAATCTTGATAGCTGGAAATTTCTCTCGCAGCTTCACCAAAGCACAAACACCTGTGAGAGTAGGGCATTAATAGAGTGTGTAAAAAAAAAATAAGGTAGCATTTACCTGAAAGCCCAGCACCAATGATTATGACGTCGGTCTGCCCTGCCTCATCCATGGTAAAAACTGAAGAATGCATGCCCATTCAAATGCCTTCGGGATGGAACAATTCCTTCCTTAAATATTTTTACCCGTTGCTGGTTATAAACACCTTCTTACACTAAGATATCGAAAGAGTGGTAAGCTTACCTATTTAAGAAAGCCTACGATGACCAACAGCTGCATAGCGAGCTAGTTTGTTACAACCCCGTCACACAAGAACTCGCCACTGTCCTTGCACGTGACCCTGGGTAAGCAACCAATCATGGAAGGAGCGACACCCTGTATCGCTCCAACCCGCAGGAGCGACTTTTCAACATCGCTCCCGCAAAAAGAGATGTAGTATATAAAGTCGCTCATTTGCACATTTCCTATTTCCACTTGGCTCTCTAGCTTTCAATACAACTTGATTACTCAAGAATACTTCTTGATATTATCAGACGTGATTCGCCACCCTACGCTCAGTACGTTACGCCCCGTTACAACTGCCAACATAAATCTATTCGGTTACGGTTTACTACGCTGGGAACCTTGACCGTCACAGAGTTGCCCTAGTGCCAGCAGGAATTTCCCGATGTTGGTAACGCTGCCTAATAATTGTGGGTCAAGCTTAACATACGTGATAAGCGAGTGGATCAAACAAGCGAGTGGATCACTTTTACCCTATCCCCTCAATTGCCGAAAGGCTCCCGAAAGTACCTTGCCCCACATGACCCCTGTCACATGATAGGTACATGAGGGGAACCTAAAGATGCATCATTAACCATTCTCGCTAAAATCGTCATATAAACTATTTCAAAGTTATCTATGAGTTCTCAATCAATACTAGGCGAGATCCTCAATGCACATGACGACCAAAGCTTCATCAGGGAGGATAACAGCTTCCGGGAGCGTGAGTATGGTTGGTCAGTAGTAATAAAAGGAGGCATCAATTAAGGCGGGGATGGAAGTAGTGTGATGTCGCGATTTGTAACTCAAAATATTGTTGGGACCCCTACCATGGGCTAATTTAGGTAAGGAACGATGTACATTTCATTCTTGCATTTTAATTGGGCAGACATCCCTGGGGTGACCTGGCGGGAGCCTTTCGACAATTGAGGGGATAGTGTAAATCTCACCTAAATCTAAAACAGGTTAAAAAATTTCTAAATAATCTAATTAAAATCTATATATGCTAAGAATATAAAATCAGGTTTATTAAAAAATCTAAATTATCTTAGTAATTCTTTTAGACCTTTAAAATAACTTATTAATAAGTTATTTGAGAATTTCTTATTCGCACTGTTTTTTTATAGCTTTTTATTTTTGAAAAATTAAAGAGATTTTTTAAAAATCTAAGAAAATTATAAGCTTATAGCTATTTTATTTAGATTTATAGAATTACTCTTTTTAGATCTATAGCTATTTTATAAAAGTTTTTAGAAATTTAAGGTTTATGATTTTTAGGTGCACAGTATGGCTGATCCACTCGCTTGTTTGATCCACTCGCTTATCACGTACGTTACTACATAAAGGTACAGAGTAGCGTTCCATGTAAGATTAGACCATAGGATATTTTATACAGTTTCAAGACTTGATGAAGCTAGGCCGGAAATGGCAGGTTTTTGATGCGTCATCAGAGAAGTGTGACGATCGTGGGGTTCCCAAGGGATAAACTGGTCGTGCTGGGTTTATGTTGGCAGAGGGGATGCTGGCACTACCGGTATCTTGAACGGGGCGCAAGTCATATCTGGTAATGTGCTCAAGGTATTGAATGTAACCAAGTTTTATTGATAGCCGAGGTAGCTACTACATAAGAAAGTGCAAATGAGTGTGTACTATATACTTTTTGGTGCTTTCCTGGCTCGTGGTTGTGAGCGTGAGGCTCACTTTCCTCGAGGTGAGGCTCACGCTTCGGAAGGTGAGTCGTTGGGTGGCTCACTCCTTGGCGGGTGAGTGAGGTCTTGGCCACGTGACCCTCAACGTGGGGTCGTGACAAGGAGGAAACATCATCGATACGAACTGTGATCGTGGTGGGGCACGGCAGAGAGTTGTCATATCAACATTTGTGGTAGAAGGTAAAGCGATCGGGTTCATCGGCATATCTCGGGTCATTGCAAAGAAATGAGATGCTCGTACGATCTCGGAGCTGAGCGGTCCCTGGATCGTAGGAATCGTACTTTCCGTAGTCGCGGTTATTGGTTGCAGCGCAGTCTGCGTCTACCGTATCTGCGGGCGGAGTAGGTCTAGGCGGGGTAAATCTAGTAGGGGCCGAAGTCGCCAGTGCTTGACTTGGCACAGATGAAGGAGGATTAGAAAGAGACATGCTTGGAGGCGAGGGGCAATCTTCCATGTCATAAGGATAGGTAGCGATGCTGCGTAATGTGTCGGATGATCGCGGCTGCATCGCACTGTAATTTTGCATGCGAGGCGTATGTGGATCACTGCCACTCTGCAGGGGTTTCCGGAGGCCCAGATTTGGGTCAGTGCCAATAGGCCCCACCAGCGAAAGGTGATCGTCGATCTCGCATTGCGAAACCCCTCGGAACTGGAGGAGGTCATGAAGATGTTTATTCTCCCATACGACGGCTCTAGCCATTCGCCGCGTCTCCATACTGGCCTGAGGGCCTCGACATTCGTAATCCTGGAGCCGCTGTTGAAGCTCTTCAACAAGTTGCCGACGCCGCGCCCGTGAGCGACGCTGGTTATCGCGATTCTGAATCGCAGAGGCTGGAGTCCGGTTCTACGTGAGCCAGCAGGTTAGAAGCTGTCAACCAGCGCAAAACTAGATAGCATACCTTTCTGGGCATGGGAGA
Organism: Fusarium keratoplasticum; assembly: GCF_025433545.1. Taxonomy (NCBI): domain Eukaryota; kingdom Fungi; phylum Ascomycota; class Sordariomycetes; order Hypocreales; family Nectriaceae; genus Fusarium; species Fusarium keratoplasticum. The sequence continues at coordinate 365,570 of NC_070542.1, read as the reverse complement.
TACTTAGATGATGCTCAAGATTTGGAAGTATGCTCATGTAATGCAGAGCGCAGGTGACAGAACGGTGAATAAATTCTTGATGTATGAGGGGTTGAGGATCTGCCCAGCCTTCACCCTGCCCTAAGAGCAACGCCACGATAATGCGTCAGCCCCTCCAGCTGGGCTCCTCTCCAAGTGGTGTATAGACCAAATTGATTGGTTCAAGATTATCCGGTTGTTTGACCCACGAGCAACAAACGCAAAGAATATCTGTCATGCCCCGGCTATAATTGGCTAGAAAGGCCAGGTCTTCGTGACCTCAGGTTTCAGCTGACCCGTGCGCGGAAATGGAGCCACTCCCAGAATTCAAGGAACCATTCCGGGCATGGCTGCTGAGTAATAGCGTCTACATCCGAGGACGAAATTGATTGAACTGAACTGAACCATTCTCATGTCCGTGCCACCGCCTAATTGCTCCACTTGGTGGCATCATATTCTTCGATCCAGTCCGTGTACTCGCGGCCAGCTGTCGCCCAACCCTTAATACCACCTCGAAGAATGACGCTTCGCATCTTTTTGTCACCCTGGTCGGCAAGATAGTCTCTGAACCAGCCAGCGGCTCGGGGTCCACGTCCCTGAGAGGATCCTGCGGGAACGCTCAGCAATCAGTTAGTGAACGGGCTGCTGCGTCAGCTTACCGCAGTACCAGATAATGGTGTGGATGCGAGCTGCCTTGCAGACGCTGTACAGAGTTGGAATAGCCGGATACAGCCTCTTTGCTGGTAGATTGATGGATCCGCGAATTGTTCCACCCTGCCAAACTCACGTCAGCACGGCCCAGCAGCGGCTCGTAGTTCACTGCTCCGATATTTTACCACGGTGTTGAGAGAAAGCAGAACGATCGAGAACTGACCTCATGATCATTGTCGCGCAGGTCGACAAGAAGGAAGTTTGTACCTAGCAGCTCATTGCTCTCTCTGAGTTTCGCAAGCATTTGTTCCCGCGTAAATGACTCAAGCTGTGTGTCTCTCGGCGACGGATACGCAGTATGCCAGGGGACAACAACACCTAGAGGGGGGGTAAGTAGCCTTGCCGGCAAAGTTCTGAAGTGTCGACGACTCGTGATGAAGCCGTTAAGACGGGGTCTCATAGTTAAGAACATTGGCAGTCGGTTGCTCATTGTACCTACTCCCACGTTCTACGGACTGTAGATAGAAGTATCCAGGCCTGTACGCTACAAGGAAATATGAGTGGGCTTTTTCCCATGTGCTCGCAGAAGGGCACTGTCATGCCCCAACTGGTATTGGTACCAGGGAGGAATAAATGGAACCCACCACTCTCACGCCCCTGAGTGACACCTAATGTTAAACCAGGTGGAGGGGATATTGTAAGAAGCCACCAATGAGAACTTAGTCGTGACACGGCTGAGACCCGGCAGGGGGTGTGAGACTAACGAGGGTTGGCTGGACTGGTCATTCCTGCACAGGCTTCATTGACGGTTTCCGCTCCGCAGTGCGCGATGGATTGCTTAACATCCCTAATTGGCGTTGGTGCAGTGGCTGTACTGCATCGACAGAACAATGTCGTAGGTCTATGTAATCACAGTTTGCTCTCTAAAAACCTCCGTGGCTTTCGTGCAATGATAACGCAAACACAAGAATACCGAAACCCTCGTTTAATTCTCAAGAATTGGGCTCCTACGTTGTCCTTACCCTGCATAGCCACCGATGAACTATGGCCAAGGCGAATTCAGGCTATGCCCTCCTCCAGCCAACATCGAGCCACACAAAATCTTGGTCTCCGCAGTCAGCGATGCCGCGCAGCCAGCGTCTCTCGCATTGTCCCACAGCGCCCTCGACTTCGGCGGTTGGCCTGAGAAGTTCGACACCCACGAGAAAAAAATGCGACCTGAACCCTTGCTGTTAATCTCAAATGCAAGTACAAAAAAGAAACAGATGCCTTTTCGCTATGAGGACTGCAGCTGCGGAATGATGGTTGATCTTGTCTCCCAAGTGTTGATAGAGACGATTGCATTTAATGATGGGCTCCTGTTCGTCATGCGGCGGCCAACACCCTTTCATACAATGTGAGTGCCGATTCGAGGTCTGCGCTCAACCGGTTCATGCTGATCCTCTTATGTTCAGTCAACGGCCAAGAATATCCATTCCAGCGTACTTGTCCAGGCTTGTCCAATACTCGAGACCACCTTCCGTACTCATCTTGGTCATACTCTACTTCCTTGACCGAATGAGTGCTATTGGCGAGACGTTTGTATTCGACTCCAGAACTGCACACCGGTTTTTACTGGTGGCCATGGTAGTTGCGTGCAAGGGCCTGTTGGACCAAACCTTGAGTATGCGCGAGTTTGCGAAAATAGGAGGCGTAGGGGTATGGGAACTTTCTTACTTGGAACGCGAATTTCTCTTCAGGAATAACTGGAGGATCGTTGTAGAGGCTGAACTACTAGAAGATTATTACCAAAGCCTCTTAGGTCGGACAAAGCATTGAGCCGTGTAAGACTAAAGTATCTGAAATAATATCAACTCGGGACTTCGAATCTACAGAAGTAGTACATAACCACACAATCGCGATGACTCGAGCGATTCAGTTCTACTTGTTCCTATTGCTGATAGTTAGGAATATTATTTAGGGTAGGGGCACTTCTGAGAGAGAGCATGCCGGAATGTTTGGCGTGCATTCTGACCCAAACGCTAAACAACTGGTTTGAATTGCAATTCGCATGTCACATCGTATCACTAAGGCCGCTCTGACACACGGGCTGTGACCTACGATAGCAGACTTGGTTGAAACAAATCGAGAGGAACACCCCGTCACAGCTGATGAATACGACCCTATCCAATGAAGGATAAAACAAACTAACTTTAGTCATTCATTTAGTTAGAAATCAAGAGCCTCAACGCACATTCAAAATTCCTCGTCAAGTGTGACATCGCGGTTATTCAGCAAAGTAGAGTAATATAATACAAAGCGAGTCGCAGCACGCATTTAACTGACTAGCCCATATTCTGTTAATCCATAATCTCGTGGTCCCATCCCTGAAAAAATGCCCTCGTGATGCTAGGCGACAGCCAGGCGACAGCCAGGAGAATGGGGACAAGATGAAAGGTGCTGTCACGTTCTACTCCGTACAGTGGGAGGCATTGTCACGTTCCAAAAATGTGATGGAGTAGGAGTCGGCAATCCAGTCACCGCTGTGGCCAAAAAGGTCATTGATTTCCTGCCATATACAGAAGTGCAACCACCAACTCATATCTTGAGCTTCCCCGGGGAATTCATCACCAGAGTCGAACGGCAGCTACGGAAACATCTGTTTGGACGTCATCTCGGAACTCTGACGGTGGCTACGGAAGAGCCGGACGCACTTGTTTACAGTTCTGAGAACGTCAACGTAACCACAGATCTCGTCCTTCGCATATTTTTTGACGCTGCTTCCCCTTCACCCCATCCTCTGCGCAATTTCTCTTTCACTGTTTCGTCGGTACTTCGTGCAAAGACGTACTACTCCGCGAAGAGCCTCTCTTGTGCCCCCAAACAGACATTACTGACCGACGACGGTCTCGTACGATTGTACGACGACGTGCTAAAAGTTGGCGAAACAAAGTACCAAAGCCTCAAATGGACGTGGCTGCCCCTGGATGATCAAGTCGAGAACCGGGCGGCACGCCAATCCGATTCCTTATCCCACTTCAACGGTAACATTTCAATCAAGGTTGAACGTTCGGCTTCTAGCAATGAAGTGTTCAGGACCTCTTTCGTGTCTTCCTCGGCAGAGAATGCCTCAGAGGGTAGAGGCGAGAACGGTACATGGGTCACATCTATGCATATCCCCATCAGCTCGGTACAGAGATTGCAGCCGACTTTTTGCAGCAAATTAGTCGCTAGATTTTATTCGATTCTGCTTCGGATACGTATTAATGGTGCCTACGCCGAAAAGATCGATTGCGAGGTCCCACTTCAGGTTGTTCATACGCGCCGCATGCCGGAGGCCAATTTATCTCCTGTGCAGGAAGACGCATCTCCGCATTGCTTGGGACGAGCCGTAATTCTCAGTCAAGGAGATGTAAGTCAGCATGGGAGGCACGCTATACAGTCTCTAACCTGGGTACCGAACAGGAACTGCCAAAATATAGTGCTTCCTGAGTGAGAAGTTTCCTGGGGTCTCTGGAGACAGGAACCAAGTAACATGATGTTCATGTTCACAACTTTTGGTGGTACGTGGAATTCTATCTGTTGAATTGGGCCCTGTACGCAACAAGGGCACGTGGAACCCGAAGGAGGAAATTGGCCCAATTAGGCAAGAAGGAGGGGGAGCTGCGTATATCATAAGTGGCGATGACCTCGGACAGTCAGATTGAACCCAACAAGAACAACACCACAATTGTAGTCATCTTGGTGCCACACGTGCTTTCCGACACTATCAGGTTACAGCAGTCCACCCGCCCGGTACGGTGGCCGGAAGTATATATCCAACCTCTGCTTATGCAAGACGGTAGTTGGCCACTAAGATATCTGCTCAGTCGGCATGTTGCGGGACGCTATCAGTGTATAGGCATCTTTGATCTGAGGGAGGTAAATTCGCCGCTGGCCCGAGCAATCTAACTTTTACAAATACTCCGGCACTGGAGGAGGCGGTAACGTACACATTCAAAATTGTTCATATTATCCGCAATGAGAACATATGGGAAGGGCCAATTAGTCTCCATCATACCTTAGTAGGACAATTCGGCTTAACGTCAAAGCCTGCATTCTTGAGAGATGTATCATACTCGTTGACCGAGCTAGCCCCCCGCAACACACCCGACATAGAGCAATGTTCTTCTTAATCTCAGTAAACATCTTGCGCTAAATGCCCCCAAGGATACCGGACCAAGCGAGAAACAGGGCCAGAACAACGAAGAGCTCCGCAAAGGAACACCGAAGTGCGACAACCTCTCGAAGACCGACCCTACTGCTCTCACGAGTGTCTTCTCGGGTTAGCAGTTGGTCAACCTATGGACGAATAGTCCCCAACTTTCTCGATCATGGATGTGCGCACATCAATCGACAAGTGTTCCTCGATCGAATTCGTCAGCTATTAAAGGTGGACCGTGACACTCGGGTCCTGCCGACAAAAGTTTCGGATGTTGAGGCCCCCTTTGGCGTCATGCTAGAAATGTCACCATACAGTACACTTCGATAAGGAGTCATTTTATTCAATATTCGGATGCAATATATGTGCTATCTGGAGCCGGCAGCCGACAATGTGAGGGCAGTGCGATCAGAGGACGCGCCCCATTCCACCAGTGCGACGTTTTGCCGGATGTAACTATCCGGTTTCACATCTGGCCTGTCGCATAATCCTAACGACATGAACTTAAATAGCTGTGCCCGAACACATGACTGTTCGATTTCTTTTGTTCTTCAGATAATTCTCATCAATCGACTGGTGCCACCAATGATCCCTGCGGAACCAATTGTCCGACTTTTTGTTAAAGATCGAACAGTTCTCCACCAATCAAGCCCCACCCCGCATTCCACGGCCACATGCTTTGACACACTGTGATTCGAGCAACGATCAGGGACCAAGAATTTTTTTTTTAAAATAGAAAAAAAAAATATAATAAGATAAGGAGTTATCGATAAGCCATCCCATCTTTCGTGGCCCTGCATGCGGTCGGATAAACCGTGCGCCAGTCATTCCTGGGGGCAGTGGATGGCATTGTGGCCTTAGGCTAAACCAGGGTGGGTGTCTTATCTCCTGAGTGCGTGTAGACCTCCACTGTGGTTACTGCAGGGGTAGTAGGCCAATCGGAGGGTTTGACAACCGCAGTACCTTCCTCAAGCCTACGTTTTGGTTAAGAATAAAGTATACTCATGATAAGATCTTAGCGATAAGCTGCCCATGACCACCTAAAATCGACGCTAATTGTTAAAGGACTAACACTGGGGCGAGTTACTTTGCGGAGGTCTACACGCACTCAGGATATGGGCAGTGATCAATTTGGGTCAGTGTGCGAGGATGGTTTTCCGATGCGATTGTTGTGTAGAAGTAATGCTCGCGATATTCCCTAACGATCCGCTGTTCTCGCTGCGCACGCATTTTGCGGATTTCATTGGTCAGTTTCCGGATCTTTTCCTCGTCTTCATGGCCAGTACTTGCCTAGTTTCAGCTTCGCGCGTGGTTCAAGCTTGGCGATCTCTGGGTCCGGCGCTAGGTTTGGGGTTCGGGGGTACCGCAAACCTATCTCCTGAGTGCGTGAAGCCCCCCCAATGCGGTCACGACAAGGGTATCAGGCCAATCAGAGTTCTCGTTAAAAGCGATACCTCACTCTCGCCTGTCTTTCGCCCAATGTTTAAGTCGACGTATGTTAAGAACTTAACAGTCACGCTCCCTGAGGTCCCCTATAAAGGGCGCTAGCTGTTAAAGGCATAACACTGGGGCGGGGTACGCCTTGGAGGGCTTCACCCACTCAGGAGATGAGCTCTGAGTCGAGGAACATAGCTGACAAATCTGGCTTGGCCACTATCAATTTAGCCCAAGAAGCCTTGTCAGCGCGATTGGACCTAGCACCTACATCATCACACCCAACGTCGACGCCACAGCATCGACGGCCCGTTGGTTAATCTTCTACAGTCTACACTCTGTTTTCTGTCATCCATACGAATTAGTACGTCCAAACTCGAGGTTCAAGGCAAAATGCCCCGGAAGGTAAGCTGCACAAGTCAACTTGGACAATTGTCACTCACCCTCTACTTTGCAGAACAAAACTGCAGCCTCTGTTGCAGAAAATCGTGAAGCTCAGCGCAGGTCAAGAGCCCGACGGCAAGAGCTGATTGCGGATCTACAGAGTCGATTGGAAGAGTACGAGCGGATGGGCGTAGCAGCCTCTATAGAGATGCAACGCGTTGCTCAGGCCGTCAACGTCCAGAACCAACGCCTGAAGAGCTTGCTTGTCGGCTTCGGGGTCTCGGAAAATGAAATTGAGCGATATCTGTCCTCCCCCGAGGAAGATCATCGGGCATTGAATCCTCGACACCGATGCAACACATGTGGACGTTTATTACTTGGAATAACGCAAACGAGAGTCATGCCGATGGACGATCCGTCCCAGAGCTCCTTTGGGTCTGTATCAAGCATGGCCGGAGATGCGGTGCCGATCCTCGCATCGATCTTGTCAAATCCAACCCTGCCGACATCTGCCGAGCCGCCGATCGAATCGATGCTACAACCCCGAGAAGAAAATAAAGGAGTCTTCATGCTTCAAGCAGAGGATCACGGATTTCACTACCAAATGCATGCAGCAAACGGTCTTGACAACACAACTGCCGACAGTTCCTCAGCCCCAACAGACGCGCTCTCGCCGCTATCCGACTCATCAAATTCCATCATCCGTCATTCTAACCATTCGGAACCCCTAGAAACCTCGTGCGACAAAGCGGCAGAAATACTCGTCGAACTCCACAACCATGCAGATCCATCGTGGGCTCGTTCGGCTCTGGGGTGTCATGGAGATAGCAGCTGCTCTGTCAAGAACACCAAAATCTTTCAGCTCATGGATCATCTCGACTAGGCGCACGTCGACGAGGACGAGGAGTTTTGCTACCTTAAAGAACACTGGAAGCATATTATTATTGCTTGATTCTCAGAGAATTGACGTCAAGAAGACTGCGTGGGTCTAAATAATCTATCTATTGATACTCACAGAAGCATCTTCACACCAGATCCCCGAAGCCGCGTTGTCGATGGAAGTTTGGCTCACCCCTTTACTTCCAACCCCATCTGTTGGCCATCCAGCGAACAGCATACACCAAGCCCACCAACACCGGCACCTCGATGAGCGGGCCAACGGTGGATGCCAAGGCCTGGTCGCTGTTGGGGCCAAAAGTCGCCACCGCTACAGCGATAGCTAACTCGAAGTTGTTGCTCGCAGCGGTAAAACTCTGCGTTACCACCATGGGGAACCGGAAGCCGAGGAGTCTGCTAATCCACAACGTGACGAAGAAGATAAGGACGAAATACACAATTAGTGGTGCAGCGACCCGGACGACCGACACAATCTGGTGAACAACTTGTCGGCCTTGGGATGCGAATAGAACGAGAATGGTGTAGAGCAGGCCGATGAGGGACCAAGGTGCGAGGAACTTGAGAAAGGTCTGCTGATACCAATCTGCTCCAGCGACCTTGCGAAGAATAATTCTCGTGATGACAGCTGCTCCAAGGGGGATGCCCAGGAAGACAGCCACACTTGTGGCAACAATGCTGTAGGATATATCAATCGTACCCGACTCGTGACTGATGACGCGGATGAAGAAGATGGCCAAGGGGGCGAAGAGGACCATCTGGAGTATCGAGTTGATAGCGACGAGGATGGCGCAGTATTCGTCGCTGCCGCCGGCGAGACTGTTCCAAATGAGGACCTGGAAGGAAAGGCGTTATCAGTGCTGCTTGTAAATGTCTGGATGTGACGGGAGAACGAACCATTGCAATGCATCTCCCTAAGCCCACGAGAATAAGACCGGTGCGAAGTTCTGACTTGTCAGGGAGGAAAGCCCAAGCCAGAGAAAGCTAGGAGAGACGTCAATATACCATGGAGAAGGATGTGTGCCGGGCGAGGGAGGCTCACCATAAGGAAGGGAGCGAGAATCCAGTTGACGAAGATGCTAAAACAGATCTGCTTCCACATCTCCCTGTGGGAAAAGAGCTCGTGCAGCGATTCATATTGCACTTTGCAGAGGATCGGATACATCATGACGAGTAAACCGACAGCTTGCGCATGCGTCAGTTTCAAGGATCAAAAGTCCAAGCCTTCGGGGAAAACATACCCATAGGCACCGAAACACCGACAAACTTGCCCTTCTGCAAGGCTGGCCCCGTCTCGGGAACAAAGTTGCCCAAGATGATACCGATGGCCATTGCCAGGAAAATCCACAGGGCTAGGAAGCGATCCAGAAGACCGAGGCCTCTGAAGGCAGACAGCTGTTGCTTCGGCTGCTCATCGGGGCTCCTGTTCCCGGCCGCGGCCTCAGAGTCTTGGTCAGACGGGCCTGCGCGAGGTGAAGCAGGCTTCAGCTCGTGGCTGTCTAACCCTTCCTTCTTCTCCAGTGTCATGTTGAAGGCGGTCGTCTTGCGTGGTAGCTTTAAGGCAATGCGGTGTGTGATTCGTGATTCGTGGCGGTTCTGGGTGACTCGGCAGAGTAGAGGAGTCCAGGAATGCAGATGATCGCTGTGCCTGTCCGCAATCTTTATACGCAAATCATCGCGGTCTTTATGGTGCTCAGGAAACTTACCGAGATCTCGAATTACGAGACAAATTGGAGGTGGCTGGTTATGAATCCTCGCCGAGCCAATCACGATCAGGGTCTGACGGCTCGCGGGAAGAATTTGCTTGATAAGAAGCCCAGTAACTTCTGGGACATGACAGACCCTTTGGGCAGACTGACCAATAAAACCTCGGGAATGACAGGGTCCCGGCAGATGCTATCCCTTTTTCGTTTCCCCTGGCAGCGGTGAATCAAATGTGAACCTCAAACGCGCCTCGGGGCGCGCTTTCCAAGGTTATCGCTAATCATGCTCTGGGTATAACATAGTCCCAAAAATGTCTGAATGAGAGTATCTATTCCCTTGGAGAGTTAAAAATTAGAAGTGCCCTCCCTTTCCCATCCAAGATGTGATGGGCATCCCGAAATCTCTCCTCAGATTAGGTGCTCGTCCTTATCGAAAGCTCGCATTCTAACCCGCACTCAACATCAACTGCATCTGCTGTCTAAGAAGATGGCCTCCACTGATGCTGCCACACCCTGGCATGCTGCCTATCCTCCTCCGCGTAATAAAACCCCCGCGGCCATGACGCGCCATGACGTGCTGGAGATGACCAGGGACAGCAATAATATAGCTGGAAGGAACTACGTTCTCGTTGACCTCCGCAGAATAGATCATGAGGTATCACTCCTTGCTTTTCCAATAACACCCAGGACAGTCGTTAGCAGAGCAGCGACTAACCTTTCCTCCCGTCTAGGGCGGTACCATTCGCGGGTCCATCAATCTGCCGGCACAGAGCCTCTACCCGACCATACCGACGCTGTATAGCCTGTTTGAATCGGCCAGAGTCCAAAAGATCATCTGGTACTGCTGTAGGTCTTGAATTACTGCCTCCAAAACTAGCCGCATACAATGAAAGGACATGCATACTGACTCCTTCTAGCATCCTCTCGGGGCCGAGGTTCTGTTGTTGAATTGCGCAGTGATGCTGGGTGTAATTGATAAAATCAAGGTTATTATTGTTATTGTCATGATGAGAGCTCCCTAGGGGTTTATATCCCATGCGATTCCATCTAGGACTTTCAACTTTCAATCTAGGACTTTGTGATGTGACCCTGAAGTGAGGGGGAAGCTCCCAATTATTCCAACAGGTTCTCGAGCAGCTGGATGGATTAAGGACCATATCGACAACCGAGGCAACAGCGATATGGAGAGCTTGATATTGCTCGAAGGTATCACTGGATGGGTCAAAGCTGGCGGTGAGTTTGTAGAGTGGATTGATGAGTTCGACGTAGCTGTGTGGGAGAGCAAGTAGATCTAATCCGGCGTGGTCGAGTCTTGGTGGTGAGAGAGCAATGAATCTTGGCAGCTTAAAGACCTTCACGCTGGTGGCATTGCGACTTGCTGGATAGGCAGCGTGGTTGACCAACATCCATGCCACAGACTTTGTAGTCCACGGTATTTAACAAAGGCAATTGATAGGGGGGCATGACGAATTGATACGCGGGCATGACCCTTAGGGGGGCATGACTTTTTGTAACACCTGATTGGGCTAAATTTCGTAGACCCATAAATACCTTTGAGAAAAGGCGGTGAAGCCGGCTCTCTTAACAAGTCCAGATCTCTGCAGAAGCAACCGGACCAAGCCGGCCTATTTGAACAGTTCGCATTCGGCCGTCAAAACAAAGTATTATTTTCGATACCTATAGAATAAGGCCAATTCTATTAAGAGCAGCTATCTATATCTCCTCTTACTACTATAGAAGGAAGAATCTCCTCGTCGCTATTAAGCAGCTCCCATTGACTCCTTCGTCTCCGAATGCTAGGTTGCGTCTTCCGTCCGCTGGCACGTCTTCCTGTAGTTCTCCCCGCTCCAAGGATACCCGACTGGCTGCGTATCTGGCGCTGATTTAAGCTACTGGCCTGGCTACTAGCATATTAGCTCGCATCGAGTTCCACTCTGGCCAGAGTCGACCTATTTAGACTACCCGGTGGTCGACCTCGCCTACGCCTTGATGGGCCCTGGCTGGCTGGTTGACTACTCTGCCGATTGCTTGCTCCGATGGCTAGCCTTGCTGGAACAGCCTGTGTGGTATTTTTAGGCCTACCACGGAGAGCAGTGGCAATCTTGGGGTCGAGAATCCGTCGGTATAGATCTCGAGAGGATAGCTCTCGTAGTCGCCACCGTGGATGGACCTCCCACTTAGTGAAGGGTGTGGCAGACCCTAACCTCGAGTAGACCTTATAGCAACAAGGTATACCGAGCTCGACAGAGACCAAACAATCGTCGTTGCAGCCCCCGAGAGGCTCCGGGAACGGATTCTTACCAGTCGGCATCGCTTTGCGAGCTAAGCGATATTACTTATTGATCAGCCCAAGGCCCTTCGATGATATTGCTGTCCGGAGTTCGCCTAGATACTCCGAGCTAGACCCTATATACTCGCGAGCGATGAGTACCTCGTCCGCTGCGCAGGCATTATTAAAGTCCCGCTCTTAGTCCTTCATCATATCCTACATAGCTTCGACAAGTAAATACAGGTGGCTCATACCGTTTAGAAGGTAGCTCTTAATGTTATTGTTGCTTGCTTCTGTGCCAGAGGTGACGCGGATGCCAAAGTTGCGATACTTGCGGATGAAACAGCGTGCCTACTAGGCCCTTACAGGCATATAGGTTCCATGGAGATACCACAGGATAGCCCGCTGGTCATCAAATTCCCTACAGAGGTTTCTCCACGCCTTCTCATGAGCGTCCTCAGTCTCGGCAAACAAGACGAGCTTCCACATCATAAGAACCCCTCGATAGCTATAAGGGATATCCTCAGATATCGGCGCGTAGACTAACTATCGGTCTTTCGGGCTAAGCTCAGCCCATACCTATAGAGTAGACTTATCCTCGTCGCTACTATCGGGACTACTACTACTACGGCCCTTAACCCACTTTTGCTTTGATTTAAGCAGGACGTTCGAATTAATATGGTGGATACAGAGCTGCTGCTATACATCAGGGAACTAATCATTCAGGGCGGCCTTCATCTGATCGTCAAAGTCAGTAACAATAACGTCCGGTTGGCAAATAGAGTACTACTCTGCCAGTTATCGAATACTCTCAGAGAGGAATTAGAACCCCTCCCGTCTCTCATTATCAATCAGACCGAAAGCCGCATTAAAGACAGAACCAAGGCAAGTCTGTCCTATTGCCTGGAATAACGGAAGCTTAAAGCGGTTAGTATTATATGTGTTATCAAAGCTAATGACCTCGGGAAACCGCTTCCACATCTAGAGACAGTAGGAAAAGGTCTAGACAAGGCCAACGAGGCGGCTTAGCTCATCATCCGCCCACTTAACGACATAAGGAACGTCCATCTCATTAAATAGCTTGATCAGTGCTGCAGTGGGAGTGTAGCCATTTAACTTATCTCGATTAATAAGAGCCCGGGCGTTATAGATGTCCCTCTGCGTAAAGGTTAATTCGGGGTATTGCTCTTAGACCATAGCCCGTACGTCACGGGCCCGGATACTAACCCGACGGCTTATCGACTCAATGGTTGCCCTAATGGGTATAATCAGCCGTCTATGGGAAGGGTACGCAGACGGTCTAATACTACGCCCATGGTTATATTGACTGTGTTCTGGGTTTAGGTGTTGTCGTAGGAGCCACTCGCCCTCTTCTAGAGCCTCGGCTATCACCATCCACTTGCATCCGCACTTCCGGGACTTCCGTTACCGAAGACCTGCACCTCTACTAGGCCATGGTTCTCCGCATCTATCACATTAGAAAGAATATCTTATCCTCCGACCGTTATATAAGTAGGCGTTCCGTCAGACAATACCAAAGCCACTCTATTTCGCAAAGGTGTTTATCAAGTCAAATAAAGCTTCGGCTAACGGCGCTGGGTCGCCTAGGATCGGTGGGTTCGGGATCAGGTCGGGGGCAGGGGACAAGGAAATCCAAAGAGGAGAAGATCTAATCTTTTAAGGGGATACTACTTGGGTGGACGGCTCTCGGGGCGGTGAGTAGGGAGGAGGCGATTCAAGCGCATCTGAACTGAGTGGCGAGTAACCCCATTTCTCTCGCCATTGGCGTACTCGCTCGTATGACCGAGCGAGCTCGAGGGTAAGCTTCCGATCCGTCCCAATCACTTCTCATACTAGCTTCAGGGCAGATTAAAACTCGGCCTTTATGGGTGATGATTGCTCCCGTGCTGATTAAGGCGGAGAGGAGGAAGGTAGTAGGTCGGTTTCTAGCCCTGGTATAGGGATTCTGACTCGCTGCTGCCGTCTTCCTTAGGTTAAGAAGTCATTCGAAAGGTGTATCTCGTAATCGAAACGGAGCTCCCATAGTGGCTTATGAAGCCCTTGCGATCTATAGGGCTGTGGAGCGGTTAAAAAGGTCTATAGATAAGATGCGAAGAGATTTTGTCGCATATCAAGCCCTGGCCCCACTAGTGCAGCTGCCTGCAGGGCAGCTGCTACTGCCTAAACAGGCAACACTTTCATTTGTGTATAAAGAGCTGCACGACTCAACGCGTCTTGCCATTGAGTTCTTGCTCCTTAGATAATTCTCATCAATTGACTGGTGCCATCAATGATCCCTGTGGAGCCAATTGTCTGACAGTTATGAGCCCGGTAGCAGCTTAGGCGCTCATCATAGCTGATTCCGACCGTTGCGCAAGATCACTTGCACGACGCCTATTACCACACATCACATAACGGATCCGAGTCCTGCCACAAACCTCAGCCTGCCTGTCGAATCTTTCTTGCTGCCCAGCACCAAGCCTTTCCAAGGATGACAGCCAAGTCCGATGTTACACTCTCCAGACCGTCCGAATGGACTGCTTGGTACGACGATTTCGTCTCAAGGGCTGAGACTTCCAAGATCTTCGACTTTGTCGATATCGATAAGGATGCTCCGATCCTAGAAGAGCCAAAGGAGCCCATTTCCTCCGAAGAAATGCTTGAGCTACTCAACAAGGCCGCTTATGAGGCTTGGACACACGCAAACCAGCAGAACGCTGCGGCCGCCGGACCGAGACCAGAGCCGGCCACAGACCTGACAGATGGTCAGTGGATCCGACTCACTCGTCTCCAGTCAGAATACAAGGTCAAACTTGCGACCTTCGCCAATCGGCAACGTGCCTATGCTGAACTCGCTGTTTGGGTCCGATCAACCGTCGACAAGACCTATCTTGGCAACACGACTTCTAAGTCTGATCTTCGCACTATTGTCCGTGACCTGAAATCAAGCCTTGCACCCTCTGAGGACGAACAAAAGGAGGAAGCACGCTTAAGATACCGTCAGGTCCTGGCCCAGACCAAGAGGGTCAAGCCGGAGGACTGGCTCGTGGCTTGGAATAAGGCCAAGTTAGAAGGCGAGAGACATAAGATCGCTGAGCTTGAAGGACAGTCTGCCCTCAATGATTTCCTCACTGCTGTCTCTGCCTTTGATGCCACTTGGGCAAGCCAGCAGAAGGTTCAGATCATGAACAACAAGAAGTTCGGCCTCAAGATGGATGTCATACTGCGCGCGTTGGGCGAACTGTTCCACGAACAGGTCCGAAGCACCAGAATGACAAGCAAGTTGGCCGACAGCGCGTTTGCCGTCTCTGATGCAGTCCAAAGCCACTGTCCGTGCGGACTGCCGTCGTCCAAACACCGATGGAAGCCCATTGATTGCGCTGCTGTTCAGCTTGCGATTAATGGCGAGTCCAAGGATGGAAGACATGTTAGGTCCAGCCGCGTCAAGGCCTGCAAGGAAGCTCTGAAGCAAGCCAGATGGAAGAGCCTTATGGACACAGTCAAAGGCTCAGCGCCCACCACGAGGACGGACCAACTGGAGGAAACCGGAAGCACCAACACAAACCCACGCAAACACGGCGACTTTGCTGGCTTGACCATCGATGCCAATGGCCTCCCCAGTGGAACCACCGACGCAGTCTTCGCAGCTTTGCGAGAGAAGCATCCTCTTTACAATTCGACGATCTATGACGGTGGAGCAACTACCCATATTGTCAATGACAGGAGTCTGCTGACCGAAATCCGCGAGGCTGGGGAAACCGACTACGTCATGATCGGCGAAGGCTCTTTGAAGGTCGAGGCACGAGGCACGAGGCACCCGAAGGATGGAAAACATACTGGATGGCGAAGACGGAAGAAACACGCGCGCGCTTGTCCTTCTTGACGTTGCATATGTACCGAGATTCCACACGAACATTGTCAGCGCGAGAAGACTTGCAAGGAAAGGGTTATGGCACTGCGGAGTCGACAACACACTCCGAATGGGCACATATGAGGACAACGATATCCTTTGCCGACTCACAGACCACTATGACCTCGACGTAGTCGAATACAAGCCAGTTTCCCGCTCTTACTTCAAGCTTCCGCAATCACTGATCTCCGTGTTCAACGCCTTCCAAGATGTATTCTCCTCCTTCCAAGCGAACAAACCGAGACGACAAAGAATAGCGATTTCAAGGGTTCCGCCTCCGCCGCGGTCGGATTCTTCCGAAATATGGCACCTTCGCTCTTGCCACGCAGGGCCGCAAGCGCTTGAACAACTTGTCTTACAGACCAAGGGAGTCCGGATCAAGGGTCCGACTACTGTTCAATGCACGGCCTGCGGCACAGGCAAGGCGACCGAGATTATCTCCCGCAGGGAATCGTCAGACCGGTCAAGACAACCGTTTTACCGGATCTTCATCGATATCTTCGAGTTCCCTGCGGCATTCAATGGACACCGCTACGTTCTGCTAATCACAGATGAGTTCAGCGGCATGATGTTCTCCTGGTCCTTGGCTTCAAAGACGGAAGCCAGCAAGATCATCAAGGACTTTGAGGCCCGAGTCAAGCGACACACGGGTGCATCGATCTGCAAGATCAGAATCGACAACGAAAGGGCCATCATTAATCTACCTTTTCAAAGGGACTCCGAGTTTCAGATCTGGGCCACAGAGGTAGGAATAGACATCGAACTCCCACCGTCGCACACCAAAGAGCCGACTGGTGGAGCGGAACGACCTGGTGGAATCAATCAGCTACGGATGCGGTGTATGATTGGGCATCTTCCGCAAGATCTCTGGCCAGAATTCTACCGTGCAGCCACTTGGATACACAACATCCTTCCTAGCCGAAGGAACAAGTGGATGTCACCCAAGGAGAAAATGGACCGCTGGTTTCACCAGCACTTTCGATGGTATAGACCGCCAAATGTCGATTTCGATGCAACAAAGGACTTCCGACCAGACTGGCGAGGGATTTATGCGTATGGATGCAAAGCATATCCCTTAAACAGCCGCTATAAGGCCGGGAAAGACATCAATCAATTCAAGCTTGGCCCACGAGCACACGTTAGATATCTCGTTAGCTACCACGCCAGTAATATCTATCATATTTGGGTCCCCAAGCTCAATCAAGTTACCCTGTCCCGAGATGTACGATTCAACAAAGAGGAATTCTTTGATCCAAAGAAGGAGGAACAGCTCGAGACGGAAGCGGTCGTGGAATACAGGCCAACACCGCGTGCATTGGAGCCACTTCCTCAGCGAGACTGGGACACGATCTTAGACGAATTTCTCTATGAGTTCGATGACCACATCTTGGGTTTCAGCCCAGACGGTTCGAACTCGGGGGTGGAAGACGCTAGAGGAACTACAGACAACACGTCACAGCCTATACAGCCTCTATCGCAAAGACTTCTCACACCTCCGGGCGAACCACCAATTCTTCCGACGCCGGACCCAACACCACAGCTGGGCAGTAGGGACGCCTCACTAGCTTCCGGGTCAACCGGCTCGAACACCTCAACACCAGACCCGCCGTTGCCAGCAGACCCGAGCTCACCTGCACAACGGTCTGAGGCTGGTCCAGACAGTGATCTTGACGAATATCATGACACCACGACACGAAGATCTGCTGCGCCACCACCGGATAGCCGATTCGAATACATCGAGCCAAGTCATGACATTTCAAGTTCAACTAAGTCACGCGATCTTAGTCCTGAAGGAGTCACCCGGGACACGATCGTAGTTCAACCGCTAAACCCACGCCGGCGACCTTCCTCAGAAGGCAACAGCATGCAACCGGACAAGCAGCCGTCAGGTGACCAAACAACTCCTGAAGCTCGCGGCACCACGCGCACACGCCGCAGCCAAAAGGAACTCTACGGTGACCAGCCAACTCGCAAGAGCGACCGGACACCAAAGCCAAATCGGAGGTATGATGATAACGTGCACAGCGTTTTCACTACCCTGCTTCCAACCGACCAACATCCAGAGGGAAACCTCGCAACATTTCATAGCGTCTTTCTCGCCGCAGTCTCCAAGACGGCACGAGATCATCGATTTCACCGGGACGACCTTGTACGACTTCCCAAGCGATATCAGGATCTAGAAGACCACCCAATGGGTCCAGAATTCAAAGCAGCCATAAGAAAGGAATTACATGATCTCCTCCGACGAGGAACCTGGAGACTAGTCGAACGCGAAAAAGCTCGTGGACTACCCCTTCCGCTGAAATGGGTGTTCACCTATAAGTTCGATCAAGATGGCTACCTCCAAAGGTGCAAGGCTCGCATCTGTGTCCGTGGGGATCTCCAAGATGATGATGGGGGACTGGAAACTTATGCCGCCACGCTCGCAGCAAAGACCTTCAGGATCATGATGGCAACAGCTGCACGATTCGATCTCGAGATTCGACAATTCGACGTTGGGAACGCATTCCTCTACAGCGACCTCAAGAAGGACCAACCCGTCTACGTTCAGCTTCCTAAGGGATATGTGGAACTTGGTTTCCTGAAGCCAGGGGAAACGTCGACCATGATCGCGGAACTCGACAAGGCCCTCTATGGTCTTCGCGAATCTCCACTTCTCTGGTATAACGAGCTGTCTCAGACGCTCAAGAAAGCAGGGATCGATCGTACGGACGAAGAACCTTGTGTCTTCACTGACGGCAAAATCTTGGTCCTTGTCTATGTTGACGATATCCTGATCCTCAGCCCCCGGCAAGAAAAGAAGGTAGTCGGCGACCTCGTTCAACATCTCCAATCCAAATACAACCTGCGCGAAGAAGAGTTCAAATGGTATCTTGGCATCAGAGTCATCAGGGATCGACCAAATCGGAAGATCTACCTCTGCCAAGACGCTTACGTTGAGAAAATCGCACGAAAATTCAAGCTCTACGATTCAAAACTTCGAGTGCCATCAATCCCAATCACAACAATCCCTCTTGTCAAGTATGACGGACGGGCGTCCAAGGAAGAAATCAAGGCGTATCAGGAACGAGTTGGGTCTTTGATGTATATCGCAGTTATGACCAGGCCGGACATAGCGCATGCAGCAGCCCAGCTTGCAAAGTTCTTGACAAACCCATCGCCTGAACACCTTTCTGCAGCCAACCAGTGCATCCGTTACCTCTACACAACGAGATTCCTTGCCATCGTCTATGATGGGGTGCACGCAGGAGAGGCTCTTGTGATCGCGAGTGATGCGTCATTTGCAGACGACATCGAGACACGACGCTCATCGCAGGGATACGTCATGACACTATTCAACGGACCGGTCGTATGGAAGGCTGGTCTCCAAGACACAGTCACGACTTCTACAACCGAAGCAGAAATCTTGAGCCTAGAGAGAACAGCCAAGGAGAGCTACGCTCTAGACCGCCTGCTCAGGGACATCTCTCTTGATCTTGGACCTCTAAAGATATACTGCGACAATCTTCAGTCGATCCGACTTGTGGTTGAGGAGAACCAGAGAATTACGACGAAGCTGCGACATGTTGACGTCTAGAACATGTGGCTGAAGCAGGAATTCAAGAAAGGTAGATTTTTAGTGGAATATCTCAAGACTGATCAAATGCCAGCAGATGGCTTGACGAAAGCTCTGTCAAGATCGAAGTTTCAGCACTTCCGATCAATGCTGAATTTGGTCGACATCAAGAGGGAGGTGGGCTTAGAAGACAAGGCTATGCAATAGGATGATGGTGATTCTACGGCTAGTTGTGATAGCTTCTAGCAGCGTCGACTTGATCACTCAACGCTGGGGGGTGTGTCGCATATCAAGCCCTGGCCCCACTAGTGCAGCTGCCTGCAGGGCAGCTGCTACTGCCTAAACAGGCAACACTTTCATTTGTGTATAAAGAGCTGCACGACTCAACGCGTCTTGCCATTGAGTTCTTGCTCCTTAGATAATTCTCATCAATTGACTGGTGCCATCAATGATCCCTGTGGAGCCAATTGTCTGACAGCCCGGGATCGGGTGAGACACCAATTGGGCCGTTCACGATCGCGGGGCTGTTCTGCAAGAGAGCTGCACGGGCTCCTCGGTTCAGGTTGGCGGGGGTGTGGATACCCAGGTCAAAGGGATCCGGAGCAGCGGGCGGGTTCGTCGTCGACGATGCCATCGCCGCCGCGTGCGGCTGCGCAACGCGCAGGTTGGGACGTTTGGTGTGCGATTGTTAAGGATTAAGGTGTAGATAAGGCTACTTTCTTAGCACTTGCATGCCAAGAAAGTGTGATTACAAGGGAAGGTGCGTTCCTCGCTAATCTCACGGTGCTATCAGGCACCATAGGGTAAGACACAGCCTGTTGGCGCGACAACGGAGACAACAGAGGGCACAAGCCTTTCGAATTTGCTGTTGTGGCTGATGGTCTCTCGCAGACTAGTCATTGAAGACAATAATAGAAACCTCTCGAGTTAACAAGACCCTCGCATGCCAGCAGCAAGCTGTTATCCTAGCATAGCTCGAACACCAACACAAAGAGCCAGGAACTTGTGAAGGTTGCCGGCGTCTTTGCCGAAGTCGTTGCGGTGAGAGGCGTGAGTCTGAATGGCAGGCTGTCGAAGTTGCTCCATGTGGCCACGGTTGAAGTCTCGGACCTGCTGATTAGTTGGGTAGATGCGTGCAGAATTACCAAAGATAGCAATCTCCTCAGCAGTCAACTTTGACTGCACACGGGAGCAGAGAAATCTCCGATGGTTAGAAGTTGGCTTGCCCTTGCGAAGGCCCTGGGGAGCGTCGCGGAAGGGAGCCTGGGAGTCGCCCTGCTGTCGCACAACTTGCTTAAGCTCGACAGTATGATCAAAAGCGCCATGGACATTGCGGCCGGCAAGGTCCATCTCATTCTGAAGCAAGCCAGAGGCGTAAAGAGGCTTCTTAAACATCGGGGGCAGTTGATAGAAGTCACCAAGCAGAAGAACACTACGACCTCTAAAGTAATCGCCTTGGTTATCCGGGAAGATCTGGCGAAGTCTCTGGTCGATGTAATAGTTAGAAGGTCCGTAGTCCAATCATCGACTTCTCATCGATGATGATGTAGCTGACATCTCTGGGTGAGTTCTGCAAACCGACGAGTTCATTTCCACGTAGATCCTTGAGAGGCGTAATCTGCTTTGAGATGGGAAGGCGTAGCATCGAGTGTAATGTGGCTCCATTGATCGCATTGGCTGCAATGCCGGTTGGGGAGGCTCTAGTGGTACAGCCAGTCTTTCGCGAGTTCAAAGCCACAGAAATCTCATGGTTGAGGTAGGTCTGTCCTGTTCCTCCTTGACCATAGACCTGGAACAACAGAGGTCTCGGATGGATACAATTGGGGCTAATAGTCTGCCCTAGATGGTCTACAAAGAGTTCGGTCGTACACCAGACGCTGCTCAGGATTGAGGGGGTCAACCAATACATCGTCGAGAGAAGTGGCGGCCTATTGAGAGTAATTCTGACGAAGACTAGTCAAGTATTTGCGCTTCTAAACATAGAGCTGGGGAAACTTTCCGATATAGCTATCCCAGTCAAATGCAAGGCCAATGGCTCGGTTGCCAAGCAGGTCGACTGCCTCGGCGTCAGGTTGGTCTTGAGGCATGAGGGCAGTGATCTCCTGCCATGATTGCTCTGGCACCTCGTCTTCCTCATAAGGGTCTTCCTCGAACTCTTCCTCCTCAAGAGGCTCAGAAATACCATCGTAGTAGTCATCTGGGTGGGCACAAGCGTGGACAGCCTTGCAATGGAGGTAAGCATTAATACATGGCTCGAAAGTCTGGTCTTCGACTGTCAGTAGCTCGTCCAAGTTGGTGTGAGGATGGTGTAGCATCAGCTTGACGCGAGCGTAGTCTCCATACTCAGTCCACCCATACCGAGGGAACTAGTTGAGGAGACGGTCGGTGGTCTGGGGAAACTCGCGCCACTTCTGAGGCCGCTTAGAGAAGTCGACTCGAGTCAGGAAGTCGAAGTAGCTGTAATTCTTGAAGCCCTCTGGACGATCAAGATACTTCTGGTAAGTGTTCTTTGCGGAACGCACTGTTTCCTCACCTTTCGCCGGGACGAAATAGGCCTTCCAACGATCACGACGGTCTGGGCAGTTCTTGAACTTTGCTGAAAGTCGAGGTCAAGCAGCAGATGCTGAACTTTCTGGGCAGGCTAGTCTCTCTGCGATCAGCCTGTTCATGAACTTGGCTACAAACCCAACAACTCCACGGTTGGCATTGACCCGGGGCTGAGTCGCCTTGACGATGTCTTTGTAGCCTTCTAACTTTTTCTCTGCTTTGCCGACGTACTTGACAAAATAGTTGATGACTGTAGGCTTGCTTGTGCAGGGAGACGTGTCAATGTTAGCCAACCATGACATAATGAGGCTCGGTTAAAGTTGTTCAACTGGGTGTCATTCCGAGCGCCGTCATAAACGGGATAGTGAGGGTTAAAGTCGCAGGATAAGATGGCCTGAGAGTGAGTAGCACGGGGGAAGTGAAATTGACAGTATGCCTCCTCATACAGACGCCCGTTCTGCAGGCGTTCGAGGCGTTGACAGTATGCCCCGGTTCATACATGACGCTGCACGCGGTTGACAACCACCCCAAGGTCTCTGAACGCCGGGTCAGGGATCACGTTGATGAGTAGGTTGATATCCCGTTGCTAACCAGGCTGCTCGCGGTCGAGATTCATGGCGGTGATATGGGCACCCCAAAAGCGCAGGAAGTCGACGTTCTGCCTTTGATAGATCAAGCGTCGGGGCGTCTTTCAGCCAGAATAGACCGTGAACCTGAGGGCTGTCGTTTGCCTGCCACTCAAGACGGTACCAGAAGTCAGTGACACCAAACTTGGGCTTAATGATATGTCGAACAAAGCTTATAAATCGCATAAAAAAGTAATATGCTGAGATATAGGGTTTTCTTTTAGGCTAGTCCGCGCGATATCTGCCTTGCCGCGGTTGTCAGCAGCTTGCCATTCCGTGTATCGAGACATATGGCGTCGAAGGTCTTCCCAGTGTCGATTAGCAGCTAAAAACGTCCAGAATATACCTGGACATCCAATGCCATGGACGCAAGCCTCAAGCTGGTGGTGACGACGACCCCAGAAGGCCCGGATGCCACGGAGGCTACCAGAGTAGCAGTAAGGGCGGTGGAGATTAAGGAGGAAGATGTAGAGTTTGCTCTTATTTAGCAGAATATTGGCGTCATTACTGCCTAAGCTTCATTCTTCCAAGTAGCTGACAGGACTATATGTGATTAACTAAAGAGTTACCACAGTGAAGAATACCTAGCGGTTCTCCAGCTTGAATTCTGGTTGAGGTCCGTGAGGCTGGGCCCAGTCGTCAGATGTTAGGAGCTGTTTAGAGATGAAAGGAATTGCCAAATGGACCTTGAGGGGACCTTTATGAATCAGTCATGCTATAGACGATAGTTTTCAGCTAGATGCCATGAGCTCCTCGGGTATCTTTCCAGTATACTATGAAGGATGCAATCAGTAACCTGGCCATTGACTGTTTTCCAATGCCACTTGATGAGCTTATCCTTTTCTCCAAATAAATGAAGTTTCTGGTAGAAAAGATAATGTGCTTGGCAGATTATTTCACCGTATCATAAGCACTGGGATGACCCAATAGCCCCATTTCGTCGGCGATGAGGAGCTTTCTCTTATTAAAGTATCCTTTCAGCCAATCAAGGAATATCGTGTCTTGTGTCTGACCAAAGAAGGGCACCTGATTCTGGGGTCGATGCCGTCAGTGATCATCCTCCTACTATTACCCCGTTTTAGGAGGGGGGACATGAGCGGCGAAGAGAGGGGAGCCAGACATCCGGCACGCGAGAATCTGAAGTTGAGTCTTCTAGTTCCACATCATCGGGATATCATATAGAAAATATCCCTACTGCTACTACCGATCAAGTTTCAACTAATGGCATTAAGTAAAAAAAGCTTTCTTTAATAAACCTATCCTTACCGCCTATACGCTCTAACCTACTACTAAAACTATAGAACTATAGCAATAGGGGAGTTAATATAATATCGAGCGATCTATAAGTTAAGATTAGGGAGTAAGCGAAGAAAGACGCTAGATTCTGCGTCTTCATAGACTATATATTGTTTATCGCAGTAAATCGTAATTAACTAGGCCTAACTCCCCTGATTAATAAGGCCACCCGCCTTATATAAGATACTACTAAATACTAAATATTAGGGTTAAACAAATTAGGATAGAATTTAATAATTCACTGCCCGCTCTTGTTCTTTCCGGCCTTTTATGCCGCATTTCAAGCCACGATGACGGAAGCAAATATCAAGGCAGGTTCTAGAGGAGCCGGGCTTGTTCCTCTTGACCCAGAAAGTGTGGTCTCAAAGCTTGATGTGCAGCTGCGGACTCCAACACCTATCGAGGAAGAGGCTAGCCATCCCAATTCTTGGGTTTCAAAGACCCCAAAGACCGTCCTTGAGGCTGAATCTCAGTCTGAATACCTTGAAGGACGAATCAGAAGGCACCAAAGTAGCTCCCCAGAGTCTATTCTAAATGCACTAAAGTCTCTTTCTAAAGGAACGAAGGCGGTTATGCATGAGATGGCATTGATGAGGTCTGAGATCCAAGACCTTCGATTGGCAAATGAGACACTAAGCCGGCGCCGGAGGGCAAAAAGGACCCGCCTATAGAAAAGAGGGGCGATGACTCTAGAGGAAGGTAGGAAAGCAATTGGCCAGAAGGATGTTGATGCGCAGGGGGTGGCCGAATCGTCGAGAAGTGGTGGTCAAGGAGGGTCGTGTTACGGCTTGGTCCCCCGTAATAGCGCTGTAAGCCCTATAGGCAGTTGTTGCACCTTCTGTAATTGCTACAATAGCGATTTAATAACCTTAGAGCTAAATAAGAATAATAATACTAAGACTAGGAATATAGCTAAGATAATATATATAATTATAAAGCCTATATAAATAATAAATATAACGTACATGATAAGCGAGCGACGCGGACAAGCGAGCGACGCGCTTTTCCTCCTTATACCTAACATTCACTTAATCAATTGATTTATCAACCATAAAACATATCAGACCCAAATATTGAGGCTAGAACCCTTCTTGCCCTTCAGGCCCTTCAAAATAACCCAAACCTACGTATTAAACCTACTGCAAGGATCTATAAGATCTCTGAGGCAAGATTACGTCGCCGGCAGGATGGCATTCAATCTCGAGGCGATATTATCCCTAACTCACGCCGACTATCTGATCTAGAGGAACAGATTATAGTTCAGTTTATTCTCGACCTAGATTCGCGAGGATTTCCTCCCCGATTGCGTGCTGTGGAAGAAATGGCCAACCGACTGCTTGCCGACCGCGACGCGTCACCCGTCGGCAAGCGCTGGGCTCATAACTTCGTCAGGCGACACGAAGAGGTCAAGACGCGTTTTTTTCGTAAATACGACTACCAGAGAGCTAAATGCGAAGATCCAACCGTTATTCACAACTGGTTTCGGCTTGTGGCGAATACAATCGCGAAGTACGGCATCCAATCAGATGATATCTGGAACTTTGATGAGACTGGCTTTATGATGGGCATGATTATAAGCGGAATGGTTGTTATAGGTATAGAAAGGCGTGGACGACCGAAATCAGTGCAGCCTGGAAACCGAGAATGGATTACGGTCATTTAGGCGATTAACGCGGCCGGCTGGGCGATCCAGCCGTTTATTATCGGTGCGGGCCAATATCACCTCGCCAATTGGTACCGAGACAGTAACCTCCCGGGCGATTGGGCTATTGCAACGACCCAAAATGGCTGGACCGATAACGAGATCGGTCTCGAGTGGCTAAAGCACTTCAACCGGTGTACACGCAATCGATCAATTGGTTCCTATCGTCTTCTGATCCTAGATGGCCACGAAAGTCACCACTCCGTCGACTTTGAGAGATATTGCGAGGAAAATAAGATCATCACGCTTTGTATGCCGCCTCATTCGTCTCATCTGCTTCAGCCCCTTGATGTCGGGTACTTTAACCTGCTCAAGCAGGCTTATGGTCGGGAAATTGAGCGTCTGATCAGATGCTCTATAACCCACGTTTCAAAGACTAAGTTCTTCCCGGCCTTTTATGCCGCATATCAGGCCACCATGACAGAAAGAAATATTAAGTCAGCCTTTAGAGGGGCTGGGCTTGTTCCTCTTAACCCGGAAAGTGTGGTCTTAAAGCTTGATGTGCAGCTACGGACGCCAACGCCTGCCGAGGAAGTAGCTAGCCCCTCGACCCCTTGGGTCTCAAAGACCCCAAAGACTGTCCTCGAGGCCTAATCTCAGTCTGAATACCTCAATAGACGAATTAGAAGGCATCAAAGTAGCTCCCCAGAGTCGATTCTAGGAGCTCTTAAGTCACTTGCTAAGGGAACTACGGCAATAATGCATGAGAATGCCTTATTGAGGGCTGAGGTCCAAGACCTTCGACAGGCAAATGAGATATTAAGCCGGCGGCGGAGGGCAAAAAGGACCCGACTAAAAAGAGGAGGGGTAATGACAGTAAAGGAAGGAAGGCAAGCAATTGATCAGAGGGATACTGAAGCGCAGGTAGTGGCGGAATCGTCGAGAAGTAGTGGTCAAGGAAGGTCGGTCGGACCAGGGGTTCGGCGCTGTGGAGTATGCGGCAAGCCCGGGCATAATGTAAGAACGTGTCAGGTAGTGATTGAGACGTCTGGGGAAGAGTACAGTAGGTAGTTTTAATTGATTAATTGATTTGTTGTGTTTTTATAGTGATTTCTAGTTAAGAGCGTAGTAAAAGCGCGTCGCTCGCTTGTCCGCGTCGCTCGCTTATCATGTACGTTAAGTTTAATTATTATAGCTAATACATAATAAGCGAGTACACCAGACTAGTAAGTACACCAAAAATCTAAACCTTTAAAATAAAAATCACCAGAAAAACACAATAAGTCACCTAATTAATTAAAATTAATCGCTATAGTCTTCTTCAGATATTTCCACAACTATCTAACATATTCTTGCATTATGTCCTGTCTTTCCGCATCCTCCACAGCGCCTTTCCCTCGGTCTCGCTAACCCTCCTTAACCACCACCTCTCGACGATTCGCCCTCTACCTGCCCATCTACACTAATCTAATCAATTACTCCCCTTACTTCCCCTACTATCATCACTCCTCCTTTTTATAATCAGGTCCTTTTTGCCCTCCGGCGTCGACTTAGTAGGTCATTTGCCTATTAAAGGTCGCGGTTCTCTGCCCTCAATAAGGCATTCTCATACATCATTGCCTTTATTCCCTTAGAAAGAGACTTTAATGCCTCCAGAATTGACTCTAGAGAGCTACTTTTATGCCTTCTAATTCGTCCTTCAAGGTATTCAGACTAAGATTCGGCCTCAAGGACGGTCTTTGGCGTCTTTAAAACCCATATGGTAGGGGGGCCAGCCTCCTCCTCAACCGGCGTCGGGGTCCATAGCTACACATCAAGCTTCGAAATCACGCTTTCCGCGTCAAGTAGAACAAGCCCGGCCCCTCTAAAAGCCGCCTTGATGTCTTTCTCTGTCATAGTGGCCTAGAATGCGGCGTAAAAGGCGGGAAAGAACTCAGTCTTAGAAACGTGGGTTATCGAGCATCGGATCAGATGCTCGATTTCTCGACCATATGCCTTCTTGAGTAGGCTAAAGTACCCGACATCAAGGGGCTAAAGCAGGTGAGACGAATAAGGCGGCATACAGAGTGTAACAATCTTGTTTGCCTAGCAATATTTCTCAAACTCGAGAGAATAGTGACTTTCGTGACCATCGAGGATCAGAAGACGATAGCGACCAACTAATCGCGTCTCTGTGCACCGGTCAAAGTGCTTCAGCCACTCAAGCCCTAGCTCATTATCGGTCCAGCCATTGGGAGACGTTGCAATAGCCCAGTCGTCCGGGAGGTTACTGTCTCGGTACCAGTTAGCGAGGTAATATTGGCCCGCACCTATGATAAACGGCGGGATCGCTCGGCCTTCCGCATTGATCGTCTGGATGACAGTAATCCATTCCCTATTTCTAGGCAGCACTAATTTCGGTTTTTCACGTCTTTCAGAGCCCGTGACGACTATTCCGCTTATAATGACGCCCATTAGAAAGCCAACCTCATCAAAGTTATAGATATCGGCAAGGTCAATACCATATTTCGCGATTATATTCTCCACGAGCTTAAACCACTTTCGAATCTCGGCTAGATCTTCGCATTTGGCCCTCTGGTAGTCATATCTACGAAAAAAAAACGCGTCTTGAGCTCATCGTGTCGCTTGACGAAGTTAGAAGCCCAGCGCTTGCCGACGGGTGATGCGTTCCAGTCGGCGAGCAGTCGGTTGGCCATTTCTTCTACACCGCGGAGTCGCGGGGGAAATCCTCGCGAATCCAAGTCAAGAATAAACTGAACTATGGTCTGTTCCTCTAGATCAGATAGTTTCCGTGATTTAGGGGTAGTATCATGTCGAGACTATATGCCCTTATGGCAACGCCATAATCTCATAGGATCAACTTTATAGATCTTTGCGGCGCGTCAGAGAGATAATTTTCGGTCATTTTGAATGGCGCGAAGGGCGAGGATGATATTAGCTTCATTATTAAACTCAGGCATATTGGGTGGTTAAGAATCAATCCACGAAGCGGACGTGTTGTAGGTTGAGGGATTTTTGTAACACTCGCTTGTTTGTAACACTCGCTTAACGTACTCCACAAGCGAGCCGACCGCACAAGCGAAGCGATCAAAAATCCCTCAACCTCTCCTCTTTTCATTTGATCAATTATTTCTCGACCACGAAATATGTCATAATTAAATAATGAGGCAAATATCATTCTTGCTCTTCAAGCCCTTCAAAATGACCCAAAACTACGTATCCGGCCCGCTGCAAGGATCTATAATGTCCGTTATACTACTCTTCATGGTCGACTTAACGGCATTCCTGCTCGATGCGATATCATACCGAACTCACGTAAACTATCTGATCTAGAGGAACAGATCATTATTTAGTATATTCTCGACCTAGATTTACGCGGGTTTCCCCCCTGACTCCGCGGTGTAGAAGAAATGGCCAACCGACTGCTCGCCGACCGCGATGCATCACCTGTCGGAAAGAACTGGGCTTCTAACTTTGTCAAGCGATACTAAGAGCTTAAGACGCGTTTTAATCGCAAATACGATTATCAGAGAGCTAAATGCGAAGATCTGACCCTTATTCGCGAATGGTTTGCGCTCGTGAAGAACATAATCGCGAAATATGGCATCAACCTAGCTAATATCTACAACTTTGATGAGACTGGCTTTATGATGGGCCTGATCGCAAGCGGAATGGTTGTCACAGGCGCGGAAAGGCGTGGAAGACCGAAATCAGTCCAGCCTGGAAACCGGGAATGGGTTACAGTCATCCAGGCGATCAATGCGGAAGGCTGGGCGATCCAGCCGTTCATCGTGGTTGCGGGCCAATATCACCTCGCCAGTTGGTACCAAGAAAGCAACCTCCCGGGCGATTGGGCTATTGCCACGACTAAAACTGGCTGGACCGACAACGAGACGGGTCTTGAGTGGCTAAAGCACTTTGATCGGCACACAAAGGCCCGATCAACCGGTGGCTATCGTCTTCTGATCCTCGATGGCCACGAAAGCCACCACTCGACTGACTTCGAGACATATTGCGAGGAAAATAACATTATCACGCTTTGTATGCCGCCTCATTCATCTCATCTGCTCCAGCCTCTTGACGTCGGGTGCTTTGGACCGCTCAAAAAGGCCTACGGTCTGCAAATAGAGCATCTGATGAGATGCTCTATAACCCACATTTCCAAGACTGACTTCTTTCCGGCCTTTTATGCTGCCCACGAAGCCGCTATGACAGAAAGCAATATCAAGGGGGGTTTTAGAGGAGCCGGGCTTGTTCCTTTAGACCCAGAAAGTGTCATATCAAAGCTTAATATGCAGCTACGGACTCCAACACCTGTTGAGGAGGAAGCGAGCCTCCCCAACCCTTAGGTCTCAAAGACGCCAAAGACCGTCCTTGAGGCTGGCTCTCAGTCTGAATACCTCAAAAGACGAATTAGAAGGCACCAGAGCAGCTCCCCGGCATCTATTCTTGAGGCACTTGAGTCATTTTCTAAGGGAACGAAGGCAATAATGCATCAGATGGCATTATTAAAGTCTGAGAACCAGATCCTTCGACAGTCAAATGAGGCCCTTAGCAAGCGGCGCAGAGCAAAAAGAACCCGCCTGCAAAATAGAGGGAAGATGACTGTAGATGAGGGTAGGGAAGCAATTGATCAGGTAGCTGTTGATACGCAGGGAGTGGCCGAATCGTCGAGAAGTAGTGGTCAAGGAGAGTCGGCTCGATCGAAGGAAAGGCGTTGTGGAACATGCGGCAAGACGGGTCATAACGTAAGAACATGTCAGATAGTTGTTGCGATGTCTGGAGAAGAGTATAATGATTGATTTTAATTAATCAGAGGCTTTATTGTGTTTTTATTTGATGATTTTTATTGATGGTTATGATTTTTGATCGCTTCGCTTGTGCGGTCGGCTCGCTTGTGGAGTACGTTATTCTTATCCCCTTTATTACTTATCCTAGATCTAAGACTATAAATATAATAATATATACTAGATATAAGGTAACCCAGAGGCCAGGGCTTAGATATTAGACAAAGGTCCTCTTTTCCTCCTTTATAAGCTTACTTCTCCCACCTAACACATAATATAATAGCTTCTAACTTCTATTATTTCTTATCCCTAAATCTTAAAAATTAATTAGCCTATCCTCTTTTCTTAATAATAATACTAAGTATCTTAGAGATTAAGAATATTTATTTAAGTCACCTTTAATAAGCTATATAAACTACTTATAGTTATTACTATTAATAGAGGCGCTATTTAATTAATTACTCTTTATTACCTATATTACTATAAGCGCTTATTCTTAATCCTAGTATCTAGCTCTTAATAATAGGTTTATTACTTTTTCCGAGTTCTAGCCTTTAGACCTTATATCCTAATAAATAAGCCTAAATAGAACCTAGTAGACCGTAATGCTAGTAAAGCATAATAGAGAATAAAGGAAAGGGTTTAGGCCTCTATTTTATACCCTAGGGTATGAAGGCTTTATTTTCCTAGGGGAATACTTTTAGAAAGAGATTAAGAGCCTCTTATTTTATAACCCAAGGTATAAAGGTTAGACCCTAGCCTTTTAGAAAGCCAGTTAAGTATACTTTATACCCCGGGGTTAAAAGTTCCTACCCTCTTCTCCCTTAGTTTAAAGTATTCTATGAGACTCTAGAGCCATTGGCTTTATACCCTAGGGTATAAATCTTACCTTGCCGGCTCCTTTTATAACCCCTCTACTTGCCTTCTTGCCTTAGCTATTAGCACTACTATACATCACCTTCGCTCGTATTATTCTTAGTCTAACCCAACCTCTCGAAATTGAATTTCAAAAGGTCATTGACTCCCCGTGAGGCAGTTGCAGGAGGGAAGAAAACCCCTCAGTGAGCCTTCCGAGCCGGGAAGTCTATTGTGCAGTGTGGTCATCACGTGAGGCAACCCCAATAAAACTACTCCCTAAGAAAGCGGTGTAGTTACCGCGACCAAACGGCCCCATCAGTGGTACGGAGGATTAAAGCCAGACAGCAAGTGGCGCTCAGACCACAAAGCCCAACATTGATTATTATTTATGCCTCGTGATCTGCCTTGTAGTTCTAGCCGCAGTTGGATCCAAATTTCACATCCATGCAAGCTCACAGCCTCCACATTGGGCGTCTGAATGAATGAAACCTATTACGCCTGGGAAGGTTAACCTCATAGGGACATACATTGGGCGTCAATCTAACAGCTGTCAGCCAAACCCCGCTGACCAGGCATAGCTGTTGAGTAATAGCGGCCGCAACCGAGGAGGACATTGAACTGAACCGTTCTAGTGCGGCTAGATCCTAATTGGCAATGCTACTTTTCTTCGTTCTCCTCAATCTTATCATTTTCTGAGGCTGCGTGCACAGGTCGGCGCTGTGACTGTTATTATTACCACGCAATGTTGAATTGCGGCGTAACGCCGCTCCATGAGCCCGTGGTAGAGAAACTCTCCACGCCTTTCTCGTCCGATTGCAGCGTGGCCTCCGCGGAATCTTGCCTGGCCAATCTTCCAGCCTCAATTGTAGCTCGGGGGCGGTCGTTTCGGCCCGCGAGGGACTTGACCCTCTTTCTTCGGTCGGAGCTCGAGCCCTGGAGGATCGATCGGATCTACGACTACCTGTGGTTCGCTCGAGACCGGCTCATGCAAGCCAGGTCGCTTCATCGGCATGCAGTATCACGGCGACAAATCGTCATCACTGAAAGCCCAAGCGAACACCTGATTTCAGATTACTCGGTCATTTTTGTCAAACCTCTTCCGGGTTATCTCTTGTCGTACGAGTTCTGGGAGCGCCATCTCTCCAGCGACAAAGCTTTACACTCGGCCGCATGTGGTCTTCTCCTCTCCTATACATGGCTGGTGGCATATCGAACGGACTTCGATATCGCAAAAGAATACTCTCTCCTTCCGGAAAGCCTGACCTGGAATGCTTGGACGTCTTTTGTCACCAGTTTTCTAGATCACCTCGAGGTGTCGGAAACCCAGTTAATCAGCCAAAGATATCTATACGGCGAGCTCCGAATGAGTCGTATCAACTACATCTATAAGCTCATCCCGTCGCTTTGGTTCCGTGATAACCCAATGAGAGGATTTATGCCAACGTCTATGTGGAATAAGTCTTTCCTGGAACGCAATATTGCTCGACTTTTGGGTATTTTTGTTTTCTTTTCACTCATCCTCTCGGCTATGCAGGTCGGTCTTGCTACGAGCCAGCTACAGGAGAACGTGAGCTTCGTCAACGCTTCATACGGATTTGTGGTCACCTCCCTATTTATCGTCTTACTATCTGCGGTCATCAGCCTGGTTATTCTTGTATGGCACGTACGATATAAGATTATTCTACCTTGGACTTTGAGTCTCCAAGAGATCAGAGGGCATGATCTCTAGATATGTCAGATATTGTACGGAACGGGGTTTAGTTGGTTTGCGATATAACGCCAGACGGAACCTAGGGTTGGATATGAGCGAAACGGGAGGACTTGCTCGGGGAAGAGGAGTCACTAGATGTGGATGAAGCCAGACAGGTGCCTTGAGGAACGCGCCTTAAGGAATAAAGAGAGGAACGAGCCAAATAATAGAAGGTCTTATGCCTTGAGGAATAAGAAACGAGATAATAAAAGGCTCTTAGGGCCTACCAACAATTCACTGACAATGTTGCCCCCCTACTCTTCTATTAAGGGATTTCCCGATAGGTCGCCTTAGAATAATAAGCCTTTATATAGGTCTATACCTTACGAATGCGGGATAAATAACTAGCCGCCATAGCTAAATAAGACTAAAGCTCTGCTATCTCTTTATAAAGCTTTAGAAGATTATCGCTTGCCTCGCTCTTATCTACCTCTAGCTTTTTCTCTTATTTTATTAAAGAAGTCACTATGATGGTTAGCTAAGAATACCCAGAAAGGAAGATATATATAGGAAGCTACTATGTAGGTACTATTATAAGACTTTCTAGAATAAATATATTCGCTATATCTAGAAGAATCCTTAGATATTAGGCACCGCTTACCTACTTAGAAGCAATAAGTATAAGGTATATTAGCCTCCTCGTTATAAAGCGCAATAAAGTCAGCAAGGGTATATAGCTCGCGGGTTTTACAAGAAGAAGCCTTAGAAATATAACCTAATATTACATTAGCATAGAAAAGAAATTTATAAGTCTAAGTTACCCACCGTGGGAAAAGGCCGCGAGAACTGGTCTTAAGGATAAGAACTAATAGAGGAGAGACCTCGTGTCACGGCTATAATATACGCTAGGCGGGGAAGCCTAGTAGAAAAGATATTACCTAAGCAAAAGCTACCTACCCTAGAGGGACCAACGAGTATAAGACCGACGGCGGTCTAGGGACGACGCGGTCTAGGACCAATAGCGCTCCCTTAAGCCTATTAGTCCCATAAATACTATACTAGTATATAGATATGCTTATTAGCACTTTCTTATATCCTAGCTACCTCAGCTATTAATATAACTTAGTTATACTTAATACCTTTAAGCACATTACTAGACGTGACTCACGCCACGTTTAAGACTACGCGCCTAATCCCCTGCCAACATAAACCTGTTGGAGAAGTGGCATGCATGATGATGTTACACAGGCAGCCACCTCAAGGGAAGATGTCACCCTATGATACCTGAATTGTCAGAACAGCGTTACAGATCTGTTACAGGATCAGCAGGTCTAGTATCTTGGTCTTGCCCCCTCAGATACAAAGACAACGAGGGAGAACGAAGAACAAGGAGGACGAAAAAAAAAGGAACCTCATCAATACACTCAAGATCATCCCAATATCATCTTTCATCATCAGTGACCTAGTGAGGGCGCGCTGTCTGACAAAACCTAGCATAGCTAGGTTTATCCCTTAGAATTACCTAACCGTCATAATAAATACCTACCCCTAGGTTTAGAGGTAGAAGAGAACTTAAAAGAGATATAATTTCTAGGCCTAACCCTTCTAAATACGGGTAGTTTTTACTTAGTAATATAAAGTTACATATATCTCTTTCTTAGAGCCTTAACCCTATTAAAACCTTATTTTTTAAAAAACATTAGCTAATTAAGAAAAAGAACATTAGCTACCTTATAGTTTATTAATATAAAAAATTTCCCTTATATAAAAAAAATATTAATAGCTTAGCTAATATTTTTTATAGATAATAGGGATAGGCAGAAGCATTAGGGTATTTAACTAGGGGTACCCTTCGCTAAGACTCTCTTATGACTTGTCTAAGCTACTTTCTAGACTGTTTTATCTAGAGTTTATAGCTTAAAATATCTTCTTTAGAAATTTCTAGCTATGGAATTTATATTAAGGTTTCTATTTACCTCTCTTATTATAACCCTTTATTAAGATAAAAATATACTATATATATAGAAATATAATTAGTATAACCAGCCTATGGGTATATAAGCGTTTATATATTAATAAAGACTGAAATTATAATATCTCATAAAGCTAGTAAAAGTAAGCGTTTTTAGACATCCCTCGGCTGTTTATATCGCTTCCTCTGGCTTCTGACCGTAGACCACATGCCTATCGTGAAATGTTTAGCAACCTATTCAGATTTTTGACCCGCCTTAGTACTCACATATTACCGTAGGTCAAATTATTAGGGTTCCGGACTGCAGCGCGCATCTGAGCAACAAGGACCTGGACCTCATCAAAGCTCCAGCCCAATATCTGGCCCACTGGGTAGACAGCAAACCCGTCAAGACTTAAGTCAAGGTAGAAACCAGTGAGTTTGCCCAACTGTTTCAGCTTCTTATCCTTAGCCCAGCCACCGTATGGTATCTTGAACTTCCGATGAGTGACCTCAGCAAATCCAGCCTCGCTCGCCCACTGACCCATGCTATTGTCACGGAACATAAAGGTACGTCCCAGCTTATTGCCAGCGTCGTAGAATAGCTGTGCCCACCGCTGAAAGATGCTGAGTGGCACATTAGCTCGATCTCAACGGCAGCGGGCACTCTGGAGGTAGGTATTGCCCAAACTGGGGCTATACGGGAAATACTCACTGCTCCTTGTCAACCTTCACATCTGGGTTGTCGCATCCTAACTCGATATCAGGTTCTAAATGCTGGAACCAGCCGCCCGGCTTGAGGAAGCGGAACATCTGGCGATAGAACTTGGGCCAATCATCAATGGCACCCTGCATGTAGCGAACATGAATGAAGTCGAACGATTCGGGCTCGAAGGTCCAGTCAAGCTGGGCATCATCTATTTGGAAGCTTAGATTTGGTGGCACCCAGTCAGGTTGTGTTGGAGAAATATCAACGCCGATAACCTCGGCGGAGGGATATTCGTCTGCGAAGTCGCTAAGAGGAGTCAGTGAATCATGTCGAATACTAGCAACAAAGATACTTGCATGGCCCAAATACCAGATCCAGTTCCCACGTCAAGAACCCGCTACATTGACACGTTAGTCTATCGCGGTTGCGGCATAGAGACACGGGCGGGTTAGACCTCGGGAGATTCGCGAATTGGTGGGAGGAACAATTTATCATCCAGCATCATTGTTATCCAAGCGTGTCTATGTTTGAGGTGACGATCAGTTTCCATTCTAATCAATTTCGGCAATAATCATAGGTCTTACGCGACTTCAAATCCCTCCAAGTGCTTATCATCGTTTGGGGCCCTAGAATATACATCAGTATGTAGGCACCCAAGGGTGATAACGAGGGATCATGCGCCTATATACCAATACTCGGTGGTCTTCGACGACTGGTACGTTCGGCCTCGGATGGTTCGATACTCGAAGATGCTCGCCGTAACAGAGGCAGTAGACTCATGGTAACTATCGCAATCTTTAGCTTTGACGCACCTGATTAATGAATGAGTGGACAGTGTAGAGGTTACTTTGCCCTCGGGCTGCCTTACCTGTCAGAATCGATGGCTGAGTCGTCGTCGCCGAGACCAACAACACCCGGGTCCTGAAAGGATCGTCAGTTTCGAGCTAATTAAATACATGATCTGGAGTCGACCATGAGGTAAATAATACCGCCTCAATTTGGATCGGTGCCTGGTCAGGAGAGGACATTGCAAGACAGATGGGTGCCTTAATGTTGTATGAAATGAAGTGGAAAGAAGGTGTCCTCGATGTGGTTTAATGAAGTGAGGGGAATTGCATTAGGTGGGCCGGCAAAACTGTCCTTTTATAGACAGCTTAAGAGTCAAGGAGCCCCTCCTGACAAGTGAGCGGTGAGTTCGCTGACACTAGCTGGATGAAGTCTAGTCAATGGTATAATCAGGCCATGTTAAGAGGGGCAACATGATATACCCCATAACCGCCTGCACCCCTTAACCGCTATATTATTAAATCTCCCTAGTAATATCTATACTAGCACTCTAAATAGCTACTGGAGTACCAGCAAGATTTACAAGCCCCACGCCCTCTGTGTTGTTAATCACCTCAATGGCATCTTGCTGCTCAACCGTGTTCAAGTTGGACTGGCTAATCGTGTATCCCAAGAGTGCCTGTACCTGAGGGTCATACTTTTCGACTATCTCCCGGGGGATAGCCAAGAACTGGTTCTCATCTGAAGTGTAGCAGCTCTTGGTCATGTGCATTGAATAGATGATCCGTCTCTCATTCGTCTTGTTCTCACCAGCGCCATGCCAGATGCTCCCAATAATCATGATGGCATCATCGATGTCTATCTCAGCGGTTGAGCACAAGGCAGGGTCGACGGGTGGACGGTCGTCGCCATAGACGTGGGAACCAACAAGCAACTGCGTAGCTCCGTTCTCCCATACACATTTCTACAGTACCTCGATCAGCCTCCCTGTGGCATGCACTGTTTTTCTTTGCATAGGTGTGCTTACCGTGCCGGCAACCAAAAGTCCAAGGAGACTGCTGGCACCGCTGCCTTCGGGATGGATGGGGTGCTGTGGAGTGTCGTCTCGGTGAAGGGGCTGAGCTGCCGAAGGACCCTTTCGGCTGAAGGCCTGGGAGGTCGCCAGAACGGGATCCGAGATACACTTTCGTCGTGTTTCTCCTTTCCAGGGGTACCTTAGGCCCAGATCAGGGACTGGGTTCTGACTGATCCCGGTTATCAGGAAAGACATCCTATCGCATAAAATTAGCGCAGCCACCGTCTTGTACCCAAAACCCCGTCATGTTCATAGCTATTCCTCAACCGGCGATGGCTCTGACCGCCCTGCCCCACGTGCCAGAGGGTCATAGTGAAGTCATCACGGCTGTGATCTTGAGGAGGTAAACACATCGCATTTGAAGCTCAATTTCAACGCTTTGAGACGCAATTTTCGAGAAGAAGAGTATTGTTCCTGCGATTCCCATAGAAAATATACCTAAATCGAAGAGATGCCGCTCTCACGAGCCCGTCGGCAGTCCCGACGAGGTCCTCAATCGCTGCCGGCTACACAAGAGGAATCAGAGATGCCGCCCACCTACCCTCGCGATCCAAGCACGCAGCCGGCCGAGTCACAGCTTCATAATAGTCGGGGCTGGCATTGGACTGACGAGCAGACGTTATACTTCCTTCAGAAGCTCCTGGAGGCTCGTCGAGACGGCGAATTGAATGTGAATAAAGTCATGCCATACCGACGTGTATTGGAGAGCTTTATTCCCGGCTTCCAAGAGAGATGGGGGTCTGATATGTGGGGATATGAGACGTTGAAGAATAAGCTGAGGAATCTAAAGGGATTCTGGCGTGTTTTTCGTGATGCTGCTGACCTCTCGGGCACGGAGTATGACGAAGATACTGGGCGGCTTTATATGAGTCGATCTAACGCCAAGAAGGTCAGGGATAGGAATCCTCATCATGGGAATAAAGTCATTAGCGACGGACTTCTTATCGGTCCTTATATCTCCTTTGATTCATGGGGGGGAGATCTTCTCAGATGACCCGCCGGCAGGTCGTCTTATCACCGCAGCGACAGACGAGCGGGCATGGGGAGGGCACGCAGGAAGTGCGGCAGAAGCTCAAGATTCGGATGCCCTGATGGCCGACGACGATGAAGAAGAAGAAGAAGAAGAGAGGAGGACGAAATTGAAGTCGATATTGAAGAGGAGGCAGGGAATAGACTGAATAGTCTGCCGCAGAGTCAGCCACAGAGTCAACTTCCTAATTCCTTGCAACTTCCCGACTCTCTGCTCGAAGGAGGGGATTCACAACCGATTCCTGCGTCGCCTCGCACGTCTCATACGCCGGCAATAAGGTTAACTCCTTCTTCCACACGCCTGCGAGAGCGGCAACGTACCGCTATCTCTGAGTATCACACACAGACTTCATCATCGTCAAGGAAGAAGTCGAAGGGCCAGGGCACGATCACAGCGGAGGAGTTAAAGGAGCTTCTTCATGAGGATTCTGCGAGGCGCCTTTCCGTCACATTACGGGCAGCCGGGTCAGAGGATCTAGAGAGGGCTGTCAGCAACTGCTTGGAGGTTATTGGAGAAGCATATGGTATACCTTATGCCGTGAGGGCGATCGCGATGTTCAAAGAAGTGAGGAATGCGGTGATATGGAATGCGCTTGGTTCAGTGGAGGTGAAGAAGGCCTGGGTTGAGAGCCAAATTGGCCCGGCAGAATAAGGCTGTGAATAAGGCTATATGGTTACTGTGATTTGAAGATGAAGCTATGTAGTGTTATACCTGCTAAGGGGGCTTTTCCTATATAAATTGACCTTAATTCAGGTGCCTTATTACTGGCTTCAATAGAGCTATCACAGACCTGATTTTGCAGCTTCAAATTACCCCTCACCGCCTTCAGCCTCGCTGCGGCCCCTCTCTCTATTCACTTTCCTCACCTCCTTCACTTTCCTCGCTCTCGCCGCTGCCGCGTATCTCAACAGCTTCCTCGCCTCTATTGCCTCTGTGCCGACGATGATTTCTGGCTTCCTCTTCTCCTTCTTCTCTTCTTATTCCCAATACTTCATTATATCTCTGCCAAGTCGCTCTCGCGATCGCCGTACGTAATCCACGGGATGTCTGAGTCGGCACGAAGTCATCCGCGCGCCTCTTGGCTGCCTCCATCGCTGCCCGAGCGTGAGGGAAGTTATTCAGGTATGTCTGCAGATCAAGATCACGCTCATTAGGCTCGAGGCCGTCTCCTAAGATGAAATTCCACAGACCGGTGACCGCAAGGATAATACGCTGTTGATCCCGAATATCATATTCTGCGGCGCTGTGCCTCACGATCTTGAACTTCCTTTTCACTCGACCAAAGATCTGCTCCACGATGACTCGAAGCTGGGCGTGACGAAGGTTATATATCTCCTTTTTTATTCTGTGGCCGTCGATCAGCAGCTTCCCAGTCTTTTGAGATGGTATCTAGTCCCCGGGAAGGGAATTAGGATGCCTCGACTAGAGCCAAACCCGGCATCAGCTATGAAGAAGCGTGCTGAGGGGATTCGCAGGTCAATAGTCTTTGCAATCCGGATCAGTGAGGAGTCGTTGATAGAACCCTCGGCGCCCACAAGCATATATACGAAGAATCCCTCGAAGTTAACTGCTGTGAGGATATTCTGTGATATGTTGTTTTTCCTAGACCAATATCTCTTCTGATGCTTCCGGGGCACATAGGCAGGTATATGATAACCATCTATAGCTCTAACGGCGCCGTTGAACGCAGTCATTTTCGGGGATAACTCCACGAAAGCCGATAGATCAAGAAGATGACTTGTTAGCTGCATAACAAAGCGTATATGCAGTCGGCGAAGAGGTTCGAGGAGTTTATGGAAGATATTCGAGACGGTTCCTTGGCTGATACAGAAGCGAAAAGCAGTATTCCTCTGCGGCTCCCCATACGCGAAGATCCATAGCAGGATCATCAACTTCTGCTCGAGGGATATCTGCCTACTATCACGAGCAGAAGTATTAATCCTCAACCACCGGCAGAGGTCTCGAAATAGGGCTTGTGGCATACGGAATAGGTGCTTAAACATATCATCATCCCCCTCGAGCAGCCACGAGGCATAGTCTCTTGCAAGATGACGATTAGTACGGGGGCGGCGGCGTCGGCGGCCTCGCCAGCTCGGTCTCTCTTCTCCAATGACTCCAAAGAAGCGTAACAGGATGAGAACCCTGTGGCGGTTGGCGATGACTTCATCTTCTTCTATGAAGTAGCGCAGAAGGTCCTCATTCTCGAGGAGGCCGTCGCCATCGATTAGGTTCATAATTTCCTTATTTTCCTCGTCTTCAACCGACATTATTGA
Source organism: Fusarium keratoplasticum (assembly GCF_025433545.1). Lineage (NCBI taxonomy): Eukaryota > Fungi > Ascomycota > Sordariomycetes > Hypocreales > Nectriaceae > Fusarium > Fusarium keratoplasticum. The sequence goes on along the minus strand of NC_070542.1, from coordinate 325,301 downwards.
CAGTTATCAGGAGTTGTGAATCGCCTCGTTTCACCCCCTCACGAGTGTATCAATTTGAGTCACGAAAATCGGTATGATCTACATCCCCGTTGCCGTCACGGGCAACCCGAAGCTCCCGGCTAGCTTGGTATATGAAGGTGGCGGTGTTTATGTGCAGCTATGCAATTGAGACAGTCAATTCTTATATCCCCCGCTAGAATTGGTGCCAAATTGAGCAAAGCGCGTCCCCTCATTCATTTACACCGAAAACCTGATGACAGGGATCTCCCAGATTGCTGACCCTGATCAGGGCCTTAATGAACTCACGTTAGTTTACCTAGCTATTAGACATGAGAAAGGTGCGAGGGCTGACACACGTCACATCACGTAAGAGTTCCTTGGCTACGTCTCGGTAGAGCGGATGGTTGAGCATCTTGTGAGCGACCGTATAGGACTTGCCGCAGAGGCCGCTAGGGAGGAGAAATGTCAGCGCCCGGGAACGGCGGTTAGGTCAATTCTGCCAGGCCTCATACCTCACAGGAGGATCGTCGGCGTTGAAGAGGGTGCCGTTGTAGCTACCCGTCTTTCCATAGTGTGGCCCAACCTCCCGGTGAATCTGCTTGATATCCTCGAGAGAGAAGAAGTTCTTGATGATCAGACCTCCGTCTCGACGAATGACATTGGAAACCTCCTCGACACTGGCTGTCACTGGCAGCACAGTGATCTCCGGGTTGTTTGCTTGGTGGGGAGGATTGGGCATGATGGTGGCTTGGAACGAGTTCTCTAATGATGATGATGGGAGATGCAACTATGAGGACTGAGGCACTTGAGTAGGCAAAAGCTGCGCGGTGAATTCAACTTGTGTGCAGGATAGCCCAAGTTATATAAGCTAAGGTCAAGATTACAGTTTCAAAGGTGACCGGGCCGCCAACTGGCTAGGCCGTTCTTGGTCCAAATGTGAGCGCGGATTATTTCCCTAATAGGCAATTATGCGATATCATGCCTACCAAACCCCGGACGATGCCGATGCCGTCACGCCTCAATGCTCGTTCTTGTCCATGACATGTTTCTTGGAACCCTCGACTATTTATATCTTGTGGCTTTCGTGGCATTCCTACCGGGTGGAAGGTGTTTATTCATCTTCGATATCCCTTTACCACTTATTCTACACTTGTCACTGCAGCTCGCCATGGTCTCCTACTCGATCCAGAAAGTGCCTGCATCTACCCCAGCCGCCGACCTCGCTGCAATTTTGCGCAAGGACGGTGCCTTGGTGGTTCAGAGGCTCGTGGAGCCCGCCATCTTAGACACTATACACCAGGAGCTCGCCCCAAAAACCATCGGCCCCCTGGTCGCCCTCGCCGCCAAGAGCAAGACCTTCGCTACTGAGCTTCTGACCAACTCGGTGGCTCAGGAGGTCGCGAGCCTCATCCTCACACGTTCGACCGGCTCCTGCTGGGGCCCCGAGAAATCCGTATCTACCAGCATTCACCGGCTGTCAGCGGCGACCTTGTTTTTGCATGGGCCGGGATACGAAGGAGATGATCTAATGCGGGAGGACGAGGCCCACCACGTCAGACATCCAGCTTCACCCGTCGAGGCTGACCTCGGAATTGTCTTCGCTGGCACAGCTCTCAGAGCCGGAGCCGGTGCTAGAAAGGTGATCCTCCTTTCCAACCACTGGGATGATGAGAAGGTGCCACGATCCGAGCTTGCAGAGGACGTGGAATTGGATGCTGGAGATGCCCTGTTCTTGTAAGTCCTTGGAATGACATCACATCCAACCCCCTCCCATGCCAGTGTATATAAACGAAATAAGAAAACACAGCGAGGGAAAACGAACAAGCTAACAGCACTGACATTGGATTCCTCAGCATGGGATCAACATACACTGCCCCCGGCCCGAATACAAGTACCGACAAGTACCTCTTTTCGATCGAGGTCGACTTCTGCGGAGGTTGGTGCCGTAGCCGCGAAAACCAATATCTGGCCGTTCCCAGAGAAATAATCGAGATCTACCCGGAAAAGAGGCAGAGGCTTCTTGGCTGGTACATTAGCAGCCCGTACGGGGGATACGTGGAGATGATGGACCCTCTGGAATGGCTCAAGACGGGCGGTGACCCGGCAAAGTTCAGACCTGGTGATCTTGTCTAGTATAGTGGAATTTGGACAGCCTTAAAAAGCATATATTACGTGCGACTGGCAATATATCGTGTCGATGCTTTCAAACAAATCTCTTTATGATACGCCCCTAGCCACGGTGTTGACGTCAAAGTGCAACAACACGCTGTTTCAAACACGGCACCTATTCCTAACTTCAACTTCAAAGTGGTAAAAGCTTAACCATCAATATCAACTCACTCAAGGTAGTAAACTCAACTATTGCTTTGGTAGACCTTTCATTTCACAGGTCTGACTGTCATTCATGTGAATTTACGCAGCATCTTCTACTCTATATTCAATAAAGGGCTTGATACATTTTCCAATCCATCCCAACTCTTACAAGTCCTGCCCACAATACTCTACTCAGTTCTTGTCTGCAAGAATGAAGATGCCTCAGCAAGTTCCTGGAACGAGGTTGGCTCGTATGACTTTCGAGCATCTATGAACCAGCCCAGGATGCAGAGGATTACAACGGCTCCCCACAGAAGGACAGTGTAGTTCATATTCTCGGCGTTGACAGGGTGTTTCTGTGGAATCTGCAAGAGCTGGTCAGTCACTGGCTCACATACCAACACCGCGCATCTACCACTTATGGCGAACAAAACCAGAGCGATACCAACAAAGAAAATTACGAATGCGTTGATTCCGTAGCCCCATTTTCCAAGGCTGAAACGGGTTTTTGGCAGCTTGTCCCGTCCAAAGATGAGCAAAACTGCCGAGGGAGAGCCAAAACTAAGAAACATAAAGGACACCTCGGCCCCCAGGATGGCATTGAAGCCCTCGGTCGAGAACAGGTAACTGGGGTAATAATTAGTACATACCCCTCTTGAATACCAGATTAAGCAGCAATGGCCACTTACACGAGTCCGAATACAATGCATAGCAATAGACAAAGATGGAGAGAGTAGAGTGGAAGAGTGTTCCGGCCCGACACTTGGGTCAGCCTAGTCGAGATGTTACCAATCATGAAACGAGATAATCTACTTGAAAGGTCATGTTTGCATACTTCCTTGTGAATAGGCCGCCGTCTCGTGCGAGCGCGTAGCCCTGCCTGCTGGCGGCAGTCATGGATCCGAGAGTAGATCCAACGAACCCAATGAGCAAGACCAGGTTGAAGACGATGGCAGCGGCATCACTCTTTAGCCCAAGTCGAACAAGTTCGATGACGGGGACTCTGGAAAGCACCTGTGGTTAGCCAATGCCTTTAGAAGTATAATGCCACGGAGTTTGCCTAGTAGAGGCAAGAAGGGCATACCCTGTGACCGAGTTCTGGATCGCTTCCATGTCTTTGATGGAAAACCCAAGCACGAGAATATAAATGACACCGATCAAGAACTGGCTGCCGATCAAAAAGTACAGAGTGATAGGGACATTTCGCTCAGGCCGTTCAATCTCCTCTGACAGATGGCATGCTGCATCCAAGGCAGCAAAGCCCCCCATGCAGTTTACCAAGCCCAAGGCGACGGCAATCGATGCACTATTGTACCATATTGCATACATCCAATCAGCTACAGTCGTGACGGGGAATAGGGGTTGCGCTTCCCTTGGTTCTCGGAGAGACATACCCGGTTGCATCGATGACATCGCGGAAGACGAAGGATGGGCTGGCCTTGTCGCTGATGGCAAGGAGAGCAATGGAGAACGCGACAAAGGAAGCAATGTTCATAATGACTGCAGTAATCATCAGTTAGTCTGATTGCCTAGGTTTCGACCGGCTGGACCTGAGGCCCTACCAATGACATTCTCAATCCAGGCTACCGCCGACAGCATGAAGCAGTTGATGGCCCATGCAACAACAGACCAAAGGATGTAGAACAGGAAGAGCTGCCATCGCCTTGAGGTGTCAAAGTCAGGATTGCACATGTTGATCAAGGACATGGTCAGGCCGGCAGCGATGGATGCGCAGGCGGCAATGGTGAGGACCCAGCCAAAGAAATTGAGCCAGCCCAACGGGTATCCGGCTTTGCGCCTATGCTTTTCAGGGAGCAAGAACAGGGCATAGTGGTAGGCACCGCCGGCGGTCGGGAAAATTGCCGCGCACTCGGCAAAGGTGGCCATGATGGCGGTGACGCCGATGCAATCGTATTGCGCGTTCTTCCAGGTCATACGATAAGTCTTGGCTTGCTTAGCTATCCTATGGTGGCAGTGCAAACTGATCGGCGGCTCCTCTATCCGACCCTGCTCACTAAACCTTAATTTAAGTAACCAGATACGGCAGATGCGCTAGCTTTACCCCCCTCCCCTATACCTTTGTTTTTTACATTATTATCTGCCGTAAGATGACGTCTCAAGCGATTGCTAAGATGCAGTATCAAGCTAGTATAAGTGTAATTAATAATAAAGAGATTTATTAATTTTATTAATTAATAATCCCTTTTTAAAAAAACATATGTTATATTATAATTTTATAAATTTTCATTTATAAATTTTTAAGTAATATAGTAATGCCCTAGAGATTACTACTACCCTACCTAAAGGTAATATTAACAAAATAAAGAGTATATAAGTTATCGTCGGCCGAAAGCATAGGGATGGTAAACTAGAGATCAAGCTAGGCTGGGCCCCGTACAGACGACAGCTTCAATTGCTTGGTGGTATGCCTGGACAAGAAAAGGTAGTGCCATCCCAGCTGTCCTGGTAAGGACTAAAGGACGGGCAAATTGAAGATCACTGATGCTATCCACAACATGCGGTGCCCAAAGAAGGGTCTTGTTCGCCTTGGTGGGAGGGACCAACTTGTCGATACAGGTCGAAGTAAGCATGTGCAGGAAGAAAAAATCCACGCCTTGCTCATACAAAGTTGAGGGGCCACTGAGGTTTGTGTGATGGGTTTCTCAAGCTTTACACCGTAGACATTTCAGAATGATTGCGCACTGAGGTCCATGATTGACCAACAAGTCTCAAACAACCACCAAGAGACGTGGTATCGGGGGAATGAAAGCGCCAGTGCAATAATCTACTCTAGAGTATTATGGACAAGACCCTGCCTTTGTTCCTCAAGTTCAGCCCCCATGCTTGCGACGTGGAGTTACATGCTCCTATTTCGCATCTGCCAAAATATCGATCAAGGCTTTCTCACTGAGCATAAAGGTCGCGAGAACAGGCACCTCGCCAGGCTGCACTGGGAAAACAGATCCATCAACAACCCGTAGGTTACGAGCGCCTCTAACTCGCAGCTTAGAATCCAGGACTGCCAAAGGATCATCGCCCCTGCCGATCGCGCAAGAACCCGAGGCATGGTGAGAATAGACCTGCGCGCGGAGATAGCGCCTCTGCCACTCATCCGTGCACTCAACGCTCTGAGCACAGGGGCGAAACTCAGTGAAGGTGTTGTTTTCAAGACTGTTAAAGATGGGCCTAACAAAGTTGATGGCTTCAACCATAGAATCGAGGTCCTTATCATTACCCTCTCGAAAGAAGCCCAGGTAGATCTCTGGCGTATCTCGGGGGTCGCGAGACCGGAGCTTGACGGTGCCATTGGCATTTCGAGGATGGAGCTGCATGAAGCCGCATTCGAATTCGTTCTCGTTGTAGCCAGGCATACCAGGGAAGAAACCGATAAAATTCATACTTCCGCAATAGAAGTGGATATCGCGCGTTCGCAAGGCCTGCGACGTGGTATAAAACATATCCCAGAACCCTGCGATGTTATTCGCAAAAGTCCCGTAAAGAACAGCCTCGTAGTTATCGTGGATTCCGCTGCCAACTCCCGGTAAATCAAGAACCACCGGGATATCGAACTGCTTCAGCTCCTCGGCCGGACCGACGCCACTCAGCTTCAGAATCTGAGGGGTGTTGAAGACGCCGGCCGCAATGATGACTTCTCTTGTCGCAAATGCTCTACCAGGAGTGCCTTCAAAGTCTGGATCATGTCTCGGATCCGCTGAGTAGAGGCTTTGGCCTTGCAAGTACTCGACACCGATAGCTGTAGGCTTTTTCTCTTCCTCTCCCTTCTTAGAAGAGTGGTTGGCAAAGAGAACCCTTGTGACAAGGGTGTGCTCTTGGACCGTGAGGGGGAAATTCCGAGGATCATTAAGCGTTGCGCGAATCAGCTGGAGTGGGCTCGAGCGGACGCCAAATCGTGAATGGGTAAGAGGAGCATAGACGCCGTCTGTGGTATCCCTTGCAGGATCATCCGTGTTGATATCGCGGCTGAGCAATTCGAATAGCGATAAGCCCGTGGTATTCCCTCCCAGCCTGTCAGAGGCAAGTTGTGCAAGTGATACCAGGTCAGACCTGTCGAGGGCCCAGGAAGGGTCAGCCTGAGAGGTATCGAGATACCCAGTAAATCCATGTGCTGGGGTGCTGCCATTTTCCAGATAATTGCATCTCTCGAGGGTGACAAGATGCTGGCGCCAATTTTCTACCCTCCACGAATCGTCGCCAGTGATCTCGGCAATATCGTTATAATCCACCTGGGCCGGCAAAGAGACGTATGCAGCGTTATGCATAGCACAACCCCCAATAGTTGCCGCACGAGGATAGTAAATACCTAAGCGCTGTGCTCCCTCGGGAGGGTCGAGTCCAACATAGAACGAGCCATTGGCCTGCCTCCAGGTCGTAAACTCGTGCTCGTTCTCAAATTCGGGGACGTCACGGCTGACGAAAAAGTCCCATCTGGTCAGCGGGTCATTGACGGCTAGAGTATTCTCGAAGACCGTGTGCGAGTTTGGATTGTCAATCTGGTCATCGCCAGCGTCGATGAGGAGAACTGAATGGCCAGCCTGTGCTAGTTTTGCAGCCAGGGGCCCTCCACCTGGGCCAGATCCTACCACAATATACTCATAGGTATTATTGCCGTGAGGCCCTTTCGTGGCATCAGCCGTGGTAGCGAGGGCCAGTAAAGCTGCCCAAAGTTTCATCTTGGCTTGAGTCGTTCTTAATGATGCGTCTTTGGGAAACAAATATTGAGAAATCTCACGGTATAACAAAGTTGGGTTGTGATCTGCTCAGTCGGGAACCTCAAGGCACTTTAGGACAAAACCTTCACTTTATATCTATCTGTGTATACGTGACATTACTCGAGGCTCACCTCCGAAACTTGAACACGTGGCAATTCAACCCTGTCCAGCATGGGACTCGTAATCCTCTCCTCGTTCTACATGGGACTGGTCATCTTCGTCGTCATTTCTATCACTGTAGTCGTCAGCCGTTACGGCCAGCGTTCGCTGTGAATGCGTGTTGAGCGTACAAGTTGCAAGGGGTTTGAACATTGTACAATATGCCTGCATCTCACCCCTGCATAGACTGGCATGGCCACAGCGGGCTGCCAATGAGAGGCACCGCTGCTAAGAGGTTGCCAGTGAGGATACCTCTCCTCCGGTGGCCCTGCTGTGACAAAGCGAAGTAGCCTGTTTAACATTTAAACCCCCTGCAGCCTGTAACATTCAGTTTCCGTCTGCAGATCAAGATAACCTTACTAGCCTTAAGCGTGTCGATCTGCCCCCTTTTGGAATGATCAACCCTGGAGAAAAATCGCACTTGACGGAGTTAAACTTCATCTATCTCCGTCGCCGAGGAACCCGAGCCGGAGCCCGGGGTCGACTCGAGCCGTGTATATGGTAGTCCGGCCAAAACAGGTTCACCGCTCATCTAATCTTAAGTTCGAGTTCGGTTTCGCGCTCGCGCTTAGGCTCAAGATCCCGAACTCAAGCTGGGCGCTTGAGACTAGCTGATGCTGTAGATATCACGCAGTGCTCAAAGTTGGTCCGAGGTTTGAAACGGCTAGCTAATGCCGCCATGACCGAACGGAGCCTGGGGTGTGTCCTGCCCTGGTTTCCAATGCAGAAAGTTCTTTGGCCGGGTTGGCTGCTCGGCTCATTGTGGGCTGTTATCTCGATGGCAATAGACCTTGGATGCTTGCGACAAAGGCGACTCTATACCACATGATGGCCTCACAACTACACGATCTTTACCTGTAAAAGGACTCGGCCAATCCACCCCTTGCCGTTAGTGAAACCTACTTTACCACACCATGTTGCTGCATATGCAACCTCCCATACGCCTCAGTCGCGTCGCCGACTGAATCTTCCCCTAGAGCTCAGCAAGACACCGCTGCTGCACCACAGCGGGAACACCTTTGCGTAGAGTCCTAAACAGCCCACTAGCGGTTACTGTTTGAAGATAAATTAGGCTTCGTAGATGGTCCTGACCCAGCGAGTTCACTTCAACAATAAGCTCGGTCAATGTGTCTCATGCAAGTGGGGATAACAACATGGTACACGTATTTGGAAAGGACTCGGATTTGGTAAAATTGCCGCGGGTTCCTCTTCGTAGCCTTCTGCCAAGATCAGCGGTAAAACTTTCAGACTTCCCCAAAAAGGCAGTATACACGACCATGGGGATCGACTCGGAGACACCAGCATGGGGTTTGCGTAACCGTCAGATGCAGCGGGCAGACGAGTGGCTCCCTTCAGCAGTCCAATTGGGATTCAACTTTGTACTTGCGAAACCCAAAATCTATCTCAGCGTCAAAGCATATCCGATACCCGCTCTCCGGCTACTGTGCGGGGCATATGAGATGCAAGTTCTGACGCGCAGTGAGCTTTTCGTACCCCCAATACAGTTTGAGGCAAATGATCTGAAGCCACCATGTCTGACAGCACGGTAGTATTCATCACCTTGTCGGCTATTCTGATCCTACAACCAGCTGAAGCTAGTTTATATATCAAGCTCCGAAGCCAGTCAGCTTTCATCAAAAAATAGCAGTCAACAGAAAGATGCAGCAATCAGCCAAGGCACGCCAAAGGACTACGTCCAACTCATCGCACTGATACAGCGACAAGAATGCTTGCGAACATGGCTACGAATACGTCGAAGCAGGATTATGAATGGCTCGTCATCCTGCGTCATCAAGAGGACGCCTTGAAGGAGACTGGCATACCTGCCTGCCTCTAGTGCAAGTCAAGACAGTCGGACTTTCAAATCGCTTCACCTCATGCTCATCTGAGCCTAGGAAGCATAGATAAAGATTGTTTAGCGAAACCGATATGTAGCTCTACAGTGGTGAGTCAGTGATATTTCTCAGAGAGTGCAGTGACGTGGCTGATTATCACAAATCCAGGTCTTATGCTTCAGAGCCGGCCCCTGACTTGGCTTCTACAAAGTTCAAGTGCGGTCACATGATGCCCAAAACATCATCGCAGGAGGCAGTTGTTCAGCGCCTTCACCATGATGTCTTCTTTCCTGTTTCACGGGATATGGAAAAGGTTGAAATTGATCTATTCTGCAGTGTAATTAGAAAGGCAACTTAATATCCATCCAAAGAACCTCGAACAACATCGACCTTCTCAATCTGGCGATACAACGCCCCCGTCCCGGGTGCCTCTCCTTCAAACATGGGCTCTTCCACACTTGACCAAAAAGACCGCACAGCTTGTGCAGACTTCAGGAACTCGGCTTGCACAGCAGTCTCGTTTAGAGCGCAATAGAGTTGCCCATCCCGTTTCCTCCATTCACCGTTGACAAGCACATGCTTAATATGACCGATGTTAGAGTGAAGAACGACGGCTGTGATAGCATCTTCCCAGCCAAGTAGGCCAGGTGCCGACCCATCAAAGACAGCGATATCGGCCTTGGCGCCCACACGAATGACCCCGAGGTCTGGTCGACGCAGGGCTAGCCCTCCAGCACGAGTCGCAAGGTGAAAAGCTTGTTTGGTAGACATTGGGTTATTGGCCGGAAACTGGAAATCTCTGAGGACTCTCTGGTAGATCTGCTGACGAACAGATTGCAACCAGATCCTAGCCTGAGTTATGATATCTCCACTAGTTGAATAGTGAGTACCCACGCTCAGAGCAGCCTGGTCTTGCACCAGCGAAGGATTAAAGTTATCCTGGCCGTGGTGCATCTCGAACTCGGGAGCCATGGATATATAGTGGTTGAAGCGACGCAGGAGATTGGCGTCAGTCGCGGTGACAGAATTGCCGTGAACGAAAATAACGGGGAATGAGCTGTTAAGTAGGTCGAGCCTCGCCAAAAGTGAAGGACTGTTTTCCAAACCCAGAGGTCCACCGACGAAATGAGTCTGTATAAAAGTGGTGTTTGATGATCTGGTCATCAGTTAGCCTTGAAAACATCCCTCCATGCTAACATGCGCCTTGACTTACCTTGCCAGGTTTATCAGGACCTCAGTGTCCGTGGAGTCCCCCGTATCGAATGTCTCATATGCGAGACCCAATGAGACAAGACCGCCATTTTTGTCGAATTGGCCTGAAAGGTGTTGGTAATGGGCCAGCTGGTCTTCAAAGGCAAAGCCCTCAATTCCTCTTCGTATGTGGTATGCGTGGAAGCTACGTATCCCACTGTCTTCAGTAGCTCGAATCGAGGCGTCAGAGACTGCCTGGGTGAATGCTCCGGAAGCGTTGTCTACAATAGACGTAACGCCCCCGTTCAATGCCTCACATAACCCAGCGAGTTGTGAGTAGTACATGACATCTGGAGTGAACGCTCTTGCAGCCAATGAAAAGCTTGACCAGCGCCCAAGATATTCAGCCAGGCAACTGTCGCCCCCAAGGCTTCTCTGGACGGTTTGCCAGACGTGACGGTGGGTGTCGATGAAGCCAGGGCTGATAATGTCGTTGCCAGCATAGATCACCTCGGTATCAGGAGGTATACTGACATTGCCCTTGGACGAGTCGAATATAGCGGTCACTCTATCGTCTTCGATAAGGACAGAATGATTGCGTTTCACCTGCACCGACTGAGTTTCTTCATCGTACGTGATGACAGCTCCTTGCTCAAACAGGATGGGTTTGGAAAGAGCTCGAAGGACAAAAGTCGCCGCCCAAAAGGCGCTGAGGAGGGAGGTCCGCATGGTAATAGATAATAACCAGGGTCTTGATAGCACATTCAATGTCATCAACGCCTCTACTTCTGGCTTATATACCCTTTGGCAGTCTTCCATGTTTTCACGACCGAGATTCCCGTGGAATAACTTCACATACGCGTACGTGGCTGAGTTGCCCCCTTTCATCTCGGATCTCCTAGATGCCCTAAGTCCGGGCCCCCGATCATACCACCGCCAACCAAGGAAGCCAGATCGTGTGCGTGGTAGACAAGATTTTCGCTTGGACTAGCGTATGCCCAGAGGTAGGGATAGCTAGGTAGGGTAAGGACCAGCGATGCTTCGTAGATATCGCGGATTATGGCGTATTTGTAGATTTCCCCCCTGCCACAAATGCCTAGTTATCCTGATTCCCCAAACCGACACCGTAACGAGTGATGTTATTGATTTCCCTCTACATTTTACGGGTCACCCTTTATACATTTCTGTGGTTTTTGAGATAGTTGAAGCCCGGACCTCGATGTGATAACTGAGCCAGAAGATACTTAATACATTTCATGTGGTTTGTCGTTACCCACAGGCTTAGTAGATGGAGCCCAATGGTAGGTAGTAGTAAGCGGTTGAAGATAAAGGCCGAGTCCCCGAGCGCTAGGAGTTGTGCGTCGCTATATTTTCATTTTCGTTTCTGTCCCTGGCCTGGCTGCGGACTTAAGCAAGTCCTTAACGCCGAACTTCCTCTCCCAGTTAATCGGTACCTAGTTGCCAAGGTCGGTAGTGGCGCTCAGCAACTGCTCCTGCTATCACTTCTGGCTTGGCAAAAAGTTTATTTCAAGTAAGGACCCTTCCAGAGTATGGGTCTAGTCCATGACGTGGCCTGTTACACTGCAGTGTATTAAAGCTATTTCGCCAATTGCCGCTATTGGGAAGAAAGAGCTTTGCTTTATAAGATATTAAAGGTATAGGACCACCCTTAGAGCTATTATACAGGGTCCAATCCGATATAATTCCTATGTTCTTGACCTCTCTAGCCGTGCCATTATAGTCAGCCAGGGAAAGGAAAATAAAATCCTGCTCTAGGCTTGGCACCTTAACAACTAGTTACTTAAACCTTGACGTAGGAAAGCTAAGAGTACTTAATCAACGATTAAGTTTAATTTTCTGCACTTAGGATTGATGCGCTGGCCGAGACGGACTTAAGACCTATTAATCCCGGGCTTTTATGGGTATTACTATAGAAAAACGATGCCCCTTTGATGATGTCGCCATCTTTAATCCCCACTTTACGGGGCGATCAAAATACGCGCATAAGAATAAAGATCTCTGATTTATAGAGAGCCTTCCCTCTGTTGACGAGCTTCGGCAGCATTCCCGCTACCTCTCTCCTTCATCCGAAATACGAGCATCAGTATATAACTATGTCTTTGCCTGATTCCCAAACCATCCTTGTTACGGGCGCCAACGGCTATCTAGCCTTACACGTCATCGATCAACTCGTAAAGAATGGCTACAACGTTCGAGGCTCGGTCAGGTCTAAGAAGGCAGACGAGAAAGTACGATCAACCTTTCCAAATGAATACGGCGGGAAGGTGAAGACATTTTTTGTCAAAGACTTGACAAACCCCGAGGACTTTGCTGGGGCCTTTGAAGACATCACGGGTGTTATCCACGCAGCCAGTCCGGCACCCAGCAATGTGGAGGATGCCGTCCGCGACATGCTGGACCCGGCCATCAAAGGCGCCACCAGTATTCTTGAAGCCGCCAAACGCTACGCCAGCCCTTCGTTCAAGCGCGTTGTTCACACGTCGTCTTTTTCAGCAAATCTTGATATCGCAAAGGGCCCACGCGCTGGCTACGTTTACAAAGATTCAGACTGGAACCCTATAACCCTCGAAGAAGCGGCAAAGCTCAAGGACCCGATATCTCTGTACATCGCGTCAAAGGCACTCTCAGAGAGGGCGGTCTGGGATTGGGTGGCAAAGCAGAATTCCTGTTTCGACGTCGTTTCACTGAACCCATCCAACGTCTTTGGTCCTCATCTCGAGAGTATCGGCACTCTAGACGAGGTCAGGTCGACAGCGAGGCTGCTATGGCAGCTGATCGACGCAAAGGAGATCCCAGAACTCGAGTATGCCGGATGTGTCGACGTACGTGACACAGCCGCCATGCTTGTCGCCGCCTTGGAGGCTCCTGCTGCGGGTGGCCGGAGGTTCTTGTTGGCACATCACTTTGACTGGCAGACTGCGGCTGATCTGGCGAGGGAGGCCCTTCCGGACGAGATCAAGAGGCGGATACCCATTGGCAAACCTGGATCTGGCAGAGACGAAGCGGAGGCCAACATGTACCAAATTGATGGTAGCCGCGCGGCTGACGTTCTTGGGGTTGGCTATCGGCCGCTGTTGGATACTGTCAGAGACACGCTAGTGCAACTTATGGAGGCAGAGAAGTAATTTTTCTTTGCAGCTGCCCTCACGAGTTTGATTCGTAACGTCTGAAGTAGCTTCTTTACAGAAGGAAAACACAACAATATATTACTCTTTGAAAGCTTCTCTTTCAGCCTTGCTTGGGGCAGGTTAGTTATCGCGCCCAACACTGTAGAATGTACTTTGGTTGATGCCTAATCCGACAGAGTCGGGGGACCATGATCCTGTATCTTTCATCTCAAAATTAGACTGAGAGAGCCGCATTTTGACATACCGGTTAGTAGCAGTTGTGCGCAATATGGTTCAGGGACTTCAGTTCTCAATCACGACCATAAAGAACTTCCCTATCATTGCGGCTACTCAACTATCTCAAGTTAGACAGGTTTCTTAGTGAAAGGTAATTCAACCTCATAGCATACCGCAGCTGTATCAAAAATATGAATGGGGGACGCAGAGGTATGGGGCAGCGAAGGGCTCTGTTTAATGGGGTTTAGCAATGCCGTACACGGCCGGTGTGAAAGTCCGGCAGCGGCAGGTACTGATTCACTAACGATACAGGGCTAATTCGACGGCGCCAACTTTATTCATAAGAAGTTTTTGGACGGTTGGTGTGGGGGACTGGGGGTAACCCTTTGCCGTTACGTACGAACGTGGAGGATATCAGAGGCGTTAGGCATCTTCGACATGTGAAATCCCCGCTCGATCTCTCGACGATGCCCAGCCGAACCCAACTTTGCCCATGCCGTGCTCAGAGTCCGGGGCTGAACCACTGCACCTATTTCAACTGTACGATGATGGACCTCTTCGCCTTCCCAGTCGAGGTTAGGCTTAAGATTTATTCACAACTCCTCGTTCACCCTCCACTCATCAACCTTGAGAAGCGGGAATACCCCTTGCCAGCACGGCTGTGGCTAGGAGAAAGTATCGACCTGTGTCCTGCCCTTCTTCGCACCAGTAAGCAAGTTTACGACGAAGCCGTCCCCCTTCTTTACTCCGACAATTGTTTTCACTTTCCAGAGGAGGACAAAGCGACGACAGGATACGCCACAGGCACTACCCTCGCCTTCTTCCTTGGGCAGATCGGGCTCCTAGCAAGACTCCTTCGCCACGTCTGTATTACACTTCCTGACCGATCTTCTTTGTTGGATACTCAGCTTGATGAAGACGATGTTAAGGACCTGGACCTCATACGAGATGTCTGTGTCGGCATAACCACACTGAAGTTATCCCTTCCATTCACCAGTGGCTTCCCTGTCTCCACGGCCTCGTTGGATCTGATCGACATCCGGCTTAAGGCTCTTCCGCTGCTGCGAAATGTGATAGTCGATGTGAGATGGTACGGCGGGGAATCAGTGGAGGCGAGTGACGACGAAGCGGGGGATCTCGGCGGTGTCGACGACTGGGATCATCCAGAGGGTTGTCTAGCGGCAAAGCTACGCGAACGCAGATGGACGGTCCAGGTCACCAAAGTCCCTCCGGTGAAGGAGGTCTGGACCGATCCTGATGGCATGGTCGAGTTCGACAACGAAGACGAATACCATTATTATATGGATAACATATGGAGCCGGCACGAATGGGAGCGGGAGCAGGAGGAGGAAGCTGAATATTACTATCAGAGGCGATTGGCAGGATATGATAAGGGTTACGCAGACGACGGGGGCCCTCCGTGGTATGTAACAAGCCCACTCCTCCCATTGTAAGAGGCTAACGATGTACAGACGAAGCTCGGGCGTCGAAGGAGGCAGAAGGGGTAGTTGCTCGTGCTAAGAGGGCTAGAGGATGGAGACAAGAGGGAGGCGATGGAGGCTTTCGAGACTCATGTATGGGCTAGCCTCGCGAGGTCAGGTTGGGGGGCTTGGAGCGCGCTGCCGCCTCGTAATGCGCCTGTTGAGCAACTCCTCAGCATTACTACTTCGTTTCCGGCCCTAGTACCTCTCCGCCTCTTGCATGGCGATTACGTCGTTGGCTTCCTTGTCGGCATCCGTTTCTGGATTGAAATCCGGTTGCGTCGGCGTCGGCGTCGGCCAGTCGGTGCCGGTCTGCTCTCAGCGTCAAGCGACGGGCGGAGATCGCGAAGGCGTCCGGCGGGCGACTCGAAGTTAGCAGCAGCAGTGACAAAGATTTGAAATCGTACCAGACCTCTGTTTCTACAGTGACCGCACTTTATGCCAACCTCTTCGTACAAAGGACGAACTCATGGAGGGTATGTCGCGTGGCTGTTGCAACAACACATTGCCTCAACGGCAAAATGAATGGTGGTGAAAATGGGTTAGGTGGGTTTCCACCCATCACCAGGGGGCTGACTAGCTCTCAGTGTTCCATGGAGAAAAGGCTCTATAGTCGTAGCTGTAGCCCACCAGGATGATCAAAAACAAAGAAAGCCAAGCTCCATAAGGCTGGAAGTACCCATAATAGGGAAAAGTCTTTCTATCAAGCCCTTGGACCTTGCAGGCGCGATGGTAGCGAATGAATGTGACAGATATCACAATATAGTTCATGATCGCGCCACCAGCGATAGCGAAAGAAGAATACTCAAAGCCCTAGCGGAGCCGCTACTGACTGAGTGAAACGATAGAAAAGGGAACAGCATGGTGATCATAAAGCAGTATATGGGAATACCCTTCTTAGTGCATTTCTTGAGAAAGGTAGGCGCCTGCCCCTGAACGGCAAGACTATAAAGGCATCGTACAGCGCAGTACGTATAAGTATTTCCTGCAGAAAAGATGCTGGTGAATAGTAAAGCATTCACAACATGAGGCAAGACGCCGATGCTCATGTTGGTCATAGCGGTGACGTATGGGGAGGCGGCGGCTATTGCTGAACCTTCGCCGGCGATATGGATGCGTCGCAACTCCGGATCGTTGTAAGGGAGGACAATTCCCACAGCAAGCGCGCTGCCAATGAAGAAGATGCCAAAGCGAAGGTAAATAGTCTTGAAGGCGATCTTGAGGTAAATGCTGGGGTGTTTGGCCTCTGCTGGGATCATCGAGATATAGTCGGGCCCTACGATGATGAAGACTGCAGTAACGAGGGCTCCCAGGAAGCCTTCGAACCGTCCGAGCACTCCGATAGAACTGAAACTCGCAAAAGCTCAAGGGTCACTCCAGTAGTGGAAGCCGTAAGCGTTGCCTTGGGGGTTGCCTCCGACCATTGTGATGAAGGTGAAGGAAAACAGAATGAAAATGAGGATAACCTTGCCCCCTGAGAGCCAGAACTCAGCCTCTCCGAAGATGCCCACGGCCACTGCGTTGAGCAGACTAGATGTTGAGATAGTATTAACAGTTCCGCTCGTTTTTGGGCGCTTATAAGGGTGTTGGGGTTAACTTACCCGTATAAGACGATCACACCTAAGCAGAACCCAGCAGTTGGACCAGCTTCAACGATATTTGGTACCCAGAACGAGACTATGACGTTCAGAGCCACGATCTCGAACGGGATCAAGAGAGCCTCGTAGAAGAAGAAGTTCCGTCCAATCATAAAGCCGAGAGCCTCGCCGACCCAAACGCCAGCGAGCCGGATAAAGCCTCCAGCGATGGGCATGTGAGTGACCATCTCAGCGGCTAAGTTATTGATAAGAGATACAAGACAGCAGTAGAGACAGTAGCAGAGAAGGAGACTCCCTGGCCCGCCTTTAGCTAGGCCTCCGCCAATGCTGATGAAGAGGCCGGTGCCTATGGTTCCTCCAATAGCGATGAGCTGAATATGGCGATTATTCAGGCGGCGATGGAGACCATTTGTATTAATCGAAGTGACCTCGATGGCCTGTTCACAGTGTTCGGCCTCTACATCGGTGACCGTGGCGCTTCCGGTGTGCTCGTAAAAGCTTTTCCCGGAGCTGACAGCCATTGTGCTGAAAGGAAATCCAACAAGTGTCCAAATGGGGCTCTTGTACAATGGGAAATAATAAATAGCGCTTTGGGATCTGGAGAAGTAGTGCGCCTTAAATATGTAACTCTTCAAAAGTGGGACAAAGACCAGGGAACCGTGTGCTTAAATAAAGAAGCGAACTGGTTCTAAACATGGCGAGTCAATGATCTACCAAGACACAAGCGATGCTCCCTTGGAGCTTTCCTCAGCTATACTATCTGACAATTGACTAACACTCAAGAATTCAGCGTGTAGTCGTAATGGGCTAACCCGCATTCACGCCATCCTACTGGGGCCACGGATTCCCAGATGACCATCGTCGCCGGACCGTGCCCACTGAGACGATGGAAGGATGCTTGGTGGGCACGGTCCGACGCGCGCCACGCTTCGGCTCTTTATGAACACCAATAGCCGATCCAGCGCCTTAAGATTGTCTTAAGAGACTGCTCCCGAATGATTAGCGTCAGGTAGTGGCACCATGTTCAAGGTCTCCAAGGCATTGAGAGTAGCTATGCCCCGCGTGCTCCATCTCGGTAAGGCTGCAGGCAAGCCTGGGGAGGTTTACTATCCGTAAGACCCAACCCAACTTCTGAGAGTGATTCAATGACCAATACTGGTTTCTTTGGCAGTCTACATCTCAAGGAGATTAAGAAGCCTGTCCCTGCAGACAATGAGGTCCTCGTCCGACTCAAGGCGGCTGCGCTGAACCACCGCGACCTGTTCGTTCGGCATCATCAGTACCCCGCCATATCTCTCGACCACCCCATGCTATCAGACGGTTATGGAGTTATTACTGAGCTTGGGAGAGGGGTTCCTAATCGCTCTCTCCTCGGGGAAAACGTCCTCCTAACACCTATGCGAGGCTGGATATCAGACCCAGCTGGCCCAGAGGACCCTAAAAAATGGTCTATCACCGGATCAACCCGTCTCTACAATGTGGGCACAGCGCAAGACTATGTTTGCGTTCACCAGGACGAGGTTGTTCCGGCTCCGAAACATCTGTCTGCCGTGGAGGGGGCGGCTCTCCCACTGGTTGGACTCACAGCCTGGCGGGCATTAAGTACCAAGGCTGCTGTTCAGCCAGGACAGAACATCTTAATCACAGGCATCGGAGGTGGCGTTGCTATCACAGCTTTACAGTTCAGCGTGGCTATGGGCGTCAATGTCTTTGTTACCTCTGGTAGCCAGGAAAAGCTCGACAGAGCCAGGAGCTTGGGTGCACAAGGCGGTGCAATTTATAAAGCGGAAAAATGGGAAGCCGGCATTCGCCAGCAACTTCCTTCATCGAGGCCGTACATTGATGCTGTTATCGATGGAGCAGGCGGTGATATCGTTAGCAAAGCTGTAAAGCTTCTCAAGCCTGGTGGTGTCATTGTCCAATATGGCATGACCATTTCTCCAAAAATGAACTGGACTATGCCGGCTGTTCTTCTGAACGCAGAGTTAAAGGGAACCACGATGGGTTCCAGGCAAGAGTTTCGGGACATGGTCGCCTTCGTCGACCGCAAGGGGATCCGACCAGTGATTAGCAGAACAGTCCAAGGGCTGAGCAACCTCAGGGACATCGATCTCCTCTTTGACGAAATGAAAGCTGGACGTCAGATGGGCAAGCTTGTTATCGAGATAGAAGGCCAAAGCAGCCCCCGGATCTAAAATTCTTCAGGCGGTAGATTAAATAATGTGACTTTCATATCTACCATTACTTAATTATATTCGGTTCGTTTCTTTTTAAGAATGGCATGCAGCCTTCGTTTGATCCTGGTTATAGCTTTGATGCTATCATGTTTATACACGCAAAGAAGTATCTTATTGGTCTACCATTGATCCGGGTCATCCACATGTAAGTAGCTTATGAATAACAGTAGTGGCAAACGAACAGGCATTCTTTACTTCTGCATGCTCTGGTAAGTTCTTAGGCTCAGCCAAGCCTTCTCAAGCTAATTTCCCTGAAGCAAAGCTCTACCTACAGTGGGGGGCAATACCGTATGGAGGAAGCTTTCAAAGTCTTTGCCCAAGAAAAAGCAATGAGAACGCCACAAAACGGTGAGTTACCTCGAGTACATTAATCTCACTCGTCACCCCTATAAGCAAACATGAAATAGCGAGCTCTAGTCGCTCTAAGGGAAAGGATCTTCCACTATCTCCCTTGAAGCTATAGAGGTTCTAGAGAGCGGTGCGCTGGAGGAAGCTGACCACGGATGTACCCTGCTTCTGAATCTGGAAAGATGCTTAGAAATGGTATATCTTGATGACCTAATCTAAGATCCATCCCTCTAATTGCTTTATTTGGTTAGACTCCTCATAGAGATACATGCCTGGTATTCAAACATATCGCCCCCCACTATATACAACAGAACCTTTCTATCGCCATGCCATTGCATCACTGCTGCGATAGCAGTTAGGCTCGGGTGCGGATGAGAAGTATGGCGACGCGTTTGCATCGCTCAGCTGAACAACGGGCTTCAGCACCTGAAACTCGCCCCAGTCACCTTTCAAGGTAGACATATAAGATGAGTCTTCTCCAGAGTACTTCGGCATCGCTCGACTCCATGCTTTCAGTACCACATCCAAAAGCTCGAGTACAAAGAGGTCAGGTCCAGTTTCGTCCCAACCAAACTTCTGGTTGCAGCCCTGTACCACCTCTGGTGAGTATAACCCGACCTCAGGGCTTAGATGAAGAGCAGCCGCGGTCATGAGAGAAGCAAACACATGGTAGGAACCGCCTTGGCGTGCACGATCTCTAATGGCCATCATAGTACCGATGGCTCTAATCAAGCCTGTGAGCATATCCGGCACAGGCAGAGCGGGTAGCACATATATCCCGTCTTTGTAGCCCAAGCTTCGTCCAGTGACGTAAGAGCATCCGGAGGCGGCATCGGCAATTTGCTGCCAGCTAGGTCGCTTAGCCATTGGCCCATCTGGCCCGTAACAGTTCTCCTCCACATATATGATGCGCTTGTCTCTCTTGCCAGCTATTTTTAGGAGATCGTCAGGGCTGAGCCCCTTCCGGGGAATCACCCCGGCCTATAGCCTTGGATAAAGACGTCTACGCCTGCGATTAGCTTTAGTAAGTGCTTTACCTCCTCGTCTTTAGCTAAGTCAACTTCTATGGTTCTGACACCAGCATTCAGCGTAAGTTGAAGTTACTGGTATATGTTCTTAGCTTCGATACATTCCTGATATAGCTAAAAGAAAAGCAAACCACCAGACTCCACTAAGTGAAGAGTATGGGAGGGCGATTGAGAGGATAGTCATGGCTTACATTGAAGTCAGGCAGGCGGCCGCAGTTCACGCGGATCACATCCGCCCCAAGAGCTGCTAAGGTCGTCCCGATCACGGGACCGGCAATAATGCGAACAAGCTCCACGACCTTGATGCCCACCAGGGGCCTTTTGTCGGCAGATACTGACAAAGGAATGGCCGGCGTAGGGACTGCATGTGATTGCTGCTTGTAGTTGATCAGAGGATGCTTAGATAGGTCCTTAGCCATTCTTGTCTGTCTCCATCCAGCCGGAGTATAATCCCTAACCTCTTTACGGAACCTGAAAGCACATCCGGCAATTCATTCATGAAGCTACTGTCCGACTTGAGCTGTTCAGCTCAAAGGGTTCATCTGCGTGCGGGGAGAGTGGGCACGGTCCGTGTTTGAGTCAGCTTTCGCGAGATGCACCGTATGTTTTACTGAAACTGGTATACTTCGGGTGTGGGCTTATCCTTGACTATGTGCAGTTAAACAGATTAGGCATCGAAAACACACTCCTTGCATTAGCGCTGTCGACCGATGCTCTTGGGATGACTGACAACCTTGACCTGATAACGAAACTCCAGAATTTGGAGTGTTATAGGAGGAAATAGTAGAATAGGGAGAGGGAGAATTACGTGCATTCATCAGTTTAGCAGTGCAACATGGCGCGAGATAATTGCAGAAGATTGCAGTAGTTATTATGGGGTTAGTAGCTAGCCCTGGGCTACTTCTCTTTCCTCTGAAGCCCTTTCATGCCCTGGCGAGACAACGGTTTTCGAAGCATCTTTGAACCGGTAGATGATATCCTCGAAACGCCCTTCAGGAAAGATATACAGCCATTTGAGCGTCTCGTTGGGCCCACAGAAGACACCGTGCATCGCATCACCAGGGATCCAAAGCATGCTACCCTCGGTAACATGGTGCCGAACCCCGCCGATCTCCACTTCCCCAGACCCTGCAAGCACGTAGTAGATCTCTGCCTGAGTATGCTGGTGGAGAGCGAGCATCCCATTAGATGGACAAGTCGCGATCCCCGCGCACATCGAGTCTGAGCAGGTTCTTGACCTGGAGAGTAGTGTTTGCCAAACCACATTGCCGTAGTTTGCGTCGGGGAACGAGTTGAATGCCGTCTGATTGACTTTATCTCCATCTAGGACCACCGGTGAGGGCTCGTAAGTTGTTGTGCCGTTACTGTCAGATTAGAAGCCATGTCAGCTTTTCAGGCTCCGATATGTTTGTGAAGGCTCATTGTAGTCATGACAAGCCGCGAGAAGGAGCCCGCCCTTGTTGCTCTGAAAGCTACTCACGTAGAGAATTCCATCATTACCAATTCGTGCGTACTTTATCACTGGTCGATAGTCTTGGTGGTTTGAACGGCGGATTCCTGCTATTTCGTTCGAGTATCTTATGAGGCAAAGACAAAGATATATCAGTTCTCAAAACATCAAGCTCTGTGAAGTCGTTCACCTCATCTTTTCTACCCGATGGATTGTTGCGGCTATGGCAGCTTAGAATTAATTACGTAACTAAAATTCGACATCATCAGACGTAACTCTGGCGAGTGGAGCCGGTCCGGCTCCACTCCCCAGAGTTTGAGACCACGTCTATCCGTATATGCTGATCTCATCTCCTTGAATCTAAGCCCAAAATGGGCATTTTATACGTAGAGGGGGCTTTGTAAGATCAACACACGCTTCCCAACTCGGCCCCAGCGGTCCGGATCTCTGACCGTAGGCGTGTCCGGAAGCAACTCATCGACTACATTCATGCTCAAGCATCCGCTACGTGTCCTGCTGTGCGATGGGGAGTAAAGCTGATGCTTACTTTCCAGTGCAGCGCATTGCCCAGGCATGCCTACAATGCCGGTACGCAAATTGATACCCCTGGTGCGCACTCGCACTTTGGCCAGCGAGAACTAATCCGGTCAGACGGAAGAAATGCCGGTGCACTGGCGACCGACCTGTCTGCGGACAGTGCCAACGACTCAACATTGGTGAGTGACGCTCGACATGTTAGCTATGGCAGATTTGGGTGTAACAGCAGAAGACTGCGTATATCCCGTCGAAATTTCTCGGCAGCAGGCTCCTATGCAACAAGGGCCTTGTCCAGCGAGCAGCGACGACCCCAACCTTTTACGAGGAACCTCCCAGTCAAGCGACACACGGGTATGGATTGACTCCCTCTTACTTACTGACACACGTATTCAAAACCGCCCGTTAGACCTCAGATTTCGTAAGTAAGATCGCGACACTTGAGGCAAAGATCGAGACGATGGGATCGAGCCTAGAACGGTGAGATTTTGCCCCCCCCCTGGTAGGGAGGAATGATACTGAACAACGTGCTAGAATTGAAAGATGCCTCGTTTCGCTATTAAATAACAGTGACTTGGGTGGTATGGGATTGCCCTCACCTTCCGGGCACCGTGAGAGCAGCCCGAGGACAGGGTTTGGGACTGCAGAGCAAGGCACCAGGTTCCAACGTTCACGGCAAAATGATCCTACGATCGAGGACTTTGGAACGCCAGAGGGTGTGTTCATGGCAGTCATTGATTCATACTTTACTTACTGCCAGAATCAGCCGTACTCGTTCTTTCATGAGGAGACCTTCCGGCAACGTTTGTCGGAACAAGCTATTCCTAGACATCTAGTCCTAGCTGTCATGGCGACTGCAGTTCGATTTTGTTCACATCCGTACTTTTCGGGGTGTGCGGTGGAGATGTCTGTCGAATATGCGAACAGATCTTGGAGGCTCATCGTGTCGGATTGTTTTACCGTCGGCAAGGTGGCAGAGATATCGACAGTCCAGACGGTCGCCTTGCTAGGTTTGTTCGACTTCACTGGTGCGTTTCTCCATCTTCCAATAACCGAGATCCAACCATGATGATCATTGTTTCTTACACTTTATTATACGCATAGCTGGTGGATTACGCCATGGTTCAGCGTGGGTCAAAGTTGGCCTGGCCGTTAGGATTGCACAGGATTGCGGACTCATGCTGGATAACGCAGCGCATCTCTCGTATGTGGCACAGGAAGAGCGACGACGGGTGTTTTGGTCAGTCTATCTGTTGGATCGCTTGGTCTCCTGTGGCCGCGGTCGACCACCGGCCATCGTTGACGCGTCGTGCCACGTGCAGCTGCCGTGTGACGAGTCAATATGGAGGGAGGGCCTATGGGCCAAAACACAATCGTTGGACGAGATGACAAACCGAACACTTTCAGTATCTCAACGGCAATGCCCTTTGGCTCAAGTCATTGCTATTTCGCACATCCTCGGCCGATGTGCGCAATATGTGCTTCAAGACTTCAACATCAGGGGGCCACATCCACCCTGGGATCCTGGCTCGGACTTCGCCGGCATCGAATCCGATCTTCTACATTTCGAAGCTTATTTGGAGATACAGAGACCACTTAATGAAATGTTCGCGGCCCATATCTCGGCCGAAGGAGCAGTGGACAGCCAGTCTACAGGGCCGATCATCTTCTCTCGAGCACTGTTCCATCTCTGCTATTGTCTACTCAACCATCCGTTCTTGTTACGACGCCGCATCAACACATGCCGCAACCTTGCACCTATCAGTTTCATTAAACGATCATCTGACCTAGCCTGGCTTCATGCGCAGCAGATGATCGCTCTTATCCGTGAGGCGCGCAAGTTAGGCTGCTCGTTTCACTCTTCGTCCAGCGGCTACGCAGTTACAGTCGCAGGCTCCATCATCGCGTTACGGACTTACGACGAGGACTCGCTAGCTCGCGAACAGGCTCAAATACTACTCGAAGAGGCTTTACTCTATCTGGACATGATTGGCCAGCACTGGAGTAATGTTAGAACAATGGTAACGTGCTTGATTTCAGTTTTTGCGGTCTTTGTACACTGACGACTCTCAATAGGCCTCGACACTTCGCCGAATAGTCTACGATGGGTTTTTAGGACGCCACTTGAACAGTCTCACGCAAGTTTTGAGCTTCACGCCTGACGAGGAAGCAGCTATATGGGCAGTGGTCGACTACAATACCATGTCAAACCAATTCGGCGAGGATGCGATAATGAATGGGCAGGAATCAGATGGCCAAATGCCGACTTCGTGGACTGATCTTTTTGGTTCCATTGACTATGCTTTGCTATCTAATGTAAACGCAGCGACTCAAGGGTAATTGTCAACGAGAATCGAGACTCTTGGTCAGAGGGAGCATGCTATTTCGAATTTCATAGTTGACTCTGATAGATGTTTGAAGCTAGCGGGGCTCTGTCATGCCAGAATTTCCACCATGAAACGAGATACGTGGTTACTGTCTTCCAACTTCGCTATTTAACAACTTATGTACGTTTAATAGGGATGAAATGGTAAATGGGCTACAGCTTGGAGCTCCGCGCAGCCGAGCCAAGAGAATCAAGAGCCTCGTAGATCACACTGAAGTCACGGTCTCCGAACTCCTTGGATCTAGCCAGTGGTCGATACGTCTCCTCAACGCACCGTCCCACCGCAAGAGGCACACTCGCCTCTTCGGCAGCTGAAACAGCAAGAGCAAGGTCCTTGTGAGCCAACTTAGTAACGAAGCCGCCCTCGTAGTTCCGGTGGGCCGGAGGGCTAGAGTCTCCGGCCTTGACCTCAGGGACTGGATGATTGATCTAGACAAAAGGATTAGCGCATCCTCTTGCTAGTAGACCCTGATCCTCTAGAGCCGAGACTGTTGGAAGATCCACTTCACTAGACCAGCAACGCCCTGTGGAGTTGTTGATGATGTCGGCCAGTACTTGCGGGTCAACTCCGAGCCTTTTGCCCAGTAGCATCGCCTCACTTGCTTTCATTAGCCTCTGCTTTCGAGTATTTAGGATTCTGGCTATTTCCTACTCACCTCAAGCCAAGCATGGTGATGCCAACTAGAAGACTATATATCATGGCGAGAGCCCGCGACCAGTAACTGTATCGGAATCGGCCGGTGGCGGAGCGCTGTACTTATTCGAGATCTTTGCGGCAAGTCCAGCCCCAAGATCACCACAATATGTCACCTTGCGAGCCATGGATTGCAGGACGGGGACTGAGTGATCAAAAGAGGCCTTGGATCCGCCTACCATGATTGCCAAAGTGCCTTTTTCTGCACCAATGACACCTGTGTCATCGTGGGATTGATGGTGATGGCAGAGCTAGGTCACACAGCTTACCTCCTGAGACTGGGGCGTCCACCAGCTCTGCGCCCACTTGTCGCAGCTGCAAGGCGACCGCCTTGATGGTAGACTGATCAATTCAGAGAGTTTTGGCGCGCTGATCTTGACTCATTGACTTGAGAGCGCTCAGGACACTATTCCCTTCTCCAACGTAGACCTCCTGGACGTGCTTTCCGGTAGGAACCATACTGATGATGGTGGAAGCTTTCTGTGCTACATCGTAAGGTGCTGTGAGGCGTTAGCGGTGCCACTAGCATATCTGCAAAATCTTATTGACATAATGCATACTTACATGAGCAACTAATGAGTGGCACATTGGGGTGCTCTGAGTCGTGGCGTTTAATGATATTGTCTACCGCGGCCTAGTTCACATCACACAAGGCGAAGCCGACCTCCTTTCCACCATCCGGCTTCGTGTACCTCGAGATAAGGTTGTTGAGCTAGTCAAGTTAGATCGCGTTTTGTAGAATTGGATCTGCAGCAGCTGACCATATGATTGCCCATGGCGCCGAGGCCGATGAAGCCGATTGTATTAGACCTGTCTGTTGAGAAAGTCATGGCGGATGTAGTTGCAAATGAGTTCTGGGCCCCCGATCGGAAACGATATCGGACTAAGTGCCGAGCACTGAGACACCCTTGCTGAGTACAAGAAAGGTTTACGACGAGGCTTGTCTGTTGGAGAGTGTTATGGACACGCATAATTACTAGTAAACGCTAAGGCGCAGGAACATCGACCGGGCACAGAGTAGATGAAGGTTTTGCAGATACTCCAGGAGTGCTCTGTAGGAATAAAGGACGAGTTCAAGATGACTTTTGAATACGTGCAAGGCCACCAACATCAAGCTGACTCGGGCACGTGTACCAAGTAATACAGTTGCCGGCACGTGTGAGTGGAGCCGGTCCGGCCTCCGGCTCCGGTTCATCCAACTCGATACGGCGACGGTCCGGGGGATCATATGTGACAAGGGTATAGAGTACATGCCCGCTTGGGTCAGCTTTCAATGGCTTCAAAAGAGCCGGTCGGCGCGAGAAGCCGGCCGAGGATTTTAGAAGACCGAGGATATTCTACATCCGTTCGTCCTTGCATCACTTCTCGGCTATCAATTCGTCCTCGGATCACCCTTCTGCTTCAATTGTCTTTCCTTTATACAGGCCGACTAATTGGGGAGATTTCCTCATCGAGATGTGTTCCTGCATTTTTCTCTTAAAGATCAATCATGGCTGCACCTTTAAGACGATTGCGACTTCGGCCCATCCAAGCTGCACTCCGACCTGCGCTGCAAACACTGCCCCGATCAACAAGGATGTCACATCAAGCTATCATCAGACTCTACTCCGTTGTAGCTCAACTCGGAGGGAAGTCGCCAGTCATCGACTCCAACGCTGGATACCGCACAAGCCACGAGCCAATCTCAAACCCTCCGGACACCCCCAACTTCTTGGACAATGTCTTCGTTCCTTCTACCGCGTCTGGCTGGATCAGCCTGAAGGATCCAGCGACGAACCAACCGGTAATACGAGTCCCAGAGAGCACCGATGAGGAGCTTCAGCGGGCTGTTGATCCGGCCGAGCGTGCTTTTCCTGCATGGAAGGCGACCAGCCTTCTCTAGAAATAGTAAATCATGTTCAGGCTTGCCGGCTTGGTGAGGGAGAACATGGACCGCTTAGCGGCCTCAATCACACTCGAACAAGAAAAGACTCTTGCCGACGCTAAGGGTGATGTTCTCCGTGGCCTCCAGGTAGTAGAGACTGCCTGTGGTATTACTACGTAGATCCCAGGAGAGGTTCTGGAGGTCGCCAAAGATATGGAAACTCGCTCGTACTGAGAGCCTCTAGGTGTAGTCGCCTCGATTTGCCCCTTTAACTTTCCGGCGATGATCTCACTCTAGTCTATCCCTATCGCGACCATCACCGGCAACACAGTTGTTCTTAAGCCCTCGGAGAAGACACCTCGAGCTTCTATAATCATCGCTGAGCTCTGCAGAAAGGCCGGCTTTCCTGACGGAGTGATTAATATTATCCATGGTAGTAAGCGAGCAGTCAACTTCATCATTAATAACCCTGTCATTAAGGCTATCTCCTTTGTCGGCTCGAATAAGGCTAGAGAATACATCTATGAGCAGGGCTCAGCTCTCGGCAAAAGGGTTCAGGCCAACCTTAGCGCAAAGAACCACGCACTAATTATGCCTGACGCGAATAAGAACCTGACATTGAATAGCATTGCTGGTGCTGCTTTCGGTGCTGCTGGCCAGCGATGCATGGCGTTGAGTGCGCTGGTCACACTCGGCGAGACAAAGGATTGGCTGAATGGTCTAGTTGACCGCGCTAAAAACCTTCAGGTCAACGGCGGGTTTGAGCCGGGTGCTGATCTTGGACCTTTGATCACACCAGAAAGCCAGAAGAGGGTCGAGGATCTCATCGCCAGTGCCGAGGCGGAGGGTGCCATAATTCTCCTTGATGGACGAGGCTGGAAGCATGCGAAGTACCCCAACGGAAACTTTGTAAGCTTATCCTCACGGTCATTCCTCAAGCTAACTCTCTATGCAGGTTGGTCCGACCATCATCACGAACGTTAAGCCGCACATGAAATGCTACACTGAGGAAATCTTCGGCCCCGTACTTGTATGCTTAAGCGTCAACAGCCTCGATGAAGCCATCAAGCTCATCAACAACAACCCTTATGGCAATGGAGCCGCCGTGTTTACAAGGTCCGGGGCGGTAGCTGCAAAGTTCCAGAAAGAGCTCGAGGCCGGGCAGTTGGGCATTAACGTCCCAATCCCGGTGCCACTGCCAATATTCTCCTTCACCGGTAATAAGAAGTCCAGCGCTGGGACCGGGTCTCTGAACTTCTATGGCAAGGATGGGCTGAGATTTTACACGCAGTAGAAGACGGTGACGTCGTTGTGGAAGTCGGATGATATCGATTCGATGCAGAGCTTGGTTAACATGCAAAGGCTGGAATAGTTGAGGTAGAACTCAATTGCATATAAGGTCTTCTACATGCGAATCGGGCTACCCCCCAGGCTTGCGTTCATAGAGACTAAAGCGGTACTCATGTTAGGAGTCAATGGGTACCTTTTATTCCAATTAATACTGCAAGTAGTCATATACATGCATAAAATATATATGTAATGTATGTATATATATATATATCTACGATGGTCTGAGGGGTCCGGGTTGACCTTTGCGTTACGAAAGTAGATATCCATACAGCCACATAGCCACTTTAGCAAGGTTGATATCCAGATAAACCACATATAATTCTTGTAGGCTAGAAGAAAGAACAAGAGAGTACCCTAATCTAGAAAGTCCTCTGCCTCTGTTTCAATGCTAAATTCAACAGCAACGCTGGAAATAACGCCCCTGCCACCGTGAGACTTGGGTACAATAATACCCTCGCGCATCCAGTTGCCCACACACTCAACCTTCGCCAGGTTCTCGCAGGTCATGCTCTCTCTATCCCATGATAGCGTACGCCGCGCCGATGAGAAGTGAGACTCAACATCAGATGATTCAGGAGGGATTAAGAGGATATCAATTGCCATGCGGGATAACAGCGGATATGCTTTCCTTTGATCTCGATGTAGCCACCACTGGAGAGGAGAGCCAGTTATCCGGGTCGGTGGTGCACCAATAAAGGTTTCGAAGTCATCGGCGTCGTCTAAGATAGGGCCAGTAACAGCAATATCGCTCAACAACTCATCCAGCTCGTTGTGCTGCCTCCCAGATGAAGAGGACACATCTAGAGGCACCCGCAAGGATTCTGGGATTGGCGCGGCATTATATTCATCTAGCCAAATTTGCTGGGCAGCAGCAATAGCAGGCGCGTGCCAGGATTCTTGCCAATTCCGCTCAATGTATTTTCTTCGTTTCGAGGGATCGAGAAGGAGTGCGGCGGCGTACGCAGGTGTCTTAATAAAGGACAATTAGCTCCGTTATAGGATCCAACTCCATGAGAGTGGCTGCGAAGGAATTTAGGCTTTACTAGTGAGTATTCTGCGTTAAAAGCGGAGGATTGATCGACTAGATGGTTGCAAATAGATAGATCTGCGGGCAGCAAGAACTGTATATACTAAGTATGTGTAGATCAAAGCAGTGCTGGATAGCCACGCTATGAAATTGAAACTGGGGGGAGTTTCAGTTTCATATGAAACAGTATGAAACAACACGCGTAGCTATCCAGTACTGATCTTGGGTGCCATAGCTTCAATCCCATGGGATCACTTGCCAATATATCGGTAACGATCAGAATCTATTGTTGAAACACTCATAACCCGCACCTCATAACTCTCTCTAAATGCACATCCATCTTCAGGCTCCATGACCCAGGTCAAGTCGAGTTCGAGTTGTCAGCGCAAGACCAAGCAGCAGAGCCGCCGCTCTTGTTGTAAGAGTTGATGATACCAACGATGGAGCCATAAGTGCCTCCGATCATCAAGAACGTACCGATCACAATGATTAACAAACTCCAGATGACCATAAGAGTCCACTTGGTAGTTCGCTGCTCCTTGTTCTTGCCCTTGTGCCAGTTGTCAAACAGCCACATACAGCCCATGGGTTGCAGGCACTGAAAGGTTCCAAAGAGCGCACCAACAAGAGAGACAAGGCCGCCAAAGACAGGAATACCGCTGGCGATGACGTAGGCGATGACGGCCATGGCAAAGGTGCAGCCGAGCCAAGTAGACCAGTGGGTAAAGGTGTTGGCGGTGAGATGCTTGGAGCCTCGTAGGAAGCGGATGAAGGCATACTTGGCGGGGACCTATTTCCACTGGTTAGTTTATGCCTTTTGGCCCAGCGCTGGCAACCCGTCCCGATGTGACCGGTATAGGTGATACTCACATGAGTGTAGAGACATGCGCTGACGATCAACCCAGGGAGAGCCAGTCCGTAGCTGATCTTCTTGATACTCTTGCCAGCAGATCCCAAGGCTGGGGATGCAACATACGTGCCACAATAGTAGTAGACAACAATTCCAACAACAATATACGTGACAGTAACGACGGCCTGGCAAAGGAACAACGCCTTCTTATAGTGACGAGGTTCGCGCATCTCGGCCGCGATCGGGAAGAAGACGGGTGTACCGGCGTAGGCGAAGACAAAGGCCGAGATGGCCGAGATGGCATCTGCAAAGGTAGGCGTGTTGACCAGCTTATAGTCGGACTTCCACTCGCCCTCCTGGGGCGCCGCGTCAGGGCGGTCCTGGACGCCGACGGCGACGGTCACAACAAAGACTGGATACGTTGTTAGAGATGTCTCACAAGACGAATAGATATCAGATTACTGACTGGCTGAGACAAGAGTCACCAGGCCGATCCATGCAAGCCAGCTGACACGGTCGAGCGTACGCACGCTGGCGGTCATGAAGGCGACGATACAGGCCACGGCGACATAGACTGCAGTGCAGGTTGCGTGGGTGGAGAGTGTGTTGAGGGCGATCGAGATGCCGAGCATGCCAGAACCGGCGATACAGATGGTGTAGAGAGCGTACGAGATGCCATAGACCTCCTTGCCAACTCGACCAAACATTAGTCCAGCTGCGTCATCGATGCCGTACACCTCAGGGTGGCGAAGCTTGAACTTTCCGACGATGTAGTCGGACCACGTGGTGAGGATTGCAATTACCAGCAGGCAGACAACACCAGGGATCAAGCCGAGGACGTCGAAGGAGGCTGGGATGGACAAGACACCTAGGCCGATCTGGGACTTCATCATGAGGACTGACGTTCCAAGCCATCCTACCTGAGTGACATGTCAGTCTTTGTCTGCCATCTCGGATAGGAAAATGATGCATACGTTGCGGTAGTTGGGGCCGTCTTCGTGAATAGTACCAAAAACGGCATCGTTGGTCACGCCTGGCTCGTCCTCGACATGGTGGGCTTTGGTGGGAGCCTCGGGGACCTGATTCTCGGAGTCGTAGTGGCTCATCGCGGATGGTCGTTGATGGGTGAGAGAGAGCGAGTGTTGGGGTGATCGCTGGATAGATGGGGGAGCCTGGGGAAGGGGACTGGCATTCTTGGCGACTATATAAACGTCTCCTTCTCGGCCTGGGGTAGATCCACTACACTACGTTTCGGCGAGCAACAGAGTTGTAATCTCGTGGAGATTTTGATATCTTGCCCCAGCCTGACTCGCATCGCGTAGACCACAGTGGGCACCTTCATTCTAGAACCAGACTGCTGCCTGCCAAGCCATGTTGATGTGGTTCGGAGTTCGTAGCTCCAGGGGTTTTCCTGGGAGACAGTGATAGCCCGAGGAGCCATCATCTTAGGTCTCATAGCATCATGCAAGCCGGGCGTACCGACCTGGCCGGGGTATTGAACAGAGCATGACACGGTCTATTGACGTATTGACATGGCAGAGCCCCATCGAATGGAGAAGCTTCCAAGACTGAGCCGCTGGAAGCCGGGAGCGTTCAAGACGAGTGAAGAGATTTTTTTTGCTCGGCTGTCGAGGCTTGACCACTTTTAAGTGGCGCGGCTTGGGCTATTTTGGTCTAGCGGCTCCCCCAAACGGCTCATCCGAGAGAGGCTCGCGGCTATTGTCGCTCTTGCCACCCATGGATCAAGCTGAACAAGCTTTGTGTTGCTCTCAGTAAGCTGATTGCTTGAGGTTATCGGGTCAGGACTTTGCCGTTCAGACATAGGCCTTCTGCTGCTGAAACGGTGGCCAATACATGTCCTCAACTGTTAAGGTGATTCCCTCCGACCTTGGCGGTTT
The DNA here is from genome assembly GCF_025433545.1 of Fusarium keratoplasticum. Taxonomy (NCBI): domain Eukaryota; kingdom Fungi; phylum Ascomycota; class Sordariomycetes; order Hypocreales; family Nectriaceae; genus Fusarium; species Fusarium keratoplasticum. The sequence continues at coordinate 292,963 of NC_070542.1, read as the reverse complement.
CCCCAACATGGCTTGGTGCGGAGTAATTGGCCCGGCCCAGATCAACTTCTCTACCCCTGGATTACTCCAACTGAATCCCTCAGTTATTCGCTCACCTCGACACCTTCTCCACTTTCAGAAGAGTTCGGCCCGAGACAAGGCGGGCCCAGTTATCACCACCGTCTCCAGTCCGGGTCTTGATCTTTGAAGCCCTGGTGGAATCATGATCCATGCACAGATCAACGCGGACACTTCTCGACTGCGCGGGATGAATGGGTCTGGCGAGATAAAACGAACAGGGGGGCATGCGGAGAAACGGCGAAAGGATGAATAACAAAAATTCATCACATGTTTTCTTAGCGGGAAGCTTTAGATCAAAGGGCCCATGGGGAAAATTGACAGACCCCGTGTTGGACATCTCATGAGTGTTTATTCTCTTGAACGATGGCATGATGTGGAACCAGCGCCAAGGTAGATGTTGGGCGACAGGGAACGCACAGTCTCTCATACTCAACTCACAGAGCAATTTCTGGAGAGCTGCAATGATCGATGCCTGGTGAGCAGACAACAAAACCGTTTCATGATCAAACCCCATGACGTAACATTGATTTGCCCAACGTTCGGCTCTCATCACCTCCTCCAGCGCCTCTTCTTGCCTGCTTCATCAGCTCCACAGCCACTTCTGCTTCCAGACTTTTCTGACGTGGTAACCCGGCCCGCCTTTTTCTTCGAGAAAGACTTGCTCGCCCCACTACTAAATCCCTTCGTATCAGGTAGCAGGTACAGCAAAGCTTGGTGGTGTTTATGCGCTATGACAAATTCAGTGCGCTGATTAAGAGACTAACTATAGTTGGCTTAGATCTGTGCTTGAGACGGGTTGGATGGCTTTGCGTACAATTATGTGACTAAAGGCTACCCCTACCCCCGTCTAGACCAGAACCTTGAGCGTGCGAGACCACATGATCATGGCGACTGCAGCTCCTTCATAGACGCGTGGGAGCGGCTTCGAATAGTCTACTGCTGGCATCTGAATGCCCAGGCTCGTATATAGTGCGTGTAGCCCGTAGATCATGTCTCTCGGCTCTGTGGCTTGGAGAGAACGGATGTCGTTGAGACAAGATGATAGGAAGTAGACTTTTCGCTCTCGCTCATCCTCTAGATCCTCTGGACTAGGGGTCAACTCCGAATGCACTCGGCCCTGAACATAGTCTCGTAAAAAATTCCTTATATCAATTCCAACACAGCCCCTGCCTGTCTCAGTGTCGAGCTCCCCAGTGTAGTTTTCCAACATCAGAAAACGGGCTGCTTTGGAATAGATCTCCCAAGAGATGCTGCGTTTTCCGCACACAACTTTCCCCGCCAGGCGACGTCTTGGCCTCGGATATCAGGCAGTAAGGTAAGAACCAGTTTCTGGCGTTGTGAGTGGCCTCTGTTGTCCCGCGCTTTCCCACACCCCAGAGAATTGTCTCCGGGCCCCATGGGAATCGTATCACCACCCCGCCCCCACAATGATTTCCCGACACTCCAACAATGCCCAGCCCGGCCCAAACGCTGAGAAGGGTTTTCTAGTTGAGCCAAGAGTAGAAGCATGAGCAGGAGCATGAGAGGAGGTGGGTGCATGTAGCGGTTGCCAAGGCCTTCATTCGCGCTAGGGTTGATATAGCGGGCGGTCTCATCGTCACGTCAAGCAAGCCCGAGTGTAATTTCCCCACACACGATATCCGCAGCTTCGGCTTTGGCTTCGTCCCTGCTGGAAAAAAGAAAAGAAAAAGTCATTCATTGCTGTTGTTGAATTGGATAAATGTGTTCTATGCTGATGTTGAACCTTCATGCTGGATCAGAAACGCAAGATAGATACTCTGCAGTCTAATAAGCTCCACGTACATTGATCTATCTGGTGTGTATGTAATGTTTGCTTGTCCGTCTTTGGAGACGCTTGTAACATACTCCGAATGCGCGGCTTTAAAGTTGAGATTTTAGATGTAGCTTTGGCTATGTTGCTACCGTAGCTATACTCGAGCCCCGTTGAGACGTCTTTGCCTTCCTCAAACAAACCGTAACAATTCATCCCTCATAGATGTGAAGCAAGCGAGCGCAAACAGCCTCAGGTAGCTTCACCGTCAACACATCATCCTTCACTGCAACCTCCGTACTCATTGTTGTTGGATACAAAACTTTGACGCGAGCCTTATTGGAACGAGGCAGATTCTTGAGTGGGATATCGATCTCTGTAGAGCCGCCTCTTCGCCACACGCCAAGATAAGTTTCATTAGATTCTGATACAAGGCCGAGGGAGAGCCAGTCATCATGCCATTGCGGAAGCCCAAGGGGCCAGGTGGCCCTGGACTTCTTAATATCTTGACGAATCAGTTTGTATACGTCCATGCCTTCCACAATCAATTTCAGTTGCTCGGAACTGAGGGTGTCGAGGCGACCGCTGAGAAAAACACGTCCCAGAAGACTATTGACCACGGACAATGCGTTCAGCTCGTCGTCCCATTCGGGCTGCGGGTAAGCCCATGAGGCGCTCTGTTCGGGGGTAACCGCGGTCGGAGCGGCGGCAGAGATAGCGCCGTATAGTGCTGGGTCCTGTTGGTCGCTGTTGGATTGGAGAGGATGAATCGCAAGCATGGCATATTCCATGCGCTGCCCGCCACTAGAACAGTTCTCAATGACAAGGTTGGGGTACTTGTCGAGCAGGGATCGCACCCAGGCAAGGTACGCCCGGTGGTGCTCCAGATGCTCTGCTCCAGCAGACGATGACCGATGGGTGTCGGTGCCTTGAACAACCTCGATGTTGTAGTCAAACTTGAAAAAGCCTACCCCATAATCCGCAATGAGACGGTTGATAACCTTGTTCATCCATGAGATAACCTGCTCGTGGCGAAAGTCGAGCTGGAATCGGCCTCTTTCAATGATTCGTTCGCCATCCTCTTGGAAGAATGCGTCCTTGGGCAGGATATTCCCGACAACGCTGCGCACACCGACGACTTCCGGCTCCAGCCACAGGCCCGGAATAAGGCCTTTTGCCTTGATCTCGTCCGTAAGCATCTTGAACCCGGAGGGAAAGCGCTTCTTGGATGGCTCCCACAGGCCGACATCGTCCCACCAGTTGCTATCATCCGCGTACCAACCGGCGTCAATCACGAAATATTCGGCCCCAGACTGGGCAACGGGACCCAGTAGAGCCTTGATCTTTTCCTCATCGGGATCTCCCATGAGGCAATTCATGTAATCGTTAAACACAATTGGGAGCTTCTCCAAGTCGGGATGCGGCCGTCGGATGACTCTTCTGTAGTCGGTCAAAGCAGCAAATGCCTTTTCGAAATCACCATTGACTCGCCCAATACAGGCGGGCACTGTTGTGAACTCTTCGCCTGGTGCCAGAACTTGCTTCCAGTTATGGGTCACGCCGGTTGGTCCGCTAGCGACGAGGTATAGGCTGTCTTTGTAGTCACCAATCTCCCATCGCCATGAGCCATTGTTTTCAATCTGCCAAATCCAAGTGTTTGTCTTGTCTTTGGACACCAACAGTCCCATGGGCAGATAAGACCCCGTGGAAAATGAGCCGCGGCTTTCCAACGCAACGGTAGACTGGGAGCCCGTGTGTCCATCAGGAAGCTCACAGATACCGTTGTTATCAAGGCCAAGGTCAGGCAGAGTATGCTCACGCCATTGGGCTTCTCTGAACCAACTGTTGTTGGCCGTCAGGACGATGTAATCATGGAACCAGGTTGACGAGTTTGTCAGGCCGCCGATGGCAAGGGATGATAACTGAGTGATGGCAATGTTGTTGTCGGTAGACTGGTTCGTGATGGTGGCTAGAGACCTGAGGATGGGAATGCTGCCGTAGACGGTCAAGCGAACCGTAATGCGAATCTTGGTTGCCTCGTCTTTGTTTTCAATAGAGAGCGTTTGAACTGAACCCTCGCGGGCCACTGCGTGGCTTTCGTACTTGAGGCGCGCTGATAGATAGCCCCCAATCATAGCCTTTGACGTCTTGTCGGAGGTGTTGCCCTCACCGACGAGTTTGACGCTGACTAGAGGCACCTCAGACAACTCGAAGAGCGCCGTTCTCGGCTGCTCCTTGGAACCCTTGGGCAAGACGCGAGACAGGCAAACGACGCCGTTGGAATTTAAAGTGAATTCAATGTCAAAGGCGTCGGTCTGCCATTGAAAACTTGTTGGTGTGCTCATCTTTTGTTTTTCCGCGGAGCCGTTGACCAGCCGATGATCTTTGTGAATGTGGTCCAATTGGGGGAAGTCTGAACTGACGCGATGAGTGTTGCACAGAAGATGCTGGAGCGTGTGCATAAAGATTAAAGGTGCTAGACATGGAGAAAAGACGTCCCCGTGTTAGTTCAAATAGTTGTACCGATGCCAGCTCGACGACGTATCTGCTCAAGTCCGATCCGTCGAGGCGAGCCACTAAAGAATAGCCTCGGAATGCAAGTCTGCATTGAGGAAGTACGTGCATGCAGGTCACGTCGTTGTTTCTCAACTCCCGGGCTGTCTTTGCACCGAGATCATTTCGGACTTTGATGTGGAAATGGCGAATGCTTCGAGGGTGTCCCTCCCCCACACTCCCACGCCGAAACCGCGACCTGCATGACGCCACAAAGAGTTGAGTGGCCCGCTTAAGTCAAGTAAGACATTGGTACCCGTGTGCCAACATCCAATGCAAGTGGTCAGCCCTTGTGGCTAGGCTGTGGGCACAGAAAACCTCCCCATGGGGTTGATGCGTGGGCTGCCAATTCCGCGGTGGGGGCGCAGAATAGCGACATCATCCGAGAGGTGTTGTCCACGCTGGGAGTTGAAGTCAAGTCCGGCTGTTTCCATTTTTGCAAGCCTCAACTGGCCCGGTAGAGAACATATACATATATAGATGCCAGGCATTGCCTCAGATACTGACCATCATCCTTCTCTCTCTCACTCGCACAGCCATACTCACACCTCAATCTTATAATAATCCCCGATCTCGCATTCCTCCATTATCCTCTGCAAACACCTGTTCTAGCAGGCAGCCACCGGCTATGGACGAGAAGACTTCGGTTGGATCTACGAACCACAAGGAGAAGCCACAGGCTGAGCCCGTGGCCCACGCTAATCCCAGTTCCAACAAGATTCTAGGCCAAAGAGGCTCCTGGGAAGCCATTGTTGAAGATGCCCATGCTGCCAACGCCCACGAACACTCTCTCACTGTCCGCCAAGCTCTCAAGGCCTACCCTTACGCCGTTCTCTGGTCTCTCGTTGTGTCCATGTCCATCATCATGGAAGGCTACGACACCATCCTCATCGGCTCACTCTACGCCTATCCCAGCTACGCGGAACGCTTTGGCACCAAGGATACCTCCACCGGCATTTGGCAAATCGAGGCCAAGTGGCAGAGCGCCATGGGCAGCGGACCTCAAGCTGGTGCCATTATTGGTGCCCTCTGCAATGGCTTCCTCATTCAGCGTTTCGGCTATCGACCAGCTTTCATGTTCGGCGTCATCCTGATGACCGCGTTCATCTTCGTTTCCGTTTTCGGCATGTCCGTCGAGCTTCAGGCCGTGGGTCAAATTCTCTGCGGGTGGGTTAGGACAGATTCATCCAGTCCCATGCTTATTGTCGTCTCGCAGCATCCCGTGGGGCATCTTTGCAACGATTGGCCCTGCCTACGCTTCCGAGCTGTGCCCTCTTCCTTTGCGAGTATATCTCACCGCGTACACCAACATGTGCTTCGCTACCGGTCAGCTCATTGGTGCCGGAGTTCTCAAGAGCTTTATCGGCCGTGACGATGACTGGGCCTGGCGCATTCCGTTTGCTCTCCAATGGCTGTGGATTCCTTTCCTCATGATTGGTTCCATTTTCATGCCCGAGTCGCCCTGGTACCTCGTCCGTAATGGCAAGTATGCCGAAGCTGAGAAGAGCGTGTTGCGATTGGCAGCCGAGCACGAGAAACCGCATGCTCGAGCTCTAGTGGCCCTCATGATTCACACCGACGACATTGAGAGGAGAATCGCCGAGGGTACTTCTTACTGGGACTGCTTCAAGGGCGTCGACCTGCGTCGAACGGAGATTGCTTGCGTGTCCTTCCTTGGTCAGATCACCTGCGGTGCTCAGTTTGCCTACTCTGCCACCTACTTCTACCAGCAGGCCGGCCTAGACTCCGAGACTTCCTATAACCTAAACCTCGGCGGTACCGGTATCGCCTTCTGCGGCACCATTGCTTCCTGGTTCCTGATGAGATACTTCGGACGGCGCTCCTTGTATCTCATCGGAATGTCTGGCATGAGCGTTATCTTGTTCATTATCGGCTGTTTAGCTACCAACACCCACAACCCCGCTGTCAAATGGGTCCAATCGATACTTTGTGTCGTCTGGCTTCTCACCTTCTCGCTAACCGTCGGCCCCGTTGGTTGGGCCATTCCGCCTGAGGTATCCTCCACCCGCCTTCGATCCAAAACTGTTGTGCTAGCCCGAACTGCATACTACATCGCACAAATTGTCGCCAACGTTATCCAGCCCTACATGATGAATCCCAGCGCTTGGAACTGGAAGGGTAAGTTCTTCTCCGGCCTGCTTCATGCGTATCAAACATGCCGACCGTTCTCTTAGGCAAGACCGGTTTCTTCTGGTTCGCCTTCGCGTTCCTAACCGTTGTTTGGGCTTTTTTCCGCCAGCCTGAGACCAAGGGACGTAGTTATGAGGAGCTTGATCTCATGTTCGAGGCCAAACTGCCTACAAGAAAGTTCAAGCATTATTACGTTGACGCTTACAACCATAACGAGGATGACCGCCTACAGGAGCTATAAGTTAATATCTATACTCTAATTCAAAGGCCACAGTAGTGGATGTTCGACGGGTATACACAAGGGTCAGTATAGGTGAATGGGGAAAGCAGTGAGAAACCTCATATGCGACTATTCTACTCGTTCGTTTCCATGGTTAGTGTTGTCGCAACCAAGTTTTGAACGTCAAGAATTCAATTTCATCAATCAAATTATCTAATCCCCACCCTCACCTCTTCATGTGTTTGAACTTGGATCGTGCTGTGAATAGAGGAGAATCAAGCGGAAAAGTATGTTCTAGATTAGTACACTGCTAATTGATGAATGTTATTCTTCGTGTTTGAGAATACGATGAGTTTATTAAGCATGTCCCTACGATAACTTTCAACCCCGTAACCCGGTAATTGGCGCCCTGTGCGAGTCCTTAATCTGCACCGCCACGGGCCGTCCAATTATTACCTGTGGACCACGAAGTTAAGCAAGCTCAATAATACTGGTTCTATATTGCCTCTATTTATACCATCACTGCGTGTTACTAGCTGCAGCCAATGCTGCTAATGTGGAAGCATAGTTTTCCGCAATTGTCCAAATCCTTGGTTCTGCCAGTAGAACCGCAACGCCTTCGTGAAGAACCTGCCATGGTCCTTCCGCTGAGCATAAATCATCTACACCCTCTAGGAAGAGTTGCATTCCGTCCCCTGAACGGATAAAGTGCTGTACTAGTTCATCGTCAATCGGTCGGTCCAGTTGCATCAAGTGAGGCATTCGTCTCCCGTTCAATGAAGGGTCTCGGGGTCGAAACAAGCTGCTTGGAAGCAGCCTGTCGCATGGTTCGGGACTCGAAACCGAGTGGGAAGAGCCCATCTGCGCTGCAATATCTCTAGAGCCAAGTAGCTGATCCGCTGGTTCGGCGGGTTTCTTGAGTAAATGCTTTTTAATCGTGCTAGAAGCCATACCAAAGGCCCATAGGATCAGGGTCGCAAGAAATATGGTGTATGGCTCGATGAAAGCTGCCGCTGAGTATCGCCGGGTATGCCATAGTACTGCGCCGGCGTGAATGATGGCTAATCGCGCCTTGAACCGATCTTGATATGCCCAGGTGAAGAGAGTACGGCCCCATTCTTGGTTGGGATCTGGGAAGTGGTATAAATTGTGCGGCAGTAGCTGTGACGGGCCCAGCTGAATGACAGCAGAAACATGGTCCAGAAGCTCTCGTACTGGAGCAAGGATAACCAGACGCGCTAGATGGAGATGCAAGAAGACCGGGGCTTCGTAGGCTCCGCCCTTGGCAGAAGCACTCAATGCCTGCCAGTGCAACAAGTCCAGACAATCGCAAGTGCAGTTCCGCCACTTGACATAGGCAGGAATCTCACCCACGTATCGGTGTTTGGGCGGTGCTTGTTCTCGTGAGCTGGGTGATTCGACAGTCAACATTGAATCTGTAAGGTAGTGGCTTGTGTCCCATCGACGACGCAACAGCATATGCAGGACGATGAAAGTGGAAAACTGCGTCATGGTGTCCGGTGCAGGATAGCCTCGCCACAGCTTCTGGGTAACGTGCTGAACCGACTCCCGCATCGACTCCTCGAGATAAAAGGCGGAACCACCTTCGTGCGCATTGTCTTTTGGTGCGAGGGCAAACCATCCTTGAACGGTTTCAGCTTCCCATAAGTCGTCTGGACTAGGCAGTCTCAGTTTCAGTCTCTGGGGCGGCAATGTCGGAGGGTTCTCGGTGGCGAACGCGAGAAAGCAATCGGTGAGCTATTCAGAGATACATGAGTAATTGTTTCCAGGGAAGAGGAGATTTATGCAACAAAACTCACCCAGATGAAGAGTCCCGTCCTCCTGCGTGTTTCCCGGAAGCGCCAGGCTATCCATGTTTGTTCCAGGCTCTGATCTTCCTGGTGCGCGCCAATCCGGTCATCCTCGTCGAGAAGTCGCAGTTGAAGGCAAGAGTTGGTCACCAACGCCAACGCGCTATGCCCACACTTCAATAAATGGGGTTGGCGGCTCTGGCAGAGACCGATAGCCGCCAACATACGAGCTTGGATGTAGGGAAGCGAGTCCTGGACACGACCAAACTGGAGCTGCAACGATAGTTCAGTAACGTGACGTACAGAACTCGTGGGTGGGAATGCCAACCTGTTTCAGGAGTAGCTCGTGGAGAACGACGCAGAGCTCCTCGCCATGAGAGGTAAGCTTCGCCAAGCCCATGTATCGTGTACCGATTGCAGCCACCGCCAAGGTCAGACTCCAACCCCATATGGGGATGCAGAGAAATGAGCGGTCAACAAAGGGATATAGCTTGTGGAAGTTGGTGAAATAGAGCTTCAGCAAGAAGCTGAAGGTCGATCGTTTCAGCAAGAAGGCTTTGTTGGCCAAGAATTCTTCAGAAAGCAGCGGCTCCCCTGTTGAGGGACACAACCTGGAGAGAATTTCCTCAAAGATGTCTTCTAGGACATCGTACTGAAGATCGGGTTGTTGTTCCATGGCATGGACCTTGCTAGAAAACACGGCTTGCCAAGAGTTTCCCCCAGAACCATCACCATATGCACTCTTTGTGGCGTACTTTCCCTGCCGCTCGCGGATGCAGCGGTCGGCTTGACTTGACCTAAATCCCGCTCCATCTACGTACAAGTTAGTTTGCTGAGTTGAAGAAGGCGAGACGCTCAGCTGGGGGCTGTTCGGGCAGTCGGCATAGCCTTGCATATCGCTGCCCATGGAGCTGATCAGCGCTGACACACAATCCTGCTGTTGCAAGACGAAGCTGGGGCCGCCTTGAGATTCTTCGAGGTCGGCGATGGTGCCTGTTTCGCGCTCTTCAACAGCGCTTGCAGGTCTGGTCGGAGCCTTTAGGGAATAGGTTGGTAGTATCTTGTCGGGGCTAGGCAGCATGAGGTCGACATCCATGGAAATATCGAACGGCAACCAATTCGTGGCTAGGGATCGCTCTGGCGACTGAGTTATCGCTGGCAGTTCGCAGATGAAATCCTGGCGAGATTGACCTCGTAAGGGCTCATTTTCCGATGCCAGCGGGCTCACAGCTTCATCAAAGGCTCCTACGGCACCCTGGTTGCGCGAGGAATCACCTTGTTGGTCTGGCCATGTCCGAGCCATGACACCTACATCATTCGTCACGAGAGATTGACTGACATTGCCACCAAGGTTTTCAAACGATGGCGGGTCTTGAACCTGGGGCCTGTGATCTTGTCTGTACTGAACCCTTCTCCGCTTGCGAGGGAGATACACACAGTCGAGGTTTCTGGTCGCGCAGTGCTTGCATGGCGTTCCGCCGGAGCACTTTATGCGCGACCTGGCACAGTTGGAGCAGGTTCGGCAAAGCGAGGCAGATTGGAATTCCGAAGCTCCTGCACTGGCCTCCCTCATGTGCAACCGCTCATGTCGTTTAGCCGAGTCTCTGTAGAAGGTCTGATGTTAGATTTAAATCCAGCCATACACAAGAGCCAGTCGACACTTACTTTCGGCCAAACGCCTTTCCGCAGTATCCGCACTCGATGGGATTTTCTTGCAGATGGATATGCTCATGTCTCACCAGGTGTTCGGATCGTGAAAACAGCTTGTCGCAAATATTGCACCTAAGAGACGCATCCCTTTGGCCAACGATGCCGGTATCACCGGCGCCATTGGCCGTCGGGGAAGGATGCGCAACCGCGTGCTGCATGCAAAGGAAGAGCTTGGCAAAGGGATACAGGAACGTCGAAAGGAGGGAAAATAATAAGGGCCCCAGAAGCCGCGTTGTATTTGGAACTAGCGACGTACCGTTGTTGAATAATTGCTTGTTCGAGGCAGTGGGCGACCTCGCGCCATCATAACTTAAAGGGAGCAGTGCGGGGGAAAAAGCAAGCTGCCCGCCATCTAGAAACGTGGAGGAACACACCTTTTAAATATGTAGTTATGCATCTGTTGGATAAGGTTGTGTACAGAGGATTAGTCATATGTGCGGAGTCTTAAGCAAGCTAGCCCAGGGCCGCTATACCATTGCTAATCCTTTTCTTAGTAGCGCGGTTAAATAGATTAAGTTTATATATATATATAACTTATGTATTATATTAAAATTAGTAGTAAGTATTTAGTTAGGCTAGCCTATAACTACTAAGTCTAATAAGCTAAATCTTAAGTATTATTAATAAGTTATATTATTATAATTATATTAATTTTATTTTATATATCTTATAGTTTCTTTTTAATAATATACTAACTTATATTTAGTATTATTACTTATTATAAGCTTTATATTTAAAAATATAATATATATTAATATTATATATAATATATTTATAAATACTATTATAAAAATTACTTTTTTATTTATTAAAATAACTTTAATAAGTATTACTAAAAATCTTTATACTTAATTATAAAACCTTTGTAAAAAAATATAATACTTATTAAGATATAATATCTATTTATTTATCTTTTTTTATATATTAATTATTTTAGCTATTTATATAATTTAATATAATTTAATATTTTAAGTATATTATTAAATATAGTTTATATCTTATTTAAGCTAATACTTATATTTCTTTTACTAATATAAACCTTATATATTTAAATTTACTTTTTAAAACTCTTATACTTATTATATTTATAGTATTTAATTTATAAATGTTTATTTTATATTTTATTTTATTTTTAACTTATTATTATTTATAAAAGCTATTTTACTAATTATACACTAGCGCTTGTTTTAATTATTAGTAAATCTATCTTATATAAGCGCTAAAAGATTTCTTATATAAAATTAATTATTAGCTAGTAACCGATGTAAGCCATACTTGTCAGGACTGATAAACCTAACCATACATAGCCTAGCGCTGTTGACCGTATCTGCTCAAACCTTCCAAACGAAATGTGATGACACATGTTCCTCCATCTAGCATTTGGGCAGAATGTCGCGTTTGAATGGCTTCCTTGATGATCATCCGTGGATGTCACGGATCCTCTCGATACGTAAGTACTTGCCACCGTTGAACTTCATCACCATCCACTATGCCTACTTCATCGTCGTATGTCTCATCAGCTCCGTCATCTTCTGGCGCTCATCAGACGTTACCTCCCCCGTCAGCTACACCGATAGTCTGTTTCTCGTGGTTTCTGCCATGACCGAGGCCGGGCTGAATACAGTCAATCTCAGCGCCTTGACGACCTGGCAGCAGACGATACTCTTCCTCCTCATCATGCTGGGTAGCACCATCTGGGTCTCCATGTGGACCGTCTTGGCACGAAAGCACGTCTTCGAGAAGCGCTTCGACGACATTGTGCGCATCGAGTGCGCCCGCAAGCTTAGCCAACGGGGGGGAGGCATGTCGCTGGCCCTGCCGAAGCTGCGCAAGGCCATCTCGTTCCGCAAAGCGCAAACCGTCCCTGTACCCGACCGAACCCTCCCGGCGATGGGAAGCCGGGCGTTGGAGAACAGGGTAGATCCACAGGTTGCCAAGGCGATGCCAAGACCTCGGCGTGCATTGTCCTTACCCGATCTAGATCTCGTGGAGCCACCCAACACTTTGGCAGAGCCGGAGCCGAGGCTGAAGCCGGAGCCGGAGCCGGAGCCGCCCGGCCCTGACAATACTGACAGACACATCGTCTTTGTCGACACTCCGTACAGAGCAGAAGGCAGCAGTGCCACTTCTACCGGCACTTCCTATTTCAGCCAGAGTCGGCCTACGCGGAGAAATGGCGTCTCCAAGACACCGGCGGACCAGAACAGGGTTGAACTCAGCATCCGTCATTTCCTTGGGAGCCGCTCCTCCAGTCGCAATGGCCAGTTTCATAGCCTCACTAGCGAGGAGCGTGAGAACCTTGGCGGGTGTGAGTACCGTGCCCTGAAAACCCTTGCAGTCTTAGTACCTCTCTACTTCTTCCTGTGGCAGTTGCTGGGGTGCGTCGCGCTTGGAGCATGGATAAACAACAACATGCCCGACACTGCAAAGACAAACGGTATCAACCCGTGGTGGCTCGGCGTCTTCAACGGCGTCTCAGCCTTCAACAACTCGGGCATGTCACTCCTAGATGCGAACATGATCCCATTCCAGAACGCCTACTTCGTCCTTATCACAATGGGGCTTATGATCCTAGCCGGCAATACCGCGTACCCTCTCTTCCTCCGCCTCATTGTATGGACTGGCCTTGAGCTCTTAAAGGCCACGACTAGCGATGATGCCTATGACGACCTCAAGGCCACGCTAGAGTTCATTCTCAAGTACCCTCGCCGAGTGTATACGAACCTATTTCCGTCTCGTCCTACCTGGTGGCTTTTCTTCATGCTCACCTGGCTGAATTCCATTGATTGGGTCGCATTTGAGGTTATGAACATCGGCAATCCAGTCATCGATAGTATTCCACCAGGCTCTCGCATCCTCGACGGTCTATTTCAAGCCCTTGGTAAGTCGCTCACACTACTATTCCTGGGACTTGATCAACATTCTAACAACCTCCAATAGCCGTCCGGTCTGGTGGCTTCTACGTCGTGCCCATATCCCAGATCTATATCGGCCTTCAGGTGCTGTATGTTTCCATGATGTACATCTCCGTATACCCCGTCGTCATCACGATGCGCCACTCCAACATTTACGAGGAGCGCTCGCTCGGCATCTACAGTGGCGATGGGTTTTCCACGCTTGATGCTGACCCCGAGGCCGCTGTACCGCTGTTCTCCGCTGATGGCCACGACGCCGACTCACATGTCCACACTTCCAACACTAACGGCATACCATCCACGGCCCCAACTCTCGTACGTCGGCTGAGCCGCTCCAGCGCAGCCGTCGACATCGGACACGCTTTGCAGCGTACCTTCACGTGGAACGGTGTCGGCGCCCCGCCGGCAATGCACAGCAAAAAGTCCTACAAGGGCCACACACTGGACCGCCCGGACGGCGGCAGCAGCAGACGAAACAGTCGAATCGGCTTCATCAGCCAGCAAATCCACGGGCAAATGGCTCACGATATCTGGTGGCTGGTGCTGGCAGTCCTAGTTATCACTACAATCGAGACTTCGCACTTCATGGCGGACCCAGTGGCATTTTCAGTCTTCAACATCATCTTTGAGGTTGTGTCAGCGTATGGCACCGTCGGGATCTCTGTGGGGATTCCGAGGGACGCGTATAGCTTCTCCGGAGCCTGGCACACTGGTAGCAAGCTTGTTTTGTGCCTCGTCATGCTGCGTGGCAGGCATCGCGGCCTGCCGGTTGCATTGGATCATGCGGTGAGGTTGCCAGGGGAGCACTTACATCGAGATGAAGAGGAGGACCACCAGATACGGAGAACCATGACGGGGCCACGGATAGATCTGAATTCCTAAAAGGTATGGGGTTGAGAGCCGCAGACATGATGTTCTCATAATTATCTGACGATGGTCTTTGACCGTGATGGTTGAGATTTCTCGTGCAATTTCGAGGCCACTTGTGGGCAGCGTATTGGCAAACTTGGCACGCGACCTCGATATGGGGTTGTGACATGGATAGCATGGTTTTCGTAGCGATTAGGGTAGAATCTGTACACTGAGGCAGCGAGTCGGAGCTTTAGTTTTAGGTGATTTCAAAGGGCAAGATGAGTTTTGCTGTCGCTATCAAACTTGGGCACGTTTGTCAGATTAGTCATACTCAATTATTAAGAAAAAAAAAAGAGGTTTAGCGACTTTCGTCACACATCCCTATGTGAGACACAAGCTTGTCCTGCACGATATGTATTACTTGCTCATTCGATAACAAGACCATACTTGTGTCAAAAAGAAATATAAGATAAAGAAAGAAAATCGACATAACAACCATCCATGTTACTCTGGCTTTCTTCCCTAAATGACTCGTTGCCGAAAGAAAGCATGGTATCTGCCAGAACGCATCTCACGTCGGAACTGAGCGCATGCACGTAGTCAAACGAATTAGGTATAAAGGTCCACGTGAAGTTATAGTCCTCGATTTCGCTGGGCTGGGGTTAGTCTCTAAGATATATGAATGTACTGTAGACTCTTATAATGTCAGGTTTGGCGGAATCCAAGCAGGTTGGATGGGTGAGAGGTCTATCCCAATAGTCGTTGCAGAGGGGAACTCATCAGCAAAATCGCTAGTGCAAAGAACTGACATTAGAAATACTCAAGTGAGAAGCCTCAAGGCAAAGCATACATCACCCAAATGCCTAAGTGGCTTTTGTTAGCGGTGTTGTCCTTGCTACGGTTCGATATGAGGCCATGCCTGTCCCAGTTCCGACGTCTAAGACGTTCTAAAGAACCGGGTTAGAATAAAAATATTTCCTCGAATAAAGATATGCTGGTACCTGGATATCGTTCTCCAAGGTTGCTAAGAACAGCTTGTGATCAAGATGCATACCAGTACTATACATTTCCTTGTTCAGAGTGGTATGTGTGGCCGTGGATAGTTCGATACCGCAAAATACTCGAGCTCAAGAACGCTATCGAGGTGGATATATGTGTCCCAAGTGCCGACTCCGTATCAGTACCATCGTCGCCATCTCCCTAGACACATCTCCTCCAGCACCCAGACAGAGGTCAAATTCCCCGTCGGTGTCTTCTCCTTCGCCTTCTGTTTTCCTCCTCAACGCAGTGCGCGCAGCTTTCCCAAAAAGCAAACTCCCGACGTTCACTCTCAGTGCATCTCTCGTTGGAACAGCGGTCTATTTCCAACAGTTCGGCCCTATCACATTGTATAACGTCCCACTCCCTTCCCACTTCGCGACCGCAACGGTGGCAGATGTAGATGATCTCGACGAGGTGGCACATGCCGGCCTGGATTTAGTGTCTGAAACGGGACTGTGGCTGCGTGTGTGTGTTTGTGTTGTGCGTGTTAAGGACTTTTGGTGATGTCGGTGGCTGCTGGAGATCAGGTTTGTTTAGTGGTAGAAAGAGACAAAGGGCGGTTGAGACAGGATACAAGTCTGCTTTATATACCTCGAATGAAGCACCGCACTGATTCAGTACGGTAGGACCAGCTGCTAACCACTAGAGTTCATGTTTACTGTGAGTTAGAGCAGATAAACTTGCACTGATTACAAGTCCAGTCACTTGAAATCAAACGTCTGTCGCTGAGTTAAGCCTAGTACAACGTTAATAATAGCTCTAGACTTAGTGAGGATGATTTATTGACTGAACCTATATAGGAGACCACCTTTTGGCGATAACGTCTGTGATTTTTGCGGTCGCATAGGTCTTTTGGCTCAGTCAACCCATCAAGGGCCGGGCTTCAACTATGACAAAGAATACATTCTCTATTTATGCGTCGCCTGTACTACCGAGTAGGATCACCATAACGCAATTGCCAAGACTCACGGCCATATCCGGGCCTGCAAGTGAATAATGAGGAGATTGCATTCATCCGTATGCTAATTGAGCCTGGCGGAGTGAATCAATGTGACACTAAAGGGACCACCGTCTACGTTCCCGTAGTCCCCCATTTGTGCCGCCTTGCAATCTTTATTAACTCCCAGCTCACGTCTGCTAAAAACTCGTCGCTATTATAAGGTATAAGGGAACTATCGTGATTGGCTGCAATCCACAGCTCATATTCTCGTTTGCGTTTGCGTGACCATGAGAGGTCGGGAGAAGTAGACGAGTTGTCTATAGGTTTATTGCTTAGAGATCCGGACGAATCTATGCAATCGCTCGTCAACTCGGGCATATGTTATTTTTTAGATTATCACGCCCGCTTAGAGGGGTCACTATTAGAACATTATCTATCTTAACCCTAGTTCTACTCGGAAGGCGACGCTAATATCCTTAGGCTTGCGATCCTGGCTAATGTATATCGAATTTCGAGCGGAGTATTAATACCTGATATTAATATAACACTCTCTATCCGGGGCACCTACTTTATGAAAGGCATTTTAACGGCTATATTCTTAATATAATATATATTATAGTAATAGCGTAGCATAGACCTATCTACCTGATGCTGTACTTTCGCCTTGCGGCTATGGTACGCGAGGAGGATATTATATAGCATAAAAACATAGACCTATAGAGTTTCTAGGTATATCGAGAAGAGCCGCTAGTTAAACATATCGTGGAGATGACTGAAGAGGAGAATTCTATTCTTAGATGCCCGGGTGCGTTAGCTTCTGACATGGGTATGTTTTTTACAGTCTGATCTGACATATGGAAGCTAACATGCCCCAGAACGACGGACCAGAAAGCCATCACTTTGGCAACTTGTGGCCCGAACAAAACACCGACGCACAACCTAATCAATACGCCAGTCCCGAGGGTTCCGACCACACTGCCCTCCAGTCCCTATACTCTGCCTTCATTCATGCTTGGAAGGATGGTGGATCAATGATCCCTGCCTTTTCCAAGAGAGACGAATCTTTGCCACAGGGAGCTATATGGCACAAGAGCATTTTCCAAGATACAATCTGTCCTGGAGGAGACTCGAATGTCAAATACTTCCAAGCACCAAACGGTACCGATGCCGGCAAAGATGCTTTGCATTAAGCTCTGGTTGTTCCAGCTAACGCGGCTGGCTGGACAGTCGACGTTGTAAGTAATGGCAAGAGTATTGGCTCCAAAGTCCTGGAGACGGGCCTTAACTATGGCACTGTCGAGGATGGTATTCAAGAGGGCACTCAGCGACTCGTTATCCAGAATGGCAAGACCATTGTTGCTGGAACAGATCGTGGAAGGTGTCTAGCCCAAACTTGCCACGATGGCATCTACAACTTCAATCCTCAAGTCATGGCGGTCAAGGCCGACTACGATAATACGGACTGCTGGCAGGTCGAAGGCGAACCCTTCTTGGACTGGGCAAAGGGAGAAGTGTTGGGCGTTACACTGGGCCCTCGAGCCGCCAGTGCCGACCCTGACCATGGCCATGATCATGACTCAATTTACCATAACCCTTTCGAGGGATACCTCAACTGCAAGTATGACGAGAAAAAGGCCATCCGCCAATCATGGCTAGACATAGTCACGATCCTGAAAAGAATGCCTCCCTTCGATTCAGATGGGCTGCTAGAGACGAGAAATTTCGGAGCTGACATGCCGGAAAGGAAGGCTGATGAAGCATTCATTAGAAGTACGGATCAACCCTCAATTTCTCATCCCATACTAACCTGGATCATGCAGATGTTTTCACGAATCTCAAAAGATTGTATTTGTATCCTTCGGAAAGGGATAAGAGAAAGATTCGCATCTCCTGCAAGGAGGATATTCCACGTTACAATGGGGACATGAATCAGACATGCGGAGATTTGACTTTGCAAAATGGCAAAACGCAGAAGATTGGCGGCTATGCCTTTGACGATGCAACAAGTTCCCCAGGCGGCACCATTGTTCTATGCGATACCTTCTTCCTACCAGGACAAGAGCACCTAGCGGCTGTCCAAGAGCAACTTGACAGGGACAAGTCGTTACGGAAGTCTTCAGTTGACATGAATGGTAAATACCGGTTGTTGCTCCACGAGATGGTTCATCTCCCATCTATATCCACTGGAGCCATCGGATCAGGAAAAAGTAGGTCGGAACCATTCAGCTGGAGGGGCATGGGATTCAGATTTTGCTGACCTTTGCGCTAGAGGAGGATGTGGTTATCATAGATGAGTACTGGACTGAGGATCAACAGACGAACGAGTACAAAGCGTACATGCCCAAAGGGGTCGAGAAGCTTGCGGCGAAGAAAAGAGTCCGTAAAAGGACAATTTACAACGGTGAGGAAGCCCCTCCTAACTGATACCTTTCTGCTAACGCTTACCCCCATAGCCGACACTTACGCGTGGTACGCAGTCGAGAAATTCTTTACAGCAATTTACGGGGAACCCCCAAACGGCGTCTTGACTAAAGACGAATACGATGAGCCTACCAGTACTACCAAAACCGAGCCAAAGCCAACACAATACCCAACAACGTACGACTGTGACGGTAGTGGGATCTGTGATCTTCCATCCTGGAAAAACATGTACGCCAAGTATTGTGACCACGCTGTCAACTCGTTGATCCGCAACGATGACAAAAACTATGGCGACGGCAAAGGCATCGATGGTAACTGCTGGGGCGATTCAAGTGGCAATGGGTGTGTTGTCTTTGTTACAGGCAAAAACTGTGTTCTCAGTGGTAACGAAATGTGGTGGAAGTACCAGGACTTGAGAGACAGTACGAAGGGAGATTGTGGTAGATGCGGCAGTGTTCATTATGGCGACGGCTGCCGATTTACTGTCAACTATAAGACTGGATGCGATAACAGGTAGAGGAATCCCCCAGGGCTATAGTCATTATCCCTGCTTCAGGTAGACACTCATCCCATTCAAGTAATTCAACCTCATAGCATACCCATATTCATAAAAATCAACTTCACCCATGCCTCTGCAAACCCTACTCAGGTACGGGACAGTGATCATAGTTCCCATCGGCGTTATTTCCCCACCAGGTAGGGAAAGGATGTCCGGGGCCACCGGCGCCGAAGACAGCGAAGGAGAGGATGAAGAGAACGGTGAGACTGGCTCCATCAAAAGCACCAGTCACCAGGTACGAGTAGTCCTTGAAGATGCGTGGGCGATAGTTTCGGAGGTAGAACTGGACAAAGAAGCCTGCGATCAGTTGACTAAAGATAACACAAGTCTGGCTCTGGTTGTAGGGGATGTAACCAGCAAACTGGATAAACTGGGGCAAGTTGATGTCTGCGACATCGAAGTTCTTGATCTTGGGGTAGAACTAGGCCACGTCAGTTGTGGTTCGAGAGAGTGACTCGGGGTGACTGACCTTGTAGAAGATTCGGTGGAGGATAACCAAGCCACCACCAACGAGCAAACCGAAGGGCACAATCTGATAAGTTTTACCAAGCTTATACAAGTAACCGGCGAGGGCCCAAGAGGTTGCATTGGTGTTGTACGACTGCATCGTAGCGCCGCTCCAGGACGAGTTGCCATCGCCATCACGGAGGAGCTCTCGGTTACTGCCAACGATGCTGATCATGATGGCATAGTTGATGAAGCCTCCCAGGATGGTTCCCCAGACTTGAGTGAGGAACATGACGCGAGGTGGGATCTTGACTTGGTTGGTATGTTAGTACATGGTTCATCATTTTGTAACCGACACTTACGGTATTCTCCCATCTTGAGATCACCAGACAGGTTGACAGCATTAGAAATAACGTTGTGAGACCAAGCAGCGAAGTACATGTTGCCAACAGGTTTTCCTGGCAGCATAAGACCAGCCAGCATTTTGGAGAGATTGTTTGTGGCAATTCCATTTCCATAACGAGAGTAAAGCAGAGTGCTCTGGATATAAAACAGTCAGCACAGGCTCACACAAATGATCGTCGAGCAGAGAAATCTTACCACTGGCGCAATAATGATGCCGATAATGAGAGAGACCACATATGCCCAGGCTGGGAGGGTAATGTTCTCCTTGACGACGACGACGAGGCCAAGGATGAAACTACCAACCAAAATGGAGATGTACCACCACCAGGGGGTTTCTTTATAGTTCTTTGCCATGTGGTCGTGGTGGAGATCATCATATCGGCCTTCCCTTGCGCTCTTGAAAGCCTTGACAACATCCTTGCCCCAAAATAAGATGCAGTGAAGCAGAAGGGCTCCGATCTTCCAAACAGTTAGACAACGCAATACAATGGATCAAAGCTTGCCACTCACAGCAGCATTAGCCATAAACATGGCAAAGGCAAATGTTCCCGTCAACCTGGGAAGGCCATACTCAAACAAGCGCTGTTCGTTGAGAACGCCGCCTTGGAACACCTCGGCGATGGGGTATGTTGTACCATTCTCCAAGAGAAGTCGCGTGGACATGAAGGGAAGCGACTTGGCTCCCCATCCGTTGCCATAATAGATACCGACCATGATGATGTAGCAAAAGAAAAATCCAACTGCCATGTGGGCCTGGAGGGGGAGAGGAAGGGAGGTGTTGAATGATGTGATCTAGAGCTGTCAGGCTTTGCAAGACGCGAGAGTCACAGAACAGGCAACTCACGTATTGCCAGTCAAGAGAGAGGCTGAAGAGACCAAGGCCCTCGTTGTTGGTAGCACCACCAAAAACGCGGGTGAGTGTCGCAGCCTTGTCGCCAGTCGCCTTCATGGCGGCCAAACACTAAATTCCACACATGAGCAATAGCAAAACGATGCTTCGTCTTGGCTAGTACATACCGGAACTGAAATCGAATTCAGCCAAGGGAAGATATAGGCGGGGAAGAATTCATAAATCGACATGCCGGTGAAGCTGTACCAAAAATAACGCA
Organism: Fusarium keratoplasticum; assembly: GCF_025433545.1. Classification (NCBI taxonomy): domain Eukaryota; kingdom Fungi; phylum Ascomycota; class Sordariomycetes; order Hypocreales; family Nectriaceae; genus Fusarium; species Fusarium keratoplasticum. Next base: position 271,998 of record NC_070542.1, on the reverse strand, counting down.
GAGGCTTAGAGTTCTTGATTTCCTGCCAGTGAAGTCCCTGTAGAGTCTTGACAGTGGGTAGGTTACTCCAGTAGACAGCATCTACGTGCCAGACAGTAACTGGGCGCATGACACCGCAGATGCCGTAGCCGAACAGACCAATGGAGATGGTACTCAGAATAACCGTAGTCGCGCTCAATGGCATATCGTAGAAGAGATCCTGGGCAGCAAAGACCTGGACACTAGCGGCAGCATTCGAAGCCGAAGTAGCCGTGATGGAACAGATGGCATGCTCCTTCAGACCCCAGGGTCCAGGGTTAATGAACTTGATGGCCCTAATCCAGAAGGGAAGCCGGGCTGTGTTGCCTTCCGCTCTCCATCGAGCTTCGATCTTATCGCCACGGGGAAGAAAAAAGGCCCAAGCATTGCCGATGAAGTAGGAGATGAGGACGATAAAGGTTCCCTGAATGGTGATGTTGGTAGGTTTAAACTGTTGGTTGACAGGTCAGTTCAGTGATGGGCAGAGAGAATTGAAGATCCTGGTCTACTAACAATGTAGATCTGATACATGACGGCCTGGAAGCAGGCAAGGCCAGAGGCCAAAAGCATACTTCGAAACGTCAAGGCATTGTCGTGGTCGTCCCTCATGGGTAGCAGGTGGCGAGCGGCATCGGCGCCGGTGACGATGATAACATCCTTGCTGCTGCGGTCGCTTTCGTCACTGTGGTCTTCACTAGACACATTATGGATCTTGGAGGAGTCAATGTTCTTCTCATCGACAGCGTCCGGGGTGGAAACTGGGAAAACCGAGGCCTCAAAAGTATCCTCTGGGCCCTGAGGCCCCTTGGGTTCAACATCGGTGGACGACATGTTGGTAAAGAGGAGAAGCTGTCGTGTAACAGACAACAGTTGTGTTGCGTCGCGCCGTTGAATTGATGTGTCTGGTGCTTGAGACTCATTCTATTCTCAAGGATTGACTTGCTTTTATCTATCTGAAACTCCATCGTCGGATTCGTGGTGGTTGATACCATCACCCTTGACAATGAGCCAATGCAACGTCTGTCGATTCTGGAACCTTGGTCGGGTAAAGCGGCGATGGACGCTCCCAGTTACCCGGGGGATCTTTTGCAAAGACGGATTCCTCTCTCTTGGCAATTTACCTCATGTGTGTGTTGTATCCGGTTGTTGGCTCCCGTCCCGTGGGCTCATTGCAACAGACCAGAGACTTGGCCTCCTGCCCTTTTGGTACTAGCCGCCCAAGATTGCGACCGGTTCTGCGATTGTTCTCGCCCATCTCGAGGGGCGACAGCTTCGGGTTGTGTGGGTTGAGTTCCTTTCAAGTTGGGGGCCTTGCCTCATGTGACAGCTTGCCCTCGTATTTGAGGGTTAGACTACGCATCGATTGCATCTCCGGTAGAGCCGCAGTTGAAATCGCCTCTACCGTTTTTGCCAGGTACTTGTGTTTGGATGAAGTAGCGTGGTACACACTGCTCAATGTTGATTGGCTTTGGTAGCGACCAATGTTGGACGGTGCTTGATTGCGACATGCCACTTTACCGGGCCTATGAACAAACAGGGTCTCAGATTCCGATAATCACAGAGCGATTATTGGTTCGCGCTTCGGAACGCCGGCAGTTTGGAACTTTTTCCCTGGCCGGGACAATTAGAGTGGGCCGGACTCTGTCCGTATATGGCTAATCTAGCATTCTAGAACATGGGTGTAAGCACCTAATGGATGATAAGCTTCAAGTGGTAGGTACTATACTAACTCAGGGGCTGAGTATGTACGTACTTTTCCAGAGGACAGGAAGCATGAGAGCTGCCATGTCTGATATATTAATATCTGCCAGAATCAAAAGACATTAATTAGCAGGCCAATTTCCTACTTCTCCAACAAGACACTCATCGGTCGATATCTATGTCAGTGTAATGATGACGATCGGAACGGATTGAAGAAGTGGTGGCGATATGTTGGGGATAACCAACGTGGAGATAGCGGCGAATTTTTGCAGCCCCCTTCAGACCCAAATGTTGGTTTGTTTCTTGGAACCTTTGAAGACCCAGGATCAGTGCTCGCCCGAACCTATCTGTAACCAGAAAGCTGGGAAAGAAAATGGGGAAGGTAGTCGAGCTATGCAATCGAGACGAGGGCGAAAGTCTGGTTATCAGAGGTTGGTTGGTGCCGCTCTATCCGGAATATGCATCACGCCATCCACTTGTGCAATCGATTGGTAGGTATCTTTAAGGAACTTTTGTTCGGCGCAAATTGTTCATCCATCACTAATTAGCTACCAACGGGCGTTTATCAGATTCATTCCGCCTTCTTCCAGTGGTACTTAGCCGCAGGATGGTCAGAGGGAGGCCTTGCGACCCCTTTCTTTGCCCACATGTTTTCACGGTACGTGCCCCCGGGAGCCTCATAACCCTCCTAGAAGAGCCCACGATTTCTTAAGACGGGAGTAAAAACTCGATGATCTCCCCAAAGGTTCTTGGTATCCAGTGTAGGCAAAGTTAAAGCCATCTACGTCTGCTTCGCGAATCTATCTTTCCAGTTCATCTGCCACATGCTCCGGGGTTCCAACGATAGTGGCCCCGAGGCCCCCGATCTTCGTCTCATCTGCGATAGCACCCTTAGTTCACCTGGGAACGTGTGCAACGTACTTAACCCATGTTTCCACAGACGTCCAGATGGCGTTGGACTCGACGTACCGTAGCTCCTGATCATCGTTAAATTGCGACAGGTCGATGCCGGTATAGCCCCCGAAGAGAGCGAGTGCACCCTCCTTGGATCCATAGCTCATACATTAGTTATACTTGGCCTGAGCCTCTTCCTCGGTTGCGCCCAGCACAGGAATAACCATTGCGAGGAACTTGATGGCTTGCGGGTCGCGGCCGAGCTCGCGGGCTTTCGCACGGATATCAGCAATATTTTGGGCTACAATAGCTTGGGTGAGGGTGGAAACAAACACGTCTTCAGCGTGCTTGGCTGCGAAGGCTTTCCCGGCAGAAGGGGTACCGGCCTGTAATATAACGGGCGTCCGCTGTGGTGAGGGTTGACAGATATGAGGGCCAGGAACGTTGTAGAATATGCCAACGTGGTCGATCGTGCGGATAAATTCCGGGTCGGTATAAACTCCAAATTGGCGGTCGAGCTTAACAGCGTCATCCCTCCAAGAGGATTGCCTACGGGTTGACATTTATTGTTAGACTGAAATGTGCTTTGGGAGTCGCTGCTTGGGGGGAGAGGCGACGAGATACTTGCCAGAGTTTGTATACCACATCCATGTATTCATCGGCCTTGGCATATCTCTGGTCGTGATCAGGAAGCCTGTCAAGCCCGAGGTTACGGGCAGCTGATTCTAGGTAGCCCGTTACTGCGTTCCAGCCGATTCTTCCGCCGGTTAGATGGTCAAGCGTGCTGAGTCGCCGCGCAAGATAGTACGGGTCTTCAAAAGTCGTCGAGACGGTGAGTCCGAACCCGATGCTCTCTGTAGCCGCAGCCATGGCAGAAACTGGCCCAAACGGGTCGTTTACTGGAAACTGGGCTCCTGAGCTTGGAGCGGGTCCAACGTTCCTGGGGCCCTTGTATGCACCGTATGCACCCTTCGGACGTGAGCGGTTAAGTCAGTTACGGCCTCGATCCAATGCAACTCAAAAAGAAGTGATGAAATAAGCTTCATGTAACATGCCAAAACATCTGCGATAAAGATTCCATGAAAGCCGGGTTCTTCCGGGAGCTCAGCGAGCTTGACCCAATGCTGGAGGGTGTTGAACTCGGACGAGCGGTCATCTGGATGTTGCCACAGGCCGGGTGACTGATGCCCACTACATGCCCCCACGAAGGCATTGAGGATGAGCTTGTTCTTGGTCTGAGATTTCTTTGCAGTCTCGGGTTCAGCCATTGCGAGTCGCGTCTTGCAGCCTCGGGTCCTTGGCCGACGTATTTGGGCTTGTACTTTTCGAGGCACTCCACAGCAATCCCAGTCCCTCGGCTCGGGCTGCTTAACCCCCTCGAGTACTAAGCCCGTAAGGGTTTGGTGCTATCTGTGGCATCATAATCCTTGCAAGTTGCGCTATACGAGACCAGAAAGGAAGACAAGCAAGTCTTGTCGAAAAGACAGCCGCTCAGTTACTCGGCGATGCTCGTGTCAGGAGAAGAGGTATACAATGCCCCGAACGAGATGATAGAGGTTCTGGGAATCATTCATACTGCATTTTCTGTGCTCATTGACTATAGTTGCAATAATACCATTTGTCACCATGGGGGCTATCGCTGCTTCGGCTGGTTGGCTCAGAAACATCTATCGTGGCACCTACTTCCAAGCTATTCTGCTCGGGCTCGTCAGCTTTACCCAGCCTGGCATATGGACCGCTATCATGAGTCCGCACTGCGAATTGCAATACCTGAGGAATCGCTACTGACTGTGGTCCAAGGTCTCGGTGGAGGCGGCCAAGCTGAGCCGTACGTGGTGAATGCGTCCAATGCCATCTCCTACGGGTTAACGCTCACGGACAGTGTCGCGTACGGGACATTGAGCATCTGGCTCTTCTGGGCTCTCGGAACTTTCGACGTGGAAGCCGATAGTGTATCCCTGTCCATGGGTCTGCTGCGTGCTGGCGAATCGCTTGGGTCAGCTCTTTCGTACACTGTTGGCGCCACGTGGGACACTTCTCTTATGGCAAACCTCATTATCAGCGTCGCCATATTCTATGTTAGCACCCCTTTCACGGCTTGGTCATCTCATCTTATCCAAGATAGACTGCCTAACGAGTGCCTATCGGATTCGATCATAGAAGATATAGAGCAATGGCAGGAGACTGAAGCGAAGCAGGTAAACTTAGAGCCAAGCATAAAAAGATAGTATATATTTGTAGTAAATATTATAATCTAATCTCTAACTATGATTTTATGTATTATACTTGAGTTTTTTTATATCTTAACGTCTTATTATAATTTAAGCTAGGCCTAACTTAAGCTATATATAATAATTAATTCTAGAACCTTTATTGTTGAAATTACTGTGATATTGATTGTGATACTTTGATCCCCATTTTGGGTGGTATAAAGTCATATAATAATAATAATAATTAATTATTTCCATTGGGCAGCTAAGAAGCCGCCACCCTCTTCTTCATCAAGCCCTCTCACAACGCTGATTTACACCTTACCCTATGCATAGGGACGGAATGAAAGTCTACCATGCAATTCGGCATTGCGAGCAAGGAAACCAGCAAAACTTTGTCATAGACCCTTGTCTTATTGGTTGCCTATATGATGTGGCTTGCTTACTTGCATGCCTTTTAGAAGCCTCCTACTCGTGGTTAAGACAGCATGACTGAGATCAGCGCTTCTTTCGGCATGATGATATCATGTGTCTTGCTACGTCATAACGTAGCAACGAACAACGCGCAGAGCCTCATGCTGGTTTTAACTGAGCATTGTCCTGCCAATTCCCAAGAAAGATGAGAGTAAATGCGGCCGAAAACACTCTCACTACTAAACTTATGCTCATCTAGTTTGAAGTAGGTGTCTATTGTATCCTTGACAACGCAGCGAAAAGACTCAACAGAATCAATAGACCTCTCAGACTGCTCGTTCCAAGTCCACAAAGCCTTATCCAGACAAGAAGCAACTCCAAATAAATACTACCTCAATCCAGCCGCCCCGAATGCCCTTTTCCATAGCCGATCTAAACAAAAGAGATGAAACAGCATCGAAAATTCCCGCCCCCGCAAAGGGATTCGGCGCGCTGTTCGGCGGAGGAGGCTACGCAGAGGTAATCTGCTGCCCATTAAGCGTCATCTTCTGGTCTGGATACGCTATTAATAAGAAGATACAAAAGAAGAGGCAAGAGAAGAAGGCCCCGGCAACAGAAGCGGAGGAGGAGGCAGCAGTTGGAAACTCTGACCGAACCAACAGCAACATGGATGCGGAGAAAATGACTGAAGGGAATCGAGCAAGCTGTGTGTCCCCGATGCCTAGTCCGAACAAGGGACCTGCGTCCGCTCCACTTGATCCGACGCTTCAGGAGCATCCGAACAACCCACGTGTGTGCGACCCCGAGTGTCCGGGTTATGGAAAAGACTTTTGTCTCGCACATCAAGGGAAGCGACCCTCGCGCCCTACGAGCCCTGGTCTATTAGCGGTCTAAGTCTGCATTGATAGTTTAGGGTCACGCGTGGGCATGGTGATCAGAGGAGCCTTGTGAAGCTTATCAAGTTGATCAATATAGGAAAAAAATGTCTGCTTACATCTAGCATGATATGCTGAATGAGCACATGAATAGCCAGAAAAGATTGCAAAGTGATGCTAAGGGGCCAGGTTGTGAAAATCATGGAAACGAATCTCTGTACAATCTAGATAGGGAACCTGATGTCAACTGTCATATCCCAAGCAGGGCAGAGTGTGGCATTAGAGTGGGTTGACCGACATCGTCTAGCAGCTAGCTGTGTTTAATTGGGATGCCACAATTTCGTACGTGGACTATCCCCCAGTATCGGGAGTCAATCTTTTCCTCATACAATATTATATTGTCTTAGCATAAGATAACTACAAAACACTAGACCCGTCAATCAATTAATCCGCCGAGCACTGGACACATCCGGTACACCAACGCCTTCCACTACCTTTCCACCGACCACCTCGTAGATCGGGATTTCAGCCAGCCTGGATATCACGTGGTGAAGGGTGGGCAAAGCTTCCCAATCGTGCGGATCAAACTCGAAGCTCGCCTTGTCCGCGGTGAAGATTCTCAGTACCTTGCTTGGTACGACCTTGGACTCTTCAGCATGGGGCACAAAGGTGGCGTATTCCGCATCTGCCTGGCCGCGTTCTCCCACCTTGGGAATGTATTTGTAGGCGAAGATTCCGTCATCATCCTCTCCACCAATGGTACCCTTAGAGGAACTCGGGTCAGCTTCCCTCAGACCATCCAGTGTAAGAGACCCGAATTGGACGCCTTGCCATCCAGTCTGAACTCTGTAGCTATTTGTCCGGCGCCAGATGTCGACGGAGCAATACAGCTTTGGCATGCCCAGTTCTTCCCGGCCACTGACGATGGGATCGGTAAGGCTCTCGAATAACAGAGGCAAAAAGGTGCCATTCAGCACTGTTCCGTCCTTCTGAACATACTGAACACCATGGATGTACAGTCCTATGTGGCGATACCCCGAGCCGCCAAGCCACTCCATCTTGTTCAGCGTTGTCTGCGAGACGCTCGCGTACGCAACTGTGCCGGGGCTCTTGAAGCGGAAAGAGGACGACGGAAACAGGTTTTGCAGAACGGTGCGTGACGTCTTGAATTTGATGGACGCAGTAGTGAATGTTGAATGAGTGGCAACTCGTGGCTTGCCTTCGAAGGTCTGACGTGGACCTGGGAAGGGGCCGAACGAGATGGGCATTCGCCAGTATAGATGAGGCTTTTGGGCCCAATCCCACTTGCGGAAGCGGTCGGTGGAGTGATCCCACTCGTCGTGGCCCATGTTGTAGTTGCTGTACTCCATCACTGAGAGAAGTAGTGTCAGTCCTTGTTCGAAGAAGCCTGATCTGGAAAATCTCACTGTCAAAATCCTTATCCACTGAATCACGCCCAGCTCGACGAGAAAACTGTTGTATCTTGTGCGCTCGTTCTAGGCGGAACTCCTGATAAAGCCGTAACCTCTCAGGGACCTGCTCTGGCACTGTACCACGTGGGAGTACAACTGCCAAAGACGCAGCGTCTTCAATCGCAACGCCAGCACCTTGGCCCTGGTCTGGACAACAAGCTCAGTTAGTCTTGAGACATTTGTGTAGGTACGTTTGTCTACTTACGGGGCAGAAATGGATGGGCAGCGTCGCCGAGGAGAGCCAGCCTATCTTTTGTCCACGATGGGAGGACCTCCATGTCCAGCAACTCCCACACCTTTAGTGAGCTCGCGTCTGCCTTGCCAAGCAGATTGACTAGAGCAGGATCAAAGTTCTCGTAAACTTTAAGGAGCATAGACTTGTTGGCGTCGGTGCTCCAATCTAATCATTCATCAGCCGCAGTTCGCCACCCAGGAGGCAGGTAAACTACCCTCTATACTTCCCGGGTCGCTCTCCTCGCGAGGGTGAATGCAGACAAAATTGAACTGTTTATTGTCCTCACAAGGATACATGACAACTCGCCTGTCTGAGCCATACCAAATAATCAGCTGCCCATTGGTCTTTGCGAACCGTTCCGTCTCTGGATCATCAAGGGCAACCTGGCGAGGAACGAGGAAGCGGAATGCACTCTTGCCTGAGCTATGAGGCTTGACTTCTCTGCCCACAACCTTGGAGCGGGACTTGGACTATTTTGAAGAAGAGGCACCATGGATTAGTGTTGAAAAGGGTATAGTAGGAGGTCATCACTTACGTGAACACCGTCTGCGCCGATTACCAGGTCCCCTTGGATCTTATCTCCGCTCTCTAGCCAGACTGTCGCCGATGCGGGATCAACGTCCACGACACGGCTACAAGTCCGTAACTCTGCTGGCACACCAGGGCCGTCGTGAGAAGTAGCCTGACGCTTCAACTCTTCATGAAGACGTACTCGATGCACCAAATGCCAGGGATGCTGCCATTGCTTGTTTGATTCTGCAAGGTCGACATCGCGCAGTTGCTCGTTCTTTGCATTAAACTCGGTTATCTGTGCGAGGAAATCTCTAGTTAGCTACCGTCAAGGTTTCAACCCCAGCAAGATGACTTGCCCTTTCAAACAGATTGGCGCCAATATCCTCTGCAAATAAACCAACGCGACGCAACAATCCATTGGCATTAGGAGCGAGGTGCATGGCTGCCCCTACTTCGTTGGCGAAGCGGGACTGTTCTAGGAGAGTGACATGATGGCCTTGCTTTCGGAGGTATATGGCAGCAGTAAGGCCTCCTATGCCGGCTCCGACAATGATGATATGCAGTCCATCGGAGCTGGTACTTGATGAAGAGCCGTTGACGCCGTTGACGCCGTTTGTGCCATTGGTGACTTGAGATTGGGTAGTGGCCATCTTGAGGTCAGTGGTGGGTTCTCTTGGGTGCAAGATAGACACTTTAGCTGTGAGTGTTGTCCAGATTTCTCTTCTTCCACTTCGCCTTTTAGCTGCTTTAATCCATGCTTGGCCCAACAAGCCAATACCCCAGAAACGCTGGGTTCAACCAAGTTCATTGCCGCTAACATTAATGCTACGGGCGGTGGCAATCGATAGTTGCTATGGTCCCGGCCCACCATCTTCCTGTCACTCCTTGTTGTGAGGGTCCAAAGGAGGGGCCGGCAATGAGGGGTTTCGGGAATGAGGGGGATTGAGTCTCCGTCAACTCGGTATGTGGTCCATTTCTTTCGGGGGGGCCAGCTCCGAAACTGTTATCTCCCGAAAGGTGAAGAAGGTGTGTCTCTTGCTTGTATTCGGTGTATCATGGCACTCCTTGTTGCAGATGAGGTGGACGAATGGTGGAGATAGCCTTGGCATCTTTTCTGGTGGTTCTGATACTTGACCGCAAGAGACTTGGGGGCATAACGAGTGAGCGGTCTCACGAGGCCTGGTTGTTCACCTACAGAGACCCTTTTATTAAGAAAGACATCGAAAAAACATAATGGTTCACTGCTAATTCCTCTCTTCTGTTCCTATTTTGATCCTTGTGACTGTGACCAGCCGCTGGTAGAATCCCTATTGCCGCACCTCTGTAACAATTCAGGGGTCTATTAGAGTTTCTCAGCTTTCAGAACGGCCTAGACCGCTCTGGGCAACCCCATGGGGTTCATGGTCAGGGCCAAGCCACGACCCCAGGATCTGGTCCTCCCCTCATCCGCGCCTACCGAGCAGGGTCAGGGTCACCGGTTGCTTCACCCTTCTTTCATTCGTCGCAGAGGTAAATCTCAGATTGTCTCGACCTCACCACCATCTCTGCAAGGTGATAAATACACCCATCCGTTACGCTCCCTGTCATCTTTACCTTTACCGATTGTCCTCCCAGTTCGATCAATTAATGACATCTTTCTGATTTATTGTCAATCATCATCCAACTACGTCCGTCTTGGTGACACCCGACACTATGTCAACAATCACTGCGGAAGGCGGCAAGGTCGCCGAAACCACGACGCGACAGGAGAATACTCTTGGAGAGCTCCGCCTTCGTCATGAAGAAACCAACGATATCATCCTCATTCCGACCCCAACAGACGACCCCAATGACCCTTTGAATTGGTTCGTATCCCCAATGAATATGTCTTCACCTGAAGTTACACCTCTAACCCCATGGATCGCACACAGGTCGAAGCCGTACCGCGTCTACCTTGCCGTCCTCGTCTCGTTCGCCATCTTCTTCAGCAACTTCCTGGCGGCCGGCCCATCCGTCGCTCTCATAAGCATCACCACAGACTTCTTCGGTCCTCCAGGTCCCGACCTCAGCGGCAACATCGCCAAGGTTGCGTACTTTTTTACCAGCACTGCGCTCCTTCAGGGCATGTCGAACTTGATGTGGATGCCCCTCATCGCAAAGTTCGGTCGCCGACCGATATATGTTGTCTCGTTCGCTCTTTACACTGCCTTCTCGGCATGGGCCGGCGGTGCTACTTCATATAACAGTTCATTGGGAGCGCGTATCATGATGGGATTTGCTTCGGGCGCTGCCGAGTGTCTGGCACCATTAACAATCTCCGATCTCTTCTTTCTTCATGAGAGAGGCACCATTATGGCGTAAGTATTTGGCCCAGCTACCTGATTAGAATAATTCATCCAACAAGTGTTCCAGGATCTATACTACCGCACTGTCTGCAGGAGTTGGCTGTGGTATCATCATCGCCGGACTCATCACCAAGGACCTGCACTGGAGATACATCTACTGGGTATCCGTCGCCTTGATCGGGTCCTGCACCACCCTGATCATCTTTGCCTTTCCAGAAACGAGATATAACCGTGCGGGGGATGCAGAAGAGCCTCGAACGGTCACTCAGCACAAGAACATCATGAACCAAAGCTCCAAAGCTGAGGACATGGACCCCGAGGTCTTCCAAGCCGAAGTTGCATCAACAAGCCAGCCATCTCATAGATTTCCACCAAAGCGCACATATTGGCAAAGCCTGGCTCTTTTCAGTGGCATCCACACTCAAGAGTCTATCCTCAAGCTCTTCTTCCGTCCAGTCATCCTCCTAACTCTTCCTCCTGTTCTTTGGGCTACGCTGATGATGTCTGTCACGATTGGATTCCTCGTTGCCATTACTTCCAACTTTGCTGTCGCTTTCAATACCCTTTATGGCTTTGAGGCATGGCAGTCTGGTCTCTGCTTCATCGCTTGCCCTGTGGGAGCCGGTATTGGCGCTTTCTTTGGTGGACGGTTCAGCGACATGGTGGCTGACTGGTTAACTCGGCGCAATGATGGCATACGACACCCGGAAATGAGACTTCCTGCTGTATCAATCTCTCTCATTACTGCTCCACTTGCTCTTGTGCTGTACGGAGTGGGCATCGACAAGGGATTACACTGGATCGTGCCTACCATTGGCTTGGGTCTTTGTGAGTTGACTCATGATCAGGAAGAAAAACGCTAACAGACTCGGTAGTGAACTTCTCAATTGTACAGGCCACCAACATCAGCCTGGTCTATACTATCGATGGCTACCGCCCAGTGGCAGGAGAGCTTGCTGTGACACAGCATGCATTCAAGTGTGAGTCTCATAGGTGTTGGGTAAGAAGTTGGTGTTCAGTACTGACTCTCGTGATTCAGCTGCTTTCGGCTTTCTTCTTTCTTTCTATACAAACCCATGGATTGCAAAGTCCGGGTATTCCAATGCATTTGGTGCCATGGCAGGTATTTCGGGGAGCGTTATCTTGATGTGGATTCCCATGTACATATGGGGTGGTCGAATTCGTCATGCTACCTGGAGCTGGCCCTTTGTTAAGCGCTTGGCTCACTGGCACCAGGATCGTGAGGTTGGCGAATAATGGACTGCTCAGGTCTCTAACTCTGAGCTCAGCTACCAAGTACAAAGGGCTTCGGCATCTTGACCGGGGCGTAAGGTGACGAAACCAGGGGGAGCAGTGCGATTCAATATCATCTCGGCTGGAAGGAAATGTTATTACTATTTCTGAGTTTCGCATTGACTTGACACGACTCGAAGAGTGATCTTGGCTCAAAGCTTGCCCGGGTAAAAGCCAAAATAGTGCTCAGGCCCATCGTTATCTACTCTCGGGTGTGTATGCTCGTAGAAAGTCTTCACTCGGTCGCGGCAGAAGTTCTGTTCAGTGCATGATGTCTGGGTACGTCAATTACAGCCTGAGCTGCTGAGATTTCAAGCGATCACATGCATGCTAAAGTACGAAATTAAGCGTCCAAGGGCACCGTTGAGCCATGGTCAAGGCAACTCAATTTAACAGGACTAATCAATATGGAGACCCCCGTTAACAGCTAAATGAACACCATTAACCCAGCTTGCACGCTCCTCGCAGAGAAACCCAACAGCAAAGGCAATCTCATCCGGCTTTCCCATTCGCTTTGCCGCAGGCGTGGCATCAATTGTTGGCTGCAAAATACGCATAGCCTCCTCCCCAGCCGCCAGAAAGCCTTCTGTCTCAGTTGGCCCAGGAGACACGGCATTCACTGTGCAGCCGTACTTTGGAGGCAGTTCCTTGGCCCAGCATTTTGTGAAGGAGTCCACCATGCCCTTGGTACCTGCGTAGATAGTCTGTAACGGGGGAGGACCTCGTGAGCTTGCCGAGCAGATGTTGACGATTCGTCCGCTCCCTTTGGTCAGATGGGAGAGACTTTGCTGCGTAAGCAGAAAGGTTGCTCGCCCGTTGATGTTGACCAGCAGATCCCAGTCGTCCAAGGTCTGCTCTTCAAATGGCTTGTTGACTGCTATAGCCACATTGTTGACGACAATATCCAGCCGTCCGAACTTTTGGACGGTTGACTCTACCAGGGTTTTGGGACCGTCGACTGTGCTCATGTCGGCACAAACAGCAATAGACCTGGTTGGCAGTCTCGCGGCTGCTTCATTGGCCTTCTCTGCAAGAGTTGAGAAAGGATAATTTATGGCGACATGTGCTCCACGAGACGCAAGCTCTTTCGCAATAGCGTAGCCAATTCCGCTGTCGCTGCCTGAAACGATGGCTACTTTTCCTGACAGAGTTTGTGATGCCAGGTCTGTCGAGTTTGGTGTAGCGTATCTAGCCATGAGAGACATTGTTGAAATGGATGTCTCGTTACCACGATTGCCACCAGTCTCGATATTAACCCCCGTGCATTCTTTTAGACCGGTCATCGCCCTTCTTAGCCGTTTCTGGATGTGGGGGAGGACGCGATATGACGCCTCGCCCCGCGCTCTCGGGATGTGGGAGAGTGGTCCCGGGCTGCCCGGATGAGTGACCGCTTGCGCCCTTTGCCGCGTCTAGATAGCCATCCTTTTCCGGGGGGCACGGATTGAAGCTTAGGCTAACCAGTTTTTCGTTAGTCTTGTGGAAATTAATGCCAGTATTTAGCTACCAGAACCTTGATCGACATATAGCACTTCCAGCCAGACACATGTCATCAACAAACAACCTTTCCATTCTCGTTCATCATGGTCAACAACAAAGAAATCGCGATTGCCCGCTCGCAGCTACCCTCCTCCTTCCCTATCATTTGGCAAGACAGCATCCTTTGGGAAAAGGCCAGGATCGGCCGTGTCTTCAATCACCGGCGGCCGTCGAGGCAGCCGCTCGCAGTTGTCGAAGCAACTAGAGAGGAACATATTGTAGATGCTGTCCGCCTCGCCCGTACTCTGGGAACACGAGTGTCAGTACGGTCCGGTGGGCACAGCTGGGCAGCCTGGAGTGTGAGGGAGGGTGCGATTCTGATTGATCTGGGCAAGTATCATGATTTTCTATTGGATGACAACACTGGAGTGGCGCAAGTGTCCCCCAGCATGACAGGAAGAATGGTCAACAAATTGCTGGGACAGCGTGGACGCATGTTTCCCGGTGGTCACTGCCCAGAGGTTGCTCTAGGGGGTTTTCTACTACAAGGGGGTATGGGGTGGAATTGCAAGGTAACTACGCAAAATTGATGACCCGGATGCTGCTAACGCGTGGGACATCAAGAATTGGGGCTTCGCATGCGAAAGGCTTCTGGCTGTCGATGTGGTTACTGCCAACGGAGAAAAGAAGCACTGCGATAGAAACGACAACAGTGATCTGTATTGGGCAGCGCGAGGAGCTGGTCCAGGTAACTCAGCAGATACAATTCAGCCTTGACTAGGAGTCTGGAGTTCTGACTTTTTACCAGGATTTCCAGCTGTCGTAACCCGCTTTCATTTGCAGACAATTCCTGCCTTCACCCACATGCGATCCTCCATCTACATCTACGAGAAGCAGGATTACGAAAGAGCATTTTCATGGGTACTCGGGGTACGTCGAACGCTCATTGATTATCCTTAGCACGTCACTCACCAGCAAGCCCAGATCACATCTGATTTCGACGAGAGCACAGAAATTGTTGCAGTGGGAAACCACATACAAGGACGAGAGGGAGAGCATATCACGGTCCTCTTCGTGACATTCAAAAACAGCGAAGAGGAAGCTCAGGCCGCTCTGCAACCAGCGCAAGACTCGGCACCACCAGGACATGTGGACTCATGGTTTTGCAAGCCGACCTCGCTTGCTGAACAATACGACGACCAGCACGCCGCCAACCCAGATGGCCACAGGTATGCAGTCGACAACTGTTACGTCCAGAACGATGCAGATGTTGTCTCCGTACTCAAACAGTCTTTTACTTCGTTACCTACCAAAAAGTCTTTCTCGTTGTGGTACTCGATGGCACCAGGCTCAAGGCGAAGTGTTGAGGGTGGCACCATGGACGACATGGCTCTCTCCATGCAGACCGATCACTACTTTGCCACTTATGTTATTTGGGAAGACGAGTCGGAAGACCCCAAGTGTCAATCTTGGGTTAGCAAAATCATGGAGCAGGTCAAGAGTAAATCTGATGGAGCATATCTGGGAGATTCTGACTTCCAGAAGCGTCTGACAAGGTTCTGGGGGCAGGAACAGGGAAAACGATTGATGGATATCAGGAAGAAGTGGGATTCTTGTGGAACAATTGCTGGTTATCTAGATGAAGGAGACAAGAGCGGTGTCAATGGTCTGCAAAATGTATAGTTACTCTAACCCTGTCAAGACTACTACTCTATAGCCAGCAAGAAATCAACATCATGGGAAATATTCACACTCCAGGAAACTTTCTTTTCCAGTACAACAAGTCCCCATCAAATCGAACGTCAATTTCTATAGGTTGTTGTAGATAACTGGCAGCTCTTCATGAAGAAATCAGTTTTGAGACATTTGTGAGTGTCGTCTCCCGCTCTCCGACTTCGCTCCATTGAGTCGCTTTGTACAGGCGACGTACGCTAGTACAAGTCGGGAATCTTGCGGATGGGCTTTCGGTCTAACGATTGGATAGAAACCCCTGCCAATTGGCGGGATGAGGATGCTTCTAGGAGAAGATGATTGGCTGTCAAACCTCCATGCTTGTGTGGACTCCCGACGCGGTCTGGGGTTTTTGCGGGGTAGCCACCTTCAGTCACACTCGGCAGTCTAGACGGCAAGGGTCCGGATGCCTCAGGACCATATCAAATGGCATCTTCTTCCCTGTCGAGGCACAGGCCTCATATGTATCCTTCGAAACGTCAGTGACCATGGAAGCTTCACAGGAAAAGCAACCTTCCTCAGTGACTCCCCGCAACCACTTTCAGTGTTCCTATTGCCAGCGAACCTTTGGACGCGTCGATCATCTTACGCGTCACATTCGATCTCGTTAGTCGCCCCTCTTCCCGTGAGCCTCCAGCTGAAACCTCAAAGACTTGCAGGATAGACCCTTTCGATGCGAGGTGTGCGACAAGGCCTTTGGACGACAGTTGGTGCTAGTCACTCCCTAGAATCGAGCAACACGCTAATTCGACGCAAACAGAGATCTGCTCAAACGCCATGCAACATGTCATGACCCCAGTGAGCCTGGAAGCAAGCGTCAGAAGCGTGCCTCAGCTCTCGCACCTCGAGTCTCCCAAGCATGCAAAGCATGTGCGGCATCTAAACTCAAGTGCGACGAGGACGCCTCTTGCAAGCGCTGTGTCTCTAAAGGCGTCCCCTGTGAACGGGAAGCGCGGAGTATTGTTGTTGGAGAGAAACGTATAACACAAGCCAGATCAGAAACGACGGACGGTGATTATAAAATGTTTCTATTTTATCCGCTTCACATGCTAACTGAGAGATCAAATAGAGCAAATCCAGCCATTATCCATCCTTGAGCAGTCCAGTCACTTGCCTTTTCTTGAGCATGACTTTTCAACCTTCTTACGAGGCGTCATGACACCGACACATGGTGACCCTGGCCGTTCAATCGAGCAAATCGATTGGACTAGCATTGACCCTGCATATGATCCGCTTCAATCTCACGGTCTGTTAGATTTCAGAGCTGACAGTGACATGAGGTTTGACGATGTCGCCATGGGCCTCGGAGATTTACCGTGCAGCCCTTCATTCTATTATAATGGAATCTTGTTAGAACCCAAGTCTTCTGTCGTTGTTCCCTCGCAGCCTCAGAAACTTGACTCTGATGGTCGACCTCTTGCACTTGGCCATGCAGCCTATAAGGAATCTGCATTGGGCATGTGGGAGCCTACTCAACGGGATCATATCAACTCGAATACCAAGGCTCTCTCCGTCCTTGGGGAGAGCCCACATGATCCCATGATCTTGTCAGGTCTTGATGAGAACCCCTCTCAACAATTCAGCCCACTTCATAGCAGCCTCAGAGACCAGATGCTGCTGCTGACGCTGAATGCTTGCAAACCCGAGAGCAAGCTCGCCATAATCCGAGCATTTCCCACCCCCGAGATATTATCCAAGCTCATCCAGAGCTTCTTCACTCATCATCGGAGCCAACCTGACTCTTTCATTCATGGTCCCTCGTTTGAACCCAATGAGCAAGGGCCTGAGTTTATCTTGGCTCTCGCCAACATTGCAACCACATTCGCCGACTCCAAGGTCCTGCATTCACTAGGATTCTCTCTCCATGAGGTAGTGCGCGTATCGCTGCCCAAGATGTTTGAGCAAGCCAACTCATTGACGAGAGCTCTGGACGCTTTACAGGCTTTTGTCCTTGACATTGAGATGGGGCTATGGAGCGGTCTTAAGAGGAAGATGGAGATTGCAGAGAGCCAGCGCCAGATGCCATACACGGTATTTCTTCTTTCAATGTCTCGAGTGGTCGGTTTTTACATACTAAATGAGTTGTAGATGCTACGACGAGGTGGTAAATTTGGCAGAGCTGATCAATCCGCTTCTCCTCCGCTGCCAGAGGATGTGGGTGATGTTTTGCAAAAGAAGTGGCTAGCTTGGATTGAACAAGAGAGCTCTAACCGACTAGTATACCATACATTCATCATGGACACCCAAGTCAGTATCGGCATGTCAACCCAGCCGTTGTTATCCTTTTCCGAGTTCAAGACGCCAATGCCTGAGTCAAGAGATTTGTGGCTTGCCCCGAATGCGGAAGCGTGGAAGGCCCAGTACCTGAGAAAAGAACGTGACGAAAACAGGCTGAGCCTGCTGTTATATCTTCGAGAGTCTGCCGAGATTGACGACACGTATGACATCTCCTTCTGTCGGTTGATCATACTCTGTGGGATCTGGGGTATGATTTGGCAAGGCCTCCAGACGGAGGCCGTGCTGGGCAAGCCAAAACACTCTGATGCAGCATCCAAGCTTCGGCACCAAGAGATATTGCAGACTCTCAAATGCTTTGTCTTGAACATGCCGGAAGAGGAAACACCCTCCCATGATGCGTCATCTACACTACTATACGAGCTGGTCCAGATGCACCTGCACATGCCATTTGAGGAGGTCGAACTCTTCGCAGGCAAGGGAGACCAGAATGATGCACGCCACGCACTACCCTTACTCTCGGACTGGGCTAGCAGCGAGGAGGCGAGGAAGGCCATCTGGCATGCTGGCCAGGTCCTGCGAGCGGCAGAGCAATTCGCACCAGCCCAGCTTCGAGGATTCTATACTATTGCCCTATACCAAGCCAACCTTGCCCTCTGGGCTTACGCGGTAGTCTCTCAAGTCAATGGTCTTGACAGGGAGCAATCGTTACAGCCAACAGGCGCAGCTGTCTGTCTGAATGGGCCTGACTCGCCGACCATACAGAGGTTTATTAGTCGCGGGAAACCAGCCATGGCTTCAATCAGACCGCATTCTTCGCAAAGCGATGACGTGTGTATCTCACTGATGGACCAAGAAGCGGTTGTTGACAATGTTGTTGGGATTTTGGGGGCCAACTTTGCACACTGCGAGGCTCTTCCGCCTCTGGTCGAGAATCTTCAACAGCTGCTCGGCAATCTCGGCCGGGCCGCGACAAGCATCCGAGACTACCGCGCAGCTTGATACAAACAGCATCTAGATAGAGCACGTCGCGTATTGTGTCTCCACGTCGGGTACATACCCGGAGATGTGGGGGAGGGGCCGAGCGGACCTCCTCGAGTTTGTAGCACGAGACGTAGAGACTGAGAGATGAGACACCATATCAATTGAACCAGCCATCGAGTATCAATAATCACAGCTTCAAGTTCCGCACTGTAGATGCTTTGCTCCAAGGCTCAGCAAACATACCGACAGAAATCCGCCACGATCTACACACCGTGGACACTGATTCGTTCCCTAATGTGTATGAGCAGAATGCAACAATAACGCTCTAGTCAAGCAAGGGGCTCGTGAGGTGCAATGTCTATCGCCCGGAATCTACAAAGCAGGGTGAAAAAGTGCCAGTGTTGGTGACTCATGGCCCTTACGGCAAAGACACATTCTATGGAGAGTATGTTTCCAAAGACTTGATTGTAAGCCAAGATAATTAGGGACGTTTGCGAGCAGCAAAGCCTCCATGATGACCAAAAAAGGCAGCTCAAGATTAGGCAACAAATTTGCTGTCTATCAACCTATGATAACCTTTGTCTACGTTTCAATCCTTGTCATACCCCGGAATTGTGTCTGTCGAGTTGTCCGTCATTTCCTTGCCCCCAATTACCAGACGCTCAGCCGGTTGTAAGACATACAACATTCTTGCCCACGACGTGTCACTCCTATTCTTCCAAGCGTGGTTTGTTCCCCTCTGGACGGAAATATCGCCCCTTTTCATCGTCCGCTTTTCCCCGGAGTCCAGGATCAAGTCGACTTCGCCTTCGAGGACGGTTCCAAAATCCAGGCTGATGGTGCGATGCATCGGAGACAATGCACCTGGGGGCATGTCTACTACTCTCAAGACAGTGCCCGATGGGATGGTTATACCAGGTAGATTCTGGGTATAATGTTGGTAGGTGTCGATGTCTCGGCCATTTTCTAGTGCGACGGGAAACTGATCCGTGGCGTAGCAGAGCGCAAAGTCGACATTGTCAGGAAGAGTCTGAAAGGGGGCCTCTTCTGATATGGCATCAGAAAAGGTAGTCTTGCCATCGGATGTGTGCGTGGTGATGAACCGCTGGATTGGTCTGATATCCTTGCGCGTATTGTCTGATGAGGCCATTGTGTTTGAAGACTTTGATCCAAAAGGGGTAACTAACGTGCATGGCCAGAATGCTTCCAGCCAAGATCCAGATGCCACTGAAATACCCCCAAGATGGTACGGGAAACCGGAAATTCCGCGTGGTTTCAGGGGGCCGATGGGCTGTCGAGGCTTGCCCACACTCGGCCATCGTTCTGATCCCCCGCGGGAACAAGTCCACATTCCGAGGCGGGCGAGGCATAGTTCCGAACGCAGGACTTTCGAGTAGCGGAAGAAGTCTCGCTCGACACCTCGTCCGTGCTTCCAGGCAAGCTACAATTGTTAGGCAAGCGTCGTGGGGCTCATGAGAGACTTTCTGTCAGTCATTATTCTTTCCACCATAACAATTACTTGGGATATTGAGAGAAGTGTGGAATCCAAACTGCCCATTTGCCGTGCACTTCCCAACATAGATATGAGACAGTTGAATTAAATCTTGTAAGTTTAGTAAAGGTCCAGGAGTATTTGATTCAAGTGCAGATCTTCAACGGCATGGTCACCTAAGGAGAGGCCTAGGTCACTGGCATTTTGTGGCGTAATCATAGGCAAACCGAGGTAAAATAGCTAGAGAGTGATGTATAAAGAATTCTCCTTCTGAATGGAAAACCCATTATTTATTGAACCCAATCTTCCTATGGTTTGACCCAGTCAAACTTATCCTTTAGGTACAGGCTTGCGCGGATGTCCCCCGATCTCGCATGGCCCTCAAAAAGCTCTACTCTAGCAGCTCTGCCACAAAGGCGACCAAGCTTGCCACTCTCTTCGGCAGATGTGACCTCCTGGTAGGTGACAGTACGGAGAAACTTACCCACCCATAGCCCTCCAGTGTACCTGGCTGCATGCTTGGTAGGCAGAACATGGTTGGTTCCGATGCACTATGTGAAAGACATCAGTATGATGAGAGAGTAGCTGAAAGGTGTCGGGGTGTCTGCCCACCTTGTCACCGAACGAGACACAAGTCATAGGCCCGAGAAAAAGAGCGCCATAATGCTGCATCTTGGTGAGGGCGTCTCTGGGGTTTGCTGTGAGGATTTGAACATGCTCTGAGGCGAACTCATCGGCAACTTGATAAGCCTCATCGATGGTGTCAGTGACAATCACCTCACCAAAGTCCTGCCATGAAACACTGGCCACCGCTGCCGTCTTCAAAGTGGCCAACTGTTGGTCGCAGTACTCTATAGTACGCTTGGCTAGATCCTCCGAAGTGGTTATCAGAACAGCTGGCGTGTCCGGCCCGTGCTCAGCTTGACTGAGGAGATCTGTGGCGACGGTGTAGGGATCAGCCGTCTCGTCAGCGACAACCAGCACCTCGGTCGGCCCAGCGAAGAGGTCGATGCCGATCTCGCCAAACAACTGCCTCTTGGCTTCAGCAACAAAGGCATTCCCTGGGCCAGCGATAAAGTCCACTTTTGGGACTGTCTCAGTTCCGACGGCCATGGCTGCGATAGCCTGGATGCCGCCGAGAATGAATATCTGGTCTGCTCCTGCGAGATGCATGGCAGCGACTGTTGCCAGAGGAAGCTTGCCTGCGGCTGGGGGCGTACAGGCTACGACGTTCCTCACACCAGCTACCTTGGCGGTCAGGATAGTCATGTGTGCGGAAGCTAACAATGGATACCGCCCGCCCGGGATATATCTGTCTCAACAGTCAGTCCCAATGCACCTTGATCAGCGAGTGGGCGGTCAAGAGAACTCACGCGCCTACTGAGTCAATCGGATTGTTCTTCTGGCCTAGCACGACGCCAGTGGCCATTTCGAGTTCAAATTCCTTCAGTGAGTCCTTCTGGGCCTCGGCAAATTTCCGCACATTTGCCTGAACCGTTTTGATGTCTTGGATCACCTGCTCCGGGAGCTCGGCCATGACTTGCTCGATATCCTTCTTGGATAGCTCGAAGCTGACAGGGGACCATTTGTCGAACTGCTCGCTGTATCGACGAACAGCGCCGTCGCCCTGCTGACGAACGGTGTCGATCACTCCTTTCACTATTCCCGCTACATCAACCGGTGATCCGTTTGTTTTGGTCCTAGATGCACCAGAAGCAGCGGGTCGTTTAACGTATGTACGGGTCATGATGGCTTTGGCGTGATAAGAGGGTAACTAGCCAGATTAGGGAGTACTTGTGAATTTTCACGATGTTATTATGTAGACAAGGATACAGGGTCTTCTTCTTTTATTGTTATTGCCTATTGTCATCAACTTCAGGCAAGTCTGTATCTCGTCGTTGTGTCGCCCAGGTCTATCGGCTCTGTGTGGCCTCGTCGGCTTTGAGGGGGAGGGGATCGGAAATGTGGGCGGCCCTCCCCCATTGCACCAGCACCAAGGGGCTCATTCGTCAACCCACTTTCATCCGGCAACCTCACCAGTGAGATTCGGCAATGGCTGTAAGCAACAGTCACTCCGAGTATCATAGAGTAGGAACTACATACATCCCAACCTGTATGAGATGACCCTGCCTTGGAGTGAGAAGGCGAACATCAAGAAACCGCGTGAAGGTGTGATTTTACGTGTGTCTCGATATTAGACAGCTATTAGGCAGCTATTGAGCAAACCCTTTTGATTCAGATCATACTCCAGTAGTCTTCAATGACAGCCAAACCTAATGAATCCAGTTTCTCTCTTCTTGAAGAGGGTAGAAATGGCAGCCTGGCCCCCAGACTCTCGCTATCTACTTCAACTCTTGCATCTACACTTATTCTGCCTTCAGTCTTGACTGCATCTTCAATAGCCTTTGATCAAAGACCTCCCTCCGCCCATAACCGTATTTGTATACTCGTCAAAGGGTGAAGCCTGCATCAATAATGGCATTCTGACCAGTGACCGACTTAGACACCACAAAGACTTTGACTTGCTGTATAACATCCTCTACCGTAGCAAATCGATCCAGCTTGTTGGATTTCCGAGCAAGTTCAAGCCGCTGAGGTGGGAACGAAAGGCCCCATTCCTGGATAGGTAAGTGATTATGCGTATCACTTGCAACCGGACCGAACTGACCGTGAGTAGAATTCCAGGAGATATGGTGTTGACTCTTATAGACGGAGCTGCTAGAGTAGCGAGACACCTGCCAAGGTGAATCTGTGCCGACTTTGTGACTGCGTAAGGCTACGAGAGCGTACCAGGAGCAATCAGCCATTAGTCGTATCGGTTAAGAAGTAGGGCAAATTACCACACTGCTCCCGCTGGGTTTGACTCCCGCCAAACTCGCTGTGCTTACAAACGCCGCAGCTCCAGCGTCTCGCAAGTTGCTTTCTTCGAGATACTTCTTTGCCGCATGGAAGAGCCACAGATGACTTTTCACGTTGGCAGTGAAGCAGCGGTCCCAATCGTCCTCATCGATATTGTCTTCCAAGTCTGAGAAATTACGCATGCGAGTCCATCCGACGTTGGAGATGACGATATCTAGGCGACCTCCAAACCTAGCGGCTGCATTTGTGACGAGAGATTTGACTTGGGACTTGTCGCACATGTCCGCTTGTATGGATTGAATCGATACTCGACCTTTAGTGTGCGTTGCATTGAATTCGTCTTGTATGCTTTTCACAAGGTGTTCTGCACGCGATGCGTTGCTGTTGAAGTTGATAACCACATTCATGCCGAGATCAACGGCTAACATGCGGGCAATGGCGGCGCCGAGCCCACTGCTGGCAGCTGTGACGAGTGCAACTTTCGCTTGAGACATTATAGTGCTTTGAAGACTGCCATGGGAGTTCTGTACAGTGGAAAGAGATTGATCTAGTTATAGACTGTGATTTGCCCTGCGGCTGATTTTATAGTCCAGTTGCCTCTGACTAAAATTCCCTCCACTCCCGTTCCGAGTATTTACCAAGTTCCCAACAAGTCTCCTCACAGGTGGGCCCGAAGAGTGGAAATCGCTCCCCACGTCGTACGCTTGACGGGAGCGTCTGCCGCCCTAGGGGCTATTGCATAGTGTCTAGTCTAAGATTGCCCAGTTGAAATTCACATGTCCTACCGTCTAACTACTAAAAGCGGCCACAAAAGCAACCAGGGTTAGATGGGGTTGACCCTCCCTTCCTTGTCCGCTCGGTGTAAGTTGGTTCCACTGCCGTTCTGCGAGTCAACTTCGGGTTCGCTCATTGGCCAGGTATTTTCCGACGAAGCGTCCTTCTGTGTCAGCTAAAGTGAAGAAATCTGGCGCCGTTTATGCCAACTGGAATCTCTCTGAGTTAGCAAGGCTGAAGGACGGACATGAATTGCCCTTGTTCAAAGGCTTGAAACGTTATCTGGCTTAACTCTTCTGTCTATCCATATCTCGTCATATCAGGCGGTCTCCTGCCGCCTTTCTGAGACAAACGGTTCGACAAAGTTCATCTACTCAGACAGCACCTACCAGCCAAGCACAACATGGTGCCTTATCTTCTGCCTTACTGGTGCAAGCCTAAGTATGTGCTTCAGCCAGCCCATCGTTGGAGAGGAGCTATTTTTGATCCTAGCGAGTAAGATGAGTTAACTACCATGCAGGACCGTCTAATGAATCACACATCTAGGTAAATGTAGAACTAAAGTTGTTATATAGGTAAGCATGATATAATTTAAACTCTATTAGTATTCGCCTTGCTCTTTAGTTTACAAAAAGTCAGAACATCTTTATAGAAATTTATCTAAATGTGTCCCTTGACGTGGTTTTTTAGCCTTCTGCCAGCTGCGGACACGATGTTCCCAGTTCGGAACTGTCACGTTTCTCTCCCTCCCCGACACCCACCTTAATCACTAACTCGACCTCTTCATCCATATCAGCCCCTCTGTCTCTGCCTTTTGAACTAAACATAGATTTTCCAGTAATTAGAGGCTCAGCTAGAGTATGGATTGTCGGTCCGGATTCGATACCGCATACCTGTCCGCCCGGAATTGCGGCACGGCTGTTATGGGGCCCAATATCAACACGGGACTAAAAGGCATTAGTGTCCTGCACCTTCAGTTCTAACGAGGCAGATTCCGGATATCTCGGCCCCGGACTTTTCAACACGACAACTCCGGGCTTCATTCGCGGCTCTGGAACCAGTAGGGATAATTGCCGCCCGTATGTGACGGAATGAGATGCGGTAAAGGTAACCGAATCTAGTGAAGCTTCGAGGCTGCTGATGTGCTTGATCCTTGGACCTCCATCGCCAGCCCAGTTGGCCATCCAAAGCTCAGCCGCACCGTTTAGTTATATTAATTGCAACAGAGCCCATGCTCAACCGCGATCCTCGATCCCCATTTCATCCCCCCTCCCGCGATTCGAGTTCGCCAACATGGTACAAGCATATCGCCTTTTGCTCCTCGGCTTTGGTGTGCTAGCCACGGCTGCAGATGTGAGCCTAAAGAGTACGGGTTGTGCCGACGCAGCAGGATTCGAGAGTTGCCAAACTTCTGCGAACAAGAAGACAACAAGCTGCATCAATCAGGCTCATCGAGACGACAGCCAAAAGGAGATCCTCGCGTGTGGCTGTCAAGACTACGTCAACAACTACAACTGCTACGCCGCTTTCTGTTGGAATAAAGTCTGGGAATGCGACTATCAGGAGTACATCGTCTCTTACCTCCAGAACTGCCCAATTGCGAAACTCCCCGTCCCATACTTTCCTGCTCCGAAGCAGGCCCCCAGCTCATGTTCGTGCAATCTTGGCAAGGTTTATCTCGCCATTCACGACGCCATTCAACAAACCGAAACGTGTTCGGACGATTCCGATTCTGCCGATGCAGGAAGCAACCTGCAGCGAATGCAAGGCTGCTCCTGTTGTGAAATCAGCGGAGCTCTTTCAAGGCAAGCACGAATTCACTCCGAGTTTCAAACACTACTAACACTCGCTAGTATTGTCGAGATCTGTCCTGACACGGATCCCAAGTTCGCCGGACTCGCCGAGATTTCCCAGCTCGAGACACAATTGAACGTCCAATTCGATACGTGCGGAAAGTACATGGATACCTATGATTGTCGTTCCGATCTCTCTTTCTCGCTGGATGGCGTTAGCACCTTTTACAAGCCCGATGATTCGCTCAAGACCGGTACAGCTACCTTGAGTAACGGTCCAGGCACAGTCACAGCTCCAGCAAGCGGTCATATATTCACATACACCAATGGAGGTGATGGTGTTGTCTATACCATCACAGCCGCTGCTGATAAGGCCGGTTCTGGAAGCAAGGGGGATTCCAGTGGGAGCAAGTCTACGTCAATCCCCACTGAAAGCTCTTCGGAGAGTAAGGGCAAGGCTACGGAGTCCAGCTCCAAGAATGCAGGAGCGATGTTGGAGACTGGAAATTGCTTGGTGCTGGGGGCAATCCTTGTGTCGATTCTTGCTGTCTGGTGACCTCATGATGGTGTAGAAAGCTGGTCAGCTCGACCAAGTTGTATTTGATCATCCCCGTACACTTGAAGTTAGAAAAGGTGGCCCTACCACTGCCGGAAGCCTATCGAGGCCCATACACTATATCTACCCTTTCTACCCCCATCTCATATCCCTAAATCTCGCTAGCCAGCTCACGTTTTCATGGTGCTGATAACCTGAAGGGGATGTCCCTAGTTGTACAACGAATTTTATGACTCTATCATCTCTTCTTTTTGTAATAACCAGCCTTCGCTTACATGCCCGACATTGGTCACTTGAAAAGGCCCCTGGGCAATGCGGTCGACAACTTTCACCCGGAGTCCTGAAAGGCCATTAATATGAACCCTGGTAAACTCCTGTCCTTTGCTGCGACATGGCTCAATTTGGTTGTTGGTGTTTCAAGGGCAAACGAGTTAATGGCCTACGGAACCACTTTTCGTTTTCTTCTTTTTGTATTTGCCTTACCAAAATGCTGTTTTGTCTCGCTTTTCTGAGTAGGCCACGATATCTTGTGTATAACGATCGCATTCTCACCACCTGGGCTAAAAAGTGGCAGCCGATCTATCTTCAACAAGGCTCCAGGTCGTGATGAAGAGCGTCAAATGAGGCGGTCCACGATCCGATCAAGAGTCCCGTAGCCAACTTGCACTCCGGCTACAGGTATTGATGCATAAAGCATGTTCATAGTATATCATGGTGTGCTTGCGCTTGAGCTGGGGTGTTAATATGTAGTGCATGGAACGCGTGGTGACCCAGAAGCTTGAACGCAGCTCTCTCTCGGGAACCGTCAGGTACTCGTATGATGAATGAGTATGGATGCTAAGCTGGTATGATGCCTGGACAGCTAGGGCATGTGCTGTCGAGCTTTCAGTTCAGTGCTAGCTATTTTACTGGAAAATACTTAGAAGCCGGAGTGTTTGATCTGGTGGCTCGTGGCCAGCTTCTGCAAGATGGAGCAGATGGTTAACACCATGCGTAGCTCGAGGCTAGGCGCGAACAACGTCCTTGAGACCAACAGACTCGAGTTTGGCGGCAAACTGGCTCCACAGCAGTAGCATCTTGTGTGGCCTGGGCAATGACTATGCTTAGCAAAGCTTGAGTAGCATGATAAGATACCCGCTTGGTGGCCGTCTTCATCCCCTGTGTCTTAACAAATGCTCTCTAGAATAATTGGTTGGTTGATAAAGGGAAAGACAGCACCAACTTTATCAAAGAAGCGCGATATCCATATCATTCCCTCCTCTCTCCCAGCTGGAATCTATATACCAATATTCCCAGCGCCTGCAGGCCCGGTGCTGGGTTAAACAGATCGTCAAGGCCCCTAATGAAGGTGGCTTCTACTATGACCGAGATTCGCGATGCTTGTTACGAGAAACAAAAGCAGGGCCTGGTTACAGTTTGAACACAGGGTTGATTCAATTGCTATGTGAAACTGCGGCGGTGACAAAACAGCAAAATGCCTCACCAAAATAGCTGATGGTGCTATGTGATAATGGGTGATCAAAGACTCCACGCTGCTAGCACATCGATTGGAGGCTCAGACTTGCCTGAAGCCCCGGCAATGGCAATTTCATCTCGTGTTTCTACGTCTTAGTTGATCCCCTACCTTGATGGACAGGCTTCAGCATCAGACAAATCCATGTGTCGGCCTGCGCTCTGCTTGACGATTGAGGCGCTTGTCCCGGACGTTGAGCGAATACGTGCAGTCCAGATAGAGCCTCAAACAGCATTCACACACCAGATTGACCCCATTGCGCTAGGTATTTCTATCAGTCGGTCAAGTTCAATGGCTTGTAGACCGATAGCCTCGCCCGCTTTACGAGAGAGCCACTGGACGAGTCCATTGCTGATGATAATGAGGCATATTGTGGATGTTGAGGCGCAAAGTTGCGGAAATTAATCTCTGAGGCGCCGCCTCCAAAACGAACTAAACAAGCCATCAGCGTCAGCGGCCGACCCCAGCCACCCACCCCCACGATCCTCCAGTAGAGGAGCGTCTCCGCTGACGACGGGCTAACAACTGGACATGGCGTCGTCCTGTAATTCCCCATATTCTCAAGGCATTTGCCCTAATAAGTCATCAGGCATGGGTCCCAGATAGAGTCGTGGTAGTGTGCCATCGAGATTCTTCCAACGTGTGGGCATCGGTACCTCATCGACTCAGCAAATACCCTGGTCAAGCCCCGATCGTGACGTCTTGTTTCCCGAGCCAGCCACTGTAGCCACTGCCGCTTAGCGAGCTGCCATGCAGATGCGCCTAAATTAAGTAACTAGAGGCCAGCCCAGCGAGGGATAGGAGACCCACTAACGTTACCTTTCACTGACTGGCTTTGGTCAAAAGGCAGGGGACGGGGGCGTCAGAGCAACTCAACAGAAAGAACAGTCAAGTGCAAAAGAAACTCAGCACGGGGAGCCGGGCCGGTCTCCAGGCCTCCTGTTATCTACGGAGTACCAACAGGTGTTATTGAGGGTTTCACGCCTCAGAGAAAGCATCAGCTGCAACATCAGAGAGCACAGTGTAGAGATTGTGAACCAGAAGTTTTGGAACGTTTCAATTGCGGGCCAAAGTCAACTTTTATTGATATACTACGGAGTACAGAATAATGGAATCCAACCGGGGAGTTATCAAAAGAATGGACTCCAGTACCCAGCACTATCGCAAAAAGGGTTGTAGCTCGCATCACAAGCAATTATGCCAAGACCGACACTTATCCAACAGACAAGACCTGACCTCCAACAAATTTCCCTCCGTTCGTTTAGGCCTTGCCGACGGGCTCGGGGGCGGCAGTGCACTTGTAGCAGTCCTCGTCGTACCACAAGCTGGTGGCCTCTGCGCTGAACTCGACACCAGCATCCGCCACCGCGACGTCGTACTTGTAGCACTTCTTGTCGCTCGGGCTGTAGCGGACAGATTCACAGCTAGCATCGCTGTGGCAGTAGGCGAGACACTCATCCTTAACCCCAGAGGAGATGACCTTGGAATCATAAGGCTCCGGATCGGACTCGTCGACCGAGCCGCGCTGGCCGCAGACGGTGTGGTCAACGTTCTCAAACTTGCAGGCTCGGTCAAAGTAGTGGAAGCTGGACTTTCCGTAGAGCTTCATCTTGGTGACCTCGGAAAAGTAGAAGTAGCAGGTCTTGTACTGAGTGTCGAAGCTGACGGCCTTGCATCCGCCCGTGCAGGCCTCGAGGCACTTGCCCATGGTACCCTCGGTCTGCGACTTCTTGTACCACGGGGTATTCGTGGCGGCGACGTAGCCATTGCCACCACAGATGCTCTCGGGGGTCGTCTCAAAGGTGCAAGCGCGGTCGAAGTAGTTGAAGGTAGACTTTCCGTACAGCTTCATCTTGCTGACCTCGGAGAAGTAGAAGTAGCAGGTCTTGTACTGAGTGTCGAAGCTGACGGCCTTGCATCCGCCCGTGCAGGCATCAATACACTTCTCGACGGTGCCCTCGGCCTGGGACTTCTTGTACCACGGGGTGTCGGTAGCGGCCACATAGCCGTTGCCGCCGCAGACAACGGTAGAGGGGATCTCGTTGAGCTGGCAGGACTCAGCGGCGCAGGGGAGGGCGTTGGAGACGGTAGCCAGAGCGGCGGCGAGGGGGATGAAGGAACGCATCGTGATGAGCTGGGCTTAGAGGATAGATTGTATTGAAGCTCGTGTCTTGCCGGAGGAAGATGTTGCTGTGTGAGTGGTCATGTCTGATGAAACGCGACATTTACCTTGATTTATATGCTCTTCCTCCATCGCTCCATGATGTTGGCTTCGAAGCATCCAGACTCTTCATGCTTGGCGAATAGAGGCATGACCGAACAACATCAACTGTCCAAGCCAGGTGAGGCGCAAACTATTGATATATTAATTCAATAGTTTCAATCAAAACCCCGACACGTCAGCGCATGTTTCCGCAGTCTGGTTCCGCAGTCAACCTCGTTGTGTGTACCGTTAAAGCCGCCGGAACAGCCGGAGGGAATCGATTGAGTTTGATGACCCCTTGGCTGGCCTTGGCATCCTGATAAGAAACCACGCGCCAGGGATGAAAACACAAAGGTGAGTGGATCGCTTAGCGAAGTCAGACCTCTTGCAGCATCCATCCATCGCCCCGTGGGCCCTGTGATTGGGAACTGCGCCTTCAGCCAGCCTTGACAGATCACTTTTCAGTGAGCTTGGCAGGCAATAAGCGTATTCAGCCGCAGGGGCTAAAGCGATGCCCCCCGGCCGACCACCGACGTCCCGGCCGATACCCCGTTTGATTCATCGCGGTGGCCCAACAAGCGTTGAGAGCATGGAAGCGAAGAGAGCTAATTATGCACGCCCTGTGAGCTAGTGCCGTCAAGACATGGCCCGAAGAGTCGCCTGATGTTAAGCAGACGACAAAGCGCCCTTGTAAGAATGAGCCCAGGAAGGAGCTGAAAGATTGCCTTCATCATGGCTCTCGCTCAGATCCGCAGAATCGGAAATCAAGACCCGAAGAGTGACCCGGCTCGACTAGCCTGCTAGTAAAAGGGGTGCTGACCCTGATAGGTAGCCAGTGCGAGATGTCTGCCTTGTCTCACCAGGGGGTGCCTGAATGAGGTTAGCCGATGCAGATCTTCAAATATTTTCACAATGACTGACCGACCAACCGACTCGCTGCCAACAATACCAAGACACTATTTCTAGGTAGAGCAAACAGCTCAATGTTTGGGAGTCTGGACCATGGTAGAGGAGCAGCCAAGAGGTGGACGATGTCATGGCACCACTGAAGCTGACCCGAGTGATATACCAGCCAGCCACGGATCAATAATTAAGCTTATTCCGTATGGCGGTAAGATGTCATTGTTCCCTATGGGAGTGACATTCGCCTTAGGGGGCTAGAAGCACTATTAGTCTGTGGGTGTTGCTGGCTGAAAGGAGCGGCTGGGGTGTCGCCGTGCTGTAACCCCTGAACTCCAAGACAACCTGTTATCCAGTTGCATTATCTCCCGTACCCTTCAAAGATTCTGAAGTTCTTAATGCTCTGTTCGATTTTTCCGTTTTGGCAAACCGCTTGATTATATGTCATGCCTTTAATTAGATGTTGAGAGAAGCTGTTCATCATGCCTGAAAGTCATCCACATGCATGTGTGTGCTTCAAGACCAGGGGCTGATCCGTCGGCCGACCACCGATTTTCAGAGGGTAACCACGATGGCAGAGTGGAGACTGTGTTGGTTTGTCTTCATGCAGCGCTGTGCCAGCCAAACGCTTCCCTTCTCCATCACTTGACTGCCAGCGCCACCATGGCGCGAGTCTGCCTCACCCTTCTGCTACCAACACGTATTTGAGGATACAGGTGTTGCTTTCCGCCGGAGCCTAAGCTTACCTTGCAGTCTCCTGACGACGACTATTGAAAAAATTTGCGACCGCTTTGACTTGGCATGGCTCACAGTTGACGGGCTTTGTGGTGATGGTTGGTCGAGGTGTGAAAGGGTCGATGCTCGGGAGGGAATGGGTCAAGTTGAATGTGATGGAAGACTCTTTCTTGCACGCCTCGGACAGGTCCCCAGCGAGGGGTGCTCCATAGCCAGAGCAGTGAGGGCATCCGTAGATGTTGCGGATGTCGGGCATACGAACATGCATCAGTTCCTGGTTGGTAACGCCCTCTTTGGTGGATGGGTTAGTAACATTGCACCGCCCAAGGACGAGACAGCCCGTACCTCTCTAATTCTAGTCTCGAGCACTTCGGTTACTTCTGCTTCAATCTCATCCCAGCACCCAAGGCGGCTAAGAGTGCGTGCCAGATTGGGGTATTCTAACTTGGACTCTCCCAGCCACCATGTCGCGGAGTGTGAGCCTACGAGTGTGAGAGATCTTGTAGTACTAGACTGGAATGAGTAAGTAGATTGTGTCGATCAGCTACAGCAGGTATGCTCAATCCTACTCATTCGTATCTCCTTGACTGCACGAAGGCTCCCGCACTAGTCTTTATCACTAGGTCACTATCTAAGTCGCTCACTAGCTGGGTGGCAACGTGATAGTCCTATATCTCAATTTGGCTGAGACCCCTGCAAAATACCCCATGGGAGCTTTCGCGCAGTCAAGGAGATTCACATTGCTGACGGTGATGATGTTGTATGCCAGTTGGAGAGAGTAACAGTAACAGGAGGACCATTCATTCCGGCAGTGCCCCGCACCACCGACGGCACTGCAACAATCATCTCAGCATCCTTAAGTGCTTGAATATTCTGCAATCTTCAGTCATCAATCAATGAATTCGTCATCATGTTTATCTTTTTCCAAGGGACAGAACGGGACTCGCCCAACTTCAGGGTAGGCTGCTTGTATAGGCTGGTGGTCTTTGATTGGTGGGACTCGTGACACCAAAACGATGATAAGATAAACCGAACGGATAAGATAAGCGGATCAGAACTTCGGAAGAACCCTATGCCGATCAACCTTATCACCCCGCCGACCGGTCATCACAATGCGCGACGCGCAACCAAGCGCGGAACTCCGACGTTGACGAACTCTCAGTATTAGGCACAAGGAGGAGAAAATGTCACTTCAGCTTGATGAATTCATCGAGAACTGGCTCAATCAAATCGTTCCTTCCTTGTCGCGCCCCTCACCGGACGTTGCGCCCTCGCGTGACGAGCAAGGGAGATCAACAAAGAGACGCAAGATCAGCCATCTCATCTCGCCGTCGCATTCTTCCAACGGCTCAAAGGCCCGGATACAAATTTCAATGGATCCAAACAATCCAGGCACGCCAGAGAACTCATCGAAGCGAAAGGAGCTTCACCCCGATCACCAACGAGACGATGAACCTTTCGATGCCAACGAGACGCCACGGCCAACAAAGGCGGCCTCCAGCAGCGCCATCTTCAAGAACACGCCCAGTTTGTCTTCACAAAGTAATGCCAGCCAAACTTCGGGACGGAGCTCGCCAACGAGGGCCTTTCCAGTTCAAGGATACAACAATAACCACCGTCTTGATTCTGTGACGATGGACCCAGATAATCGAGATATGCCTTCTGACTTGGC
Organism: Fusarium keratoplasticum; assembly: GCF_025433545.1. Classification (NCBI taxonomy): domain Eukaryota; kingdom Fungi; phylum Ascomycota; class Sordariomycetes; order Hypocreales; family Nectriaceae; genus Fusarium; species Fusarium keratoplasticum. The sequence continues at coordinate 239,126 of NC_070542.1, read as the reverse complement.
AAATCTCTTGGATGACATGTACGATTTCTCAACAGCGAGGTGCATCATCCCTGATATCCTCAAGGTGGGTACTCTGATCTCGTTGTTTTTGGTATATCCTCACACCAGCTAGAGCGAGATCGGGAAGCAATCTGCAGGTGATCGGTCGCTCCGACGGCTTCGCAATGATGCCTTCTATAGCTCGGCCACAGATGGCTCACCACCTATGGACATGACATCAGCCTCAAGACTCATGCTCACAGCCAGGAAGCTTGTTAAACGAGCTGGTCAATGTCATCACTTGCAATACGACGAGGCAGGGTGGAACAACTTGGTGCATACCCCCTTGCTGGACGCCCTGTTCAACGATGGAGACCCGAACGAGACTCAGCTGGTCGACTTTTCTCCATGGTGTGTATCCCAGCATACTAGACTTGGCCTCTCGCAATCACTAACGCAAACAGCATGACGGCATCAGTCAGCTCACGCTTCCACTACTTTCCCATCCCGGCTACCAAGGTGGACTACGTTCTCTATCTGGACGCAGACGCGGAAGACACCTGTACAAGTGATGCGATTGCCAAGCTCGAAGAAACGGCAGGGTCAGTCAACCACACGGCCTTCACGCCCCTGGCGTCGCACCCCATCTCCCTCAGCATTGAGACTAAGAGACATGGCGGGGACGGGAGAAGGGCCGACGTCCAAATGGCAGCCTGGCAGGCCGCACAATGGTCGTTCCTTGAGGCGCATGGCGGAGGGGCGGTCAAAAACCTGGCGTTTCTGCCAGGAGTCATTGTACAGGGGCATGAGTGGAAGTTTGTCGCGACGACGCGCAAGGATAACAAGACGGTAAGTACAGTTCCATTGACAAGAGCGTCTATTAACTGATTTCCATAGACACTGTGGTCGAGCCACCAGTTTGGAACCACGATGACTTTGGTTGGCGTCTTCCAGATTATGGCTGGGATGCGGAGGCTTCGGAGGTGGTCAGTTGAGGTCTTTTGGCCCTGGTACAAGAAACATGTTCTTCACTTGCGTGAAGTAACACAAGTTGAGTCTAGTAGCCGTTGATGAGCAAACTTCCAGTCCTGGAACGGCGGAGTACTTTACGTTTTCAACCTGACCACAGTCATGGATACGACAGAAGGGAGCATCCAAGAAGGCAGAAACGTCGCAAGACATGGCTGCCTCGCAAAGTTCATAATTATGACTTCGCAGGCACAAATACGCGTCAAGTCGGGCTTATTTGCCAAGCAGAAGGGGATCATCTCATCTTGTTGTCACCGTAAGCACCCACGCGGCTACTTCAGGCCATGTAAATTAATTCTCCTCGTTGCCCCTCCACTGGCTAACAACCTCATAAAGCCCATCATTGGAACCCACGTTACCTGGGAACACAACGTAAGTTAGTCCTGGCCATTTTGAGGTGGCCTCATCGCATCGCCAGATGGGAACGCCTGGTGCAGCTTGGCCGAGAATCATGGCCCGTTTCATCCTCAAGCCCTTCGTCGCCATGTCGGACGATGTTATGCCACCCTTCGCGATGATGTACCGCGGCTTTTGGTCGAGCTGCTGGAGGAATGAGACCAACGCTTTGGCAACTGTCGACCCGATATCCAAGCTCTCAACCGCATCTTGGCCAACAATGAGCTTCCTACTCGTCATTACCAGGACATCCTGACCACGCCGGATCTCCTCGGAAGCGAGCCCAATGGCGCGTTGGATGTCTGCGTCGCCTTCTTCAGGGGATTTCAACAGCCGTTGCACATCCAGTGTGATGGTGGTGATGGTATCGCCAGCCTTCTCGACGAGCGCCTCCAGCTGTGCCGTCGTCTTGGGCACGTACGATCCAGCAATGACTAATCCTCCAAGCCTCCCTGGTAAGCCCAGTTGCTGGGCAGACAGGGGAGGGATCGGTGAGATGCCCAGTCGCGACGACACGAAGGCTGCGCCTGTGCGGAAGAGGAATCGCTTCCCCCGCTGCGACGCCTGAAGAAGGGCAGCAACGACGACATCCATGTCCTCGTCCGCAGCGGCGTTGATAACGAAGACCACTCGAGACTTCGAGTTGTTGAGCCTCTGCATGACTTGCTCGAGGACTGCATCTGGCCCGCCAGTACGAATGGTGTCCAGATCAACCGATGCTATGTCCTGATGTGGAATCTGCCCTTGACTCTTCTCGACGACGTAGTCTCGAAGGTTAGAGCTCTGGTAGCCGAACGTGGCATCTTTTGCGAACGGCGTCTCTGCAGCCGGAATCAACTTGTTGTTCTCGCCCACGTAGTGAATATCACCGATGGTATATCTTCCGCCCTGGAGGAAGAAAGGACATAGGATCCAGGCATCGGCAGGCCCAAGCACCTCTTCCACGGCCTCGGGCTCGAGAGGGAAGTGGCCTCTCAAGATGGAGTCGCCGCGAAGCACGATTTCATACGGAAGGCCGGTCTGTTGAGATGCAGACTGGAGATTGGCGCAGATTTCTATCATAAGCTCCCGAGCCTGCGGCGGGTGAAGCGCTCGCGAATTGGTCAGGATAAAGAAGCCGCCGCCGGGACCAACAGCTCCCAAGGTGGAACTGATACTTTGCACATCCCAGACTGTGAGGATGACGACATCGTGGCAGGTCTGAGTTCCTGTGGGATCGTCGTCGAGGATGACCAGTATAGGGGTCTTGGCTGTAGGGTCACAAATGTCTGATCGGATCTTATGGCGGAGTTTTAGGCTCTCAGGCTTGACCGGAGGCAGCGATGAGAGGGTTGCATCCAGGTCGAGCACCCCTGAAACGGCCATTGTGTCTGAGGGGGATGTCGGTGGCGGAACAGGGATTGTGAATGGCAGGGATGAGATTGGGCTGAAGAGATATCTTGCAACAACTTTTGAGCTGAAATAGACTAAAGCTTGCAGATTGTCTGATATTGCTTGTGAATTTCGTAGCACCTCAAGTACATTTGCGTTGTCATGCCAGACCAGACTGCGAGGCCGACATCAGAGGCGCGTTGTTGCTGTTTCGCTAAGAGCGGGCTCGGTCATGGTTCCGACCTTCAGTGTATTACCATATTTGATTGGCTGACTTGTCGTCTAGACGGCCTTCGCGCCGATTGGTTGAATCTGCCAGCACCACCAATCCTCGCGGAGAGACAATTCTAGGCCAAGCTTCAATATGTTGCTAGGTCATCCAGCGGGACACATGGCTTATTAATTCGAAGAGGCAAGGGTATACCATGTCTATCAAGTGTAAACAGTTTAGTAGAGTCATCGAACATCGTGCCGATGCAATCTTGGTCCATCAAAGAATGACTGGATATTAGATGGTTGTGTTGGAAATAGTGAAACATCTGCACGTAAACGTGATTGCTGTCGAAAACAGTTCAATAATAGTCAAGATTAGTTCAAAAAAATCACTCTTATCACTTCAAGATAAAATTGGATGCCCTCTATCACCCTTCGAGACCTTGATGAGGGATAGCAACCTGGTGAAATGCATCTTGTAGGGTAGATTGAGCCGAAATGATGGTGGGGATAGCTGAGACAAGGCAGGGAATCACCCAATTAGATCTCTTAAATCTAGCCTGACTAATACGCGCACTCACCCCCATACCCCGTACCCCATACCCCGCATGGGTCTCCTGTGCGGCTGGTCATGCGGCTCATCCAGACTTTGTCGTCACACGTTCAAGTCTGTCTCGCATTACCAATGTCGAAGCGCTCTAGGGGCAATAGCAGCCATGAAGTGCCCGAGGCCTCCTTTGTACGTCTCTACACAACTGCTCTGTTCGTGGCTATGAGCTGATTGCTGACCTGGGCAGAACGCCCCAAAGAGGGTGGCGATAGGGGCACACAATGATCAGCCGGTGGCGCACATCTCGAGGAATATCAGGGCATGCACGACTTGCCGCAAGCACAAGGTACGGGCATGTCAGTTTTTCATAGAGAAAGGCCTCCGTTAACGTTGAAGACAGATCAAATGCCTAATGGACGATACTGGACCGCCGTGTCGAAGGTGCACTGACAAGAAGCTCAGCTGCGTTGTGAGCAAGAACCTTCAGACCATTCTCGACGAAAAGACAGAGTGAGATCCTATTAGTTTAGCGATGGAAATTGCCCCTGACTTGATAAACCTAGACTATCAGAGGCGGTGCTGGCGGACCTGGAGTCCCTCCACTCAGCCATGAAAGAAATGAGAAGCGCCGCAGGAATGCCCGACCTTCCACCGCTTCGGATCTCACTTCTCTCAGAAGGCCGTGATCCATCAACTTCGCAACCACCCGTCACTAACTTCCAGTATGCCTTGGATGAAGTCAACGGTCCTTCCTGCGACAACTCGCCTAAGCTCACGCCAGAGGACGACCGGCTGCCGCACGCCCCTATACATTCCCTGTACGCGTTGACCAAGATGAGGGCGTTACGTTCGCCTGAGGATCCCAAGGATGGGCAAAGCAAGCCAATCGACGATTTCATCTCGCGAGGGCTGATTCAACAAGCCGATGCAGAGCGTCTCTTTGCGCTTTACCGCGATCGACTTGATGGTTTCATCTACTCTATCGGATGTAGATACAAGTCCCTGGATGAACTACGCCGGAAAAGCTCCATTCTTTCCGCTGCAACCTTGACGGTCGCCGCCTTGCATGATCCAGACGCCGACAAGGTCTATGGAATATGCAGCTCCGAGCTGCGCAGGCTGACCGAAAAGTCAATGCTTCAACGGTCAGGGGATCGGGACTATTTTAGAGCCCTTAGCATTGCTTCATACTGGCTAAGCGATCTATCGTGGACTCTGTCGGGACACGCTATTCGTCGGGCTACAGAATGCAACGTTCACAACAGTTTCAGCCGGGCTATCAAGGAACAGACGGAAGATGCCATCGACTACGCCCGCATCTGGTCCATTCTCTTTATATGTGACCAGCATCTCGCCATACTCTACGATCGGCCCGCCATCATCCAAGATGAATGGTCGACGCAGGACTGGGAAGGCTTTCTGCAGGCTCCGTTCGCCACAGCCCAGGATGAAAGGCTCATGAGCCAGGTCGAGCTGATGGGAGTCGTGAGGAGTGTCAGGCAACTGTTTGGTCCAGACAAAGGCGAGACGATACCACGGGTCTATGTCAGCCAGATAGGCCATTATAACCGGCAACTGGATCAATGGATCGCAAAGTGGACGACACGGCTACCAGGTAAGTGTCTAGGTTGCCGGATCTTGTGTAGGGAAGCTGATCAGGTTTAGAGCAACACCCCGCTATTGGAGGGTTTCCCCGGAAAGGGGCTCTCCTTCACTTTCACTTCGCACAGCTATACCTCTTTTCCCACGTCTTTCGTGGCCAATCAGACGCCATTCCCGGCCATTTTCTTGACTCAGCATCCATGGCTGTCACCGCTGCATCGGCTATAATAGACATGCTCGTGACTGACCCTGACATCTCGTCTGGCATCGTCGGCATGCCATCCTATCTCATCTCCATGACAGCCTTTTGTTGCATGTTTCTGGCCAAGGTGGCCCACAAGTACGGCGACAACCTGATAAGACGCGACCAGGCTCGGGATAAGATTACCCAACTGATAGAGCACCTCCGTTCGCTGTCAATGGGGAAGTGGCACTTGGCCAGCCTGATGATTGGTGGGCTCGAGAAGGTGTTGACGTTGCTTGCACCTACGAATGGAGTAGATGATGCCATCCTTGATGTGATCCTCAACGGTGACAGCAATCACGGGTTTGGAGACGCAGTGGGCGTAGAGCATATGCTCCCGCGTGTGGATGGAAATCCTTGTCCGACGTGGGACACGACTTTCGGGCTCTCGCCAATCTTTGGCTTTGATCCAGCATATCTTGATGTCGATGGGTATTTGCAGTCAATAGCTATGTTTCCCAACGGAGAAACTCAGTAATGGTTCTGAAACTTTTGTACAAAGATCAATGTTGCATCAAAAATGGGAATCTCTATGTATACTTTCTATGCCCCAGCATGACCAAACAATCTACATGCCTTGAATGTTCCTCGGTCGGTACTCGCTCTCAAGATACTCCAGCTCCTCGGCCGTGAACTGAATCTTCAGCGCATCTACAGCCTCCTTGACTCGTTTCTCCGAGTTCAGCCCCAAAATGGGCCAGCAACCCTTCTGCAACACCCAGGCCGTCGCGACGAGGGCCATGCTGACTCCTTTATCAGCTGCCACCTTTTGCACGCGATTCACAATCTCCAAGTTGGCATCAGCGAACCACGCGTCCTTCTTCTTGTCCATCTGGCTGCGCAGGGACTGGCCTTCGGTGTTGCCTTCTGAGGGAAGGGGCTTGGCGAGGAGACCTCTTGCGATGGGGCTCCAGGGAATGACACCGACTCCTGAGAGGTGATGGTCAGCATGAGTTACGCTATTATTGAAACCGAGGCGCACGTACCGGTGGCTTGGCAGAAGGGGAGCATCTCGCGTTCCTCTTCGCGGTATAGGAGATTATAGAAGGGCTGCATGGAGACAAACTCGGTCCACCCGTTGGAGCGGGCGATGTACTGCAGGCGTGCAAATTCCCACGTGTACATAGATGAGGCGCCGATGTAGCGGACCTTGCCAGACTGGACCACGTCGTGCAGGGCTCTCATGATCTCCTCAGGCGGGGTCTCACGGTCCAGACGATGGATCTGGAGCACGTCTATGAAAAGTAAGCATAAAAGGGCCTGTGTATGACCGGTGTGTTCATACCAATATAGTCTGTGCCAAGCCTCTCCAGGCACTTATCCACAGCGTGGAAGACGTGCTTCCGGCTCAAGCCCATCTGGTTAACCAAAGGCCCATCGTTGACGCTGGGCGGCCTGGAGTCGTCATCCATGACAGGGTTGAATATCTTGGACAAGATGACCACCTTTTGCCGGGGAATGTTGAACTTCTTGAGTGCCTTGCCCACGATGACTTCTGACTTGCCGTTTGAGTAAGTGTCGGCCGTGTCCCATGTGTTGATGCCGCTGTCATACGCAGCCTTGAGCAGTTCCAGTCCCTGCTCCTCGTCCAGCGTCCATGGTGAGCTCTCCCAGTTGCTCGAGCCAAAGGTCATGCATCCAAGAATGATCTTGGAGATCTTGAGACCGGTGTTGCCAAGGCTAGAGGAAGATCGGGTTAGTGAGGCTGCATGGGGAGGTGCTGGATGGAAACATGCTCACCGTGTATACTCCATTTTAGTCTGTCAGCTGGATGTGATGTGATGATGACTACTCCAAATCTCTCTGCCTGGCATTATTTACTGCTTTTTATCTTGTCAATCCTCCCCGCTCGCCATGTCTCGTCGTCGAAGTGGCCGAGCAGGGTCGAGTGGGTACCCCCGCATCAACTCCTCGATGAGGCCATCCCCGGGGGTTGTGGAGGGTCGGCCTACTCTCCGGTTGGTTGAGGCTTGTGAGGAGAACCATGTCGCCCCTCCGAGACTCGGAAACATGTACGCGGCCGAGGAAGTGGGGTATTCGGAAAGCGAAACGGAGACGACCACGGGTCAAGTCAGTCACAGTATCAAGCTTTTAAAGTGGTCAAGGCCATACGACTCTGATACTAGTCACGGTAAAGCCGGTCAACACACGAGGTCAAGTTGATTAGATCTCATACCACGACACTTGTTTAACCATAAACCTTCATCAGCACTCGCACACCATGGCACCCAACATCCAGAGCACCCCGATTCCCGCAGCGACAGTCCAGTCCCATGCATCAAATTTGCTTCAACTGCCAGACAAGACGTTACTCTGTACCTGGTTTGGTGGCTCGCAAGAGGGTCTTCCAGACATCAGCATCTGGCTCTCTCGTCTCGAGCCGGGCTCATCATCCTGGACTTCTCCCAAGAAAATCTCCTACGACGAGAATAGGAGCTGCCAGAACCCGGTTCTATTCAGAGTGCCAGACAGCGGTGAGATATGGCTACTTCATACCTCACAAGACGCTGGAAATCAAGACGGGGCCTATATCTTGGTTCGCAAGTCATCCGACCAGGGCATCACCTGGTCTGAGGCCAAGCAGCTTCTCCCGGGAAAGACAGGCATCTTCACCCGTCAACCCATTGTCGTGCTAAAGGACGGGACTTGGCTCTTGCCAGTCTTCTACTGCCGAGGTACGCCTGGTCGCCGGTGGATCGGAAATGACGACATCTCGGGAGTCTTTTACTCAAAAGACGGCGGTAAAACCTGGAACGAGAAGCAGATCCCGGACAGTTCTGGCGCCGTGCACATGAACATAGTGCCTCCGGCTTCTGGGCAATCTCCTTGGGTTGCTTTCTACCGCAGCCGCTGGGCAGACAACGTCTACCGCTCAACCTCCACCAACGGCCTTGACTGGGCAAAGCCAGAGGCTCTCACTCTACCGAACCCCAACAGCGGCATCTGCGCCGCCCGCCTTCGCTCCGGCAAGTTGGCCATTGTGTTCAACCGATCTGCTGCTTCCCCCGACTCGTTGAGACGGGAAGGGCTCTACGACGATATCACTCCTGAAGATGATAAGCGACCAAACCAGGTTGCCGTTGGCCAAAAGAGCGCGATATGGGGAACTCCTCGGAAAGCGCTCACAGTAGGCGTGTCGGATGATGATGGCTTGACTTGGACTGAGCGTGTGCTGGAGGACGGTGACGGGTTCTGTGGGACGAACAGCTCTACGGGAAAGGAGAATCGGGAACTAAGCTACCCGAGTATTCTCGTACAAGACGGGGACGGCCCGGAAGTCACACACATTGCGTTTACCTTCCACCGGCAGTTTATCAAGCATGTCAGGATAGAGGATATTGAGGGGTGGGTTAAGGGTTAGAGCTGGATTTCCGATGAGGTTATTGCGTACGAGATGAGCCAATGCACAAAGTTGATCAGCGAGAACTTAGCGTCACTGGCTGTCATTTCATAATGCCACCATTCACAATCTTTTCAAGTCTTGAATACTGTGAGTTTTGTCTGTTATGCGCTTGCTTACAACTGCGTGGCATGGCAAGTGAAGTCAAATGCTCTAATGAGAATAGCTCCTCTCCCACCACTGACCAGTGCCAATGTGCCATTGCCCAAATTTAAATGCCCCGGATGTTATTGTGGGATCTGAATCTTAGAGCTGTAAACCGTAGACAATTCATTCATGGACTGAGAGCAAAACACGCCAGTTGAGGTCAAGGTAACATGAAGTTGACGTGGCTGATTGGATCAACCCAAGTCGTTGAGCGGAGAGTTGTGCAACCCAGCCAATCGGCCACAAGACCGCAACCCACGACATAGGGTCCAAGCCGTCGGCCGAGACGAATGACCAGGGCCGTCCATATCCCTAGGCCACTGGTAACAGAGCGTCCTAGTTAAAAATACAAGAATTGTATACAATGATCCTTGAATAACCCATCATCCCTCGTCAAGCACCCAATCACGTTTACATCGTCTCATCAGCTTCCCCAAATATGGCACAAAACATCCTCATCACCGGCGCCGGCGGCTTCATTGGCCAAGAGCTGATCGCATCCCTCATTGCCAACTCGAGCCCCAGCGACAATTTCACGCTCACCGACATTGCCCCTCCAGCCATCCCATCCAAAATAGCACAAGATGCCCATCGTATCACATCCCTCGCTGCGGATCTCACCGACCCGTCAGCCGTCTCAAAACTCCTCTCTCAATCGTACACCCATGTCTACCTACTCCACGGGCTGATGTCCGGCGGTGCCGAGGCAAACCTCGACCTTGGAATGAAGGTCAACTTCGACTCCATCAGAAACATCCTGGATGAGCTGAGGCGTGGGCATCCCGGGACGGTAGTCGTATTTGCCAGCTCGTGCGCCATCTATGGCCAGGCGGAGATTGTGCGAGAGTTTGAGACGCTGCCACAGCCCAAGAGCTCGTATGGCATGGAAAAGATCATGATTGAGCTGCTGTTGAATGACTTTTCCCGTCGTGGTCTTCTTGATGGTCGGATTGTGAGACTTCCGACTGTTGTCGTTCGACCTGGAGCTCCGTCTGCCGCTGCCTCAAGTTTCGCCTCAGGCATTATCCGCGAATCACTGAAGGGTATTCGAAATACCCTGCCCGTGAGCCGAGATCTTGAGCTTTGGGTATGCAGCCCGACAACGGTGGTTAAGAACCTTGTCAAAGTGAAAGACATCCCAGCTGAGAAGTTTGGTGATTCGCGGGTCGTCAATCTGCCTGGAATCACAGTCAGCGTTCAAGAGATGCTAGACGCTCTTAAGGCGGTTGGTGGTGATGAAGCAATCTCTCAAATTGAAGAACAGAGGGACCCAGCCATCGAAGCAATTGTAGGAAGCTGGCCCGCTAGGTTTGACGTTTCAAGGGCTTATGGACTTGGCTTGGCAGAACCGGAGGGGATCTTGGAGACTGTCCAGGCGTTTCATGCGACACTGAACTAAGCTACGAGATTATTCCATAGAACCGAGATTAGATGAATGAAAAGACGTCCATAGGTAACCTGCTGGATGTTTATTACTAGCAAGTTCGCCCAGCAAGCAAGGTTGCGGATACATGAGTTACAGAAAAAGATTCATGACTTTATTTACAATGAATCCCAGTATAGTAACAGTTTGAGGATGCTATTTATCCAGGCATCTCTCAGTTGCTTGTCTAAACTTTACGGTGTGCTGCTTCAAAAAGTGCAACCTAATCAAACCGGCTCCATAATCTACAACTTGGATACTCGTCTTCTCGGGCTTTCCTCCTCATCAGAAACAACTAGGTGATTCACGTCTAACGTGTTGACCAGACGAGGTCTTGCTTCCTCAAAACTGGTGATACCGCACAACCTCATTGACGTTTCAAGTTCATCTTTCAAAACTGCTAGGTGTTAGCATCATTCTGTTCAATGGTTTTGAACGAGGTTAAACATACTGCGCGACAAGTGCTCGGCTCCATCTTGGCCGAAGAGGAGCGAGTATAAGAATGGCCGACCGATACCGACGGCCGTTGCTCCAAGGGCAATTGCTTTGAGAATATCAGATCCCCGTTCAAAGCCGCCGTCGATGTAAACCTCGAGTTGGTCAAAGACCTCAGGGCAGTTCTTCCGCAGCTCAAGGAGAACTAAAATGCTGGCCTGGGACCTAAACGAGTCAAGTAGGTTAGCACATTGCCAGTTCCATGGATTGAAATTGACTTACCCATCAAGGGACCGACCACCATGGTTGCTAAGTAATACACCCTCCACGCCATACTCGACAGCCTTCTTCACATCCTCTGCGGTCTGAACGCCCTTTAGAATAATAGGCACGCCGCCACTAGCCTCGCGGATCCAAGCCAGATCCTCCCAAGAAAGGGACTTGTCAATGTATTGGGCCATGAGACGACCGAACCCGCTCCCCTTCTTATCCTTGCTGCTTTCGCCCCCGCTGATAGCTGACTTGACTGTGCCCTCCTGGGCAGCGCGCTCATCAGCTTCACGCTTACCGGGGACAGGCGCGTCGACTGTCACGAAGATGGCTTTGACACCGAGCTCGCGGACAGTTTTGAGAAGCTCCACTGTCTTTCGGTGATCTGAGTTGACATAGAGTTGGAAGAAGAAGGGCTGTGAGGGTGGAGCTGCTTTGACGATTGAACGCAGTGAGTAAGACGCGTTACTTGAAATCTACCACATGTTAGAACATCGACCAGAGTATTGAAGCCAGTTGTAGCAAGTGTCGCGGGGGCTTACACATTGGATGATGCCTTCGTTGGCTGCAGCCCGAGAAAGGGCAAGTTCTCCATCCGGGTGAGCAAGTCTGCCCATAGCAGCGGGGGCAATGAAGAATGGAGCTGAACATTTGAAACCCAGAATGCTTCTCTCGAGGTTGATGTTGGTGACATTCCTTAAGATCCTGGGCCTGATCATGATTCTTCGGACTAGTTCCTTGTTGTTTTTGAGCGTCACCAGATCTGTTGCCGCCGATGAGTAAAATGCCCATGTCTTGGCCGTGAGTCCTTTCTTAGCGGCCTGTTCAAAGTCGGGGGCACTGAGGATGGAGTCAAGCGAGTCAAAGGAAGTCTCTGTCTCGGGTGCAGATAAGGCCTTGCTGCTAGTGTCTGGAGATGTGGGTTCCTGTTGAGTAACTTGAGATGCAGTTACAACTGCATCTGCTGTTGGAGTCTCAAGGTAGCCAATTAGCTTGTCATCCGAAAGCTCCTCAATAATATCCGGGGCATGCACGCTATCATAGAGTCCCGTGGCATCAGACCCAGCATGTTCAAGGAGGACTGGCAGATCATGTCAGAATAACAGTAAAGTTTTTGTGGACAAGAACACTCACTTTCTGGTCCACCAGGGTGCTCCTCGATGAAGTCGGTAATATCCCAGACCTTGGAGTGGATAGCAATCCAACAATCTGTCGATGTGTTGTGCTTTCTGAGGTCATTCAGCGAGATTGCCACTTTGGACCCAGTTGACACATCCATGGTTGTTGACGAGTCGTGCTGCTTGAAGGTACACAAATGAGCAAGAACGTGTGAGCAGAAAGTCTCAGCTGACTGATCTGGCAAAAAAACGGAGTGAGCCTCCCAAGAAAGAGGAGCAAAAACAACTAAGAATTGTCATCAAGTTCAAAGGTGGCCAGAGGGCGCCGGGATCAGCGTTCCATTTGCCCCCATCCCTGGACACACCAAAATTACGGTCATGTTTCCTATTGGACGATGAGCTTCGTCGGTCTTGGTTCCGAAACCACCCCGGACTTCCCCCGCTGATCTCAGAGACTAGTTAGTTCGGCGCACGCGACTCGCCGTGGACAAACCCTTGCTTCAGACTCGTATTTTATTCGCGCCAGAACAAAAGAAGACGACCATTCACTCACTGGGACATCACTGACCACATTCCCTTATCTCTACTACCCTAGTCTCTATTCACTCTTCACCAGCATTCACAACAATGAACAGAAGTACCATCCAGCCCAAGGCCAAGCCCCTCCCCGCAGGAGTGTACACTCCGGTGGTTACCCTCTACAAGGCCGGCGATGCGAACCAATCCGTGGATCACGAGGCCATGTTCACACAATGCCAGGCCTTGATCAAGGCTGGCATGCACGGCCTGGTGTACCTGGGCACCAACGGTGAGCTCGCCCTTCTCACGCGCGACGAGCGCAGGGCTATCCTCGAGAACGTTTCTCGTGCGGTCTCTGAGACTGGCGGCTCTGACTATCCTATCGTGGCCGGCATCTCGGCGCAATCCACATACGAGACTATCCTCAATGCCAAGGACGCTGCCAGCGCCGGCGCCAACTTTGCCCTTCTCCTACCGCCCAGCTACTGGGCCAAGGCTCTCCCTTCTCCCGCCCTTCTCGCCTACTTCCGCGAGGTTGCAGATCAGTCCCCTATTCCTATCGTGATATACAACTTCCCCAATGTCACGTCGGGTATTGATCTGGACTCGGATCAGTTGGCTGCGTTGGCCACCCATCCAAATATTTCAGCAGTGAAGTTGACCTGCGGAAACGTGGGTAAGCTTACACGCTTGACGAGTCTCTTCTCACACGAGCAATTCGGTGTCTTTGGCGGGAGCAGCGATTATCTATTGCCCACGCTGCAGGCTGGTGGAAGTGGCTGCGTGACGGGAATGGGTAACGTCTTCCCTTGGTCCACATCAGCAGTCTACGACTTGTGGAAGGCTGGGAAGGTGGACGAAGCCAAGAAACTTCAAGATGTGGTAGCTCACGCAGAGTGGGCTTGCAAGAAGGGTATTGCCTGTACCAAGTATGGCGCGTGGCATTTCTTGGGTCGCAAGATCGGCGTGGATCAAGAGTCGTCTTGGGAGATGCGACGGCCGTATCAGCCGTTGGACGAAAAGATGAAGACCTGGAGTCTTGATACCCTTGGAGTTTTGGCGGATATTGAGGAGAAGCGGTCTATATAGATAACCCAACTTGAGTAGAAATGGCACCTTTTGACACTCGCCTTTCGATACTCGACTCTTGCTAGGTAACTTTCTTGTCATCTCATCGTCTAACTATCATGTCACTTCTCTTAATATGATAAGCTTTGTCTTCTTGTCGCTCCTTGGCTAGCTATCATCACCACGATCTTCTAGCTCAGTTAACCCATCAAGGGCCGGGCTTCAGCTATAATAAAGAACACATTGGCTATCATCACCACAATCAAGCTTAGATTAAGGTGGCATAGAAGACGGAAATAGCTCTACACACCGATCAAACCTAACGCTTATTGATAGGGTTGGAGAACCTAGTTCCGTATAAAGTCACGGAGTATTCAAGAGTATCCTTGCGAATCTGGACTCATGTATGGTGTACTCATTACTTTAAAACACATTTAATTGGCTAGCTCTGTGCGCCTAAGCTGCATCCTGCGTCTCCTCAAAAGCTGCGCTCTCTTTCCTTGAACGTAAATCACAGCAAGCAATCAGCTCGAGAGCCACCGTAGAACTTCTCCGACACTTCCCAGCTCCTCACAGGCTGTATTTAAAGAGCGGGCTACGGTCACCCATGGCCTCAAGCTCCTCGTCCGTGTACTTCTCCCGAATCTCAGCCTCAGTGAGCTTGGCCCGCTTCTTGTTCAAGGACATCAGGGCCGTCTCGAGAATGACGGCGCTCAAGATACCACCGACAGCAAAGCCCAAGGATGCGCCATAGCCAGTGGTGTACTTGGGCTTCTCATTGTCCTTGTAGATATAACTGCCATAGATACCGCCAATGGTGCCGGCGCAGTTGAGGTACGCAATGCTGATGGCGCGCCTGGTGGGGAGGGGGTTGTTGTCGATATTCCACGCGCTGACGCCGGGGAGAATGGGGTACATGCCAGCACAGGCGAGACACACGGCGAAGTAGCAGGCGCCAAGGTTCTCCTTGATGAACTCGGCCTTGGCCATCAAGATGGAGAAGGCGATGAGGACGCAAGTCTGGGGACCGATGAGGAAGGGCATTCTCCACTTGAACTTGTCGGCGCAGCGGGCCAAGAGGTACGAGGAGATTGCGCCACAGAAGTAAGGCGGGATGGTCATGAGCTGGGCGTTGCTGGAGGTGAAGCCCATGCCCTTGGTGATGGAGGGCATGGAGAATTTGAGACCGTAGTTGGGTGCAGCGTTGGACCAGGAGCAGATGGTGAGGAGGTAGACCTTCCAGTCCTTTACAACAGCCCACAAGGCGCCCTTGTCCGTCTTTTCGCGGTACTCGCTCGAGTTTGTAACGCGTCGAGTGGCCTGGCGCAGCACAAGGTATCGCTTCTCCTCGTCTGTGAGCCAGCTCGAGAGCTCGGGGGAGTCGACGAGCAGGAACCAGGTAGCAAAGGCGCCGAGGACGGTGAAGATTCCCTCAATGATGAAGATCCATCGCCATCCTTCGATGCCGCCGGCGCCGTCGAGCTTCGCGATAGCATATGCGAAGAGGCCAGAAAAGGCGCCACCTGTGGCTGCCGAGGTATAGAGGATAGCGACTCGGGTCTGCGTCTCGTTGGGGAGGAACCACTTGGAGATGATCAAGATGGCACCAGGGAAGAAGCCGGACCTGGAAGCCTGGTTAGTGTTTGATCGTTCAGTGGCACTAGTGATGGCAAAACTCACTCGAATAGGCCTAGAAGAGTGCGCACTGCGAGTAGCTGGCCAAAGTTCTGAATGAAACCTGTAGAAATAACGATTCCACCCCAGATAAGCATGATGCCTGCCATGTACTGAGATGGTTTGCGGAACTTGTCGAGAATCATGTTGCTGGGAACCTCGCCGAGAATGTCTTTGCTATCAGTCAGTTATGCTTGATCCGGCATGGAATTACGTGGTCAACCCTACAAGGAATAAAGTAAATTGACAGGGCAATGTTGTACTGATCGCCCGTCATGCCGAGGTCGGGAAGCATTCCCTCGATCTTTGCGTTTCCGATGTTGGCTTTATCGATGTATGCGACGAGGTAGAGGATGACGAGAATGGGCATGAGGCGCCACTATTGCACCGTTAGTATCGACCAGGTTCATTTCCAAGCCAGCAGGATCAAAATAGACTCACGTCAACCTTGGCCAGCAGCTTCTTTCTCTTGTCCTCGGGGAAGTTCTGCACAAAGGCGAGCTCCTCGTCGGTGAGGCCACCTCGGTTGGTGACTTCGTGATGGGCAACGTCGGCCTTGGAGCCAATCGCCTCCAAATCCTTCTCGCCGGAGATGTCGCTTCTGCGAGACATTTTTGGATAAGTTTTCAACGCAGAGCCGTGAAGTTGCGTGTAGCCGATAATGTGATGGAGAAGAGTAGAGGGTTGTATTGGAAAAGACCTCTGCTAATGAAGTTCTGTAGAAGTCCGTATGGGGGAATCGTCAACATATATGTATCAGGTTGTGCTCGAATCAAGGTCAGAGAAGGTGGCGTTTGACGGTGATGAATGGCCAGTCTGGGGAAATGGCGGGGGCACTAATTGCCGTCGAACAACAGGGTCTGGGGAAGGCGACGAGTGCGGGGAACCCTGGATCATGGCCCGACTGAATGTCACTAGGCTCCCCTTATCCTGAGAAGCCATACACCTGGAAGCCAGCCTAGCCAAGTCAGGAACAGGGCATGATGGTCTCCACTACCGGAATTCACCAGTGGGAACGATCGCCGACGAACTGGATGCCGGGGCCTTCCCCTGGAGTATGCCTGGAAAGATGACCTGTTGGTGGCTCGGAAACAAGACCGAGTGAGCTATCTGCAAGAAACACCGAAGCCTACTGTCAAGAACGGGCTAGCATGAGAATGAGATTCAAAGCCACGAGTCATGTCTAATTTGGCAACTAGGGTAATCTCTGCTGAGTCAACGAGGTGTGTACTGCTAAAAGGACCACTCAAGCAATGTGATATAACTACCTTATTATTGATTGGCTTTTTGTTGTTTCTTGCAACGTTTTGGTAAGCGAGGACCCAGTTATTGATGCTATCATCGACGACGACTCCAAGAGAGGCCCGGAGGCCGTCAGCCACAACAGCAAAAGCCATAGTTTGGTGACGACTCGGAACAACTGCTTCAATTAGGCGCACTTGGCTGAGTAAAAGTGAAGGGATGAGACCAAAAAAAATCTTCTTGTGTAGTAGCTAGTCGCTCTTTATCTTGTTTGATAACAGTAGTACATACGTATACGTGTTGATGCTGTGTTCCTTGATATACTTGAAGCCCGGCCCTTGATGTGACAACTAAGCCAGAAGACCGTAAATACCTATACGGAGTATGTAATAACGATTGAGGAACCTGGAGCATTGACACAAATAGAAATCATCACTAAACATCACCACTATCTTCAAACGGAGTTGGAATAACAAATGTGAGCGCCCCTGCTAGCTAACTGCCAATACCAGATCAAGAGAAATCCCCATCAGAAAGCCTTCTCTCAAGTTCATAGTAAACTTGAAACTCGGCGTAACACACCTCTGGGTCACTTTCTGCTTCGAAATCAAATTTCGCTTCCTCGTCATCAATCAACAGAATCCTTGATCCGTTTGCAGCAGCTGCTCTTGGTGTGATGGAGGCCATGCCCTTTGCCGTTGGAGTGATGACTCTGTGACCTTGACGTTCAGCCTCTGCGAGGATTCGCATGATAAGAATGCAGGAGTTGTCGATTTCAAGCGTGTAAGACGCGAGGAAATATCCGTTTAGGGCAAACATTAGGGATATTCTGCAACATGCAGCCTCTCCAGGTGAAATAATCGCCCACCGTGACAGGCGGGCCATTATCAACCGTAACATCAACATGCCCCAAGGGCTTCAGACGCAGTCCTGTGGCTGTTACAATGACTCGACCTATCTTCCCAGCGCAAGTGGCTCCTGCAACACATGACGGCTGTTTTCCGACATTGGTCCCGCGAAGGCTATGTTGAAGGCATGAGTGGGCATATTTGGGTGCGAGACCTGGAATATCCTCATGGTTTTTGGGCAAACCCTTTGGGGGTTCATTTTGGCCTTCTCAAGCTTGATGATATGGTCCTCGTCAACTACGAGGGCCAAATCATTGGCGGCAATCAATCCTTGCCCATAAACAGAGCCGGCTTTTTGATACACTCCGAAATCCATAAGGCCCGCCCAGATGTTCACGCTGTCTATCGTTGTCATAGCATCCATGGAAAGCATGGTCATCCTTCGGGCGACGCATTGAGATGATCAACCAAGATGCCTGCAAGTTCTTCGGCAATGCGCACACAGTGTACGAGAACCATGGCGGTGTCGTTCTCGGAGCAGAGGAGGGCGAAAGAATAGCAGCTGCGCTTGGAAATGCGAAGGCTGTGATCTTTCGAAACCACGGCATATTGACAGTTGGATCTACTGTCGACGAGGCGGCTTGGCTGTTTACCTCTCTCGAGCATAGTTGCAAGGCCCAGCTACTAACTGAAGCAGCTGTTCCGTTGATTTCAGGCTACGTGCAACGTGGGCTCAAGGACAAAGCCACGCCGAAGCTTGGAAACTCGAGACCTTGGTCGTCGGAGTGGTTTTGGTTCACGGACTGGTTTAGATCCCGTTTTTTCCAGTATACGGAAGGCCTGACTTTTGAGGGCTAAGAGGTGCTCGAAAGAGGAAAGGTTTCAGGGAGATAACGAGATACCGAGGATAGCTAGAATCTTCTCGGGGTCCGCGGAGGCCAGGTCGGATAGTTTAGAAGCATTTGATGGTATGGGCTGTCCATTTAATTTGGCGCCCATTTCGATCTTCTTTCCTCTCGAAAGAACCCATCCGCCACAACAGCTTATATACATTTCCATCTTTATTTTTTTCATCGTCTCTTTTTTACTGTCATCAAATCATCGCCGATACCCATCAACCGGCTCATCAAATTTGGTAGAGATGGAGAGAATCTTGACCAGAGATAAAGTCCGAGAGCACGCCGCGGAGGACGACGGTTGGCTTATTATTGATAACGTCGTGTGGGACGTGACGGGATTTGCCGGCTGAAATTATCGTCAATTCTCTCGGGAGGGACGCTAGCAAGGCCTACAATGCTGTTCATAGTCCCAAGACCGTGCTGGGTTATTTTGGACCGTCACGGATCGTCGGGAGGTTGGATGAAGCAGTGGACCTTGCAGACCCGTCAAGCAGCCACAGTCAACTCATCACGGAGAACAAGCCCATGATCGATTTACGCACTCTTGTCAGCCTGCACGATATTGAACGGGTGGCGTTGGAATACCTGCCTCCTCTGACTAGAGCTCAGATTTCGGCTGGAGCCAACGAAAATCGCACCACCAAAGCAAACGCCTCCTCGTTCCAGGACATTTACTTCCGTCCTCGGGTCCTCTGTTCATCTCGAAGCGTGGACTGCAAGACTCGAATTCTGGGAAGAGAGTATGCCATTCCAGTTTTCAACGCTCCGGCATCCCTGGCAAAACTGGTGCATCCGGATGGAGAACTTGCAATAGCTCGAGGATTGGCTGCCAAGGGATCCACCATTATCATCCCTACGATGGGCTCGTTTTTACCCGAGGAAATTGTCGCTGCTCTCCCCCCAGGCCACCCATTCTTCTTTCAACTATACGTGGGGACTAACTGTGAATCGACAAAACGATTGCTAGAATCAGTTGTTGCGCTCAAGGCCGAAGCCATAATCGTCACCGTCGACCTGCCAGTCATTGGCAAGCGAGACGATGTAAGGCGTCTTCAAATTCAAGCCTCTCCACCAAACAACAAAGGAACGAGCAAATCGGCTTCGAACTTGGCCATCGACCCAGACTTATCATGGCCAGACATCCACTGGATTCGGAAGATCACAGGCTTGCCGGTATTTGTGAAAGGCATTCAATCAGCCGAGGATGCAAAAAGAGCTTTGTCCGAAGCTTGTGCGGGCATCTACATTTCCAACCACGGGGGGAGGGCGGTTGACACGGCCCAGCCCGCGATTTTGACCCTGTTGGAGATTAACATCCATTGCCCCGAAGTCCTGGAGCGGATGGACGTGTTCATAGATGGTGGCATCAGGCGCGGGACTGACATATTGAAAGCCATCTGCCTCGGAGCTAGCGCTGTCTGCCTCGGCCGGCCGATCCTACATGCGTTGACCTACGGTCAAAATGGGATTGAACATGTTCTCAATAGTGAGTTACCCGAGATTGACCCAGAGAGCTCCCGGCTAACATTGTGCAGTCTTGAAAGAAGAACTAGAGGTGGCAATGCAACTATGTGGGATCAAGTCGCTTGGTGAGGCACATCCAGGACTGCTGAATACTGCTGCACTGGAGCGTTCTGTGTATGAACTAGAGGGACAGAGAAGAAGGCATATAGCGAGGGGAAGGCTATAGTAGAGTAAAGCATGGCCTAGAGCAAGTTTCTCTAACGAGTTACGAGTTGGGAATTTGAATACAGGGCTACTTGAAACTGTAGGGTAATTGTTTATATAGATAGATCGACCGCTCTCAAAGGTATTTACCACCACTCATCCTCTATAGTCTCTACACTCTGCAAGAATTCCCCTGCCAGCTTTGATCTTACTCGTTGTTAAGATGGGCGTTGCGGAAGCGGCCAAGGAATATTTTCGTTTTAATAAAGCTATATTAATAGAGACACTATACTAGGCCCCTCCGCATTTGCGTAATAGCATTGGGAAAACCCTGTGGGAAAACCAGTGCCGAGGGAGAGAGATTAAGGAAACCACAACTCTATCCACTATCTCGCTACGAGTTAGCAAATGAAACAGTCCAACCTTTTACAGAAAAAATGCCAAGGACAGGGAATGGTAAACTCTCTGGGGCTATTCAGAAAGTCGACAAAAAGATATATGTGAAATCGATCGATAAGGCGCGAGACATAGATAATCTTGAATCGGCAACAAACAGCAAAAGCAAATTGGAACTGGACGGGAAGCCGTCGTCTCAGAAATTGCCACAACGCCAAGGTCCCCACGGGCCCGTCATCTTCTTGCGATAGCACGACTTTCTGATGTCTAACTGCATGGCGCCCCTCTGAAAACTGAGTTGTCGTAGATCCTTGCCCGCGTTGTGATATGATGTCTGAACCGGGTAGCCGAGGTCGTGCCTGAGCAGGTCCCGCTGCCAGAAGCGGAAAAAGCGCGTCTCCGTTTTTAACAGAGGCAGCAGCTTGTCGGCGGCCTTGTTGGCCGATATCTCCATCGGGATCTTAGAGAACTTCTTACCCGCCATGCACCACTCGTAAATGCACTTGTACGCAAACTTGCCGATGTCCCAGCCGACTTCCCGGTACTGCTGTACGTGCTGGTACTCGTGTGCCAACAACCACGTCTGGTCGAAGAAGGCCTTCTGAGATGCCGCGCTGTCATGCCGGCGGAAGGGGGCGTACTTGGCTCGCACGTAGACGCGCTTGAGGAAAGTTACCCCTGCCGACTTGAAGAATCCCGGAGCCACCCATCTGGCGTAGAACCACACCCGTGGGCGGATGTTAGCGTCGAAGAGCGACCGGTGCAGCGGGTACAAGAAGAACATGTGCGTGTGGTGCGGCCGCATGCCGCTGCCTGGGTTCTTCTTGCGGAACTGGCGCGCCGCCCACCTAAAGAAGGCCCTGATCACTTGGGCGAGGATGCGGCAGCGGCGGCGGTGGCAGCGTGGGGAGCAAAAGAGGGAACGGGAGTCGAGCTCGTTGCGCTCCTTGAGGTCGTCGACATTGCGCTCTTCGAGATCACCAAGGTCCATGAGGCCCCGCTTGCCGGTCCCATCATCCTCAAAAAGGGCCGCGGTATCCTCGATCTCAGCCTCAATCTCTTTCTTCTCCTCGTTGACGATGGGGTCCTGCTTAGCCTCCTCGATGATGATGTCCTCAGTTATCTCGGTGATATTGGCCTTGCCGCTGTCGTCAGGCTCAATCTCCGCTGTCTCGGTCGGTATGCTCTCGTCGATGCCGGAGGTTGGTTCTCCGCCGCCCTCTGCCACGACATCGTCAGGCTCGGTGGATGACGTCGCCTGGGGAGCAGCATGGGCGAAGGTGAATAGCGTCACCCCGAAGAGCAGGACGATAAGACCGAAGAGGGACAGGCGTCCCTGCGTGCGTCCCTGCATGGTGGGTTTGGAGGAGTGTTATCAAAGATGCTCTGAAGGGTCGGTTTCTGGTGCTAAAGTGCTTGGTGTCTGAGTGATGAACAGGCTGCATCTCTCGGCTGCATCTCCCCTCTTTATACTTCTTGCGGTCCCTCGATGCTGCGGTGAAGAGAGCGTCTTTATCACCCGAGCTAGTCCCATGACGAGAAAGCTGAACAGTCCGGAGTTGAGAGGGCATGAGGTTCGATGAATCCGTCAACCAGAAGGCACTCCCATCAGCCCTCCGCCAATTCTCAATGAATGCTATTTTTATTCAGCTAAGGAAGTGGTCTGCTATTTTGCTCAAACAGACCCCCTCAACTCGTTAATTTGCAGCCTGTCACGCCATCGACTTTTCCATTGTGTTGCCCAATAGTTCTCCTCATGGAGTAGTAGTTTTCAGAACCACCTTATTCCGCTTTATTGGAGGCTGACTAAGCTACCTCGATAGCTGCTTGACAAGGGCAACCTTCCGGATACGAACGGCTGCTTAAGCTTATCTGCATTCACATCAGCATACCAATAAAGAGGCCACACTCTCCTTTCCCCCGCAGATTCATCCATCACAACTAGAGGCTCTAAATTTAGCAGGACAAAGACTCTACCCTGAGAACCTTACTGGCGCATCGTGAACTTTACGAACATCTAATAAAAACTAACCCACTCATGCACCGTCGGATTGAGAATGACCCGAGGAAAAAACAAGCCCAGTTGAGCACTTCCACAGGCTAACGAGTGCCGCAACATCTCGACGTATCTATTGGACAATATTGGGTTGAGCGGTGTGTATCTGTGGTTGTCTGTGATTCTAATTTCGGCGCCTAAATCAAGGACAGCCTTTACAACAGCGACGCTCCCTTTTATAGAAGCAACTCCAAGAGCAGCCCTTCCTCGGCTGGTTTCGTCGTTTAAATTACACCCATGTCTTGGATCTGATTGAGCGCCATGTAACTCACTTCCAGCTCGATTGCGTAGTACAGCGGTCTGAGTGGTTGCCCTTTCTGCCACACTTCATTTTTTGAGCCAAACCATCTTCTCTGAGCAGCCCAGGCGGGTTTATTCCAGTTGAAGAGCCCATTCGTAAGGCTGAGTACACTCGCATCATGGTTTACTTCTGGCCGAATATGGTGAAGCCACGAAGCTGCTGCAAAGTCTCCGAAGAACAAGCCAACAGCATTCGTTAGTTCGAGCAGTGGGCCTTACCGGACTCATAAAAACCTGATATAGCGGAAACACTACTTGGTGAAAACGGCATGTTTGAAGCCCACATGCACCAAGTTGTTGTTCTGCGTCACAGATACGCAGATGATCTCGGACAGGAAATCTGTTGGTGGTCGTGTAACTTTTCCAGGTCTTTTCCTCTGTTCAGCACAAGAGGATCCTAGGAGACAGTCCTTACGTTCGTTTACCGCAAGATGTTGAGATGACATGCAGGTAGAGAGTGATCGGAGCTGGAGCTAGAGGAAAGGCTAGAGCAGGCGCGGTGTGACGGCACGGCCCTTCCCTACAGCATAAGTTGAAAGATTAGCATGGAAATTTTGTCGTACATTTAATGCAAGATATTCTTGGTCGATGGGTGTCTTGTGTTCAAGAGTTCGCATTTAAGAGATTGCATAGGTCAAAGCCTGACCGTCATATCCCCAATGGTTGACTAGGTTGGGTTCTTTTTGGAAGCCCATTGAGCGTTTCCCAGTTTCGGTCATAATGACTTGCAAGGCCGACCGGTGTCTCTTCGATAGCGCGCTGAAATTGTCTTTTATTCAATCCTCCACTCGGAGTCTCCTTGCATTATCAACTGAAGAAATTGACCTTCGCATCGGTCGGTCATCCTCTCAGAGATGTCAGTCCTGATATCCTAGCTCTTGGTGGACAGCTGCCTGTCAACAATGCTTCTTGAATACGACACCATGTTGGCGCGGACTTCTTTGGGGGAAGTCCTCTACTTGACGAACTCTACAGGGGTGACGACCATAGCCAGGGTGTTGGTTCTAGGAGGGTGTTGTCAGCAACCTCGATTGAAAAATCAAGTGACTGGTAGCCTACTCGTCTGTTAAATTTAGATTCTTGTCCCTGAGAGCATTGATTCCGACTAGACGCGGGGGTCAGTGTCATAGGTCTGCCTCTGAGAGCCGCTCAGCCTTCACACCCTACGGATTGGACATTTAATTTTGTATGGTAGATTCAGGAAACCGCGACTTGAGCAGGGCGTCGGTTGGGTCGTGAGCTAATCTAAGGGGGCATTGTAAATAAACATTTGCTAAATGGGTTATGCTTTCCCCACGAGACCTTTTTGGCCGAGGCACAGCCGGGGGGGCAAGGTACTCACCAGCCTTGTAAATATTACGCCAATAGGGCTTAGAAAGGTACCTTGAAGAAGACGATAAACACACATGTCTTACTTTATACTGACAGTGTGCGTTTGTATAATATTGGGAGTTATAATTAGAAGATATCTCTGCCTGGCAACTCTAATACTCTACAGGGTAGGAGATTATAAATCAGTTTATTAAACACCCCAGCACAGGGAGGAGAGGTGAGCTAGCCACAACACACCTCTTATGCCGCTATCTCTACCACCATCAATACGAACACTACAAACTTTATAATCTCCCAGAATAGTCTCCTGGGTGGCGCAGTTGTTATCTCACAGCAACTGTCACTGCCGGTATGAGGGCTTGATGTTTTAGTGAGATCAGAACATGCAAATATAGATTGGCAAAGCAGTAGTTTCGGTTATCTCGCATTAGGCTCTCTGACTTGAAAAGAGCCCCAAGTTAGTCGAGCTGGAGAGGAATTAGTAGATTTACTTTCGAGACGATTAGTATAGATTACGTTTTCGTGCCTTGCAAGAAAAAGAGGCTGTTTGAGCGGGCTGCACTGGTGAGTATGCCGCCCGAGAGCTAGCTATCTGGATTAGTGAGATCAAGGGATGGGGTTTGTTACAATATAGCCCCAGTTCCGAAAGAATGCCAAGATCGCCCCGAATTCCAGCGGCGTGCGAACCCCCGATCTCCTTGAAAAGCTAGATCCATTGTATAAATAGCAACAATTTAACTCTCAGAATGTTGGTAAGAAAGCAGCCAGTTGACGGTTTGTTGTTGTAATAAAGGTATTCCCTGAGGCTGAGCAGATGAGTTTCACACGAGTCATATCCCTTCGACTGTCAGGAGGCTTCAGTTAGGTCACTACAGGGATGTCTAGCCAACCAAACATGAGAGCATAAAAGCTACGTTGTTCTCCACCTAAATTAGCCTGTGATAGAAGTTCCAACAATATTTTGAGTTACAAATCGCGACATCATACTGCTTACATCCCGCCCCTTAATTAATGACGTATCTTTGTGTTCCCCGCATGTACTGCTCGTGTGACAGGGGTAATGTGGGGCGAGCTACCTACTGGAGCCTCCTGACAATCGAAGGGATAGACAAGAGCCTACATCCCGTCCTTGTGACTCTAATTCCTGTACCTGCCATATAAATCCCCCAAGTTCCTCCTATCCAGCATCCTCTAATTCTCCGCATCCAACTCAGCAATCCTGAGGTCTTGGCCATCCATCTCGCTCGGCGGTGAGTTTGCCGAGGACGATCTCCAGTCCCGATTGTGGACCGGGACCTCCCCATCACCTTCTCGAGTCCTTGGGCTCATATACTGTCCACTGTCCGGCGACTGGGTAGAGTGGTAGGGACTGAACGGCGGTGTATGCGGCGTTGGGACGAGCGGTTCCGTCGGCGCGACAGGCTGGGCGTTGGACTTTCTTTTTTGTTTTCTGATGAGCAACCACAGACCCGCAAGGAGGGCAAGCAAAACGACGCTGCCCCCGACAGCAATGCCGATGATTGCGCTCCCGGAAGGACCAGACTTCGAATCCGGAGTTTTGCTCACTGTTGCAGTCGCGGGGGCGGTGCGCCCATCATTCGCCCTCGTGCGAGTCGGGAAGGGGGCTTTCATGCCAAGCAGAATGCCAATATCATGGTCCGCGAATCCGGCGTCAGGCGTCATCTTAGTGGCGCTTCCGTCTTTGGTTCCGCCGATGACGCTGGTCACAAGCTCGGGGACCTTGTACCCGAAAAGCGTAGGTATATACTCTGCCCACACTTTCTGGAAGTTGCCCTTGATTCGGTTACCGAGATCGACGTTGTGGACCCCCCAGACTTGCTCGTAGTCGCATGTGTTGTCGTTGGGGAACGAGCCTCCGATGGTGAGCATTTGAGACCCTTCGTTGACGATGTTACAGGACAGGCTGTGCGAGGGGTATTTGCCTGTCCCATTCCGGTCGAGAGGGTAGATTTTGATCCATGTGAAAGAGGGAAGAGAGAGGACGTAGACGTCATCAAAGCCAGATCCGCCAAAGCCTAGACCGGCGTTGAGATAGCTATCTCGAGGTTAGAGTTTTCATGAACAAGGTGAGAACAGGGGTAACAAAAGGGCCCAAGGGGAATTATACATATTGTAACTACTTCTATCCTTCGACCACACGGCTCCAGCACAGAACTTTCTCCGGTGTTCAGGAATGGTGCCACTGGCCTCTTGGACGTGCCATTTGTTCGATATGATATCGTAGAGAAATATTTGGTCCATCGGCTGCGGAATCACTGTGCCGTTGCGATAAGGATCCTGGACGCCGCCGAAATATACCAGCATACCACCGTCACTGGCAGGGATAAACGCCATGACACCCTCGGCTCGTCTGATATCGTCTGGTCCCGCGAGCTTGGTCCACAAATTGCCGTCCATCTTGTAGCGAACTAGATTCGATGTTGCACGTGGGCGACCGTTCCAGTCCGGCATGGAGGCATTCGAGAGATAGCCCCCATAGTAGTAACTATTAAGCGAATCAATTTTCACTATCAACCCGCTTAACGAAAGCTCGATGCCACCATACTTACCCTTCTCCGCGCTCCATAACACTTGTAGAAGCTCCATAACTGACACGCTGAATACCTGCAGGGGGAGGCCCAAAATCATCCCATTGGTCATACCAAATATCATATGACATCATGCTTGAAGTTGTCGGATTGTCGCTGTAGAATTCGCCCCCAAAAAGAAATAAGCGGTAGTTGACATCATCTGCCCAGAGGGCTCCGCCGTGTACGGAAGGGATTGAGGTGTTCTTGCTAAGATTGGCGTGTATTTGCGGCATGCCAAGATCAGCATTGTCGAGATCGTGCCATACAAGCCATGAGTCTGGGGGACTAGTTTAGCGGATAAGAATATATGTAGGAATGGGAGTGCAGCCTACTCGTATCGTTCCCGGGGTCGGTGTCCATGGATTTCCAGTTGACAAGCCCTCCATCAATGTACAATTTGCGATCCACCACTGCTGTTTGGTGTCCAAATCTTCGACAAAAATCCTTGACAGGATCTCGTTGCTGGACGGAGGGATGGGCCAGAGTCGCCAAAACAGCTGTCCACGAAAGCCATGATCGGCCTAGTAGGCTTATTCTTGCTGTTGTCATAGCAGGAAAGCATATCACTACTTTGCTTCGATCCGCTGTACCATAGAGTGAGGGCGGGTTTCTTTCTTGCTTAGGGCTCTTTCTAGAATCAATAGACCTTGGGCAAAGCACCGAAAGCGAAGCTCGACAAAGGCGCAAGGGGCAGGTGACTGGATGGCGTGTCGCTTAGCACGGTTGTATGACAAACTGACCACCGGGCAGAAGATCCCCAGTAATTAGAATCAGGTAACGAACGACTCTTCCTTTCTCTATCTAAGGAGTGTCTAAGAGAATGGCCTTTTATAGTCAGAATCGGCTACTACTAGCGAGTGTGCTTTAGCAGCTTCCGCCAGAGCCGAGACTGCTATGTTTTTGATCCTTTGGAGAGTCTCTATCCGGCTCGGATAGCCCGTATCCATGCGACGCTATTGAATGATAGACCTGATCTTAACATAGCCCATGTTATACACCTCGTATTCATCGCGAGAATGACGCGGTGATGACTGTCCTTCATCATGGCCATCAGCCGCCTTAGCGCTCGAGCAGAAGAGAAACGTTCAAGTCAGATCCGCGGTCGCCGGACCCGTACGACACTATACGAGCGCCGATGTGGCGCGGCCACCTATAGAAGTTCACACAACTTCGACAGCCACACAGCTAGACGCCATATTGAGTTCCCCGACCGTCATCTGGATCTTGAGCCACAAATATCGTAGAACGAGGGAGCTGAGGCGACGCGGTATAGGAGGGACAAAACTCAAAAAATGTCTAATCTTGACGCGTTGCATGACCTTGTGACCGTCACCGACTCCCGCAGGTAAGCAGACTGGTTACACTTGTTCGGGAGAAGCTGTGACTGCAGTGGCGGCTTATGACTCCCATTGCCGCCTGTGGTTGGTGCCCGGCCTGAGCGCATGTAAAGCTGTTGGTTTGGTATCACGAGCAAGGGGGTCAAGTCATGGGAAGCCAAGGGGTTGTCGTCTGGCCCAGTGACAGATTGTGAATGATGGTTATTACGATAACTGCTATTTTTAGCTTTATAGTAGCTTGTTTCACAGCAGGTGTATGAAAGCGGTGGCTGGGGGAGTTTAGGGTGTTCTCGCAAACATTTCCAAACGGAGGGTAAGCCTGCCCGAGCAATGGCGGATGGCATGTGAGTCTCAGAAGCCAGTGCGGAGCCTATCCATCTCTAACGGGGACTGGAGTGTCAACAAAGCGTTTCAAGACCATGGACGAGGACCTAAAACTAAACTCTGATTTACCAGGGGTCAAGTGGGACAACGACAAAAGCCCCGCAGATGGGATCCTAGTCGAGATTGACCATGGGCCTGGCCGAGCCATTTACAATGTGGATCGGTCCTGGGCTGAGCTAGAGCGGAAACATGCTCCAGGTTGCAAGAGTGGTGGTGGTTTAGGATATTAACGTTTAGTGCGAGCTAGGGCGGAAGGGATGGACGCTAACGATGGCCATAGCCAATTTGAAAGGGAGGGGGACCGTCAACGATGCAAAGCATAAGCATAACGCGACGTGGCGCTTGAGGCGCCACACCTGGAGGTTAAGTTTCGGTACTTGGGATTCTAGACTCACAGTGCCGCTGGCCAGACTAGCTATACACCAGCCCTCCATCCTTCCTGAAGAGCTTCCTCAGTATTCAAGCGCCGACTCACGCTGCTTCTGCGCGACATTGACTCGCACCACCCCAAGCTCTAAAGCTTTGCTGCGCCATGATTTGCGGGCGCGGCTGTTGGCTCGAGGGGAGCTTCCAAAATCTTGCCTGTAGAAGGCCCTGTTTACAGATGGGGAGAACTCAATCCCCACCTCTCCATATCGCGCGCTCTTCCAGCATACACGAGGCTCCGCATGTTGAGCCGCATTGAGCAGCACTTCTGGCATCTGAGCCCTTATGGCCTCTTGGCTCTGCCTCTTTCTGGGGCTTCCAGTCTCTTCCCCCGCCATGAGGAGCCACGTGTTGCTCATGATTTTTGTACTTGCAAACTTGACATGACCAACAGTTTCCGTTCGAACTGGGCAGTATTTGATATGTTATCCATTATTTCTTTTCAGTTGCTGAGAATTCTTGGTGGCAGTCCTGGAATTCTTC
Organism: Fusarium keratoplasticum; assembly: GCF_025433545.1. NCBI lineage: Eukaryota > Fungi > Ascomycota > Sordariomycetes > Hypocreales > Nectriaceae > Fusarium > Fusarium keratoplasticum. The sequence continues at coordinate 209,726 of NC_070542.1, read as the reverse complement.
TAGGAAAGGTACAAAGTCCTAGATCGCAAAAACGGCACCTCCAATCCCAGAGATGGGGGGCCATGATTCGTAACTCGTGCCGCCCGCAACGAGACGCCAGAGTATCAACCCCGTCATTACCTCCATCACCCTTGGTCTCTTATCGGAGCAGTTCAAATACTATACGCAGACCATCAATGGCAAAAATCCTTAGATAGGCGCAACGACGTCGGGCTGTATGAAAGGTACGCTTTATGAAATCTCTTGAATAGATGGCCGAGGGACTGATCTGACTGTATAACTCCACGAATACGACCTGGGTTGGGAATAGGATCAAGACGGATGAGCCATTTGCTCGGATGTTGCTGGAAGAGGGTCAGTGGTTAGGAAGCTTCAACTGATGGATGTTGCCAAACTTCGTCAGGCATTAATTACCCCGCTCCAGAGTAAACGATGGCATGACCACCCTTTGCACAGCCACCACAATGAAACTGACACCAGACCTGGGTCTGTTGCCTGAACCTAAAATGAAACGGTGTGCTGCCTTCAAAGTGCATATTCCACGAGACGACGCCCGACCTGGTAGCAGCAGCCGCTTTGCGAATAAGCCGCTCGACAGCTGCATGGATATGCTTTGGCATCGTCCTCGGTATTAGGGTCATCCGGCTTAAGAGTAAACTATAGCGAAATAGGATTCCTTAGGAACTGCTTTTTGTCGCTAAAGTCCTTGGGGTGGGTTGTCGCTCCTAGTCGGCGAAGGCTTGAATTCGGCGCAGCCAAATCGCCCTGCTCTTCGATGGCCTCCACCTCTTTCTTCCGTATATCCTTCGCTTTCGCTTGGAATACTTGCATGGCCTGCAGAATGTCGATTCCTGTTCGGTGTTGCTCAGCCTTCAAGCCTGCGATGTCTTGGTCTCTTACAACCTCAAAAATATTCGCTGCGGAGACCCTTGGCAAACCCAGCTCGGAAGTAGCGGTAGACTGCGGACCAGGCTTAGAGCCCAGGTTCACATCGTAAGTAGTCGAGAGATGCTCTCGTATCTTCCTCGACTTCGCTCCCACAAATCAGCAGTCGACGTAAAGGTGCATCGAAACCCTCCACTTCTATTCTGTGGACTGTCGTCAGGGATAAGTGGTAGAGTCAGGATCACATCCTCTCCATCGATAAGATCGAGCTTAGCAACCCGCTTTGGGACACTGTTAATATGCTTCTTGATAAGGCTGTGACGTTTGCCGCGAAGATGTGGATATCATGTGTGCACGGGCCAGTTTGTAGGTATTATGTCGTCATGCTCGGAGTAATTATTAGAGCAGGAGCTCAGGACAGAGGATTTGTCCTGCTATATTTAGGACCTCTACTAGTAATAAGCCTTCCGAGGAGAGGAGGGTATGCCCGCTTTATTAGGATATCTAATATTAGATGCTATAACTAATTCTTATATATAAACCTTTATTATATTTTATAAGAATTTTAAGTATATATTAAAGGTTTTAATTTTTAATAAATATAAAAATAATATAATTTTATTAATATTTAAATTATATTAATAAATTATTATAAAAAAAACTTTAAAAAAAACTTAAATTAATTAGACTTTTTAGTTTTAGAAAATATAGTATTATAATTATTAATTATTTTAATTAATTTAAAGTTATATATAAATAAATTAATAATAATACTTTTTTTTTTATATAGCTTTATATTTATATCTTAAGAACTAAGTTTTAATATAATAATAAATCTTTAATTTCTAAGATAATAATAAATAATTAATCTAAAAAGAGCAGCCTGAGCACTTAATTATAGAGTTTATATCGTCGTTCTAGTTCCCATGGACGCTTTCATCCCCAATCCTCGTAAGATTAGCTCTTCTAGTAACTTCACGTGTTGGGGTACTGCTTGTTTATCCCCAATCTCTGTGTCGCCAACGGGAACCTAGTCAACATGATCTCAGCTGTTCTAAGGATGAAATTGGGAAGTAGCAAAATGGCCCTCCCCTCGAAAGTCGCTCATGGCTTCGATGAATTGGACTTGGCTCCCAGGGTAGGCAAGTGGTAACCTTGATGAAGATAGATCAAACACAAGTTCAACCACTGTTGTGCTTTGCGGGATGATCGATAAGACCTACTGCTCTTCGTAGCCTTCCACTAAGACTTGTGTTGGTCCATAAACGCTATCCTCTTTCGCCTCTTATTTAAGTACGCTACATGGCCATGATCGGCCTCCTTCGTTGGCTCCATGGCCAAGGTCTACTCCATGGCCATCTTCTTGCACAGCACCTTTGCACAACACCTTTGCACAACACCTTTCTGAAACCCGAAAACATTCATTGCTTTGTGTACTATGTTAAGAAGGGACTTGATCAACATCTCATTTATCAGGAGTGTAGCTCCTTATTTTCCATGTCAGTCTTCCAAACCGGGCAGAGGCTCATCATTATACAGCGACAATGATTACCACGTCGAGTCAAGCGGCGGCTCGCCCAAAGTTGTGGACGCAGGCCACATAAAGACAGAGCCACAGCGCTCCTTGGAGCTCATGAGAGACTGTGTTTCAGGAATCAGCTGTTGTGTCTGAGCACGACGCTACAGTGGGCATTTCGTATTTATTTCTACTAAACAAATGATACATAGTAGCAAATGTGTCTTTACTACTTGAGGAAGTTTTGTGATATATAGCAAAGGCTCTATGAGGCAGAATTACTTGAATATACGAAGGGCTCAGAATGCCAAACTGTCATGTGGAAAAGTTTTCCTAACCTTCTAGCTTCAAGATCTTGATACTCTTTTCCCATAATTTGCCCGGTCCCTCTTCATTGTAAGCCCAGTCGGCATAACCTGCGCGGCCTGTACCTGGAGGCTTAGCTACCTGGGTATCCTCTAAATACAAGCCACCCTTGCCCTCAAGTTCAGGGGCAACAGCCGCGAGAACGGTTGTTGCAGCTCCCTGCTCAATATTCTTCCAAGCCTTGGCCAGTTCTGGATCAGCCGCCCAACCTTGCTTGACCTCCTCGGAAACATGGCGTTGCAGCTCAGTGGGGATGCTGCCAGGGTGGACAGCCCACGCATGCAGGCCATGGGCCCCGAATCGTTTCTCAATTTCCCGTGCCGTCCACAGGTTGGCCGTCTTGCTCTGGCCGTACGCCTTCCATGGCTCGTATTCACCCTCGAGATTAAGATTGTCGAAATGAACCGAACTAGCCTGGTGGGCACAGGATGAAAGAATGATAGCCCGGGAGTTGAAATTGGGTGTCGATGAGCGAAGTAAGGTATCCTTGAGAAGGTAGAAGAGGAGGAAATGACCTAGATGATTGGTGCCGAACTGTGTCTCGAATCCATCCGCAGTGCGGCCTTCAGGACTCGCCATGACGCCGGCATTTTCGATGAGGATGTCCAACTGGGTGCTCTTGGACTTGAAGCTCTCTGCGCAGGTACGCACCGAGTCTAGAGAGCTCAAGTCAAGCTGCAGGAAATGAAGACGGGGACCGTCTACCAAATCATGCAGTGCCCCCTTAGCCTTGTCGACGTCACGAGCAGTCGCATAGATAGTTGCACCTGTACGGTGGATTGCACGTGCCGTCTCAACCCCTACTCCTGACGAGCAGCCAGTGATAAGGACAACCTTTCCGGTCAATTTCCCTTCCAAATCATAGTCAGTAATAATTTGAGAAGCAGTAGGGCGCGCATCGCCGGGGCCGTTAGGATTGTCGTGCGCGGCAAGGTACTTTGAAGTCATACTGTCGGTGGAGGAAAGATAAAGAGTTGGTACAAAGCCCGTAAAAAAACGTCGAGTGAATAGACGAAATGCAGATGGATTTACTGCGAGCCCGGGTGATGTTGGACTTTGTCTATAAGAAAGTTCGTTGGTGGGCTTTCTGCCACTGAGACGCATTTTCGAGGCAGAATTTAAGTTCTCATCCATCAGCAGGTTGCATCAACCCCTGGCAGTCATTGCGTGATGGATCCCGGTTCTCGGGATCCAGGTATGGCTGGCGTATTCGCGGTTTTCCGCGTCATTGAACCCGCAACTGTGCCTCCGGGTGTGCTCTGAGTGAGAACCATACCACCCCTCTACACACCAGAAATGTTGAGGGCGCACTGTTTTGCACAGTCTAAGAGCCGGGGACCCTCATTGTTATCATCCATTTGCATAAGGTGGGAACCATGATTTAATTCGATGGAGCGAGCATGGTTTCAAGATGGCGTCATCACGCGAATGCAGCATGCTAGCCTATCTTGATGTGATGTTGGCATTGTTATTTGCTTTTGTCAAATCAATGTAAATTGTCAGAATGCTATCGTGGGTTCACCTCCTCCTTACATCTAATGATCATGCCAGTAAAGGCGTTTTTCTCCTCTACACTCTCGCCATTTGTTTGTCGCTTCCAATACCTCCGGACAGCCTTGAAGTAACCAGCCCCATTTGTGCAGAAATGAAACGGACGCTTCCCAGCCGCTGGGATCACAAGGCTCCCCCCAGACGATCAGACTTGGCCTCGCCGTGCCCTCGTAGTTCATCTCGGCTATGTCAGCGCACAATTCATCGTCGTCCATGAGATTCGCGGCGACTGCCTGTATGACATTATCTCTGAACCTTGGGAATGGGAATACATCAAGCCAAGGATGGTGCATGACCTGATGCTGCACAGAGGTAGGTTCCAGATTCTGGGGGCAGGTAGGCGCATACTGTGAGGGCCCGAGCTGATTAAACGGCGATATAATCTCCTCGAGGCACAGGATTTCAGGCTTGAAACCCATTTGAACAGCGTTCTTAGCCATGGCGATGTTAATGTTCAACGTGATGAGAAATGGGAGTTGAGAGAGACGGGGCGTATTCATTATGTGGTGCAGATAGGCATCGTGCGCGAGTGCAAAAATCCTCTCTCTGATGTCTGCGCTCTCAAATATCTCACACGCATGTAGAAGAGCGTCCAAAACAACATCTGTCGAGGTCTGGGGTGCCATTTCGAGTGACGATGTTAATACACCTGAATCTGGCAACCCAGCTTGCATCACAATTCTGGATGCAGCTCGGTTCTGCTGGCCCTTAAGCCGAGCCTTTTGATCTTCCTCAAGCCTTAGAAAGTAAGCCAAATGATGTAGGAGAGGAACTGACATTGTGATCTTTTGTTAAGTCGGTTTTGCCGCTTCCTCCGCTCGGCCGTGCTCGTGACACCGGTCCAGTCTTCTGCAGGGGTTTGGGCCAGTAATTGCTGGGGCATGCGCTGGAGGACGATGCCGAGTGGAGTTTCCATCGCTAGAGCTTGTGTTGCCGTGGGCAAATTGATTGATGTGACCGGGAGAGCGACTGTGTGCATATGCAAAGGGGTGAGATTGACTGGTTAGAGGCAGACATTCTTGTGTTGACATCACCACATGCCACGTGAGACCTTTGCCGATGAAGGTTAAGCTTTGGGAGCCATTGGATAGTGGATACATATCAGCAGGCTGCATTAGCGTCAGAACTATGTGGAGCAGAGGACGTGGATGAACCGGCCAAGTCATGCGAGGGAGATGAACCAATCATATAGGTGGTCACGTCAAAGCCTCATCCAGGCCAAACAGTCTTGACTTGAAGTGCTTGCTATCAGCAGCTTGCATAACACTGCCACACGATGCGGAGATATCTCGGGCCGACTCGAGTCAATCACTGGGAGTTCCTTCATTAACACCTCACTCACCTCCGGACTTGGAGCCCTTGCTGTAATGTTGCCGCTCATGCCTTGATGATCACGGAGCGACCCAGTTTCGGTTCAACCGTTCATGATCGTGTATCTTGGCATGACGACGACTTCATGTCCAAAAGTATGGAATGACGCGCGGCCTCGGGCCTATACATCATATCTCCTATTCGCAATGGCATAGATGAGTAGAACTCCAGCAGCTATTAAAGCCCCTACATGTCGCCCAGACAGCAGCATCTCACCAGGTCCACAGTATCTGTTCTAACAACCCAGTCACCTCGTGTTCAACCAATACAACGACCGACAACATAGAACCACCAAGATGTTCGGAGGCCGACCTGTCGCAGTTGGCGTCATGGCGCTCGTCAATGCCATGGCTGCGACGGCTCAGAACCTATCGTTTGGAGCCGACAACTTCTACCGCAGCCCAGACGTCCAAATCCAGCCCATCACGTTCCCGACCCAGTATCACACCAGCGTCTCGGCCAACCTCTTCTACCCACGCAACCTAAGCCGCAACGACGAGACCCCCGCCATCGTCGTCGGACACCCCATGGGTGCCGTCAAGGAGCAGAGCGCCAACCTCTACGCCACCAAGCTCGCTGAGCAGGGTTTCATCACCGTCTCCATTGACCTCCCCCATTGGGGCGGCAGCGACGGCGAACCTCGCAACGGCGTCTCGCCCGAATACTACGCAGAGGCATTCAGCGCCGCCGTCGACTACCTCGGCCTCCAGGACTTTGTCGACCGTGAGCGCATCGGTGGTGTTGGTATCTGCGGCAGCGGTTCTTTCATCATCAGCGCCGCAAAGATCGACTCCCGTCTCAAAGCAATCGCCACTGTTAGCATGTACGATATGGGCGCAGCCTCTCGAAACGGCATCAGAAAGTCACAGACCCTAGCCCAGCGCAAGCAGATGATCGTCGTCGCCGCAGCCCAGCGCTGGAACGAGTCCGAGGGCGCAGAGACCGAGTTGACTGGCGGCACTGCAGATAGGCGCGAGGACGCTACTGATGCTATTCAGCAAGAGTTCTACGACTTCTACCGCACCACTCGCGGTGAAGTTACACCGCCCGGTGCTCTGCCCAATACCACGACTCACCCAACACTCTCGAGCCAAGTCAAGTTCTTCAACTTCTACCCTTTCAACGACATCGAAACCATCTCGCCCCGCCCCCTGCTCTTTATCAGCGGTGACCAGGCTCACTCGCGCGAGTTTAGCGAAAATGCCTACGGGCGTGCTGCCGAGCCCAAGGAGCTGATCTGGGTCCCCGGTGCTGGCCATGTCGATCTGTACGATCGGGTGGAACTTATTCCCTTCGATAGACTTACCCGCTTCTTTGAGGACAACTTGTGAAGTAGCAAGGCAAGGTGCGCTTGGCAAGAGATGGCTATTAGCTTGTAGATAAGCCTTATTGCTTCCAGGCTGTTAGTTACTGTAGACTATTCTTCTTTTCATCAATGGCGTCTTTCAGAGAGGCCATCACCACAATATCAAAGATACATTTATTGCTCGATATCGGCATCATGGCCCAGGGTTGTCACGCTGCTGAATTTCCATCCATTAATTCAACCTTCCAGCAAGCACATCCACTAACTTTGCAACCATTAGCTCACAAAGAGAGCCTCGAATCCTGGAAGACCGGTCCAGCAACGCAGCTACATGAAGCAGCATTTAAACACACAGCTAGAGGCTGCCCGGGACTTTCCCCCGTTCGCCCTGTCTATGGGTTGTTAAATTCAGCTTCCTGATTAGCTACAGCGGAAGCGGAAGCACGACGGAAGCGGAAGCGGAGGGCGACACGGAAGCGGAAGCGGAAAAAGAGGCAAAAACGGTAGTGAAGACCAGGATTCAATTACCCCAGAGCTAAACTTAAGCTTACCGAGTAATCGGAAATCAGCTGGCACGCATATAGCGTGGAAAACGCGGGGTGGAAAGGTGCGGCGGGGTGCCATAATGTTGGGTAACCGAGCTCAGCGATGTGTGATACGGCCTTAGCCATTCTTTACTTAAGGGGCAGTTGTGCTCTTTCTTGCCAAACTCGCATTGTCAACACTTCTCTAGTAACATATCATTCAGGCAAAGATCCTGTCTATCATGGCTACGTCGGAGAATGAGAAATCGGCCAGCCCTAGGCTCCAGCAGATGACCCCCGACACCGAACACAAAGAACACATTTCGGAAACCACATGTGAAGCTACTGAGCGTGGACACGCCGCGACTGACCAGTAAGCATCCTGATGCAGGCCCATTCCATGCTCGCGGTTCTAATGCAGATGCAAGGCATGGCAATCCGTTGGTTTTCTTCGACCCCAAAGCCGAAGCCCGTCTTCGACGCAAGATAGATCTTTACATTGTACCAACCGTTGCCATCATCTATCTCTTCTGCTTCATAGACAGAGCCAATATCGGTGAGTACCCTGCTCTCCCATCAGCATTCGCTCTCTAAACATGATATCAGGCAATGCAAGGCTTGCGGGATTTGAGGCCGACCTGAACCTCAGCGGCTATGACTACAACCAGATCCTTTCCATCTTTTACATCTCCTACATCGTTTTCGAGATCCCATCCAACATCGCTTGCAAGTGGATCGGCCCCGGCTGGTTTCTTCCCGCTCTCACCCTCGCCTTCGGTCTCATGACGGTGGCTTTCGCCTTTGTATCGTCACTCGAGTCTGCCTGCGGCGTCCGATTCCTGCTTGGCGTCTTCGAGGCTGGGATGCTACCCGGTATTGCTTATTACTTGTCACGTTGGTATAGGCGTAATGAACTAGCATTTCGACTATCCATGTATATCGTCATGTCGTCACTTGCTGGCGCGTTCGGTGGCCTCCTCGCTTCTGCTATTCTAACCTTGGATAGCTTCGGTAGCACGAAACGTTGGCGAATGATTTTTGCCATCGAGGGCATCATCACGGTCGGCCTCGCCATCATCGCATTCTTTACCCTTACCGACCGACCCGAGACTGCCCGCTGGTTAACCCAAGAAGAAAAGGAGCTAGCTATCGCCCGCGTCAAATCCGAGCGCATAGGCGCAACCGAGGTCCTCGATCGACTCAATACAAAGAAGATTATCGCTGGAATATTGAGCCCCGTCACTCTTGCGTCTGCATTCGTCTTTCTCCTTGGAAATATCACGGTCCAGTGCCTGGCGTTCTTTGCCCCGACTATCGTCCGCACAATCTACCCAGACAAGGCTATTGTCACGGTCCAGCTCTACACAGTCCCACCATACATCGTCGGTGGACTTTTCATCCTTGCCGTCAACTATCTGAGTTACAAGACTGGCCGTCGAAACATATTCCTGCTCGTCAGCGCCCTGCCCATAATAACAGGCTACGTCATCTTTCTTGCAACCACAAACCCTCACGCGAGGTACGCAGCAACTTTCATCATCGTGACGGGCGCCTTCAACTCTGGTGCGCTCTGCAACGCGCAAGTCTCGGCAAATGTCGTCTCGGACACGGCACGTTCATCGGCAATTGGAACAAATGTCATGTTCGGTAACATTGGTGGTTTGATAGCCAGTTGGGCATTTCTTCCCACTGATGCACCCAACTATCCCATCGGCAACGGGCTCAACTTGGCGACCTCTTCGATTATGCTATTTACGACCATACTTCTTCAGCTCTGGGCGACGTTAGACAACCGCAAGAGAGACCGTCGGGACGAAACTGCACAGCTTGATGGGCTGGACTCTACCCAGATTGCAAACCTCGACTGGAAGCATCCTGGGTTTAGATGGAACTTGTAGTTGGCGATTGCTTGCTAGGGCCAGCCATCAACAGATATCTAGCTTTATTGTTCTTAAGAGAAACCAAGGATAGATTTTGATTTCTAGCTTACACCCAAGTATATCTCTTAGCTATTGCAATCTATAGTCATTATTACTGAAATATCCTTCAAGAGAACCCCAGAGACTAAGGAAGTATTAGCTACGCCTGATAACTAACGCAAACGACTAGGCAGCCCCCCTGAAGACCACGAATTTCTTCAACATAGGTAATCTACACGCCTGTTTCACGTGACCCATGATTATCAACTGGCTGACCAGCAAGCTGAGTTGGGGGCATAATCTCAAAGCAAAAAGACTGAAGGGATGTCTGATTCAGTGATGAAGACTAGGTCACCCGGTCGTGGCCCCAGTCTCGCAGTGCAATCCAACCCATCAAGTGGCAGACAAACTCAGAGCCTAAACTTCTGGCTTCCTTCCCCAGATAAAGTAAAGCTGCTGATACAAATGGATTGTCGGATCCTTCAAGTCACGCTTGACTTTCGCAATAAAGACCTGGATCTCCTCCTCACTCCAACCGAGCACCCGACCAAAGAGCCCGGGAGTGTACGAGTCGATGACCTGGGCTTCCTGAACCGCCTGGAACTTGCCGATTTCCTTGAGTTTCGGGTCCTTTGGCCATGGACCCATGGGAACCTATGGTTATCAGCGCATCTCTTTTCACTGAGACTCAAGACGCCTGACCTTGCGAATCTCTTGTTGAACGTCGACGAATCCGACCTCTTCTAGCTTTTCCTTCCACTCCGGTGCACAGGTCAAGGGTTTGCCAAATTTGGCAGAGGCGTCGCAGATGGTATTTACCCACTTGTGAAAATCAGTAGCCTTATCTCCTGTGTCGTCGTCAGATTTGAGCGGCGGGTACGCAGCTTGTAGCTCGATATATCCTCCAGGGCTCAGGTGTTTGAAGGCTTGCCGAAAGAGCTTCGTATCGTTAGAAAGACATCCCTCGAGCTCGCGGCCATGAATGAAATCAAATGAATGGCGGTAAAGCCAATCTGCTTCGAAGTCATCAATTTCAAAAGAGCAATTTGGGGGAGTCCTATGCTCGGCGTTAGTATCAGTCTGTCTCTAGGCTGGCTTCTCGGACCATTTGGGTTGAATAGGGCTCAGATCCGTGCCTCGAACATCTGCCGAGGGATATTCACTGGAAATGTCAGATTTGAGGGAAGTTCTTTAATAGCCAGGCCAGTCCCACTCACTCCGCAAAGTCCATGGCCCAAATGCCTGTCCCAGTACCAAGATCCAGAACCCGTTGAGGGCTATCGCCGATTGGTGCGAGATGTAGCTTTCCACCGATGAGAAGTCGATAAATGTGGTGTGCTAGATCCATGCGATCTTGCTCCTCGTCATCGTTAGGCTTACAATGTCAGCACTGGGGAGATCCTAAAGTTTGATGCCATTACCACTAGGTACGCCCCCTCGCGGAATGCATGATAACGGCGTCCGTTCTACAGGTTTGTTAACGTCAAGAGCTAGACAGGCTCCTGCCACTTGACTTGCTTCATATCTAGATTGCGTCAGTGAGACTGAAATGGAGGTAGAAGCAAATGGCAAAGTATTGACTCACTTGTAGTTGAAAACGCTAGACTTCAATGATGATAGATAGCTACTAGTGGCCTCACTGAAATCAATAAGCAATGGTTCTTCAGGCTGCTAGCCTGTACTCACGAGTCACCGTAGCTCGAGTCTTCCTCGTGAGGATTATCCTTTCAGTCATTATCAGCAAATGCACACAGCTTGGCCTCTAGTCGTGCTTACGTCAACTTCAAGAGGATGATCGGGAGCCTGAGTCTCAGCCTGTGTAGCACGAGGCTGTGCTTCCTCGACGGGTTCCTGGGACTGATGATCGCCCATGATCGCTAATGATGGTGAGAGCAGCGCAACTTGGGCGGGTTGCCTGAGCTGTTTATCAATTGCGCGGCCGAACCCCTCACTCCATCATCCCATCACACCATGCGGTTCCCGAAAGAGATCCTCGCATTGGAAACCTTGCCCACTGACAAGGTACATGACAGAACCAACCACATATGACCCGCGGTTGAGCACGAGCCGTTGGTTGCACCCTTGTCAGTGCAATGCAACAGAAGATCAACCAGCCCACCTGATCCGTATTTGGCAGCTCGAAATTCTTCCACTTGTTGGTTAAGGTCTAGCCTGCCGACCGGCACCTTCAGAAACCTACATGTGCACCCGGGTAGATTAGTTGAGCGATAGATACTCCGCTGCTTGGGGGCGAAAATCGAGGAATCTGATATAATTGCCATTCCTCGAGCTGAGTTTGAACGAAGCCCACGCTCGGGAGTCTGCGCAAGCCCAGCTGACAGATCATCATGCTTCACTGTCCCATCGATAATGCGGATTCAATTTGTGTGATGCGCCTACGGAGTACAGGACTCAAGAGATTTGGGCTCGGCTCGCCTATGATGAGTATCGTGGAGATATCTGCTATCTATTAGCCTCTCAACAGTCCTTGCGGAATATGTAGCTGTTGGTATTGAGCTTGGGAGGTGCCAAAGGGACGAAACACTATTTCTGACGTTTGGTGAGACGGTCCTGGCTTTCCGATTCTCGTCCGATGCAAGTAGAGGGATGAGGTAGATACACCTTCAGTCCCTATGCGATTATCCTTGGTGCCCTCCACGTCGATGGTGGTGAGGACTGGGGTACTCGGCTTTCAAGACGTTCACCCAGCCTGCGGACTAGGTGAGCAAGCGGCGCAGCTTTGAGACCATGTTTTCTTTTTCGGCGTCTGTTCTTTCTTGTTCAGTTCACAGTAAACAACAAGTAAACAAGACATCTTTGCCGTTGAAACCTGCAAGATGACCCAGCTGTCTTGGGCTTGCTCATCCTTGAGCACCGCTTTTTACCCCGTCTACCACACTATAAATTGCACTAGATCACTCACATGAAATTCAGCAATAAGACCGAGCATGGTCATTTATCCAAAAGCCAACGTATCGACTCAACCCATTGGGAACTTGGGACTTGACGGTGGGCTTTGATACCTTTGCTTGCCTCTCTTCTGCAATGCCCGTTTAGCTATTCCGCTGCTATCACCCATTAAAGGCATCGGAGTATTTGATGATGCGGCTTTGACCGGGGTATCAGTCCCCATACATTAAGTCGATGGTCTTGACCATGGTTGTCCGCCAACCGACGCAGCTCAGGGGCCGGCAATTTCTCAACCACCGTGGTTTGCCGGTTCGGGTCCACCTCATCTCTTGGTAGCGCACTATCCTCTACAAGGAAGTTGCCGAGTAAAAAAAGACGGCCTTCTTCTGTCCTTCTTCGCTGTCCACAACAAACACTACCTTTCTCTTCTATGCACACCCAATACCCTGAACCGGCAAATCATTCTTTACTCGCTTCACCGACATGAACACCATGGCTGGAAATCTAAAGAAAATACCGGAGAGCGTCCTAGTATTCGGCGCCACTGGTAGACTCGGCCACCAGGTGACCAGATTCCTCCAAAATCAGCACCCCAATATTCACTTACGGCTTGTGTCGTCAAATGAATCTAAGAGAGACCGACTCGAAAAGTCCTGGCCGTCGTCAGAAGTGGTCATAGCCGACTTTTTTGACGAGCCGTCGCTCCACAAGGCTGTAACAGATATGGAGGCTGTCCTTGTGGTCACGCCCGGATCCATCGACGAGCAGATGGCCATGTCTAATTTGGTCAAGGCTCTGAAAGACAGTGGAAAGAAGGTTATCCACATCCTCCGTATGGTCGCCATGTTCCCTGAATTTGATACTCGACGTATTCCCCAGTGGCTTATAGATCACCACCCTATCAGCTTGCCCACCCAGTCGCCCATCGCCAGAAAGATCCTTCAAGACAGTCTTCTTCCGGTTACCTTTCTCAATACGGGCACTACCTTTATGGAGAACTTTTTGTGGATGCAGAGATCACTCAGGGAAGAGCATAAGTTGATCTGGCCGAGCAGGGCAGTGCCCTACATGTCCATTGCGGACATCGGAGAGATTGCCGCACGGCTATTGTTATCGTCAGATGAGAGGCACATTGGGCTATTCCACACTATCAACAATGGGAAGGATCTCCTCCGGGTCGAAGACGTCGCTGAGATTATGAGTCGTGTGTGGAAAGCGCCCATTTCCTTTGACACAACCAAGGAGGGGTTCTTCAAGGAGTACTCTGCTATGCCAAAAGGGAGAAGAGAGTACCTGTGGCGATTTTTCCAGTTTGAAAAGGACAATGAACTCTGCTGGGCGTTGAATGATTGTGCTGAAAGGCTGCTCGGGAGGAAACCGGTTACCTTGGAACAGTGGTTGGTCGAGAATCAGTCTGCCATCCTTGGCAAGGGACCAGCCAATAAGCTGGAGACTTGAGATTAGACACACCCAGCATGTCATCTAGTGTTGAACACGTTTTGCAGAGTGTAGTAATGAACCGAAAGAAAACATTCGATCGCATCCACGGCATTGCGTGATGTTCGGGACGGCGGGATCAGGTAGGTTCAGGGGCCGGTCAAAGAGCGGCGAAGAACCGACAAGTGCCGTCACCTCAACAAACCGAGGGGGCGGTCTAGATGCAATCCATACATGGAGTAGTCGGCCAGTGTCTTCCCCAGATCCAAGATCTACGGCTATTCAGAGTTGCGGGGTAGACGTGGCTTGAAGCCACCGGAATACCGGCCTCGGCCGGATTTTCCGGGTTGTGCCTTGGTTGTCACGCCGAATCCGGAGAAGGTGCCTTGGCAACTTGAGATCTATGTTGGGTTTTGAAAGGTCAAAATACAGGACCCTTCGCTGCATGTCATGGACAGACCTCAATTCTACAGCACAGCTCGAATAGACAATCGACGCCCCACGCAACAACTGCTTTTCGCCCTTCCTGACCCATAATGTCTCCTAAAGAAGCCCTCGACAGTGCACACACCACTCATCATGTAGAGGAGGCTCGCGCCCCGGCGTTTGAGGAGAAACCGAAAGCCAACATCGACAACATTCGCAATGACGCGGCCGTCAACGTCTTGGAGCAGTACACTGGTAACCTAGAGTGGAGTGATGTTGAGGAGAAACATCTTGTGCGAAAGATTGACAGGAAGCTGATGCCTTTGATGTTCCTCACCTACGGGCTGCAATACTACGACAAGTCCATGTTGTCCCAAGCAGTAAGTCTACAAACGGCTCGATCTTCATGCATGACTGACTGACAGGGGGGGTTAGGCTGTCTTTGGATTGCGTCAAGACCTACATCTCGAAACCGGGAACAGGTTCAGCTTCTCATCATCCATCTTCTACATCGGCTTCATTGCCGGGGCCATGCCGGCAATCTTGATGGCTCAGCGCTATCGCATCGAACGTGTTGCTGCCACGGTCGTCGGCATCTGGGGCGTTTGCCTGCTGGGAACCATGGGATGCCAGGACTACCGTGGTCTCTACGCACAGAGGTTCTTTCTGGGATTTCTTGAGTCTGGAATTTCACCCATGTTCATGCTCATTGTCGCGGGATTCTACAAGAAGGATGAGCAAGCCATGAGGATTGGATTTTGGTTCAGCGCGAGTGAGTGGTTCCGACTCTTCTCTTCCCTTCTACCCGACCGATGAAACCGTACTGATCTTTGCTAGACGGGTTCATCTCCATCGTCAGTCCGTTGGTCAACTGGGGCGTGGGCCATATCTCCAGCGGCCCACTCAGCCCCTGGCAGTACATGTATCTCATCGCCGGCTGCTTGACCGTTGTTTGGGCATTCATCATACTCTTCTTCATGCCACCCGACCCGATCCACGCAAAGAACTTGTCTGAGAGGGAGCGATACATTGCTGTCTCCAGATTGCGAGTCAACAATGCCGGAGTGCGCAATACGCACTTCAAGTATAAGCAAGCACTCGAGGTTCTGGTTGATACCCGTTTCTGGCTCTCCTTCGCCATGGCCGTGTTGATCATGATTGCCAACGGACCCATCTCGACCTTCATCGCCATCGTAATTGGCGGGTTTGGGTTCACTCCCTTCCAGAGCTTGCTGCTTGTCATGCCTGCTGGGTTCGTAGCTGGCCTTGAAGGCCTCGTTGTGTGTTATTGCGCCTACAAGTTTCCGAGGTGGAGGACTTGGTTGATCGTCGTAACCCTGCTTCCCACCATCACAGCTTCGACCCTACTCTGGCAGCTGCCGAGATCCTCCAAAGGTGGACTTTTGGTCGGAGTTTATATGCTGGGCGGGTTTGCCGCCCCATACTCGGTGCTCATGGGTCTTCAAACCGCGAACACGGCTGGCTACACGAAGAAGTCGCTCACTGCTTCTGGGTTGTTTCTCGGATACTGTATCGGTATGTGGCCGACTCCTCCTTCTTCATCTCCCCGTCTATCCAAGCCCTGGCACTTCCGTTGGGAGCGAGATGACTGACTAGTTCAAGGAAACATCATCGGACCCCTTGTCTTCAAATCGTCCGACGCCCCTGCCTATGGCCCAGGCTTCACTGTTGTCCTAATCACATCGATAATTGCAGGGGCTCTGGCAATCTGCTACCGATATTTGTGCATGTGGGAAAATGCTCGGCGCGACCGAGTTAGTGAGCCTGAAGGATATGAGCATGCTTACGACGACGACATCACGGACATGAAGGTGTGTGTGTGTTGCAGCAGTTGCGCCTCGGGCACATTGACTGGACTAACTCTTCATAGAACCCCCAATTCAGATATTCTATCTAAGGGCTTGCCGTGGACATGTCTGAGGACGTTATTGACCTTTGTGCAGAGACGGCTGGCTGAACATCACTTGAGGACTTGCGTGGTATGATGCTTTCGTTCAGGTCAATCGATGAACCCATGTCACCTCAAATTTGGCTAATTGCATTGTCTCATGCCATGGCCTAGATCGCCTCATCTAACTAGCTACGTAGCTCATAGTAGAGCTGTCTGTTATGGCACTTTTGTTGACTATTGCTCCATCGTTACTGTGCGTGATCCTTCCGTTCTTTGAGGACGGCCCTTGCTATGAATCTAAACAGGAATTTCCACATATCAATCGCATAACGCATTTAACGATGACTCAACCAATGTCAAGTGCTATCCATTGTCGTGGCACGGTTATTTTATCACAAAGAAACTAACGAGGACTAAAGCGCGTTGAAGGGCGTGTAAGTGATGGTCTTCTGGTTCAGTTATCCCATCAAAGGCCGGGCTTCAACTATAACAAAGAATACATTATCAACACATCACAGCATCATATCCCAATGCTAACACAGTGGCCTTTGCGTGTAAGTAGCGATGCTCTATCAAGTCTTACTGCCTGTCTATACTTGAAACTCGGCCAGTTGCTTCACATGAGCCTGGGAAATATTTCCTACTGTTCCAGTGAACCCATCCTTCCTGACGGACTCGAGCGTGGTGTTTAAAGTCTCGTTGTCATCAGTGTCCGACAAGGCCCAGCCTGTCGCCACCTTCAGGATATGATCAACGTCTACCTGGTCAACACTGCTGACCGGAGATCGCCATGCAATGTGGTCATCTGGGCGTACCAGGACGGCGTCACTCTCCCAAACCGCCCTCGCATGATACTCTTGCGGTAGATGCACGGGGGTGAGCGGGACGCCGAGTCGCGATGCAACTGTTTCGAACTTGGTGGCCCACCTTCTATCCGGTGTGAAATCGACGATTGTGAATCCTGGGCCAAAGAGGTCAAAAATACTCGTTTTGCCATCACTGAGAAAAACATGCGGTGCCCGCGCACCGGGCCAGGTTGAAGGGATGTAGCGGCGATAATCCCACTCTGGTTCGTCTTTGGCCTGGTCCTGGTCCCGCAGAATAATAGGGGAGCCGTTGTATCTGTACCCCATCTCAATACCATGGTCCAGGTTCTCTCCATTATGCGCAAGCACGTGCGCCTTGATTCGTTCTCGGAGAGCCAAACCGTCCTTGGTGCTGGCCGACAGTATCCCAGGACCAGCCTCCAAGACCCAGCCAACGTAGTCCTGGTGGACTTTGTGGTGCACACCGGAGCGTTCAATATTTCGGACGGCCACTGGCTTACGTTCCACCTCGTAAGACTGTAACAGGCCACTCCCGCCCCAGCCCTTGATCACGGCCGCCAGCTTCCATCCTAGATCAAAGCTATCACCCACAGCTGTGTTCATGCCGTATCCTCCAGTTGGGATGTTCTGGTGGGCGGCGTCACCCACTAGAAAGACACGTAAGCTATCCGAGGCGAAGCGTTGTGCGATGGCAATACTTGGGCGCCAAGCGCTGCACACGAGGACCTTGTCAATCGTGACGGGGAACGGGCCTTGCGAGCCACCCAGCACCTTATAGACAGACTCCTTAGGGTCTAGTGACTTCCAGTCTGTGTCGAGAGAAATAGGCAAGTGGGCGGTCCACGTGTCGACTTCGTCTTGAGATATGAGAACGCCTCCGCTGGTAAAGAAGATGTGCCAGAACTGGCCTTGCTTTTGAAGATTGGTGAGGTCGCGGGACTTGAAGTGAACGAGAAACATGGCCATCGGTCTAGATGTGGATGGAGCATGTCTGTCAGCTATCGCCAATGGGCCGCTAAGGATGGAGGTGTCAACTTACGCTGGACCACCGACCAGCTCACTCTTAAGGGTCTTTCGTACCCGGCTTCCAGCGCCATCACAGCCTGCGAGATATTGGGTCTGCACGAGCCTGGTCTCGCCACTCTCGGTGTTGACAATGGTGGACTGGATACCGCCATCAGTCTCGGCAAAGGTTTCAAGTTTCCAGCCAAAGCACGAGTCGATGAGCGGCTGAGCCTGGATCTTGGTCTTGAGCCAAGCTTCAAAGACGGCCTGGCTACAACGCTGATAAGGGGTTCGGGGCATGGATCCGTCATTTCGTGAGGCGATTTGCTTTCTCCACTCGTTTGGTGAAGAAAGATCCTAGGCACCCGCACGTCAGTTAGTCCAGGATACCTCACCTGCAACTCATAGGGTGATGCTATTACTGACCCACTTTGAGATAATCTGTCCCTCGTCGGAGAGCCCAGAGCTGAAGATGACATCAAACGAGTAGTCCTGGCCGACGCCTGCGTCATGACACGGTTAGTTAGTGGGGTATGTTGGAAGAAAGAGTCCTTGTTTCGTTTAACTCACCAAGATCTCTAAGGTCTTGAGAAATGCCCAATCTGTTGAACAATTCCATGCTCCTACAGTTGGTGACGTCCATCTTTGGCCACTTGGTTGTGTCCAAGTTGCGCTCGATGAGCATGCTCCGCACGCCCTGCTGAGCAAGCTGCAGGGAAAGGAGAAGCCCCGACGGGCCAGCGCCAGCAATCAAAACGGGGGCATCATACCTCTCCGACTTGACTGAGGATTCAGAGATAGCTACAGAAAGCATGACGACAGATTGCAAGTAAATACTGGGGTTTTGGTGTTTTGTTGGCTGAACTGGTTGGTCTTGATAATAATACCAGTGGTATGTATGTCTTGGTTTAAAGAAGAGTCTTTTGAAACTACCTTGTATATACCTAGATAAGACCATTCACGTCTTTTCTGAAACCTGAAGCGCAAACACATGCGTGCATACTGCACATGCTGCTGCCGGGGCCCTCCAGATGACAGGCCGGGAGCGGGATGACCGTTCTTCACCGTGCCCACATGTGGAGTTGGAGAGCCAATCGCGGCACTTGGTTTCGGACTAAGATTCCGAGTCTTGACAAGGGTGTCGCTGAAATAAACAGGAGACCAAGTAGTGGCGGGCGAAATATGCTACGCGGCATCAGATTGACGTGTCTCGACGTTTATCAAAGTCGATAGGAACTGGTAAGAATTCGGGGTTAATTTAATTAATTAATTATTAAAAGAAAAAAAAAAAAAAAAAAAAAAAAAAAAAAAGCTCACTTTCCAAGACAAGTTTCCTCCTTTGTGAACATGGTGACGAGCGTTCATCTCATCTTGGTGGTGGAGTAGATATAGGGTACCCAGGGGATTAGGTAAGCGAGTTACGCAACCCCGGGGCCCCATAGGGACACGCCTAGGCGCGCCTCCACTCGCGAACGCGTAGGCGTGCAGATTATGTCAGCCCTCAATTTGGCTTAAACCCCACAGTCGCAGTTTCAGGGGCTCCGTCTGTTGCTGCCACTGCTGAACACAACTACAGTCTCCAGGAGCGGGCTTCCGCTATGGCCCAAGCAACATTTCCTGATGATGTGCTCCCGCCGGAGGGTACATACGATTCACGAGAGGCTCTACTCGCAGCTATCAACGAATGGGCAGCACCCAGAGGATACGCATTCATAACTGGGAGGTCTTCGCGATCAACTAGTGGAAGGCAGATTGTTACATACGCATGTGATCGGTGGTGTCGTCCACCTAGCGCCTCAAAAAGATCGCCAGCGCAAGACTACTACACGAGGAACCAATTGTCGGTTCTCAATCATTGCGAAGGAATCCCTGGATAAGGCGACCTGGTCTTTAAGGCATCGTCCAGACAGCCGATTTTCCTTACACAACCACGAGCCAAGCTGGCACAAATCGGCTCATCCAGTCCATCGGCAGCTCTCTGATGCGGACAAGTCAACAGTCAGCCGCCTTACGAATGCCGGGGTAGCGCCAAAGGATATCAGGACTTATATCCGTCAGAACTCGAACACCATTGCAACCCAGCAAGATATCTATAATCGTATCGCAGATAGCAAACGAGAGCTGTGTGAGGGACAGAGCACTATACACGCCTTTGCTAACCAGCTGGATAAGGAAGGGTTCTGGAACCGGATGCAGCTTGATTCAGATGACCGAATCACGGCAGTGTTATTCGCCCATCCAGAGTCATTGGCATACCTCCAGGCTTATCCAGACCTACTTTTCCTGGACTGCACATACAAGACGAACAAATATGGGATGCCACTCCTTGATATGATTGGCGTTGATGCCTGCCAGCGATCCTTCTGCATCGCCTTTGCATTCCTTAGTGGCGAGACTGAGCAGGACTACCTATGGGCCTTGGACCGGCTCAGGTCCCTGTATGAACTCTGCAATACAAGGTTTCCATCTGTTATCTTAACAGACCGCGATAAGGCTTGTATGAACGCCGCAGAGATCTGCTTTCCATCTTCAATCTCGCTGCTATGCCTATGGCACGCGAACAAGGCAGTCCTCCGCTATTGCCAGCCGACATTCGTGCGCCACCAACAAGGATCGGAGGCCTATCAGCAGGGTCTGAGCGATTGGAGTGAGTTTTTCAACCACTGGCACTCAATTATGAAGTCACCAGACGAAGAGGCCTTTGATCAGCGCGTACAAGAGCTTGAAAGGCGCTACCTACCGCAATACATTGAAGAGGTTGGCTATATCAAGGCCAATTGGCTCGATCCATACAAGGAAAAGCTGGTGAAGGCTTGGGTTGATCAGCACCCTCATTTTGGTAATGTAGTTACCTCGCGGGTTGAGGGTATCCATGGGCTCCTTAAGAGCCACCTCAAGAAATCTACGCTGGATCTCTTCGAGGCTTGGAGGGCTATGAAGCATGCGCTTCTTAATCAATTAGCCGAACTGCGATCCAACCAAGCGAGACAGCAAATGAGAATACCAATTGAGCTCTCTGGATCACTATATAGTGCCATACGTGGCTGGGTATCTCACGAAGCTTTACGCAAAGTTGAAGAACAGCGGAAGCTGCTCTTGAAAGGAAAAACCTGCCTAGTTGCACCGGCGCATTCTCTCGATCTCACGGCCTCCCTTGCGCCCATACTCTCAAGGCTCTACAAGAACAAGGTCAAGCCCTTCGCCTAGAGCATTTTCACACGCATTGGCACCTCAATCGCCATGGTGTTCATCAGTTACTACTAGAGCCTCGGCATCGACCTGATCGAATAGCCGCCGGTTCGACTACTGGTAGACCGCAATCAAGCACCCAGAG
Source organism: Fusarium keratoplasticum (assembly GCF_025433545.1). NCBI lineage: Eukaryota > Fungi > Ascomycota > Sordariomycetes > Hypocreales > Nectriaceae > Fusarium > Fusarium keratoplasticum. Next base: position 188,437 of record NC_070542.1, on the reverse strand, counting down.
AGAGCCAAGTGCATTCGAGGCAGTTCAGGCAACAGTACGGCCAAAGGCACAACCCAAATGCAGCAGATGCCACCAAGTAGGTCATAGAATGACTTCAAAGGCATGCCCTCAGCGATACGAGGAACTTTTTGCAGTCGTCAGCATCGTCGGCGCAGGTAGGGGGCAATGCCAGCGGCGTTGCCGTCGGCATTATCAGGGCAGGTACGACCAGTGCCGACGACATCTTCATCAGCACCATCTTTGCAGGCAGGGGGAAGCTCTAAGACCAATGTCTTCAGGGTCATCAGGGCAGGCAAGGCCAATCAGGGGATAGTGCTAGCTGCATTGTTGTTAGTATCGACGACACAGACAGTACAGTGCCGGCAGCATCATCATCAGCACCGTCGGCTCAGGCAAGGATGGTGCCGGCACCTAGGTATGATGACCCGCGGGCTATCTATCAGAGATATGTTGCTGCTCGAGATGCCTGGTACAAGGCGCAGCCTCGTGGCAGTATTAAAAACCAACCAGCAATATCGGAGGGCGCTAGGTCTACCTCTGCGGTATGACAAATCAAGCTATCAGTGGTGTCTCGATTGGAAGCAGATGGGCAAGCGCTGCGATACGCCAACTGGCTCTAGAGATTGGACTAAAGAGGAGATGATGGCCTACCTAGATTGGAGCAAAGCAGAAGATGACCGGGTCGAGGCTCAGGTAGCCACGGAGATGGAACGCATGCCTTTTTTCTAGTAGAAGAGGTATGTGTGATATTTGGGAGGCGGCAGCGGCAGATGGCGAGGCCCAGCAGGCTATTTATTCAGGTAGATAATCAACTATTCCTCACCGTTCGGGATCATAGGATTTTAGTACTCAGTAGTAGTAGTAGAGTTTATAGGATTTTAAGAACTACCTCAGAACTCGGAATTACAGCTGTGCGGGGTTTAAGCCAAATTGAGGGCTGACATAATCTGCACGCCTACGCGTTCGCGAGTGGAGGCGCGCCTAGGCGTGTCCCTATGGGGCCCCACGCAACCCCTCTGTTTATCACAGAGGGGGCATTATAACCTGTAACTGCGTCACTGCTGTAACCGCCTTGCGCACCGTAATTGCCTTATTTCTCCACGAATTGAGGTCTGAATAGCTTCAAATTAAAGTTAGATCTTATTTTTAATTGAAATTAACTATGCCTCGATTTTTAGCTAAAGAAAGCGCCGCTGCGGCGTGTGCGGCGTATGTATATCTATCCGGGCTATCCACGCCACCGATAACTTAGGCGAACCCCTCCCTAGCTAAATATAGCATTAGTAATACCGCCGCGCTTTACTATATAAATACCTCCCTGACTAAGAAATATATATATCTATTAAAAGCTAAGAAACCGCTACCTTCTAACTCTAAAGGAGAGACTCTATTAGCGCTAACTAAGCCAAAAGAATAGGCTTTAGTAACCTTTATCCGCTTAGTTAAGAGTAGCGCTTTTATTATATTAAAAGCCTCTATTTATAACTATGCTAATTTCCTTTAGGGATATTAATTTAATAACCTATAGCCTCTTATATTAATATTATAGGTATAGAGGTTTAAAAAGTATTATTTAAAGCTTTAATATAAGTCCCTAAAGGTTTAAGAAGTTACCTATGCCGCCGCTAAAATAGATATATAATATATTAATAATTAATTTAAGGAATTTAATATCTTAATAAGTACCCTTAGTATCTAAAAATATAATCTTTAGAACTTTAATAAGACCCCCTTATAAATTAGGTAAGTAAATAATAGCCTAAAGCTCTTTTTTACCTAAATAAAATAAAACTCATAGATAATTATCTTTTAGCCCGGGAATAAAAAGTCTTTAATATCTATTAATACTATTAGTATAGCTAAGAGGTTAATTCCTTTATTTTTAATACTTATAGCAAAGATATTATTAGAGGAATATATATATGCCGATATTAATAAGCGGGTTATCCTTATATTTATAGATATAAGTTATAATAACTCTTATTAAGCTATCTAATAGCTATAATACTTTAACCGCTATTTCTTTATTATTAGTAAGACCTTTGCTAGATCTTTTATTAAGGAGTAGTTTAGCTACTTAATAACTATTACTAAGTCCTAATTTAATAAGGAATATATATTTAAACCTTATTACTAAATTAAGAAGGTATTAACCTTATATTAGCTCTTACTAATAGACTTTTTTTCTACTTATAAGGATCCTAAATTTATCTAATATTATAAAATATTTAATATTATCCTATATCGCCTCTTAAGTTATATAAATTATTATATATAACTTCTTAATATTAATATCTATTAATACCTTAAAAATAAATAAAAATATACTCTTAGGGACTTTATAATAACTAGCGGTATATAGATCTCTTAATTTAACTTTCTAAACTAATAGAATTATATATATATAGCTATATTTAAGGCCTATTATATATATATTAGCTTTAAAAGGTTAGGTATCTTTCTTATTAACCTAGAAGTTATCTTAGGTCTACTCCGCTAGCACGCTAAAGAATAATAAAAGCCTCTATTCCTAGTAATATTAAATAAGGATAAGGTAACCCCGAGGAGAATTAAAAAGTAACTCTCTAATTATTCTATTTAAAGGTTTATATCCCTCCTTAATATATTAATATAAAAGGTTATCTAGAGCGCTAAAGTATATATTAATCTCGCTATTATAACGTAAAAGTTATAAGAGAATATTATTATATTATAGAAGAACTATATATAACTTAAGGGATACTATATATAAAGTTAATACTAAATTAAGGGCATTAAAAATAATACTTTTACTATAGGAGAGTTAAAGCATATAATTAAAGCACGAGAGGAAGAAGACTAGAGACTAGAGTTAAAAAGGCTAACCTAGTAATAAAATAATATCCTCTAGAGACTTCGTGATAATAGCCGGCTACGCCTCTATAATAGCGCGGCTATAAAAGTAAAGAGGGAAAAGGCGGCTATAAAAATAGCCGCGATAGCTTTATAAGAGGCTAATCGCTAGAGAATAATATCTAAGACGGAAAAGGAGACCTTATAGAACCATAGGCGCCTTTAGATTAAAGCTAACGAGGAAAAATAAGACTTCTAGTATTAAATTTAGGGTTAGTATATTCTTAAAGCTATTCCCGAGGCCGCCGACTATTTAGCTAACCTTAATAAGGCTATAGCCTTACGAGAGGCGGTAGCCTTGCGAGGTTAGCTAGATAATATACCTAAAGATATACTCTTAGTATTATTAAGAGACTTAATACTATTATTACTCGGCAACGAGGAGGAGGATTATAATGATATTAAGGTTATTATAAATATATAGATCGAAGGATTTATATAAGCCGCTTTAGCGGCCAGAAGAGGGGATTATTCGCCTAAAAATAGCGATTAAGAAAAGGATCTATTACGCCGAGAAGATTAGGGCGGATTCGGCTATGATCGCGTGCCTAATAACTACTTAGATGACGAGAGGGTCGAGGCGTATATTATAGTGGCCGGGATAATAATTCCCGTGCCGCCGTCGCGGGCCTAAGACTAGGCATTATATTTACTTATACATAATAATATAGAAATAGCCTTAAGAAGACTTAAATTGATAGAATCAATTAATCAGATTAAGCGCTATTTATTAATAGTATTTTTATTAAGATTAGACTTTAATTCGTGGAGAAATGAGGCAATTACGGTGCGCAAGGCGGTTACAGCAGTGACGCAGTTATAGGTTGTGATGCCCCCTCTGTGATGAACAGAGGGGCGGCCTATCATTAGTCAGCCCCCTGGGTAAGGGTAGGAGAGGAGTATCGATCACGTCTCTGGTTCTTCTGCGACTAGACTAAACCAGCTTCGTTTTAGCGACATCTAACCCCGCATTCAGGACCCATACGACGTCTGGGGAAAGGGGAACGCACCTTGGTTGGACTGGGCTGTTGGCGTCCAAGCCAGAGCGCGCCAACTTTCCCCCCTTCCCCATCATCAATCAACATCCTCTGCGTCTTGAGGCTCAATTGCCTGGCATCATCTGAGCCGAGAATTAGACTCTGCCTGTCCCAGCCTGCTCTTTGCCATCTATTCTTCTTGTCCCTGTTGCTGCCTCGCCTCTCCCGCTCGCGCCGATGGATCCGAATGAATCCGCCGCGACAATCGAAGCGGTGCAACAGACGCCCAAAGGCAGCCAGGATTGGCCATGGATAATGCTCAAGGGCCACCGAGCTTGCCTTGAGTGCAGGAGGTAATATTCTTTGTTCCCCCGTGCGTCGGCATTTTGGCTGCATCCTGCTAACGCGTCTCCGGGTTCCTCATCACAGGAAAAAGACAAAATGTACGCCAACATCGTGTCGTCCTAGGCTTGCCAAGTATCATTGACCTTGGGCTTAGGTGATATGCGACAGCCCATCTGCGGGCTCTGCCAAAGAACCGGCGGTTCCTGTACGTTTCCCACCAAGAGGAAAACACCAGAGTTCCGTCGTCCGCCCTCTAAGAACAACAAGAAGCAGAAGATTGATTCCGACAGACTCGGTACCATGATCGCCGCTCACAATTGTAGAAGTCATCCTCTAACTGCTGACAACTTGCACCAGAGCGTCTTTTTGACCTGCTCGAATCTAGAGTAGCCGACGGGACAGCCTTGGATAAGCCGTCATCCCAGCATTCTGACGGCCTGAGGCCCTCCGCCTCTTCCCCAGGCGACGCCGACCAGAATGCTTCAGCTACGCCTGGCTCTGTCGCCGACACCACCGACCGGTATTCGGCAGACAATCAAACCTGCAGCAGATCGTCCGGGAGAAGCCCGCTCTCGGGGTCTTCTCATCGCCCGAAAACACCAGAAACCTTCGATCAAGCCAATCACGGCCTTGACATCCCGGCAGAGTTATCAATAGAACTCGTCCGTATTTTCTTCGACAAAATTCAACCCTGGCTACCATTACTTCACAAACCAAGGTTTCTGGCGCGGTTCATGCCTGACGAGTCAGGCGTGACCAGGGCTGCGAGTTATTCCACCGAGGAGGCGCTCTTGTTGCACGGCGTATTTGCCCTGGCTGCGCGCTACTCTAACCATCCTTATCTTTGCAACCTCTCAACGTGGGAATGCGGTGCACAGTTTGCAGCCAGTGCTGTTCAATGTTACAAACGCCTACGAGCTGAAGAGGCCGATCCGAGCTTGCTGTATCTCCAAGGCTGTATCCTACTCGCTTACTACCAATACACTTCTGGTCCCAGTCACACAGCGTGGATTCTCAATGGCGTCTGCGTTCGGCTCGCGTACGATCTTGACCTCTGCAACATGGATGAGTGCCATGATGCCTCCCAGACTGCGTCGGCAGAGTGGGCCGACCTTGAGGAACGACGACGAGCATTCTGGATTGTCTGGGAGCTGGACACATTTGGATCAACCATGGCGAGGCGGCCAAGTGCCATAAATCGAAACAGAATGGCAGTGCGCCTCCCTGTCAACGACGAGGCCTGGTTTGCTGAGCAGCCTGTTGACTCCCCGATACTCGACTCGAGGCCAGGGGAGGCTTGGAAGATCCTCTTCGACTCGCCCAACCAAGACGAGCGCGCATGGTTCCTTTTGGCAAACTTCCTCATGGCCATATGCTACGACACCTATTCTAGCCGGCATGCCTATCCGCAGGAGCAAAAGGAACTCGCCGACTCGGTTACGTGCCTGAATCTCGCCATAACGCAACGCTTCGGTCTGGAAATCCACCCCATTCTATTCAACTCTGAGAAATTCGCCAAATCTAACTGGATCATCGGCATGCATTTAATGCTCATCACTTGCCGCAACTTCGTTTCTATGATGCAGGAATCCAGCGCCGTGGTCAATATACGTGAGCTTTCCCGTGTCGTACTGCACTGGCATCCTGAGTATGTTTCCCTGAGCCATCCTTTTCTTGCATGTGCCTTGCTTCCAGCCTCGACGCAACAACCTGCTCAAGAATCAAATCAGCTGCCTAGTGAGAACTGGGACGCTCATCGAGATCTGATTCAACTGATATTGACACGGTTTGCTTCTGTTTGGAAGCTGGGGTCGATATTAATAGGTGAGAGCCCCCCTCCCCTACTCCCCAGCATTCCCAGCAAGTATCATCAGCTGAAACAGGCCTAGACGTTGCTGCCATGTTCGATCGACCAACCGAATTGTCAGATCAGGAGCTTTCTTTGGTAAAATACTTTGCTATTTACTTCCCGCACCCGCTCACGTCAAAGAGCCCAGGAAGCATAAACAAAGCACAACGCACGGCTTCGGATGAGATCGTTGATGGAGGCAACTGCTTCGAGCCTGGAGAGTTCACAGACCGAGATATGGGGCTGAGCGACTTATCCGCAGATTTCTGCAGGGCAGAGAATGCCTTGTCTGGGCCCGTGAATGTGAACGGAATTGGTGATGATTTGGGGGAGATAACCTTGGACATGATGGACGATTGGAGTTCACGTCTGGAACTTGAGTACATTCGCGATGACGACCAGCACTTTAATTATCTGCAACTCTGAGGCCGTGAGGCAAATGACAGCACAAGGCTGTTAATTGATATCTTGATCTAAAACAGACGCTCTGGAGTGCCACTCGCTTGCTTCACAGCCACTAACCCTGTGCCTAAATACTTACAGCTTGGCCTCTCCAGAAGACGACGGGAGATCTGCAAACTTCCTGTACTCTGCGAGACATTCAGGGTTCGCTACCGAGTCAATATTGGCCACCCTGGACTTGCACACAATGGCCTTGACCACCATCTCGATGACCTTGCCATTGGACGTGCAGGGAATATCATTGACGTGAAGAATATGTGCGGGGACGTGCCTAGGGGAGAGTTGCTCTCTGATTGCCTCTTGAATCCGGCCACGGACCTGGTTGAAATCAGAGGTGCCGGTCTTGAGGAACAGCAAGACCTGCTCGTCGCTTTCGCCAGGGCGTCGCTGTCCAACTGCGATGCAGTCTTGGACCTGGGGGAAATGATCTACCACGGCGTAGATCTCGGCCGTACCGAAGCGTATACCTTTATCACAGACATCAGTACCCGATGGCGGATTTCTGGGGGGAATGGTGGAAGGGGAGCCCATACCTCCAGGGTTGAGAACGCCGTCGCTGCGGCCAAGAATGGCGTAGCCGCCAGTGGCAGGGTTTCTCTGCACAAAGTCACCATGACACCACACGCCCGGGAACCTGTCAAAATAGGCCTTGCGGTACTTTTTGCCGTCTTTGTCTCCCCAGAAGCAGACGGGCATGCTGAAGAAAGGAGTTGTGATGACCAAGTCGCCCTTGTCTCCAGCATCGTCAACATTTCGGCCTTGATAGTCCCACACTTGGACGTCCATGCCTAGCTGAGGCGAAGCGAGCTCTCCGTCGTGGATGGTCGATAAGAAGTTGCCACTGAGAACTATGGGAGGGTGTTAGTTTCTCCACCGTATTGGACTAGGGGCACACCTGCTTCCGCCGACGAGGTCTGTTCCACCGGAGCCGCTGAATAGCCCCACGTAACTGGGCATCGTGTCTCTGAACCAACGGGACGTTTCTGCCGATAAAGGAGACCCGGAGGAAACGACCAGGCGGAGGTTCTGGAGGGCCTCGGTCCTCTTGAAGCCGGACTGTTTCAGGGCGTTCAGAAGCTTGGGACTGGTTCCCCAGTGAGTCACCCTGTTGTCCATCCGTCAGCACAGCGAGGCAGAGTTGGCAGCAAGGTGCAAACTCACCCTTGCTCCTCCAAGAGATGAATCTGAAACGCCGCGTTTGGATACAGAGGGCTTCCATCGTAAAGAACGATGTGGGAGCCAACGCTTAGAGAACCTATTAAGTAGTTCCACATCATCCAGCCTGTCTGGAAAGGGAGTTAGCTTCCTTGGTGTCGGTCACTTTGGACTCGAAGAGAGTCCTCACCGTCGTGTATTGGTAGTATGTCGACTCGCTGTTCATGTCATTGGTGAGAATGAGCTCTTTCTTTTGTTGAAGGAGAGCACCGCCGCCCGAGTGACAGATGCCTAGAATTCTCTGGGTCAGCTGATAATGCAGATGGCTTGAGGGAAAGGCGTCTCATCCCACGAACATTTCGGGGCTCCCGTGGTACCAGACCTACAAAATGGTCAGAAAGAACGGACACCTGGCGTAGTCTCATTATCCTTCCCCCCTTTCTTGTCGAGAGAACTCACGAATACAAGATGTAAATGGGGTGATCAAATGGCACCTGCTCGTACCGCAGCGGAGACGGCTGCACGTCAAGAAACTGGTTCAATGTGATGCTGTCGACCATGCTGTCAGTCTCGCTCAACACGGGGTCTTCAACGGTTAGAGAAAGGCTCACCAGCCAGGGTCTGAAAGAAGCGAGCCTGTAATGACGACAACCTTTCCCAGCCCAGGAACACGCTTTCGCAAGTGCGTGAGGGCCATGGTAAGCTTCTCATGCAAAATACGCCGCTTCCCGGCGTAAAGGACCTCTGTATCTACGAAAATCATCTTTGGTTGAATCTGGGCGTATCTGCTGACAATGCCTGCAGCCCCCATGTCGGGCGCCATGGAGGAGAAAATGGCCCCAACCGCGCCCGTGGCGAGAAGGATGACCACGGCCTCGATAGAGTTGGACAGGACGCCTGCATAACGCTCCAGTCTCTGGTCAGTGGGTGGGCCTTGCTGGACGCAGTCTCATCGCACGCCTGGGAGTCACTCACCAGCAACGCGGTCGCCTCTTCCTATGCCGGCTGCCCTCAAGGCGGCCGTGTATAGAGCCACCTGGCTATGCAGCTGTCGCCAGGTCAGGTGCCGCCAGTGCGTCCCAGCCTCACGGCAAGCAGACACAGCGACGCTGTCGGGATGAGTCTTCAACCCCACAGCCAAAATGTTCTCTGTGAAGTTGATTCGTGCCCCGGGGAACCACTCGGGTCGAGGCCACACATTGTTTATGCCGTTGGCCACCTTGTCCGGGGGGTGGCTGTAAACAACACCACAGAAAACCCACACTACTTTTGCAAAATCCTCCAGATTCTTCACAGACCATTTGTGAACGTCTTGGTAGGACTGCAGGCTGACCCTATAAGCTCTGTTGACGTATCGCCGAAAAGCGTCAAGCCTCGTGACGCCAGGGAACGGGTGCCTCCACGCGCCAGCAGATTCGTCTTGCGCTCGGGGGGAGCCTGTTTCGGGCGTTATTGTCATCTCGAAGGAATGTTAACAAATCGATTGTTGTTGGATCTTTGCTTGCTGTCTGGCAGTGCCGACGAGATTACGTGGTGATGAGTACTCCGGATAAGAGCCTTCAATGCAAAGACGGCGGAAAATATATCGAGCGTCAATAATTATCAAGGATCCCACCGAGCCGTCCATCAACGGACATGTCTCTGAGCGGGAGATGGCTTACCGAGCCATCGTCGCAATGGTTAGCCTGAAGTTTTCCAGGCACGGTGATGGCGACAGCGCCGCGGTTGACCGTCCCCGCTAGGCCAGCTTTGCGACCAATGAGGACCAGCGACTGCCAAGTCAAGTCAAGCAGAGCATTGTGTGGCTGTTCAAAGGACGGCATTGGGAGCCGGAAAGATACACAGTCGAGGTATCCGTAAAGGTCAGTCAATCGATTTCAATGTTGCTCTGGCAACCCTGACTGTGTAGTAGAAGGCCGGGTCAATACCAACTGATCTTGCGTGTGTCAGCGGCCTGATGTGTTCTTTGTTATAGTTGAAGCCCGACCCTTGATGGGATAATTGAGCTAGAAGACGGCGCCAGCGGCCCAGAATTCTCTGATGTGTTTATGTGATGTAGGTACGCAAAGGCACGAGTTTGTGCCCCCGGGCGTGGTTTCAATGTACGGCAACAATTCAAGACATTTTAAAACTACTCTTCTTATTGCAAAGCGCTCAAGTGATGTACTCTCTATACGCTCTCATCCTGACCCATCTCACTCTTGCAAGTAAAGCTGTCTTTGGGTTGCCTGCTCAAGAATCAAAGCGCATGCGGTTGGATATTTTACCCAACCCGTCCACCTCGACTTCGACAATGTCTCCATCCTTGAGAAACGAGTTTCGGAAAAATCCAACGCCAGAAGGCGTGCCAGTCATGATGACGGTTCCCCGGCGAAGGGTCGTTCCCCTAGCAAGGTGCGCGATGAGCTGGCGCACCGACCAGATCATGTCGCCCGTCGACGTCTCCTGGACAACCTCCCCATTGACCCTGGTCTTGTAATGTAGGCTCTGCGGGTCAGGCACCACGCTTGGAGACCAGATGGCAGGGCCGATGGGCGCAAACCCGTCAAAAGACTTGGCATAGCAGTATTGTCCTCCAGAGGCAGCCGGAAGCTGGAAGTTCCTCGCCGAGACATCATTCCCAGCGGCGTAGCCCAAGACACAGTCGAGCGCGTCCTTCTCCGAGATATTCTTCACGTCGCGGCCGATTATGACACAGAGCTCCCCCTCATAGTCCAGCTGAGCTTGGGCGTCGGGGTGCACATGAACAGGGTCATAGGGTCCGGCCAGAGCGTCGCTCGGCTTGGTGAAGATGACGGGGTAGGTTGGAACTGTCAACTATTGCGTTGTGATTCGCTGATCAGAAATCTTGATGCGTGTTTTGCCCATTTCTATTACTCACGTTTGCCTCGGCTGCGTGCTGCTGGTAATTCAACCCAACGCAGATGATTTGTGGTGTGCTCTCGAGCGGACAAAGTAGCTATCATGAAGCGGTTAGCAATGTGCTCTCGATCTCGACCATCAATCACCCCGGGTTCGGACCTGGGAAATGATCTTTGTCTGTCCGGTCTGAGTGAAGCCGCTCCAAGGATTGCCCGCCAACAGCGACACTGTGTGACCTTGGCTGTCATCGGACTTGACGAGGTCACCGTATTGGAGCTGACCGTTCTCCTCGAAGCGAACAAGGTGATTGAAGCTCATGATGATGATGGAAATAAGTGTAGAAAGGACTGCGTTGGATTAGCCTCAAGGTCAAAGACAAGCCGTGACCGAGCAGGGACAAGGGCGTCCCTAGTAGTCTACAGATGCCAACTGCCGGCCGCGCCCCACACTTCGGCGTTTGAAAGTCGGTGCAAGCGGCAATGCCGGGGGACGGCCGGATGCTGCAGAGATGGCCGGAGTCTCCGAGATAAATTTGTTGAACAGTCGATGAGAAAAGGGATGTTTGATGCGAGATAACGAATGTCACTCTCAGCATCATCAATTGCCTAGGTACTTGAGTTGATTGTCATTTCTTCTGGCAACTCAACGTCTCTGCTCAACATGTCCTCTTCACCAAAGATCAAGGTCGTTCGCCTTGCCCATGTGCACTACCAGCACCCGCAGTTGGACAAAGCCGTTCAGTTCCTAAAGGACTTTGGCCTCTTCGAGGTCAAAAGAGTGGGTTCACGCGTCTATTTTGCTGGATTCGGGGTCGACCCGTACATCTACATCGCTGAGCAAGCTCCTGGCTCTCGCCGCGCCTTTATTGGAGGCGCGTGGGTCGTTCACGCAGAGAAGGACCTCCAAGCTGCGGCGGCCCACCCTGACGCGTCCGGGATCACGGATGACGAAGGCCCCGGAGGCGGCAAGATTGTGAGTATCACTGATCCGAACGGTTACCGCATCAGCTTTGTCTACGGCCAGAAGCTCAGAAGCGATCCTGCCGTTGAAGAGACGGATCTGATTGTTGGAAGTGAGCCCCCGGTTCTCAACCTGGCACTCGAGAAGCCCAGGCAGGGGGCCTTTCGCAGGTTCAATGTCGGCCCGAGCCCTGTCCACAAGCTTGGGCACTACGGCTACATTGTTCCCCAGACTGTCTTCCAGAAGACGTTTGACTGGTACACGAGCTTGATCAATGTTGTGCCCACAGACGCCGTGTTTGATCCAAAGACGGGTGAGGATGCAACCTGCTTCATGCATATCGACCTAGGCGCAACCTACACCGATCATCATGTAAGTGTCTTCTCCCGCTGCTGATCAAGAACCTTTTGCTCACCGCGGCCCAGAGCTTCTTTCTGGGTTCCAATCCTACAGCAAAGCCGGCGTTTGTCCATCACTCAAGTTTTGAGATCAATGACATGGACACTCAAGCCCTTGGTCACAAATGGCTGTCCGAGAAAGGCTACACCAACTGCTGGGGCATTGGCAGGCATGTTCTGGGAAGCCAAATCTTTGACTACTGGTGAGTGCTATAACCTTTTCCCTATACCTTGGCTGGACCCTGCGCTGACAACTCGTCTTTGAAAAGGTTCGACACCTCTGGCAACATCCTCGAACACTATTCAGATGGTGACATAGTTAACAAAGACACGCCCTACACACGGTCTCCCGAGGCCCCCGACTCGCTGTATATTTGGGGTCCAAATCTTCCGCTTGGCTTCGTGACCGGAAATCCTGACGATGCGAATAAGGAAGCTGGGCCTCCTCCGCCAGCGCCAGTGGCCGCATGAACGGAGTAGGAGTTGCACGTTGAAAGAGTTAAAGGCATGGCTTTCTCGCTCCTGTATGGTCTCGGCGAGGGAATGTTGACATGATTTCTTTGGTGCAATTGAACATAGGGCGGGGTTTAAGACCGATATCTTGAGACGCTCTAGGAGATATGATAATAGTTGTTGGTTAGACCGCCCGGGACATCCTCGAATTAGAAGAGCTTGACTAAAAGCTGCAAGTGAAAAACTCTTCTGTGGAGGCCCAGGGTGATCAGGAAGTTCTCAAACAGTAACATCAAGATTAAAACATTACCATCACTTTGTTATATGCCAACATATTTTCACACAAATACGTAGTAAAAACCTTTAACTATATGCCACAGAGCACCATTGTTATTCATCGTTCAAGAAGAGGTAGTTTGGGTAAAAGGACAAGAAATCAACTTGAGGGAAAAGCAACGAACTCAACTCTGTCATGATTTTCATGGCGTTTTAGTTTCAGCTTATCCGCGTGCATGTGTTCTCTGGAATTCAGAACCGTAGAAATTTCCCAGTAACCCCATTTTACGTCTCACTTGGGAGCCGGTTTTGCCGCTGGTTTGGTGTGAAGACGCGACGGCATTTCCGCTCATCGCCGGCGTTTGCCGGTCACTAACAAATATTGTGACGCTCAAGAAACCTCGAAAAGAGTACCTGCATATTAGAGAGCCATCATGGCATCAGTGAGATCGGCCAAGCCAGTAAGACAACACCACGAGCTTTGATATTCACACTGTCGCAACTCTGACCCCCCTGCGGCAAAATCATCGACCGACGGATCATCCAGCGCAAAAGGCAACCATGAAGGTCATCATTATTGGGGCCGGTATTGGAGGACTGGTTTGTGCCATTGCCTGTCGGCGGGAGGGCCTTTCTGTCACTGTTCTTGAGCGCACTCCTGTTTTAGCTCCTGTGAGTCCGTTGAATCCGTCAGATTGACAGCCGTTGACTTGGCACGAAATGAAAGGTTGGAGCTGGCATCCAGATTCCACCCAACGCCGCAAGGGTTGCCAGACATCTCGGGATTCTAGAAAAGCTCGGGGCAAAGAGCGTGCTTCTCGATTCCATCGATTACCTGCGATACGAAAACGGCGAGGTAATCTTCAAAATTGATGGAGCAAACACCATCTTGGACAAATTTGGGGATATCTGGATGTGAGTCACTGCCCACAACGCCTACATAGCGAAGGTGGACGGTGTTGGCTGACCAGGTATTCCGCACAAGGGTCATCGGTCGCCCTGACTATCACGATGTCTTGGTCAACACAGCAAGAGAGGCTGGTGTGGAGATCAACCTCGATTCCGAGGTTGACACCATTGATTTCAACAACACGAAAATTCGAACCAAGCGAGGGGAAACGTTCGAGGCGGACGTGATTGTCGGCGCTGACGGTGGGCTCAGAAGTCACGCGATGACCGTCTATAAAGACCTGCTAACTTTCTCCAAGGTCTCTGGTCTAATTCTCGAAACCAATTACTAGGTCGAGCATCTCCGCCGGCCGAATCAGGCGATCTTGCCTATCGGGCTACCATCAGCCGCGAGCAGCTGCTAGCACTTGACGATCCTTCCATCAATAAACTCATACAAGAGAAGTCTGCCAAGTGTTGGATGGGTCCTGGCAGACACTGCGTCTTCTACCCACTGGCAGGGGGTGAGGTGTTCAATCTGGTGCTCCTACGACCTGACAATCTAGACAAGGATGTTCGACAAGCCCCCGGCGATATCGATGAGATGAGGGCCTGTTTCGAGGGCTGGGATCAGAGGTGAGAAGTGCCTTTCAAAGCCGAGACTTGTTTAACACTTGACAGACTGACGAGGATGATATCTTGCATCTCGACCGTGCTGAAATGGAAACTTTGCCACCATGAAGAGCTTGTGACCTGGACCAAGGTGAGATCTTTGCGCCAGTGAATGGCTGACAGGACCCGTACTTACTCTGCTAATAGGGTTCCGTTGCGCTACTCGGAGATGCGTGCCACCCAACCTTGCCTTATCAAGCCCAGGGTGCAGCGATGGCTGTGGAAGATGGAGCTGTCTTGGGCAAGCTTCTCGGTCTCTTGGACAAGTCACAGATCCATGACGAGAAGAACCATATCCCGGAAATCCTGAAACTTTACGAGTCTCTCCGTAAGACGAGGACCACCACCAACGTTCAGGGAGCAAACTCAAACCGTGTCTCATATCATCTCCCAGACGGGCCACTCCAACAAGAAAGAGATGCTTGCCTTTCCAGAGGGGTTAGAAGCCTTACCGGCGTGAGGAATCATTTTGCTGATTTAGAATATCTGCGTTCTTTGCTAGCTTTCGATGCTGTTGGAGAGGCCATCCAGGCATTTGAGAAGTGGCAGGCGTCTCAGACAGGCAGCTCGGCTGAAAAGGTAGTCTTGGCCAAGTTGTAAAGGGGTGGCCACGAAACACGAGGCCCCTCACCGAAGCTGGATTTGTTATAAAACAAATAGTCGGTCTTCTAACTCAGTTATTCCATCGAGGGCCAGGCTTCAACTATAACAAAGAACACATTGAGAACATTATTCAACATGCAAAATATCTAAAAAAGCCACCTCTTCTCCTTCCAGCGCCTCATTAATCCTGATTCCATCCAACCGTTAGTACTTTGATACGATTCCAGCTTGCCAGTGCTTTGCACCCATCGATTTCTTTCAGGCCCCTATACGTATTGGCGTTCTATTTCTACTGTTTACTGGTTTGTGTCACTTGACGTCTCCTAACTGGGAGTACCCTGTTTCAACCGCTTCGAAACGTTCGTGGTTTTACTTCACGCCAAGTCACGCAGTTACAAGAGTTTCTTTCGATATGTTTCGTGGTGAAAAGTCGGTGACACTGTTGGTGCCATGTTCTCTCACTACCTAGCCACCAAAACTTCCCCGTCAGATGAAAAAAGCCCATCAAGCTCATCAGGGCAGAATCGAAAGTTCCTATCGAAAAACATGGCTTCTGCAATGTCACCGTAACCCAACGCCTCAAACCCACAGTCGGCTACCGTCGACACTTCCGAAAGTGTTGTACCGTTGAGGGACTCACTTGTCAGCGACGAGTCCTGTGTGTCTTCATTTTCCGCTGCCTCGATTTCGTAATATTTCTCGGTGAAACAGGAAAAAGGTTCTTGACCTGGAACATGCTCTTTCCTTTGAAGTCGTTCCTCCCAGCCGCTCGCACTCGGGGGGAACTGGGGCGCATCGCAATCTGCGGACGATGATATAACCAACTCGGGGGACACCCACGCAAGGTCGGTAGGTTCGTTGGTATTCTCAAGTGTTTTCATGAACTGTGTACCCTGGCAGAAACCCTCAAACACCATGTGGTTCTCTTCTGGCACGTAGATCCCAGCTGTCTCTTGGTCGAGCTGTTCCTGTGACAAGGAGGAAGATATTGAGGTGTGCTCGATGGCCAGAACGAGTGAGCGGTACATGACCTGCAGGACCATTACGTTCCATTCATGGCCAATATTTTTGGAGACATTCATCTTGTGGATTCGATATCGGCAGCAGTCTGGAAGGGCCTCGTTCCATCCCTCAAGTTTCCGCTTCAGTGATGGGAGCCGCTCGTTGCCAGAGATCTTCCTGCTCAAGTGAGACTCTATCAGCTGATCTGAGAGTGCTCCGGTGGTAGTGTATGAGTTCATGGAGTGACAGATGAATGAATATTCAGCTAGGATATGGCAGAGGCTGGCTTTTACGATGAAGAGCGTCGCCATGTCTTTTTGTCTTGGCTCGTCGCCAATATAAGGACACATTGCTCTCCATAAGGTGGTAAACTCAGGATGTACGTCTTCAAACTCGAAATCGTCGTCGTCTAGTGTCGGGACGTCGTACTCACCGTCTCTAATCCGAGGGAGACGTTTCATCTCGACGGACGTGAGTTGGTCACGAATGAAGCAAGACCACCAAACTCGTCGCCGCAACTTCCTGACCCTAGCGCTCAATAGGCTGTGGTCTGAGTCTTGATGAAGTTGGCACATGAAGGCCTGGGAGAAAGCCACGTCGATCCAATGCCAAGTGTTCCGATGATCGTCTTGGTTGTCGTACCGGAGCGACATTAGCAGGAGTCCTTGGACTAGTACAAAGGGGTCCGACTCGTAATTGAAGTCGTAAAGTAACTAATTTATCAGAGTTAGTCGACCAATCGTCGCAGGCGAGAGAAAACTTACACGAACTCGCCGAAAGAGCTCCTCTCGCGCTTGTTTACGCGTGGCAAACCCAGCCGCTTTCAAGCAGTCCAATTGTACATGGGCAGCCCCAGAGAATAAGATGGCCTGAAAAAGAAACAAGCTAACTTGCCCTAAGCTTCCATTCTGACCAGTCAATGCGCCGAGGAAATCGCTGATGTCCAGGATTGGCATGTAAGGGTAGGTGAACTCGAAGTAGGCTCGAAGGAGGGCATTTTGGGACTCTACCCCTGGCAAAGACAAGGCACCCATACTGATAAGATAGGCGACGTCTCTTGGTTCTATCCTTGCCGGGAGAGGCTTGATAAATGCTTGGAGCTGTATTCTGGGCTCAATATCGAAGAGTTCCCGCTGCGGTGAGGAGTGAGCGGTGGATACCGACGTTCTCGCCGGCGACTCGAGAGGTTCGCAGGCTTCGCTTACGGTTTTGGGCTCAGATTCAGCCGTCCTACTTGTCGTTAGCTGCGATCGTTTCACCGCCTGCGTGCCGGCAAAGGAGATGGTTAGTAGTCATGACCCGTACCGAGCAGCGAAGGACTGAAGCGCAAACCTTCGGGTACGGCGGCCGAGGACAACACAATCCCTGTGGTCCCATGTACAATTTCCGCATGGCCACTTCTCGCTGACGTCGCACCTGACCTTGCGGGCTCTACATGTCATGCATGCCCGAGCTGCCCTTCTTCTGCTCCTAGTGTGCTTGATGTGGTCGGAGCGCTCGCAATCTTTGTCTATGAAGCCGTCCATCATAGTTGGCTGGGTGATTGTGGAAAGCTACTACTGATTTTCATAGCGTACGAGATGGGCTTATTCATATTGGAGCCCTGGACGAGATGCCACCGGATGAATCAAGATTGCCCCGGGATCGACACTACCAGAAGAGAACGCCTCAGACATTGTACTACCGATTTTGGGAAACAACAAACCAACCGTCATTACCGTGCGCTATTCTCATCTGAGGAGCTTGTACAATGGTCACAGGCTTGGTTGAAATCAGAGTTTCTGACAAATTTCCCGCCCACGGAAGTGCCGCCTTTGCAGCCCCAGTTACGTGGGAGGCGGATGAGTGGGGACGGCATTCGCGGCAAAACCGGGCATGGATGATCGACCTGATTACAGTGGGCAGCTAACCCCTAGAACCGCCCAACATTCCTACCGTTAGAACCTGTGCGAAGATTGTCCCTGGTTGGGCTATTGACTCCCAAAAGTTGACAGAGATCAGTCGGACAGCATGTTGAAGTAATCCTGCAGCAAATTCTGCCCCTGAGAATCCAGTCGATCTTGGCTATAAACGCAACCGGAGATTAACAGTGACAATGATGCCATGGATTAGACATAACACGCCCACATCTTACTGGGTCGCCTCCAATGCGGTGCTCTGAAAATGCAGACCCGAGTGTGAAAAGTGAATGATCTAGGTACAATCTTAAACTACAGTCGTGCTCTACATGTTTCCAACTTATCCCAGTCCGCCTGGGTAAACGAAACATATGTCCTACTCTTAGTCAAAAGCCACAGAAAGCCATCTTGATCACCTCCTGGAACAACAGTCCCAGCCAACTTCGGGTTAACCCCTTCCTTCTGAAGAGGAACTTTGTTCTGCTTGTGATTGTCCGTATAAGAGCCCGTCCGCGTCACACGCAAGAAGACGGGCACCGCGTAGCTCGGGAGGCTTTTGGACAAATACTTTGCCAGTGCTCCGTAGTCTGGGTTGGCTGAAAATTCGGGGCTGAACCGCACCGCAGCGCATCCGGCGCGGCCATCGTGGTTGGGTAACTCAACGCCGTACACGGTGGCCTCCAGGACTCCTGGGAAACGGCCCAGGACTTCTGCAACCTCTGCAGTAGACACATTTTCGGATTTCCAGCGATACGTGTCTCCAAGTCGGTCGAGAAAATACCAAAGGCCTTCCGGACTCCTCTTCAAGGCGTCCCCAGTTCGGTAATACACGTCTCCTTTCCTAAAGACGTCAAGGCAAAGCTTCTTCTCAGTTGCTTCTGGTGATTTCCAGTATCCCTGGAATGCCTCCTTACTCGGGAGAGCCATCAGCAACTCTCCGCCCTCCTCATACGGCATTCTTCGGGCAAATCCGGTGGCTGTGTCCCTCCAGATGTCTCCCGTTTCGTAGTCCACCTTGACCAAGACGAAGGTGTTGTGAAGGAGTATTCTTCTTAACAAGCCATGTCGTCCCACAGAACCGATGTTAAAAGGCCCCCGGGACGAGTTGATGAGTCTAAACATACCCTCAGTGGAACTGAAGAACTCGACAACTTCTGGTATATTGAACCTCTCCTGGAATCGTGTCCAGACGTCTGGCCTCAAACCGTTCCCGTAGGCGCACATTAGCTTATGCTCTCTCTCCAGGGGATGAGGTGGAGAGTTGACGAGATACCGTGCAGTCTCGCCCACGTAAATGAAGTGAGTGGCTCCGGATTCATGGATGTCTGTCCAGAATTGTGAGACGGAGAACTTGGGAGCCAGAGCAATGCCAACACCGGAAAGAAGAACTCCAAAAGAAGTTATACCACCAGTGCCGTGGTACATTGGCATGGGGTTGTACCAGTAATGTTGCCCGGGAATGCTTCCGTGCGGTGGTTCAAGGTGAGGTCCTGACATCAGAATCTGACGATGCGTAAGAGGGCATGCTTTTGGCATTCCTGTGGTTCCACTATGCGTCTATTAGCTCCGGCGAGTCAGTGCGAGGCAAAAAAGTCTTACCTGGTGTACATCAAGACGACGGGTGTTTCTCCAGTTACACCATCCCGATAAGAGTCATCAGGCACGGCGGAGGGCATGGAAGAGACTTGATTCTTGGTTACCGCATCCATCACGATGGTTTCAATTCCCATATCTCCGATTACGCCCCGATCCCGTTGTGTTCGTTCTAAACAGTCCTCATGGGGACTCACAAGGAGGAGCTTAGGCTCACAAATCTTTAAACAACGCAGCAGTGAGGCGCCCTCAAGATTGTAGTTGAGAAACGCCGGGTAGGCTCCTATACAGACTGCAGCAAACCACAAGAGAATGAAGTCGACACAGTTGTTCATGTACATTGCGAAACAATCGTCTGGGCCGATGCCCTTGATCAAAAGCCAATTTGCGAACTGAACGATTCGCAAGTGGCATTCTTGAAAGGAGAGGGATTCCTGGCGGGTCCAGATGGCTCTTTGCTGGGCGTATCTCTTGAAAGTGGCATCGACAATATACCACATCGAGAGGCGATTTTCCTTCTCTACATCGGAGTGAGCTAGATTCACATTACAGGGAAGGATACCTTACCTGCTCGCGCAAAGTAACGGCTGGCCTTCCGCATGCTATAAAGGGCGCTCAAGTCATCACGTATGTTGAACTTGGCATTCAAGTACATTCCCCCAGCGTAGATGGCAGCGGTCAAGCCCGCCGCTTCTAGGACCGGGAATTAGTTAATGTTGTAAAGGTTATGGCTAGGGAAGGTCTATATCGCACCGAGTGACATATTGGCGTGGATGAAGAGGGGGGCAGCCACACTACAAGAAAATGGAACAATATTTAAATTATTTTCAGGGCGTAAGATTTGAACGAGAGTTGCTAGTCGGGATGATGCTACATAGTGACGAAGTCTTTTAAAAGGAAATTGGCCCTATGCCCGGTAATTCCGTGCAACGCCGGCCCCGAGAAACTCGAGACCTCCCCGCCCTATCTGACCTTGCCGAGGTCAAAGAAAATGACACCTCGTACGTGTCATTCTACTTTGGTATTTCTCGAAGTGAAGATCCCCGGGACGGCAACTGACGTGAGTCCGCTCGCAACAGCAGTGCAAGGATACCACCAGTTCGCAAAGCCTGACCTTTTTTCCGGCTGCCATTCCCGGATTCCTCAACTACAGTAGGTAGTGGGCCCCACAGCCTTGCTGTCTGTAGGCAAAACTACCTCCCAAACTGTGCCAAGTTATAGAAAATGGGACTCTATGAGAGATGTACTTAAGTATTATCCTACTTGTATTAACTTGTCGATAAGCCAGCGCAATTATTCTAGGTAAGGTAAGTTATGCCTAGGTTACTTATTTAGAAATAGCTAAAGATATAGCTCTCACTACTATAAACCTCTTAGTTAACCGGATTACCGCAAGATATGACGGCTGATAAGTTCTATTCCTTCAGAGTGCGCCAACCTCGGCAACCGACTATATCGAGTTTGTTGGGGTCACATTATAACCTATGACTTTTCCCCAACCTCTGATCTTGCCTTGCCCACGAGGACCTTGGGAGGGCATCAGCCCTGAAATTCTTCATAATCTTATGGCAGGTGATCAGGCTGAAATTGTGGCGTCTGCTGGCCTGACGATTCTTATCTGGTCACCCTACCCCTCATTTTTCAACCCAACCTCCAGCCTAACATCACCATCATATTACCTCCACCTGTACGCGCCATTTACCAACCATGACCCAGAGAACTATCGACTATTTCCTCTTTAAGCCGCTTTGCATCACGTGCGAAAGGATCGACTTTCCACGGCTTTGTAGGCAAGCCAGGTCGGACCAGTATCGCCCTTCCTTGGGCACGGTTCAAGATGTACTAGCAAGATTCGAATCTCGCCAGTGCTTCCTTTGTACGCTCATCGCCAGAGCCATCATGCGACGTTGTAGAGGGCGCGACGTACAAGGACTACAATGCTACATTGATGCGGATTGCTACGCGAAACTTCCCGGCCGCCTAGAGGATGTTATCAACTTCAACAAGCTCAGTGTGCGTGTGGTCAATCAGAGCACCTATTTCCCTAGGACTGTGTTGGTACTCCAGCCATGCAGCGACCCGGTCCCTCATGTATCCAACACTCGCGGCTTCACCCCGGAGCCTACGTATCCTAAGCAGCCTTCTGGTCGATTAATGGCTCCGTACTATCAACCACATCTGCTCCGTCAATGGATGTCCTGCTGCCATGAGCGCCATGGTAATGCGTGCCACATGCCGGCATGGCGAGCGAATGAGGACGATAAGTCACCACAGCTCAGGTTCGTCGATACCGAACAATTTTGTATCGTCGATGGTCCAGAAGATTGTCAGTATGCTGCACTGAGCTACGTGTGGGGATCAGCAGCCCACAACTGCTTGACGAACACACGGAGGACAGCTCAATGGCTACGCAGCCCTGGCTGCCTGCTACACGATGTTGTCCCCAAGACCATCTTCGATGCCATCAAAGTGGCTCAATCTATTGGATTCAAGTATCTCTGGGTCGACTCTCTATGCATCATCCAGGACGACGACGATGACAAGCGGCAGCAGCTTTCTTTCATGGATTGTGTGTATGCCAACGCGTATTGCACAATTGCTGCTGCCAGCGCTTTGCATGCGGACATGGGCATCGCTGGCGTGCGAGAATCTCTGATGCGGCATCCTCAACAAGCGATGGTCTCGGTTTCGTCCTCCCTACGTCTGATTCGCAGTACACATCTTTATACTGGCACAGCATACGAAAAGTCGCCTTGGAAACGCCGTGCCTGGACAATGCAAGAATCACTCCTTTCCCGCCGCCTGATAATGTTCACCGATGACGAGGTTTTTTGGCGATGCCAAAAGGCGACCTGGTGTGAGAGCCTCGCGCTCGAGCTTTGTTCGACGCAGCGAAGGGAGCCTAGAATCACCTCTTACCAGTCGTTCGGATGCTATGACTTGATGGAGATAGGGCCAAGCCGAGCCTTCAGACCTGAGTACGCTTACAGGGTAATCTCACATTACGCAAAGCGCAGCATAACGAATCAATCCGACTCCCTAAAAGCCATCCAGGGCTATCTCCGGCGGCTTTATATGAAGCACACACTCGCTCAAAGCGACTGGGGTCATCTTCTTTTCCTTCGTTTTGAGGAGTCACTGGCTTGGGTGGGCGGCGACTGCGCTCGTCGCGTGGCAGAAGAATGTGTCTATAACCGTGACGGATCATCTCATCATGTGAGGTTTCCAAGCTGGTCCTGGCTGGGCTGGGACTTTGAGCATGCCGGTTTGGGGAGGCTTTTCAAACTTCCAATTGCCACGGATATGGTCATGCCTGAGCTGGATTTTTACAGACTCGACATCTATGGCAGAGTTCGTGCTCAAATGCCTCGAAATTTATTCGCTCCGCACGTCAAGCCACTCGATCTGAGTGCTCTCAATGAGGAGTTGGCCGGAGACTGGAAACAATCCACATCAATTGACGAGGACGATTTCAACGGCATGGACTTTCATGATTCTGGACGTTTGCTCTTCTGGACGAGCGCAACGACCCTTCGACTGAACAAAGTGTTACAAGGACGCGATCTAGGTTATGAGTGGGAGATGACTGATCAACAGGGAAGAAAAGTAGGAGGCATGTCGGAGTATGCACTCCCGAGCAGCACCAACGAAGGGGACCATTGCATGATTGTTGTCTCTCGCGTTCATGATGAAATTCGAGTAGAAAAGGTGCTACCGGAATTACATGTCCTCGTCATCGAGTGGGATGATGTGGAACAGCGGGTTGCGCACCGTGTTGGAGCAGGGTCTGTAGATGAAGCTGCTTGGGTAAGAGCTAAACCTGAGTGGATCAAGGTGACATTGGCTTAATTGCCCCCAAGGTGAAGGGGGTACAACAACAGTGAATTCAGGAGATAACGCCGTACTTCAAGAACCCGCGGGGTTCCGGGAGACAGGACAGCCTAGAAATCTTGAAGGATTTCTAAGCTGCTTTGCATTGGGAAATAGACACGAAATCTGCAGTTAGTCATCTAATAGCAGGGTGGACTCCCTACTTAAGTCTTCGAGCTGGGCAGGAGATGCAGTGAATTCGAGCAGAGCTTGGTTCCATGCCAAGATGACCGCCCATCGCTCGAGCATAATGGCAACGGAACGGAGGCGATCCCCTCGCTTTTTCAGCCTTCCAACTCTCCCGTCGTTCTGACTCAAGTTACAGTATTGTCATGATTTTCTATGGCGCACTATGAAGCCGTCAACGACCTCGACGCGGTCTCGCCTCCAATGCAAACTCGTAAATTCAAGTTATGGTGTAGGTAGTGTTAAGTATCAGCGCCCAGGTAAAAGGGACAAGCAAGCCTTACTATTGTTCAAGACTAGCACTTCAATTTTCAACCAGATTCGTCACCAGAAGCAAAAGGAAATAAGAGAGCAACTCAGCCTCAGAGATAATCTCGCTCGTATTATTTATATTAACCATATTCCCCATCTATATAATGGCAAGATCGCTAAAACAATAGCTAAGGCCTTTGCGTGCAAGTCTAAGGTAGCCACTGGTAAATCAGCAGTGAACCTGGAATGTCTCACAAGTAGGGAAAGGTGGAAACACTGGCTTCCCACGTTTCCTTATTCAGTATTCTAGGCCGCTTGTATAAGCCGGCCGGTGAAGAACAACGCCCCAAAGGCCTCCATCTACCCCTAGAAAGGAAGGGGCATGGGCCTTGAGAATACATACACAATTAGAGCTATCTTTGAAAGAGTCCTATTTCCTAGTGCCACGCATCACAATTACTTCTATTAATAGGAATAGCCTGGCTTCACAGTAGATCCACCTGATACCTCGGGATCTTCAGCTAAATTATACTCATACGAATGAAGAAGTGCTCAGCAAATTCGGCACTTGAACGCTAGTTATACATGCATGATATTCATGCACCCCTATTAATTTCCCTGACTTAAGCGGTTTGAAGTTGCGGTCCATAATAATAATCTAATACTACTTATGCTTAGCACCACGGCGATTGTCAAATAGGCAGGGTTATTGGGGGGGACTTGCCGCTTCACAAGCGACGACCAAGGCGTACTTTATACCTCTGCTAAATTATGAATAAAATTCAATCTGCTCTTGACAGCGTAGATATGCTAAGCATATTGTAAACATGTAGAACTCGCATCGCTCTAGAGATGCGGATTAGTCCTGCGAGCCAGAGGTCACATCATATATCCCTATTTTCTCCATTTCCTCTCGACCTGAACCCGATGGGAGCGATCTATTACATGAACAACATAACTCTGGGGCTCCGTTATTCCCGGAACGACGTCGTTCTAGCTACACTGGCGTTCCTTGAGTACCCGCACAAGATGTCAAGTACACTTTGGTAAGATCGTTGATGGTGACTGGGAACTGAAAACTCGTATGGTGCTTTTCAAGCTACCTAGCCTACAACCGACCCTGCTGACCCTGCCAGATAAGGGCGGTGAAAGATGGAAACGCTTGGGTATTTGGTTACATGCTGTGCTTCGTTGTCTTCGCGCGATGGTCTCCCTGACTAAGCGGGTTCTCGGGACTTTCTACTCCGTAAATTAATCGGTTCCTATCGGAGACTATGAGAAGTCCGAGATGCTAGTATTTGTAGTTACTGATGCATGAACCAAAAAAGAGGGTCATATTCGCAGTAACTGTATATTCACTAACTAGTTCGTTCACTGCCTGGTGGCTTTTTGGCATCCATTTATCAACTCGCCTTTCTGTCTTTCATCTTTCAAATCCACCAAATATTACGACACGATGGCTCCCATCAAAGCCGGTGTGATTGGGGTGACTGGGATGACCGGATCGCATGTTGCCGTTGAGTTGCTCAATAGAGGCCATCAGGTTGTCGGCATTTCACGAAATCCCTCTAAGCTTGGCCATTACGAACGGTACGAGCCGAAGGCAGTTGATCTAGAGGCCACACTATTGAAGAAATAGCAAAGGCTCTTGAATCTTTGGATGTTGTGGTAAACGCGTACGGTCCACACACCCAACTTGGCGACGCGTTGACGTACAGTAAGCCCACCTGTTCAGTTCATACTCATGCATGAAACGTAATGCTAACATAATTTTTAGAAACCTTCACAGAAGTGACCCGAAAGACCCTCATCGCTTCCAAAGCAGCCGAAATACCATACTTTGTCATGATCGGCGGCTCTGCCATCATGAGAGTTCCAGACAGACCATTACTCACAGCGTGCGACGATAAGAGATTTTATTACGCCTTCATCCGGGGAATACTTGATAGTGAGGCTGATGTCAAGCATACTCAAGATTGGGCCGGCGAGGACGCCGAAAAACTCTTGGTTGCTCGCCAAGCTTGGATAGCCGAGAAAGAGGGCAGGGGTACTGACTGCTGAGGCGGGGAAGATTGTGGAAGCGGCGCATGGGATTTTTGACATGAACGGACCTATTGTCGAGTTCCACAGGGGCGGGCGACTGACGGCCATGTTCTTCCATGGAAACACATCTTTCAAGTGGACTTTCATGTCCACCCCGGCATTGTACCGGCCTGGAAAGTGCACGGGGTCATATGAAGTCTGTTTCGATTTCATGCCTCTCAAGCCCGCCAAAGGGCATGAGAGCGGCATTGCCCTTTTTGATGGTCGGATGCATGGAGTGTCACTCTCAGACATGGCCCTGGCAGTGGCGGAAGAGGTAGAGAGTCAGAAACATTTGTGGAAGCACTGGTGCCCGTATGTTCCAGACTTGGATGACACCCCTGGTCCGGTTTACGTCAAGATTGGACATCAGTTTTTTTAAATGATTTTTGGGAGTTTTATCATATCAACCTCGCCGACAGTAAGTGAATACAGAGGGTTTGGGACTGGAAAATGAAGAAGCCTCTAAATTCAAAACACTCACATGATGTCTCGCGCCCGCCCGGTCAATCGTCATTCCACAATCAACTATCAAGGCGGCAGGTCCTCTAAGTCCACATAGAGTCCATTGGTTTTGGTCGCGTCTTGTCGGGTGGCTTGTTATCTTCGGTGACCTTGCTGCTTCGTCGAGTTGTGCTATGAATAAACACCCAGATAATTGACGCGACAGCTCAACTCACCTATTCAGAGGTTCAACCGCCTATGATTCCCCTCTTTCGCGTTGCTTTGGCGAGGGCTTTAGGCGATGACTCATGAAATGTAAACTTGGTCGAATTGGTCAATGTACGTCGCCAACGCTGTCCTATCATTATTACTCTTCGCGTTCTCCTCGAGTCATCCGCCTTCGGCGGCTTTATAACTCTTGCAGGTGGACTGCTTAAACCGACTTGAATGAGGTTGGAGTTGACAAATCCTTCCGGAGTGCCTCTCCTGACTCGCTTTACGCTGGAGAACCCTTCAAGGTCACCCTCGGATCCGATTTCGCTGCTTGAATCGGCCTCGTTTTCTCCCTTGGAACTGGAGACAACCCCTCGGCGGCTTAGAGGTCCCTTAAACGCAGCAAGAGCCGCCCAGGCTTGGCCAAGGGAGTGACCATAGGTCTGAGAAGGATCGAGGGTTTTCTGATAAGGAACGAGCCTCGAAAATGGACTCGTTACATCCGAGTCTGAAATATGGCGCCATCTTATGTTTGGTTATAGTACGTGGAGTAAAGTACGGCTTGTTGAATGTTGTTACCGTTCATCGCATCGTGAAGTGTGATCTTGCGGAAGTTACTCGGCGATCGGAAAGATGACATCCCGGCCCTGAGCATGAGGCACGTCTCCTGGCCAACCATTCGGCGTTCAAAACTTCCTTTCCAGCCATGCTCAACGTTTCAGATGCGACTCATAACTCGTCTCGTAGAGGTCCAGGCGGTCCAGGGGTCTTTGCGTATGGAGCCTACCAATTTTGAGGGTTCAAAGGCCGTTTCCAACAAGCGGAAGGTTACAGAAGAGAGTGAGCTTTCTCGGAGAGTAAGGCTGAAGGGGTAGAGGACGAAATGTATTAAGTACTAATAGAACGGACTCTTGTGTTCATATCGTAGACGCCTTGTCTCTAGATGACTGCATAGCTGGCTTGGATGGGCTGGCCTTGAGCAGAGGACATGGCCAGATGTGGAGCTTTATTTTCGGCGGAGTAATCCGCTCAATGGATATGGGAGACACCCTGTGCCGCCGGTAGCTTACCTTAACGGTCTTCGTGTCTTCTGCGTCACAGAAAATATTTACAACTGATACCACGAGACTGAGCCGAGACCGACAGCATCACGAGGAAGAAACAGCCGGCATCTTCATGGTTTTACTAGGAGTTCTAACCTGGTAACAAAGGTGTAGTTGATGAGACCCTGTCTAGTTATCCAGTACAGTTCAAGCAGTCTTTGAAGAACGAAAAGGTCGAAGAAACTTCCTCCAAGCCACTTATCTTGGCTACATCTGTAACACTCAGTCAGCACCACTACACGGCAGAGATAGCAGGTATGGGGAGGAGCTTACATAAATCAGGTCGAACAATGATGATTGCACCGCGACCTGCGTCGATACCAAATGTCGAAAAAACACGTCCGCAGTCTAGCATATACGGATTCTGCTCGTCTACAAACACTCTGTGGAGATCTAGGCATGGCAGAGTTAGTACGGTGAAAATGGTCGGGACACGGTGATGACTTACTTCTCAACATATACCTTCCCGTCTTAGGAAAGAAGAATTCTGGTAGTTTTTCAATCTCGAGACTCTTCCGCTCACCCCTTATTACGAGGGTTGGGTTGATGATTTCATCTGCCGGCGCCCCAAATGGGGTAAACATCTGGACCATTTCTTCCAGTTGCGAAGCGACCTAAAATAGTTAGCAAATGGTGTCATGTCACTCAATCCTCACATATGTACCTGTGTCAACTTGGCTGCCTCGTCTCCACTACAGAAGACCAGCAGGTGCCATCGTCCGTCCGCCGGCAGGGCCTTGTTCAAATGCACAGGCTTTGCATCAGATAGCCTCACGGCCGGAAAGCTGGGAAACCTCATTCCAACACTGAGCCCTGACGCGATGGTGCCGTCGTCGCTGCTCGGACAAGTCAGGACTGACGAGCTGTACTTGGTAGCCATGCCGGCAGTATACTGTCCGGCCTGCACGAACTTGTCGCGGAAATGGGCGGCCGTGATCCCATTCTTCTTCTGATGTTCGGCGGAGAACAGCTTGCTGAACGAACGGTCAAAGTCGATAAGCTGTTGTGCTGTCTGCTGACGCTCCAGGACATACGTCTCCAGCACTGAAGGCGGGGCTCGGCCGGTCAGGACGTGGGCCATCTTCCATCCGATGTTAAAGCCGTCCTGGAGACTAACGTTCATGCCCTGACCGGCTTTGGGGGAGTGTGTGTGGCAGGCATCGCCTGTGAGGAAGATGCGGAAGTCCTTTGTGAAGTGGTCTGCGATACGCTGGCCAATGACGTATGCTGACCACCACACGACACAGGAGGCATCTAGCGTGTAGGGGTGGAAAATGCGCTTAACCTTGTCGATGAGGTCTTGCTCGGTCACTTCTCGAGCTGTTTTGCCTGGTAGCTCGATGTAGAAGCGGACGAGTTCGTCGCCTTCTCTGGGGATGATCATGAGATTTCCAGCGTTGCTGTTGAGCATGGCCTTCTTGCGAATATCAGGGAAGTTTGTGTCTGGAAAGACATCCATGACGCCCCAGACGGAGTCACTCGAGTCGCCGACCATGTTGAAACCGAGTGATTTGCGGACTGTGCTATGAGCACCGTCACAGCCCTGAAGATAGACTAATTAGCAGTAAGCTAGAGATTGAAGTGCTGAGAGTCTTACGATTGCGTATTTCGCCCGGTATCGAAATGGTACCCCATTTTGCAAAGCTACCACCTCGACAGGATAGTCAGAAGCATTGTCCAGAATGCGCACACTCTCAACCTGAGAGTTGTACACGACGCCGCTTGACCCATTCCCTCGCAGACGAATCATCTCCTGAAGCATCATCTCGTTGATCCGTGCCTGATTGAGAATGACGTGGGGCTGATGACTCAAGCCCACCTTGGTGTCAGGCGCAACATGTTTCCTCTTTAGTTGGCCCTGCTCGTCTGGGGACCAGAATGCCACTTCCATGACGTGATAGGCCTCTTTCAGAAGAGCATCAGAAATGCCGAGATTCTCGAAGATTTCAACGGTGCGGCACTGAACACCGTCGGCTTGGCCGATCTCAAGAGGTCCTGGGCGTCGTTCAAGGATCTTGAAGTCAATGCCGAAACGGGCCAGCCAGATGGCAGCCGTGAGGCCGGCAGAACCGCCGCCGCAGATGACAACTTGGACGGTTTCGGGCTCCATGGTTGGGTAATACAAGAAAGGCGAGTGTCGCTAACTAAGAATCAATGAGGCCTGGTATGTTCTGTTTTGTATCCTATTGCGGAATACCTAGCGCTCTATTTCTAGGCGGCCTGTACAACCCGTCCCAGGATCCGAGAGCGGGGTTAGCTCCCGGGCTCCGACGGCAGATCGAATCGGCACCGGCTTCCCGCGGAGGCATCGGATCTCAACAACGGTACTTGAACAAGGTTTCAACCAATCAATAGGGATCTCCGACTAGTAGGAGTCTAAAGACTAGCTATTAATTGTTTAAGATAAACAGTAGCTCCCCAATGGCGACTTTATGGGAGTAAAACGTGCGTTCGCGGATTAGTACCTAACATATGTACGGAGTAGAGTTTGGGGATGTTCTCTGGGGTTCACACACACCCTGGTCCTTGTCCAAGCTGACTGCATCTTCGATCCCCGTCTCGATGCATCTCTGACTGAGTTTTCCCCCTCGTCGATATGCAGATATCGGCTGATTCGTGTCGTATGCAGGGGGCTGAGAATTGATAAAACGGCGACCCAGAGACTTTCTTCAGCCATGTCTCTAATTACACTTCTATCCATTCTTCCATGCCTGTAAACATGGCCTCGCTTGCTCGATCACTCGTAAGCCTTCTCGCAACGGCCTCTGTCGCCACTGCCGGCGCGTACAACTCGATCATCGAAAAGGATGTCGTCATCATCGGCGGTGGCGGTTCTGGTGCTCACGCTGCCTTCCGTCTGCGAGAAGACTTTGGGAAAAGCATCATCGTGATTGAGAAGGAAGCAATCCTGGTGAGATCTTGATTGATGAACACCCACGCATCATCGCCTAACAATCCTAGGGAGGCCATGTCGACTCGTACGTCGACTCCAGCTCGGGCAAGGCCTACGACTACGGCGTTGAATCCTTCATTGATGTCAATGGCGCCTCCGACTTTGTGACGAAGCGCCTTGGAGTCGAGATCAAGGTCCCCAGTCGGGTATCGCGGTTAACCCGCTATGTGGACTTTGAAACCGGCAAAGAAGTCGGCTATACCGGCCCTTCCCCAGCTGCTTTATCGACGGCCCTGGTAAAGTACGCTGAACTATGCGCCCTGTATGAAAACATGATTCTTCCAAGCTTCCGGGACTTTCCGGCCCCCGACGATATTCCTGAGGACCTACTCATTCCCTTTGGCCACTTTGCCAAGAAGCACGGCATTGAAGCCATTGTTCCCATATTGTTCCAGACCACCGGGCTTGGCGTTGGCGACGTGACTCGTCAAATGACGCTGGTCGTGATGCAAGCGTTTGGCGGGCCTATGGCACGATCGTTTCTCGGCCAAATGGCTTCCTTCGCCCCGGCCTCTGAACGCAACCAGGATATCTACGATGCATTTGCGAAGAAACTAGGAAAAGACGTGCTTTACTCTTCTACGGTTGTCACTTCTAAGAGAACTAAACACGGCGTTCAACTCACTGTCAAGACATCGTCGGGCAGGCTCGTCAAGATCAAGGCCAAGCGCTTGCTGCTGTCCATTGAGCCCACTAAGAGCAACCTCGCTCCATTCGACCTTGACAAGGCGGAGAATACCGTCTTCTCCAAGCTAGACTACACCCGCCTCTACGCCGGTATCGTCTCCAATCCATCACTGCCCAAGAACTACTCTCTCACCAACTTGCCCGAGGCTGCCGCTCCCAGCAACTTTCTCGCCTTCCCCGACCTTCCTTTCCTCGCACGCTTCGAGTGGATTGGAACCGGCGCATCCGAGGAACTCTTCCGGATCATGGTCATTGGCGACCGAAACTTCGATGGCAATGACGCGAAGAAGCTGGTCCAGAAAAAATTTGACACCCTTGTTAAAAGCGGCGCAGTTGAAGCGTCTGGTTCGGCCAAGATCAAGTTTGTTGCTTACGCGCAGCATGGTCCCATGCATATGCACACCTCGGCCGAAGAAATGAGAAAGGGCTTCATCCAGGATCTGTATGCCCTGCAGGGTCTGCGGTCAACCTGGTGGACTGGCGGAGCCTGGGTTGCCAACTTCCAAACCCATCTTTGGTGGTTTAACGACCTTTTGCTGCCCAGGGTGATTGAGGGCTTGTAAAAGAAAAGATTTTGAATAAGCTTATTCTATGGTACGGTACTTTAGAATGTCAAGTATGGTTGCTTATCAATGTCTCTTATGCTCTAGGGAGCATGCTGATTGACGTGTCTTATACCCCCCAACCATGACTGTTGTGGCCAATGATTACACCTAGTCGACGTTGCTATGCATACAAAGCGTAAAGCCCAGCCTCGCTTATGTTGCTCCCATTACTGGTTGCTGGACACCTTAACCCAGACCCTTAACGCAGCTTGTATTCATCAGTTGGTATCCCCTTGATAAGAAATAAGAAATCAAGTCTCTTTATCCCACTCTCTTACTTTAGTCTCCACGCGGGATACTCACAGATGCATGGAAACATTTGCGACGGTCGTCCTGGCTCCATCTGGCCAATCACGGCCCGTTCAGCCGGCGGTTCGGATCCTAGGACACAGTGCAGCGATAGGTAGTTTCAGGTCTAAATATCAATCCTCTTTTATTGTAACTTAACCCCACCGGTTAACCCTGTGATAGCCCTCCTTTATAGTTCTGGAACGACTGCAGCAGTGTTTGCTGCAACATCGGGATTATGTCCACAATCTTCCTCCCGTCAACCTCACTAACCCCTAGCTCTCTACTTATCGTAGCCTGTAGCTCAGTCTGCACGTGGGACGGGATGCCCCCATCGAGAAACTTGCTATAGTCATCGATGGTCTCGGAGTATTCTACCGTCGTCGATGAGGGAAGACTATAGTCATTGTCTGTCCGGACATGGTTAGCCTAAGTCACGCAGCACGCGGCCGTAATACTCACATGGGGAAATGTCCCCCTGGTCCGTATTCGGAAACAGAATGCTGAATATTTTGCGCCAACGCTCACAATCCGCGTCGTGCGACATGACCTCTCTCCGAGGTCGTTTCCTCAGAAGTCGCTCCTGTTCGGGAGTGATGTTGTCGGAATCCGAAGGCCCTCTTAACGCACAGGGCGTGACGGAGCGAGCGTGCGCTTCAAGCTCGGCATTGTCTTTGAAGTGAGATAGGCAGCGGGTGCATCTGTGGTCTGGAAGAGTGTGCTTCCGAAATAGATGCTCTCTATAATGAAACGTCAACAGCCTGTTCTTAGTAACCCTGTGGATGTTGCCAACTTACTTCAACCTATGAATGTGCTCCCATCCCCGCGAACAAGTCTTGCCATGCTTGTGAGGATTCATCTTGAAGAAGGGGCAAGCGAACCGACGGATATGTGCCAGTCCCGTCTCCTGAATCGTGTGTGTCGTGCTGATGTTCTGCTTGTTCAGGTCACCCGTGGAAGCTGATGTTTCACTTATGACTACATCACTCAGATAGACCGGGTTAGTATGGCGTCTCATAAGTGGTGATGAAATGCCATCCTTTCCGTCGCCAGTGTTGCTGCTCAAATGCCTCCGGTTTGTCTTCAAGTGAGGCCAGCTCCTTGCCAATTCCCAAGAGGCAGGCGCGTCAGTTGTGTTTGCCTTGGCTTGAACGGCCCACCTCTGAGCTTCTTCAGAATGGCAATTCCCCAGGTGATGCATCGTCGAAACCGGAATGTCATTCAGCGGGTTCGCCCCAGACAAGTACGCCGCCTCGGAGCCCGAGCGGTTGTAGAAGCTAACCATCCTCTGCTTGACGTCTGCCGCGGTGATTCTGCGGACGGGTCTTTGGCCGTTCGTCTCAACCACGAGCATGCTGCTCTCGATGAGACCGAGAAAGTCGTGGAAGAAGGGCGAGCAAGCCCAGTGCTGATGCAGAAATGCCATCCACTGAGGGTAAATGTTAGAACAAGGCCTTGGTTACAGTTCATAGACTCACCCTCATAACAGCAGGCTTGACTTTGCTGCAAATATTTCCCGTATCTCTGGAGCTGCTCAACTCAAAGTAGCAGTCATCAGCCGACAAGTCATTTCTCTTGGTCTCCCTACTCGCCGAAAACTGCGTCACGCCATTCCATCCCAGGAAATACCACGTAATAAACTCGAGATACAGGCACCCCAACGCCCATATATCATATGATCGCGACAGCAACCCATCCGGCATGTCAAACTCGGGCGCCCGATACGTCGGCGAGTTGCCCATCCCCACAGGCGATATATTGCTCCTTGACTGCCTGTGATGGAACCTCGTCAGACCAAAGTCCGCAATCTCCAGCACGCCAATGTCTGTGTTGGGTCCGTTTCGAAACCAAAGGATGTTTTCCGGCTTGATGTCCCCGTGACGACCGTACGCTGGCTTGCTGCCACGCTGCAGATGGCTGTGGTTCGGCTGCAGGACGCTCTCGTAGGCGTAGTCGTCGCCCTGGTCGGCGGGGGGCTCATGGATGATGCTCAGTCCCTCCGCCATGCCCTTGCACTGCTTGGCTACCCAGAGGCCGTAACGTTTGTCTGCGGACGGGTTGGGGAACATGGCCCAGTAGCGGCGTAGGTTGGCATTGGCCCAGGGGAAGAGCAGGTGGTAGCTGTTCTTGTACTCAAATGTGGCGAGGAGGGGGACGATATGCTTCTGACCGCTTAGTCTCTTGAGGGCGTCGACTTCTCGGGAGAACATCTCGCGGTTGCGGGAGTGGAGGCGTTTCACTGCGAAGGTGGACTCAGCCTCGTAGGTTTCCTAACAGCGTCAGTGGACAAGCTTTGTTAAAACACGGATAATATTTACATACCGAGATATCATGGAAGTCATAATGTGACGGGTGAATCTTGACCCTAGAGATAGACCCATGACCCCCCTGAAAGTCCTCATCATCCTCAATACTCGCATCTCTCGACGAGTCTTCTACAAAAGGCAGTATAGTCTGGTCATCAAGAGGATAGAACCTCACCGTGCCCTTACTCCCCCTCGAAAAGAAAGGCGAAAGCAACGTCCACTGATACTCTTCGAAAGAATTCACCAGAAACGGCGACCACGCCCACAGACACTCCAACGTCTTATGCGGCTGTGTCTTTCGCCGAAGCTCGTGCACCCCCTTCGTGCTACTCCGAGCTTTGACGAGCGGCAAGTCGTGGTCTGCAATGTTGTGTCTAACAAAGGTGAGGATCTCCTGCGGCTGCTGGATCATGACGAGGATTGCAAACATCCGGCGGAAAGATGGCTGCAGGGGATCACGCATGGATCTGGGGCAAATTTCCTGGGCGTGGCTTCTCGCATCATCGAGGGAGAGGCCCGGAATGTAGGTGGTGAGGGCTTCCGCCACCGAGTCTTCGACGACTAGCTCGTGCAACTTATCTAGGGGGAGAAACCCCTTGGACTCTTTGTGTGCGTGCTGGCACAGGGCGCGGGTCAGCTGCTGCTCTAAAGACTCGGTTTTTCGTAGCACTGGTGGGGAATCTTGCCACCAGATAGGTTGGGGGTTGGCTAGAGGAGGCTCGTGGTCCTGGAAGCTGGGATCGGACTGCCAGTTCAAGCCGCAGTGGCTCTGCTCCTGGGTGCAAGACTCGTCGAGCAATCCCGCAGACTCCAGATAGGAGGCATCGAGTTGCAGGGGGCTACTTGGACGACTGGGGATGATAAGATTGAAAGTCGGTAGGAGAATGGTGTTGTTGGCCTCGCCGCCCTCTTGGGCGGGTGAAGTTGAGTGGTCCATGGGATAGTCAATGCCAGGGAGAGGAAACAAGGCCAAGCGAGCGGGGTTTTGTGCATATATATATAGACTCCGTAATTGGTTCGCTGAGTTGTTTTACGCTGAAGGATGTTGTTCGCGACGGCGCATTACGCAAGCCAGATGGTTCGCCCGGTGTGAGACAAGGCAGACATGTTTGCCTCTGCCTCCTCAGCCACCTCAAGGCGGGGTTATGGCGTACCAGGTGGCAGTAATGGACAATCGAGAAACTGGGTTGAAAAGAACTGGGATTCGCTGCAGCATCACGCGCATTCTTTTTTGTTGTGGCTGACGGTCTCTCGCGGACTCGTCATTGAAGATAACCATGATCCTTTTGGCCCAATGGATGGGTCTCGAGTGATAACAGATGACCTGTCGCCCAACTAACACCTGACTGGTAAATCGGCCAGTTTTTACAATGATTGTGCGCGGAGAAGGTAGAGATTGATTGCCTTAAGAGGCCGCCACTACCGCGACAGTCCAAGAAGAGAACTAGCCACGTTAGAGCTTGGCCATTTTAGCAATCTTCCCTATAGAATTTGGAGCCTGCTTATAGATCGCCTTTCCCTCCGTGAAATATCCACGAGGAAGATGGTGGATCGTAACTATGATGCCGCAAACTAGCACGGCGTCGTGGAAGACAAGGTGAAGCAAGTCTCCGATTCCCAAGAGCATCTCCGGGACAAAGGCCGTCACACTCTAAAGAAAGATCTGAGGGCGCTTTTCAACTTTACAATTGCCATAGAGAAGGATCTGAAGGTTCTAGAGGGGAACCGAGAGTTCTAGGCAAACTTGAAGGGGAATGAGCCTTCATGGTCGTGTACATAATGTGTCGTCAGTGTCGTGGGCTGCGGGCAGGATGGCATTGCTCAGCGTCGCCTCTCCCTGAGCCAATGCCCTACCTCAAATGAAATAGATGGTTAGTTTGATCTACTTAAGATACCGAAAGCCATGGAACTTGACGGCGTAACCCCCGGATTTCGAGCGTTCACTTAGCTGTTGAACCGACAATGTCCCTGACTCCAAGCCTTGGGACAACACAACGAAGACCACGTAGAAATAGTTATGCCCTCTGTGGATGAGATATAGGTTTTTCTTTTCGCAAAGAATCACCTCTTACGACACCTCGTTATAAGGGAATCCCGACATAAAGAATATAGATATGAGGATTCCCGACATACGGATGGAAAAGACCCAGGGGAGGCGATGCCTGCTTCGAGATATCTTATTCTTTTGGCTGGGGTATTAAAAGGTCTTGTTGAAACCTCTGTATCACACTCCCTGAGCCCTAAAGGTATCAATGCCGTATTGATGGCCGGAAGAAAAGCAACGTCTGGCCATATCAGAGCCTTCAGTACCATCACAGGCACCGTCATCGACACTAACCCTGCGGTCACTTCGGCCATGTTCGGCAATTTGGTAAGAAATACAGCCACATGCAAATGATGAAATCTATCCTTCGCCGATCATTCAAGTCTAACAGCGTGAATGAGCATAACGGGCCGCTTGGAGAGAGAGCAGTACTAACAGACAACCTTGTGTTGCAAATGTTCACTTGGTACTCAAACATGACAAGAATGGTCCATCACTTGGCGAGCTAATTTCATGTACCACCCACCATTCCCCTGCATGGAAGAGTCCATGTCAAGGGAATCCCCTAAAAAGACAATCAGCCATAACAGCAGGAATACAGTGATCAAGGCAAGCTGGCACTAAAGCCCAATGTCGTTAAACGCGGCAAGTGAATTTTTATTCCTTTGGGAAGATTAAATGCCCAAAACAGGTAATACAGCCGCCTCCCCTGAGGGCTTATTTCTCATGCATGGGTACCTTGCCAGGCTGGGGGACTTCAGGGCGCAATTCCACGCAAGGGCTCCACCACACCGCAATGAGGGTCCCTAGCTGGTTCTCATGCCCTGCGCCTGCGGCTCAAGTAGGCTGGTCTCTTAGAGAAGACTATAAGTAACGAGAATATGTACCCTTTTGTGGTTGATTGTTGCACATCGTGGACCTTTCACATCTTGCTCGCGATCGTGTTGCAAAGAATGGTCAAGTTGCATGCTCTTCTTCTCGCCTCTCTGGCCTTGGTTCACTCGGTCACAGGCCAGACCATAATTATAGATGGCGTTGAAGTCGGTACGTAAAATGCTTGTATAACTAGCCCATGGCCCGACTAACATCCCGCCAGATGCCACAGAAGATAATGTTGCTCCAGCTGTTGAGCAGATCCAAGGTGATCTTCTTCCAGAAGAGACCAAGCAGTTGACCGACGATGTCCTCTTCAATCTGACTGATCTTGGCCTGACAAACATCTCGTACTTTTACTATGACGAGGCCTCATCTGTCCAGCGTCGGTCTCTTGGGCGGTGCAAGACGTACCCTGGCGACCTCTTCTGGCCGCACAAGATTGCCTGGCAGGTCTTTGACCTCCTTGTCGGAGGAGCTCTGATCAAGACGACGCCTCTGGCTTCTCCATGCTATGACGACTTTGGCAATCAGAATACCGCCAAGTGCGAGGCCATCAACTCAAAGTGGACTGATTCCATGATGCAGTACGTCTCTCCCCTATCCCTTGAAAGACCAAGACGCTGACTTGAATAGCATTGCTGACCCCACGTCGGCCATGAGCCCCCTTTACCAGGGACTTACCTGTCTCCCCTCTGGTAACTACACCGACGACTGCACGTTGGGAGGCTATCCAGAATACGTGGTCAAGGCCACCAACGTTGCCCAGATCCAGCTCGCCGTCAACTTTGCTCGCACCTTGAACATCCGCCTCGTAGTAAAGAATACAGGTCACGACTTTATTGGACGATCGCTCGGCTCAGGCTCCCTTT
This sequence comes from Fusarium keratoplasticum, assembly GCF_025433545.1. NCBI lineage: Eukaryota > Fungi > Ascomycota > Sordariomycetes > Hypocreales > Nectriaceae > Fusarium > Fusarium keratoplasticum. Next base: position 150,374 of record NC_070542.1, on the reverse strand, counting down.
CCATCTGGACGAACAAACTTAAGAGCATCAAATTCTACTCCAACTACAAGAGCGGCTCCTACTCTGGACCCGCCATGAGAGTCGGTGCAGGCGTTATTGGCCAGGAGCTCTACGAAGCAGCCGACAAATATGGCGTTACCGTTGTCGGAGGCGAAGGCAAGACAGTTGGCTTCGCAGGAGGCTACATCTCGGGCGGCGGTCACTCTCCACTGTCACCTTTGTACGGCCTCGCCGCCGACCAAGTTCTCAGCGTCGAGGTGGTCACAGCCGATGGCCGATTCGTCACGGCGGACTCGAAGCAGAATTCCGATCTCTTCTGGGCCCTACGCGGCGGTGGTGGCAGTACCTTTGGCGTCGTAACTTCGTGGACCGTCAAAGCACACCCCAAACTCTCCGTCACATCTGTCGCCAGCTTCGCCTTCGGCATCGACGGTGGCACCATCACGTATGAGGCTTTCTGGGAGGCTCTGCGTGCGTACTGGGAGATGATCCCTGTCTTCAACGCTCGCGGTAACTACCAGTACTGGTTCGTCTGGCCGGCGGGACCTCGTAAGGCTACCTTTGTCATGTCACCCTGGTTCGCACCCAACATGACGGTCTCGGAGGCTGAGGAGCTCACTGCACCGTTGTTCAAGAAATGGGCTTCCCTGGGCATTAAGGTCGAGCCAAACTGGTCTCAGCACTCGAGTTTCCTCTCGGCTTGGTCTACTGGCTTTCCTGTCGAGCCCGTCGGCTCCTACGGTAACAAGATGGCTTCGCGCCTCTTCCCAGACGAGAACCTTCAAGACCCTGCCAAATTCAATGCCACCTTTGAAGCTCTCAAGGGCCTCTCGGATCGTGGCGGCACACTCATTGGGTTTGGTATCACAGCCGGCCCCGGCCCTCACCCTGACAACGCCGTGAACCCAGCCTGGCGCGACGCAGCCATGTTTGTCATCTCATGGGTAACATGGGCAGCCGACACCCCACTACAGCGCATCGCAGAGCTGAGCAGGGAGCTGACCGAGGTGTGGATGCAGCCTTGGCGCGACGCAGCACCAAACTCGGGTGCGTACGCAAGTGAAGGCGATGTCACGGAGCCAGATTTCCAGAAGTCTTTCTACGGTAACAAATATGCGCGTCTGTACCAGATTAAGCAAAAGTACGATCCCCGGGGCCTGTTCTACGCTCAAGTTGGCGTCGGTAGCGAGGACTGGAACGTGGAGGGGCAGATCAAGGGACTCCCTACGCAGAATGGTCGATTGTGCAGTGTTAAATGATAGGGGGTTGCGTGATGGAGCCGAGATGCAGGAGTATCTTGGCACCGAGGATTTAATAGCCTAAATAGAGTAGATAGAACCAACAGCTTTACCAGGCCACAGCATGTACCAGGCCCTCGGGATGTCGTCTAGAGCTTAATCCTTGCCACCCAAGGCCCAACTCCCGCATCATCCGCATGGACGCCTAAGCAGAACTGTTTGTTTGCATTCATTATGGAAATTTTGTGCGTTTTGATGAATTGTTCAACTCTGTCCAACGCCATTAACCTAGACCTCGCGTTTCGCTGCTGATTATCCTGACATTTTTCGACAAAAAAGCTGCCTTGAAACAGTAACAGCTTCCTCCTCCCTCCATGCTCGGCGTTGGTTCCTGTTCAGCTTATTCAACATCCTTGTATAAAATAAAGTTTATAGCAATTGATAACGTGTGATCAGTCACATCAAGCCGGCAAGCCTAACTATGGAAGAACTTTATTGACAGGCTCTCGTTCGCATCCTTCAAGTCTCGGTTAGCAGATCCCTTGCCGTAATCCCTTCGGGTACAGATTGCTCTCCAGCTTCACGGTCGAGATGATGCAGTTGCCCTGAAGCTATACCCTTAAAAGCCGCAAACTGCCATGGGTCCAGATCCTCGTTGCATCGTATCTTCCCCAGTCTCCGGATGCACCAGGACCAACGGTTTGTCGCTAAGGCCATCTCCTGCCACCTTCTGCATAGCCCCGGACGGATCCAAGACCCCGAAGAATCCCACACCTAAGCGAAGGTACCTTTACGGTCAAGATCGACAGTCTGGCATGGGATATCCTTGCCCGGGTGAGCCTCAGGATCCCCGGACCTGATCCCCGCATTAGTTCCATGGCTGGGCCAACAACGGTCAATCTTGGGTTCGAGTAATGGATGGGAGAGAAATTTTCAGAGGTCGTCCTGAAGGATCTTCCAGGAGGCCAGCGAGGCCGGTCTCGGGTGCATTACTACGTAGATAACAGTACAGCTTGGTTCATAGAATTTCTCTGCCAGGAAGTAAACAACATTCTGTTCATCTGCGTTCCGTTTAGTAACTTGGTGATCAGCGCTGTCACTGATACGCGAGATCGTCAAAGCCCACTGATCATCCGAAAACCATGGCAGCTCCATCAACAGCTGGAGTCCTCGTGCGCCGATCAATCCTCCCTCCGTGGACGATCACTGACTGACATTGACCAACTTCAGGCCTGCTTCTGGATCCTCCTCTGCGTCTCCGCCATCCTCATCGCCGCCCGTCTCTGGCTCCGCCTCAAGATCCAGCACCAAGCCCTCCTCCTCAGCGATGCCCTGCTACTCATTGCGTGGTGTAGCTCCTTCACCCATGCCGTTTTCGTCATTATCTTTGCCGTCAAAGGGGCGCTGCACCCGGATATCGATTACACCTTGATCAATTGGAAGGTCGACGTCACCGAGGTGGAATTCATCACGAGGGTAAAATGGGGAACGTCTCTTGGAGTGCCTTCACTGACACTTGCCAACGTAGATGATCTGGTCGAGCGTGTTCCCGTTCTTCACGTCGCTGTACTTTTGCAAGTTCGCACTCCTGGCAACATATCTACAGCTGTTCCCAAGATTTATGAAGAAGTTGCGCGTGGCTCTCTATGTTTCCATCGCCTACTGTGTCTCTGGTTATCTTGTCTCTATGTCTGTGCAGCTGTTCCTGTGCTGGCCAATCGAGGGTAATTGGTATGGGACATTTCCGATTCCATTCCGGGCTTCAACTGACTTGCCAGGTCTTTCGCCTCGAATCCAGCCGTCGTCTGCGAACCCAAGATCATCGGCACGATTTTCTACATTGCATGGTCACTTCACTTCACAGCGAATCTTTCCAGTACGATGCGCAGATACCTCTCAAAGTCTAACTACTCACCCCTTGAACAGTCATCATTCTGCCCTTTTTCATCCTTAAGAATCTGCAGGTGAAGAAAAAGACAATGGTCGGAATATACGCAATCTTTAGTCTCGGAATTATCGATATAGCATTCAGCCTGACGAGGTTTCTTACCATACATCTTGGATCGGGCGGGTTCAAGCCTCTGACCTTGATCCGTGAGTGTCGATCCCCTTAATAACCTCCATTGTTACTAACAGAGTTGGGACAGAAATTTGGTCCATCCTCGACGAGAACATGGCATTAATCATCGCCTGCCTTCCTTCATTACGCCCGTACCTCCGACATGGTTTCAAAAGCTCCTCGGCCGAAGCATCCTACGGCTACGGCAACCGTTCTACAGGGCACATCACCAGTACTCGCAAAACACAAGCCACGTCGGGATTCGAGGTTATCGACGACCCAGTCCCGGTGTTTGATGGTGGTCTACGTAGAAATACGAGACGGGGAAACGACTCGGAGGACGATGCATGGTCAGATGGAAAGAAGAGCAATAGGAGTGATATTGAGTTAGTGACGATACAAGCGCAACGAGGAGACAGAACGTCGACAGTCCACCAAGGACAGATTCGGGTGGAGCAGGAGTTTATCGTCACGAGATAGTGTAGTATTGGTAGCTGCTTTCGGCGTCTTGGTTTGCATGATAACAAATTCCACTGAATTCCCAGCCGTCATTGCTAATTCCTGAATTTCTGTTTTCCTCCAAACGTCTTTCCCCTCTAGGAACGGCTCACTCCTGGCTCAATTTCCATAATTATAATCCAACCTAAAACACCATCCTATCGCAGTTCAAACCTTTGGGGGGAATACCTACCAAGGGTGACAAGGCTAGCTGACTCTCCATTCATAAGGCCCAATACTGATGCCGTACCCACGACGATGAAGTGTGCATCTTTTGCTTTGCGCAGTACCACGGGGAAATTCGAACCCTGAAGAACACAGAGACGGTCTCCCGGCATCGATCTCGAGGGCGCTATGCCAAGATACCCCCCTGTCGTCTCTATGAACCCCCAAGTATCCCGCTGCCAACTAATGTCCACTACTATTAACCGCGCTATCTTGCTAACCTGTCTCGCAAAAGTCGATAGTAGGTTGCCTTCAAACCCGAGTTTAGAAAAATCGGTATCCAGGAACAGAAGCTCGGCAAATCGGCTCTCAAAGTCGGCATGTCGAAGGAAGTCATACCGCTTCTCTATATCCAACTCGTCAAGGGTTGTAAGCAAGCCAAAGCCGCTTAGAATCATAGACTTGGTTACAGGTCCATCGAAATCCCAGGTTAATAGTCGAAGTATTGCCTGCAGCGGCGGAATTCCTTCCGTGTACTGCCGGTGTCGAGACATGAAGTTAGTAGCGAAGGCGAAGAACCTCTGATCGAACACCTCAACCATCGGAGAAACAGACGATAGAGAGTCGATTTCAAGTCCCCAAGTCCACAGACTCTTGGTCTCCCTGGCCAGGACAGGGATCTTGTTTGGATCGTTGGGGAAAATGTCTTGTCGAGGAGCACCGATAGGAATCCGAGCGATTGGAGTCTGGCCTTGGTTGTTTTGGGGATAGTTAGGGGCCCAGGTGGGGAAATCAGAGGAAAATCCGAAGGGACCGACGCCAGCAACGGCCAAGAAGCCAAGCGAGCTCAAGTTAAGGCCAGCAAACCCGGCGCGAGAAGCTTCCAGCCAGTGATAAACATAATCAGTGTAGAGCTCTGACAGAGTTCTCCTATAGTCAGGGACTATCGGAATACCCGAGACGCTCAGGAGACCATAGATGTAGTCTCTATGGTCTGTGGCCTTGAGGTCGGCTGCAACAGTTGCAAGGGCCCAGCGAGCGGTCCGGTGTCCAGCCGGTGAGTTTCTCGTCTTGGCCACTTCGATGCGTGCCAGGGTTAAGTTTTGAATTCTCTCCCATCTAATCTTTTGCCTAGTCAAAGCAAACCAGATTCCCTCGTGCAAGAAGTCAGGCTTTCCAGTGTTGGCTTCGGCAATTTCCTCCTTCCATTTTGCAAGGGTCACGCATACAAACTCGAGGTCGTTCCAATCCAAGATGCGGTCTCCCATGCTCAACAGCCTCAGTCTGCAAGCCAAGGCAACTTCCTGGAATATCCACACACGCTCCCAGTACTGATCGCTTAGGAGAACAGAAATGGCCTCCCAAGCAGCGTTGTGGAAAGGAGTTCCGGCTTTATCAGGATCCTGTCGACAGAGCCCCGGGCGGTATCGCAGCCACTCAGGACGGAATGTAGGCAGGGTGGGATTGGCCTGTTCAGGATTGTTGCGCTTCACCGTACAAGCTAGAGCATGGATAGCCTTGAAGGCAAGAGTGATCCTTGGGGCCGAGCCACGACATGACACAGTCCGCAGATGTGTAGATGCGTGCCATGAGCTGGACCTAATGGCCGCGCTCGACTTGATCTTGTTGATTAATACAAATGGCATCCGCCCATACGTAGAAATTTTGGTGAGGTCGATCCGGAGCCCGTCTTGCGAGTCGATCGCGAAGTCGAGTGAGGGCCAGCTTGAGGTTCTTGGTGACAGAAACAGCTCGACCATGGACTGTGATACGTATCCTGTCGTTCATGTCCCCCCAGACGTACGACAGGGCAACAAAATGCAGTCCCTCATCAAGAGATACTTTGATCAGCTCAAAGTTCTCGCCATTCTCGGGTGGAACCTTGAGCACGCGAATCTCAGATCTGGACGAGTCCAGTGGTTCGTAGAGGGATGAAAGCGTTGAATCCATCTCTATGAACAGGGATTCATGAAATGACTTTTCTTTTACTTGTGCCAACAAACTGTCGCGAAGAAATGAAGAGCAGAAACTGTCTTTTGCTGATGTCGAAGGGAGGTGCGAGGTACACCTTCAGCGCCAAGACGATGGATGAAAAGCAGAGTGAGGCGAAGTAAAAGAATCGAGGCAGTGTTTTCAACTGTGAAGCAGGGAAGCTCACGAATCATGTCAGTGGGCTTCGGCAGGGCTATGCCCAGGGTGTCAAGTGTAAAGTACATTCGATCGGACGACCTGGTCATGGCTGACCTAAAGCGAGATATCGTCGTCTTAGATGACTACCTAGGCCTGAGTTTTAATGCGGAGATGAGGACTGGCTTGATGGATCACATGGCTCCTTGCCATGAGGACGATGAAGAGTAGGTAGATAAAGTTGTGGAGGACGAGGAGAAGGATGGCGGGGCGGACAAAGCCGAGCGCCTGCACATTATCAGCACGTGACCTTACGGAGCGGTTAGTAATCTCACGACATTGCTGCGCCACGCACGGACCGGTCAAGCCCCAGCAGCCTCATCTCAGCCCTCCAGGTCCCTCGCCGCCCCCTACCCTTGAGTCACGTCAGTTTCAAACAAATAGATGATGCCAATCTCTAGACGCAGATAAGAGATTATCGTGGCTTGATGAACCAGACATGAAGACTTAGGATAGCGGCTGTTCGTTGAGAAAGAGCATGATGAGAAGTGAGTGCTTAAGAACATGAAATTGCTCTTTCTGGGAGTTTCATCACCAAACCAGATCAGGTCCAGATAAACTGATTGGCATAAACTCGGTGTTCTACCCACACCTAACTACGTGCTTCATATAGCCAACCCTAATTCACAGTCACCTATTTATATATTCTACCTGCTTATTTTAACCCTTCTAGCCCGAGGAGCGATATGTGTATAGACCGAGTGTACGAACTTGTGATAAAAAGAGAGCGGCTGTCACTATAGTGACGAGGGTTGTAAACGAAAGAATAAATGACTTGGGATAGAATTGGTCACAAAAGGCGATGGTGATGGCAGCGGGTTGATAGAACAAAAGCTATCGCATGAAGTGTACGGAGTAGTTGTGGACGGAATGAAGCGAGTCGCGAATAGCTTCATCCCAGCTCAAGGTGGTAGTCCCCACAGCTAGAACGCTCACAGTGTGAAATTAGAGGATGGAACAGCCACACTCTGCCGTCAAGTGGAGAAAATGGAGCAGCCATAACAAGCCAGCTGTACCGTGACACCCTGGTTCGACACGCGACGCGGCACGGCACAACGCGACATGACGCGACGCGACACAGTCAAATAACACGCACAGTACGAAGCACAGGCCAGTTCACTCTCACATTCCTGGAGTACTTCCTCCGCCTCTTCATTTGTTACCCCACCTCTCACCTGCTCCCAGTCCCGTCCTTTTGAGACCATCCCTGCCGACTAGGCTACACATGATTCGCTTCCGTACCACTCCGGCACCTCCATTTCCTCATGTTGCCGCCAAGCCTGAGCTGATGGCCTATTGGAACAAAGAATCACTGCCTGCTTCCCTTGGAGAGCCTCTTTGAATGACCCAACGAGAAGAGGCTGAAAACAACTCGCTTCGTTCATGACTTTTCCTCGACCGCTGCAATGCACAAGAAGAACACTCTTCTCTCCTTGCCTGCTCAACGCAAGTGGTAATGCTGCCTAGGAGTGTGTTGCGATTTCTTGTACTAGCTGAACAAGCGTTGGCTTTTTCTTGTTGGTGTTTCATACTCCAGCTGAACACACATGTCGACGTCTTCACTTGGGATCAGCTATCGCCTATCGTGACAAAGAATAGTCATTAACTCGTGCTCCATAATCCGGACCATACTTGGATGGCTTCATCCACGCCGACGCACACTTCCCTCACATCCAGCATAACAATAAACAATTTTGATGACTCTTGATGACTCTGCCGTAGATCCTGCACCTCTGTGACACCTCCTTTATTCACGCGCCACCATCAGTTCGTTTGTCCAGCCACATAACGCCGGTTCGCGGACCCTCCTCGGTCTCCCATCTCCCGCAAGAGATTGTTCTGGTGGCCAGGGCTGTCAGGACGTCCCAGTCCTCCACTGCCCTGCACGAACCGCTTTCCAGGCTAGCTTGTTCACCGTTGGACTCCCGCTCTTGGGCGGAACTCAGCCCCAATTCATGCAGATTTGAAGAGTTCTAAAGTCCACCAAGCATGCCTTGGTGCAAATCCGGATGCTCATGCCCTTTAGATAATGTTGACTTGTCCTTTTGGATGACCGGGATGGATCTTAAGGGCTCGGCGGTCTATAAGCAGTGAACTGATGTAGGTAAGAGGATTATATGGAAGTCAAAACTGATACACTTGGCCAGCTGCATCATGGTACGAGGCGTGCTGTTAGAGAATACATGCTCATCGCTCGCGTCTGCATGCCTGGAGCTGTCTTTGGAGAGTCTCGAGCTCAGTTGGCTGTAGCAGGCCACTTGAGGGAGGGATGCCGAAAGTTGATCTGGGCGGGAGTACTCTACAAGAGAGTGTCATCTGCGATATTAGCAAGGTTTATTGACTAGAGCCAAGTTTAGTATATGCAGGGTTTGTCAAGAAAGGTACGACCGTAATCGTCAAATGTAACTAATTTAGCTATCAACGATATGCAGTGAAAACATTCATGGAGGCGCACCCCCTCAGCCTAGATATCTCGATGTTCATGAGATGACACGTGTATGCTTCTTCCTGTCTCTAGAGTGGTAATCGCAAGATTTACAAGTTACAACTTCCGTCTATAATTGAAGAAGACCTCAAACATGCGATCCTTTTGCCCGGCCGTAAACTCAGTGGTGCTAGAGATGTAAGACTCGATGTTTTTAATACCATGCACGGTTTAGATAGGAAAACGCACCAGTTATCATTCGTGTATCCCATGAAGTTATGGATAGGATCCAAACCCGGCTGATCTGGACAACTATCCGACCCAACAGGACATCCATATATCTGTGTCCCTTGTGCAGGCGTGTCGCCGACAAAGTCACCCGGCTCCGAGCAACCACCGGTAAACGTGTGGTTCAGCCCAAACCAGTGTCCAGCCTCATGAACCGTAAGATGACCCAGGTTCCAGTCCTCGAATGCACCTTGTTCGACAGTAAACCCCGGCATCGTCATGGCACTGAGTTGACAAGAGTCTAACCCCAGGGTCAAGTCGTCGCCCTCGGTCAGGGTTGTAGGCCAAGTGCAGTATCCCGTGGCCCCAGGTGAATATTTGCTGAAGAAGTAAATGTTCAGAGCGTCATAGCCGCCCTTTCGAGTACTCTTGAAATATTCTCTTTCCTCTTTCTCATAATTGACCCAGCCTTTGTCTGGTCCCTCATAGACGAGGAACGAGTGGCCTGCAAGATCGTCGACAACCCGCTCTGTCGAATTCAGCACCAGGTTGATGCCGTACTTGGAGAAGGATTCGCTCAGAACCTTCCATTGGGCGTCGACTATTTCTTCGGTAATGAGATCTTCGTCTTCCTCGGTGCTGGCGATATGGAAGTGGACATCTACGATGAAGCTGCTGGGGATGGAATTCCGGCGGCTAGGATCAAGCAACTTGGAATGAGTACCGATATGCCTGTCTAGGCCTTTGTCGGAAACCAGGCATCCATAACCACGAGGGGCTGTCTGCTCAGCAGTGGTAACAGCACCAAGGAGGAGGCCAAACAATGCCACACCAAGCATCGTGGAGTCAGACCTTTGTGAAATAAAATGATGACGATAACGATGGAAATAAATGAGGTAGCAAAAGCACGCGGTCTTCAGCTTATAAAACCCTATGGACAAGGTCAAGCCCCGCTTCCTTATCGATGACCTCGTATTGCGGGCGAATCTGCTGTATTGGACACTGAATACGACCTTGTCACGAACTTGCCCTCTTGGCGAGTGGGGTCTGTCAACTAATAGCTTCCATTCTTGGAGCATTGCCGATGCTTAGGTCGCTCTATAGGCACATTGCATAGACAAGGACGATTCCTCGATCCCCATGCGAGGTAGCATTACCGCGACGATCTACACCTCTTGTGGAAGCTGGGGAACCAATGAATATCTAAATTTGGTGGGGTTGGACAAACACTGATATGGAGGTAAACGCACCGTCCAGCATGCTGATACAAACCATTAAAAGCCAACTAAGATGGCCTACAAAATAGAGGGGTAAGTCCAGTTGAAGACTACGGGTTAAGACCCAGGAGCTTTTAACTGGCTAGTAGTGAGATATGCTAAACAAAATTGATTCGTCGTTTCCCCAACGTATCCAGAATGGGCGTGTAGTCTCTAATCCCCATGCTTCACCGTTATTCCGCTTCGAATCTCGCAATATCCTCTCCCGTTGCTCATCCGTCGGATCAGCCTTGCAGTCAAGCTCTAACACGATGCACGGAGCCTCATTGACCATCAATCCGTGGACGTACGCGTCTCCTAGGAGCTTGAAGTACTCGTTGGCCTGCTAAGGGCGGAGCGCGATGGTGGCTATGTACCCTGTTAGAACGGCGACTTGGTCTTTGACCTGTGTGATGCTGGGGACGAGGCAGAAGTAGCCAGCTTTGTAACGGCAAAGCGGAAGCCCCGGAAGATACCAGAGTTTTGGATTGCCCTGTTCAGTACGGGCGTGCCTTGACTTACACTGTTAAGGTCGCTGTCATCCTGGTTAAGCCAGCTGAGCCAAGAACCCCAGTTGTCGATGGTGTACTTAATGTCAACAAGTCCTTGATATGGTGCTTCCCACGTAAGGAATCTCGTCCATCATTAAGCCAGCAAGACTTATGGACGTTTGGAAGATATTCTTGACTCCACGGTTTGACCGGTGCAGCTCAGGGGACATCACATCTTGCTTAATGAGTCGCCGCTGATTGGCAGGTAGTTGATGTTTCTTGGCCATGAGTGGTCTGTTTGGATGCAATCCTTGACCGGTTGAATCGCAAGGCCCGGCAGCCATCCACTCGTTGTGGCTAACCAACTCAGCCATGCTAACCTGCGTTTCAGGGTTGAACTGTCTATAATCAGGGACTCACGAGGGAAGGATCCAGTCTCGCGGCTGGCGAGCCTTCCCGGCAATAGACAGTGTATTCAGCCTACCCTTTTCGAGGTTGCGTAGTGTGACGTTAGTATAGAGAACCTCCCATAGAATGATATAGTCCGCTTTCGGGACCCAATCATCGTCATCACGTAACGCAGCGCCTGCCAGATGGAGACCGGAAAGCGCAAAGATCTCGTCTCGAGGATCCGTCGCCGCGAACCGCCTCGTATACAAAAGGAGGGTCGAAGGCGTTTTCTTGGACCGTCATGGTGCAGCCATTGCATCGGATCTGTTGCGGGTCTTCAAGAGAACCCCATGTGTAGGACGTTGCAATGAATACATTGTCGGTGGCGTCGAGATGCGTCGAGATGAGCTGGCAGATGATGGGCGAAGAGCGTGCACCTGGTTCGAGGCGGAGAACTCTGGGGGGATTATCGCCAAGGAGAGGGCTGTAAAGTGAGGATAGGATAGCACTGTTCCAAGTATCCATGATGGTGTCTCGGTGGTAGATCTCGATGTGTCCAAGATGAGAGTAAGATCAAGTTCTGCCTTGGCTATTTTATCTACGCTAATAACCGAGTTGCTAGTTTCGGCAAAATTGTCAGCTCATAAATTACCGCGAGGCCGTCTTATGGTCCTTTCCCTGGGCTGGTGACCAATCAGCACAGGTTGTTGAGCCAATCGGAGCACCAGACAGCAGCTGAGGAACCCAATATGCACAGTCACCTTCCCCTTCACTTCAAAGTATCTTTGGTTGTCTTCTTGGGGAAATCCCGGACAGAGCCCTTAACATAGTAGCGGTATCTAATGACTTGAATATTGCTTATGATAGCCTTTCAAGCCCCTACTGGGATCCTGATGGAGCACCAAAGAAGGTGTGGTCCCATCTTTGATTGGACCAAAGTTACTGAGAACTAAACGTAGTGATAGTGTAACTTACACTCATGGAGAAGGACATTGTTGCTATTACCTATGGAAGTTGTTAGATGGGCTGGTTATCATCCACGTAGAGCAACAAGCAAAATATGGTAGCAGCACGTAGTATGTATCACAGGCTGAAAAATGCACTCTTTTTTCAATCTCCGGGTCTATGGCATCCGGCTTACCCTATTACTGTATATACCTCGGCATCTGTGACAGCGTGCCTTCAGGGCCGTGCATGTGTCACAGGCTTCGTAAGCCGGAAGTTCCGAAAGGCCGGGTAACAGATCTTGCTGGAGTCCATCTCACCGGGACAGGGGCATTTCTGCTAAAATAAACTCCGCGTCAGGTAGGTTTCAGCTTCACAAAGGATATCAAGCTTTCTTCCAACTCTTTGACGGAAAACATGGGAGGAGCCTCAATGCTAATTGGTCATGGTGCATTTCTTTGGGAGTAGGCCACTAATTAGGTTTCGGTGTCTACTCTCTCCAAAGGGTAGGTGGTAAAGCAGCGTAGCAGGATCTACCGGGACAATAGTTATACCGTCTGTGTTATAGTAGGCATGAAACCTTACACGTTTAACCAACAGGTGAAGACAAACCTTATATTGTGGTTTAGACCCGCTCAAAGTGACATGTAATCCTGGATCCCTTGCCCCCACGCCTTCATTCAAGCACTTGGCCTGCTAACATTAATCCCGCCTCTGATAGTATTATATGGAATATTCCCTGTTTTAGCATCGCCTTTGGGGGTGTTCAGCGTACCGCGCGGCTTAATAATCATTCTCAACGCCCTCTAATTTCTCAAATAGCACATAGCCTACGTACCGCCCTGTCGCCGGGCGTCTCGCTCTTCACCTTCCATCACAATGGCCAACCTCCCAGTAAATCTATCCATCTCGGTGCCTACTTTGGTTGGGTCATTACTCTCTTGTACAACTAGCTTCCTCGCTCTCTGCCTTCACACAATTGTTCCCCCGCAACGGCGGCATTTCCGACATGCTCTAATAGTAAATCTGCTTGTTGCAGGTAGGTCGCCCAACAATAGTTAAGCGAGACGGTACTGATGTAAATATCTCAAGACTTCATAAACAGTTTAAATAATACTGTGTCTGGCATCCTTGTACTCAAAAATGGCTATGCGGACCCAGGGGCCTCCCCGAGCACTGGATGCCTCGCCAACGCGTGGATCGGCCAGTTCTCTGTACAAGCCATCGACTTCAATATTCTCATCATCTCAGTGTCGGTGTTACTGGTGGTTCAAAGGCAACAGTTTCTTAGCGATTCATCAAGAGCCATGACCACAATTGTGTGTATCTTGCCGTGGATTCCCGGTACAATCACCAGTAAGCGTTACTGAGGCCTTGATCACTGAACTCTTACTGAACAAGCAGGCTTTGTTGGCCTTGGTCTCGGTACATATGGGCCTGTAAGCGGCAACTGGTGTTGGATACAATCGCAGCATCTTGGCCTTCGCTACGGCCTCACGCACGCTTGGCGCATCGCCATTTTCCTGGCCACGATATCAATCTACACCTTTATCTACATCAAGCTCCGACGTCTGTTCAGCAGCCTCAAGGTTGACCTTAGTTCGTCTGCAGCTGGCCAAGATTTAGCTGGTAACCGGTCTCGGAGTGAACCAGATACCACAGAGCCGTCCGATAGCCGCCGGATCTGGATCACTACAACTGTTGAAGCCTCGTATGAGTTGCAATCTCAGCCAATATCCAAAGGAGACCAGCGTGAAGAGGGTTCAAACATTGGGAAATCACAGTGGTCCGCTTCCCCAAGAGACCAGCCTCCTCCAACAGAGATCCCCTACACAGATACAACCCAGCAATCCTCGAACAATGTGGAGCCATCTAGGAATGCGCTGGCATCGCCTAACCTAAAGAGAATGCTTCTGTTGAATGGATATCCGATTGCGTACATTATCCTCTGGATTCCTGGCATGGCGAACCGCTTGGCTGAGTCGGTGGGTACATCGCCACAATGGCTCACGTCGTTGCAGGCCTGTACTCAGTTCGTTGGGATGGTTAACGCCCTGACTTATGGCTTCACCGAGCAGATGCAGCGCGCGATACAGATGTGGATGAAGAGGCGCAGTTTCCGAACACTAGATATTGAATAAATAGCTGTCTTGCCGTTGAATGAGATAAGTGGTACATCCTGTCTTGCTGTGCTGTGAGTGTTAGCAGTTGAGTTTCGATTCTTATGCCTAGCAGTCTCAACAATGCCAAACACACCATCTCAGGTTACCGAGGTGGTCCCTATGTGAGTGTAAACCGAGTTCCGATCATCATGACTCTTTGGTCAATGGCGACCCCTACAGAACGCAGTGTTCTCGATGAATCAAGGTTCGTTGAGGCAGAGTGTTGAGCGCGGAAGCGTCTGTAGAGCTTATTTGATATTGAATATTGCGTTGAAAGGCATTGTACATGATGACTTGATTGTGTTGATAACTGTATTTCTCTTGCTGGATTGCCTGGATCCGCCCGCTGGGTTTGTAATGAGGTTGAATAACTTAAACGACACTTTGGTTCTCTTCCAGCAAAACAAAGCCGGTTGCAAGGGTTCACTGCTTACAGCCTGTCCATGTAAAACACGTATGAAAGCAGTCATACCACGTTTCCATCATTAAGAGATGGGAGGGTAAACAAATTGTGGCACTGCCACAAGAGTACACTCGCTTGAGGTACGTGACCATCGGTGATGCTTTGGATGACGTCGAGGGTTACGGCAGCATCAACACAGGCAGCAAGCTACCTCGACATGTTTTGGAAACATATTCTCGACCCAAGGTACACAAGAGGGACCGTGTTATGGTGAAGTGTGCAGCCCATTGCCACCACGGAACGTTGTAATAATCGCAGCAGTTATCTAAGGCCTGAATACTATTTAACTCGGAGACGAAACTCAAGCACACCAAGTTCCGTTTCTGTTCCTAGAGCTGAGTTCCTGCCGCTTTAAGCTGAGCTGCCGCTGAGGGGGGCTGAGGATTCGAGACCAGGAGCTGAGGTGGGCTGAGCAAGGAACTGAGCGGTCAGAGCCCAGTTTGGTGTCCCTGTAAGAATGTGCCTCACTAACATCCCTCAGATGCTGGCTTTCCGCCGATGGGATTGTTGACTCTGCCACTTCATCTCCTTATGCGCAAGATAGCTGGGAGAATTAAGTCGTTTTGTGAATAGATAGTCACAAAACTGTTTGTAGTGGGGTCGTATTCCACCAATGCGGTGCTGCGGATGGGCCAGATGCTTTCTCTAGTCAGATACCAATGCGGCTACGTAATTCTTCGATTCATATTACCAGTCTCTCATCTCTAACTTATAATTGGTAGAAGAACCTGTTAGGCTGTCTCAACTCTTGCCGAGATGTCAAGAAAGACCCCATCGGCCAATTAGATAGAGACAGCGGCTCCGTGTAGATCCTGTAATACCAGCAGGCTTGACATCCCATTTAGAGTGGAGCAGTTACGGCGAAGACCGATTAATGCTAGAACGGAGATCTCCTTCAAGATGGCGAAAAGGAAACAAGCACCCGATATCAATTTGCCACAGTAACATCGTGTCTCTAATCCTTACATCTCGCAAGCCAAACCCAACCCACTCACTGATTACTCGACACTTGATGATTGACCCAACCTATTGAAGATGCCTGCTGGCTGGTGATCATGAACGAATGAGTGTTTCCGCTTTCTGGCTGGAGGCAGATCCGCCCCTCTCCTTGAGTCTGTCTTGCCAATTACTGAAGCACCAGAAGAAAAAGCCTAGATGTGGTGCACAAGACCTAGTCATAGTCATTGGTTCTTTGCTGGATTGACCTGGACACGAGGTTAATTCCCTGACATACCAACCAGCTTCGCCGGAAACCAGGGTTCCGACCGTCACTGATCCGAGTGTGCCTTGTTACTCGCATAATGCATATGGAGTCTTCCTTTGGTCATACTGTTCCCACACTCCAAGGATTCGGAGGAAGAATATGGTTGGGTACGCCACCGCCCGCCTGAGCTTTGAGGGGACCTGGGGGATGCCATAGCCTCAATACTGCAGAAGTTCATGCCGCGAAAGGGGCTGGTAGGTAGGGTCAGACACACTAGCTTCATAGGGTGGTAATTTGATGTCTAGGGTAAAGCCTCCGTCCTAGAACAGGAGAAATCATCCGAGCTAGGTGTCACGATAGGGTCGTATAAGGCAGACCCAAGTCCATCACGCTCACGGTTTATCAACTTCCGGTCTCAGAAAGATGTTGAAGAACCACTTAAACAGAAGAGATACACCGACCGGCCGCAACACACGTTGAAGATGGAGTAGCAGGGGCTCGGCTTCATCGGTAGCCGGCGGCCTCACGGACGCAGTTGAAGATTCATACCGTGTTAATACCCTTGCAAAGGTGTATCTAGGCCGTGTATCTTGCCGTGGATCCAAGCGAATCATCAATGCTTTCAGGCATTGGTATCGAACGGGTAGGCCTGGAGCCCCGGGAACCAAGTGTTCCAAGAATCACCGGGGGCCGAGCCACGATGAGACCTAGAGGGATCACCTATGCAGCCGCAAGGAAGACAGTACTAGCTGGAGGCCTTCCGACATTTGATCTGTGATACGGTTATATCCTGCATGAATCCTTTGGGCCGGCTTGGCAAACCTAGAGGAAGGCGACTAGGTCAGGTAGCATTGGCCCTTGTCTCATGCATAGGCCGTAACAACGACAACTCTAGGTTTGATAATATAGGACTGTTATTGAACTGTGTTGGGCTGACCAATTGGAAATTGTTTTGTGCTGTCCGCCGTGCAGCTGGCTAGAATCGACCATCAAGTGAGGGCCTATTGAGTGTCTTGAAAAACGGGGCTCTGGGCTAAGTCCTCAGAATGAGCCATCGCCTGCGAGTTTAGTGCCGAAGATTACACCTTGACCTTGGCAAGAATGGACGGTGGTGCTTTGCGTCCTCTATGGGAAGGATTCGGGTCTATCTAACCTCAGGGCTTTCGTCAGTTGTGACGATGGCTACTAACCTTGTCAGCGAGCTGCGGCCGCTAGACTCCAGTAGTTGCGGGGATGGCTCCATCTTAGGACTCAAAGTAGCCCCAGAGGCCATAGGAGGACAGCTCGGCGACGAAGGTGCGGTAGTCTCGACTGCGGTTCTACATTATATTGGACACCTAGGTGCCCGTGTGCCAGCCGCCAGCCTACGCAGCCACCCCATCTGCCAACAGGACCAAGTTGCCTCAGTTGTGCTCGGAAAATTACTAAACGTGTCACTACTACTTGCTCGGCATAATTAGTTGACCCTCGCTGTCAGTACAAACCTACAGCAGCGAGGTTCAAGTACTAGAGGGAAGGAGAAAATAACAAATAACCAGTAACTATGTGCTATTTACTATACATATGAGAATTTACCAAAGAATACAAAATTTCCTTGGACTTATCACCGTCCTTAAATCTTTTCGCTACATGGTTTATTGTTTTGAGGCCAACACTCTCCACCCAATTTTGACAGTCTCTGTGGCCTCTACATCGTTCGGCCCACTCTGAAGTTCCGGTTCTATCTCCGACTTAAGGATACGCTTCAAGTCCTCTAAAATATATTAAAAGCTATGCCCAAATTCTAACGGAACCTTGACAATATGATCATCAGAGTTGTCGACCGTAATATAACCCAAATCCCACCCCTTGCCGGATATTTGATCCTTGATAGCGTTAATTAATAGCTAGGAGGTTCTAATTAAAATACTATACTTCTCCTCTCGAACAATCCTCTCCTCCCACGTGATTTTTAACGATCTATCGACGTAAGATCCCACCTTCCATAGAGTAAGTAGTAAGTCTCTTAAGGGTCTTCCTTTCGAATGCTTTACTATCAAATAAATTAGATCCATTACCATAATAAAGGCGGCATTCATACCTAATAGTCTTGCCTCACTTTGCCTATGCCTCTTTCTTTTGTTTAGTACTTCGCTAGAGGTATTTATATCTTAGTGGGTGCCCCTTTCAGCGGGCGCCCTTTCCGTGGCTCTTTCTATGGGAGGCCTTTTACATGGCCGCGACCACCTTTCTGGCAGAGCACCCTTCCATGGGCCACCTTCAATGGGCAACTCGTGTTCCCTACAGGTTACTGAAGCACTGAAGTACCGCCATGCCCAAAGTATACTGGAGCGCTATTTGCGCGCGCTCTTGTCCTGCGCCTGAGCACCCTCGCGTGGGCACCCTTCCTTTTCCGGGATCCTGGGGCTGGGACACCATTCTGCAGGACACTGGCACCCTTCTGTGGGCCGTCCCGTCGGAACCCCTTCGTGGATCTGTTAGCCAGCTTATATACGTTTATGATGTCCAAGCCATACTCCATACTATACACTCACATAAACTTTGTTATGGCCGATAAGCAGCTTTCAGATGTCACTAGACGTTTGGCGGAGTTAAAACTTTTTGACGACGACTCCGTGGTGCGCAAATCTCCGCATCGTTCGCGGCGAATCGTGCAACCTAAGAGCGGGCGAGCCAACCGTATCAGGAAACGGCCAAGGAGGAAAAAAAGCGTAGCCCAGACGATATCCTTCTCTGAGAAGTTTATTAGAGATGATGCTGTTGATTTCTTCATCCAAGCTCTGGAGACCACCTTGAGGTCGTGGCTATTATTGCTCCATCAAACGACACTTCCGAACCATGCCCCTCTCGCACCGACCGATATAAGAACTGCAGTTAACTCCCGGTAGAATATGCTCGACTTGCGATTTTGGCTCTCCCGGTGTGGTCCGAGCGGAGTGAGCTAGTAGTTGATACCTGAGCTGAGATGTCGCGCGATATG
The DNA here is from genome assembly GCF_025433545.1 of Fusarium keratoplasticum. Taxonomy (NCBI): domain Eukaryota; kingdom Fungi; phylum Ascomycota; class Sordariomycetes; order Hypocreales; family Nectriaceae; genus Fusarium; species Fusarium keratoplasticum. The sequence goes on along the minus strand of NC_070542.1, from coordinate 131,683 downwards.
TGTTGAACCGGCTGCCCTAGGTGGCTACGAGCCTGCCAGCACGGAGCAGGAATAGGGAGGACGCTCACGACCTCGATGTCAAAATGGGTGAATGTGCATGCAAGGCACACAAACATATCATGTTATAATATTGTAGATGGTTACCTCAATGGGACAAACACATAGCAAGAAACGTTATGATACAATTACCTCAAAGGCAAGGCACACCCCATTGTATTCACCGTCATCCAGCGTAAGTCCTCCCAAGTGTCGTTAACTAAAGGTAGCAGCCGCCTTTGCCTCCGCCCTGACTTGGTTCCTCTGTAGAAGAAAGCTCGGACTAGAATTTGTTATCGTTTGAACGCAGCTGGAGGCAACTATTCGAGCCGGGATAATAAATCTTACATAGTTTTGTAATGTTGGGTCATAAGAACAATCCGAGCTAGACGTAGACAGTACCTATCTACGTGCCGGCTTGGGCGTAGCGGAGACTTTTTAAGGGGTTCCGTATAAGGCTCCTTAGAGGGCTCCTCGGAGAGTGTCTTAGAGGGCTCAACGCGGGGGCGGAAGACGATTCGGGCGACTGAGCATGACTCCGGCTCCCCTCCTCCGGGACAAGGCTGCGTTACTGGGAGTGGCTGCGGTGGGAGCAGGCAAGCTGGTAGGATCGGCTAGAGCTAGATGAGCTTTGATGCGGCGAATGAAGGGAATGCCATTTTCCTCGTTACCAGACTCATAGACGCTGTCAGGGAGGTCGAGATCTGCTTGCCGAGTTCCCGCATAGCTAGGTAGGCTGACAGCCAAGCAGGCGAGTGAAAGGAGGATGAAGGCCTTCATGGAAACGGCGGTCGTGTCAGGGATCAAACAAGAAGAGTGACGAAGGCAGCTGCGATATAGCTGATAGTTAGATGGGGTCTAATAGGTGACTCTGTTGATTCTTATCCTTCTACTTGCCCGGCTCCTCTCGGGCTTCTTATACCTATTATGAGGCCTCTCTCTCGCTTCTAGCAGCTTCTAAAGCCTTCTCTTTCTCGGCGTTATTCCTTCTATCTCGCTGCTGATGACCCTTATACCTACGCTTTGATGATGCGAATAGCCTGCGGTCCGATTGTGCGGCCCGATTGGCTGCACCCCTCTTTTGCTCATGACAGGTCGCGAGTGTGTATTGAAGGCGCGGAGGGTCGGAAATGGGATATCGAACAACGTGCTGATATCTCTACAGTAGGAGCGAAGCATCCCTTTTATAACCCTTTGTTCGAACCTGTAACAAATTTGGATTGCTATCTAGAGACATCATATGGCTACGGCGGTTGCCCGTACAGTTGGCTTTTGCATTATGCATGTGCATGTCGAACTTTGCACGAAGGCTTAGGTCTACCATTGGGATGCATAAGATTTTTCGTAAACCCGGGGAGACAACCTTGTTTATGAGGGCTCAAACCTTTCAACTTTCTGCTCGAATTACGGACTACCACTCTCTGCAGTTTCTTGATGCCACTACACTCAAGGGGCTGTCTTTTGGCGGACTGAACTGAGCCGTTCATCTACGCCCCGCGTGAGCCTTACCGGTGCAAAGGTAAACGCTGGCGGAATTATCCCTTCAGGCGGGATAACTTTTCAATTGCATGCTGCTGCAAAACTTATTGTTTGTTGGATGGAGTTGGACTCGCAACCAAAACCGGGCACTGCCGTTGGGTAGATCTGGCGATACCGCCCCACCCGCAGGCAAAAGTCAGTTTCTTGGACCTCCAGCTGTGAGCCCTACAGCGAAGCAGACATAATGAACGTTTGCAGTGCACCCGACCGCGAGGGAAATAATTCGTAGGAAGTGTCGGCAATTCAACTGAGTGCGTGGTCGCGGAGATCCATGTATGCAGCTTGCAATGAGGGAAGAAGGTTGCTTGTTCAATTTCGAAGAGCGCCCTGCGCTATGCTATTTAAAGACTAGAAAAATAACCCTTTTCCTAGGGCAGACCTCTCCACTTGATCCCCAACATAATTGTTAGCGAAAGCTTTGATCGTATTTTTTTCTTCTTTAAATGTGGCGTGGGCATTAAGGTTTGTAATATATCTTACTTTCCATTATCACGTTGGCGATGCTTCCATGCTTGTGCGGTGTGTTTCCTCGACGCCGCAGTATTCATCATCCTTGAACCATTCTCTAGTGTGGTTCCGCGATAGAATTAAATTACAGAGAAATAAAGGAGCATCGCCCAGGGAGTGCCAAAGCCGTTGACAATGGCTGACAAGGCCGCCCCTTCATTGTGACGGCGCCCGGTTCATTGTCGCTATGGGGGGCCTTTTTGTTGTAGAAAGTAGTCAGGTTTGATGGTGAAGAAGCATGAATTTCTCCAGCTAAAGTTAGGTGGGTGATAAGTCATCCGTTGAGTCCTCGGCTAAATAATCTGCCGATCAGTCAGACAGCTCATCAGTCAGCTTCAGTCAGCTAACTTATCTTAGGTGGTCCAATAGAGCCGCCCGATCCGCGTCGAGATCAACCACTCTGCTACGTAACAGTTACAGCACTTATCTTAGTTAGCAGGATGAATGGTATAGGAGTCAGAACAATGACCAAGGGCTGTCCTAGTCTACTTAGTATGTTTTCTGTTCCCTGCAAAAGTAGTTTACTTACGTGCATAGAACATAGTGTTATTTACGAATGTGGTGGGTGTCTGAGATAATAACTTATTAGAGCGATAGTAAATAGAGTCATTATTGATGTGTTGCGCTTTCTATGCAATCGGTGGAGTTGGGGCCGGGAGTTGATACGATCCTGTGTGTAAATACATTGTGAAAAAATGCGTCACTCCTGTGACGCACTGTCACTGTACTAGCATTGAGAGACTGGGACTTCTAGCACTTTCTGGTAGAATAGTTGGCAGCTGCCGACAGCTGCCAACTGACTGATCCCAGTATATTTAAATTATTCTTTTTTCCTTCTCACTTTTTCTTTCCCTTCTTTCCTCCTTCACACCAACACTGCACCACCCTCCCACGAGTAAGTTCTTTTCAACGCCTGGCCCACAAACAAGACATGACCATGTGTTAAGAAATGACTCTGACAGACCAATATTCAAGATTTCGCAACAATGGCACCCCGTCGCCGTCGCAACCAGACCTCCTCCTCCTCCGCCGGCCCAGGCCTCCCCCTTCATAATGTGCCTGCTCCCGCGCCTTCCACCACGTCTACCACCGCGCCGCCTGCTCCCACCGCCCCCCCTGCGCCGAGCCCGAATGTGGCTCCTGGCTCGCTGCCGCTGACCCCAAGTCAACAAATGGTTGACGTTCTCTATGGTGTGGCTGGGCCAATGCCTCTTGGCACCGATCCTCGCATTGTTTAGCAGTAAGCATCTTCTTTACGTTTTTAAACATTTACCCATATTAACCAAGTGTAGAACACAAGACGAGCGGGACGAGCTACGAGAGCTCCTTGCCTTTGCTCAGAGAACCCCCCTGGCACGATTTGGCGATCAATATGGCTGGCTGGTTCAGAGTGTCGTCGATGCCCTGGGGTATTTTGGAGTCGCGCTTGGTGGATACTTTTTACAGCAGTATCTTCAGGACAAGTCCTCCAAGAAGCAGTGAGACTGAGTGATTAGTAGTTGACGTAATAGTTGATATAGTAGCTGGCATAAATGGACGGTTCATATGGTGGTTTCTTGTTCTCTTAAAGTTATACGAATCGAAGAATGCTAAGACCGTGACATTGCCAACATACATACTCCAGTGCGCAAAGGTCAACAGAGATTAATCGAGGCAAAATGCACTCTAGAGCATGTCGACATCCTCTGGCTTACGGCCCCATACGACATAGAACTTCTGATAACCATGCATCCTGTGATCTGCTAAAGCTCTCCTCACGTCGATGAGGTTGACCTGGCACCTGTTAGTTGAGCGCAGGATGAATTGGTCGAAACTTACCTCAATCTCCTCCTTGGTCATGCCCTTGACGCGATGCAACAAGCCATAGCTGAGCGCCTGTAATCCTTCCGCCACATTCGCATGCCATAACTCCCCAAACCTCTTGAGCCTGCGGTTCTTGGGCCAGCCGTTGATAGGAATCTTGTAGATCTTTTCATGGATGTCGACAAATCCAGCCTCCTTGAGGGCTTGCTTTATGCTCGCGGCGCCGGGTAAGGGTCGGTCGGCGGCTATGCTGGCGTCGACAATGTCATCGCACCACTTTTTGAAGGGGTTGTTTTCCGTGACTGAGTCGTCGTCGCACTCCATAAGACCCTCCAATTCTTGACACTCTATCCATCCACCAGGCCTCAGCCGCTCAAAGGCCGGCTGAATGATTTGTGTAGTCATATCAGACCAGCAGCCCAGAGTTACCCTGGTGTGTATCAGGTCAAAGTTGCACCAGTCCCTGCCTTGGGGCCACTCATCGGTTCTAGGGCGGTCAGTTCATGTGTCCAAGGCGAGCGCGCAATGGCTGGGGTAGTGGGCAGTTACGCACGCATCGTCAATTATGAATTCAACATTAGGAGGAACCAGCTCGCTCTGGATAGGAGACAAGTCTGTACCAATGATCCGAGCTTCTGGGAACTCATCCCCAAGATCGATAGCCCAATGGCCGGAGCCTGTGGCTATGTCAAGGACTTTGCGCGGAGGGTTTTCGTCATCAAAGGGGGCAAGGCAACTTCTGCCGTCCAAGAGGATTTTGAGAGTCTCATGTTGAGTATTCAACCGTTCGATCTCGATCAAGTCATTGGGATAGTAGTAGGCTGCAAAGTTAGCTTCTATTGGGGTTGAGATCTCAGGGCAGAACGTACAGCCGGCGCGATAAGCGTGGTATGTCCTCCCGTTCTCCTTGTGGAACTCGTAGATACTCTCCGCCACGGATGCGGTATCTCTGTGATGAATTAGCGCTGAAATATGGCGGCGATCAAGGGCTGTGGGCTAACAGTGTGGGACGACTCCAAGGATTTGACTATTGAATGTGAGCATCGGTGGAATGAGGGCCCATGCTAGGCAGCCCGATGAGACTCACGTCGACTTCAATTCCAGTCGTATAGTCGAGGTACGCCTCAAAACTGAATTCATAGTCAGAAAGACTGTCTCTCGGCGCGATAGTGCTCGACATTGGGAGCCTCCGAGTTAGCCGAGTTGTGGATCGCTGGTGTGAAAACCTGAGGAGTCGGGCAGACGTGGAGGCCCAACCGGGATTTCAAGAGTGGAGAGGGGGGGCCATAGGCAGGCGATTGTCTGTGCTGGGGAGAGGAGAGAGAACTGTAGCGTCAAGGAGTGGTGCTGTGGTGGGTGGGCGTGTGTTTCTGTCTGTGAAGAGGGGAGGGGAAGAGGGGTTTCAGCGAGACAGACACCGACAGACTGGGTCCTCCTGGCTGAATAAGACTCAGAGTCGACCCGAGGGGCTGGTAGTCGGGAAAATGGTGACCCGGAGGATCGGGACGGGGATGGAGATGTGTGCGTGATCCAAGACAGGGGAGCCAGTTTTTATTGGGCAATTTCTTGTGATGTTTTAGGGCAAGGCGTCCGTGCCAGATCCGGCGGTTGGGCGGGGCACAGTGTGGCCTGATGCTGTTGAGACACTATCTTGATTACCAGCAGTGACTTTATGGTGGGTGTTTTGCTCTTTGTGAGCCGAGCCATTATCCGCCGGTTGCTTTGTCTATTTGGGATAACACGGGCACAAAGTGGCCTTGCTATACCACAGACCATGCTCCCCCCATTACCTCTTGTGTCGGAGCTGTTGCTCCTCCTCTTACTCGCATCCTGGTCATTCATGATCAGAAACACAGTGGCGAGTCCGGATGTGGCGTGTTCTGGACCGGCCCAGGATCTACAATCGGTTTAGGTCTAGACTCATTTCAAGTCGTCAGACTCCACACGCCATGCCAGAACCTTGACCGACAATCACGAATTGTATGCTGCAAACTACCCTATTCTCGAAACATTCCAGAAACAACAAGGAAATATACTTTCGAAATCGGCATATTCCATTCTAGATAATGACATTCTGGATCCATCTATCATGCCAAGCCCGCTGCCACCTTCTCTCCAAGCCTCGCCGCCACCGTTTCTCCAAGCTGCCTCAAGGATGCAGCGCCCATCATTTCCAATACGCTAACCTGAAGCCCTGATGCCTGGCGGAACCATCTTCGCAACTCGATCGCCGTCAGAGAATCCAGACCCATCTCGGAAAGTCGAAGGCTTGTATCGATGGTAGTGTCTGGCTTGAGCAAGAAATCGTTGATCTTTCTTCCAATCTCCACAGCCAAGAAATCGACTGTTGACTCCTCGGCAAGGATACCCGCGCCGTCGCTATCGGTCAAGCTCTGCAGAAATTCCTTGAGACTGTGGCTTTCGCCTCGTGCGTCAGATGCTTCTCCAATGGCTAGGTTGTGGTAGATTCCCATCCGTCGATCTCGACGCCAGTTGGTTGGGTTTTTGGGATTATCAAGGTGAAGCTCTGATCTCAGCCCCATGATGATGTGTCCCTTGCTTTCCCACGCGGATAGGGAATCTGATGAGACATCCGTAAAGTTGCCCGTGTCCTGACTTGTCTGTGCCATCGAATTGACAAGTGAAGCTTCCACACTGTCCAAGAACTCTTTCTCCCCCAGCGTGTAGAGGCCCTGCAGCTTGATGCTTCGAAGTGCCGCCGGGTTCTCGGCCACAAAGCCGACATCTTCAATGGGGCAAATGGAGAGGACCGAAGCTGGGAGGCCAAGAGAATGCCGGTACTGACAGAATGACTCGATAAAAGTACATCCCGCTTTGTAGTTCCCCTGTCCAGGCTGATCAACAACCGTGACGGTAGAGCTGGCTAGCCAGAAGTAGTCCAGAGGCTGCCCAAGGAACGCTTCATGAAGATTCCATGTACCGTGGACTTTTGGTTCATTAGCGTCTCTCCAATCCGTCCACTTCATGTCAAGGAATGGAGAATCCTATCAAGCATCAGTCACATGTTATTTGTTGCGTGCATGGGGGTAGCCTACTCTTTGCACCATTGCAAGATGGAAAACGCCCTTGATCTGAGCCGGTGACTTTTCGATCGCTCCCTTGACATCTTCAAGGTTGTTGACACTCCCTCTGATCATGGTAACAGTGCATCCCATGGATTCAAGTTCTGCTGAAACTGGGTTGTTTGTTGTGACACTTCTTGACAAGAAGACGAGGTGTCTGGCACCATGTTCAGCCATCCAGATAGCCAGAGATCGTCCAAGACCCCCCGAGCCACCGACGAGTAAGTAGGCCGCAGCAGGATTGAACTTGATGCTTTCAGCAGTTGCTCTTGCTTCAAGAGTCGACAAGTCCTCAGGTAGTTTCAGAATCACTTTGCCAATATGATTGCCACTCTGAAGATAGCGGAAGGCTTGCTTGATATCAGCTGCGTCGAACGACGTGATGGGTTCCAGTGGATGGAGCTTTCCCTGCTCAAAGAAAGCTAGAGTTCTTTGCAAGACGCTAGAAAGGATATCAGTAACCATAAAAACAAGGCAAAGAAGAACATGTGGCTTACTCGCGGAGAACAATGCCTTGTTCCTTCATCATGTACATGACGTCGATACCACAGTACGATCGATTGTCCAGGAAACGACTCATATCGAGCTGACCAAATCCAGCAAGGTCACGCTTCCCGAGCTCAAGCAATGATCCGTTCTTTGCAACACACTTCCATGAAGCGTGCAAGAGCTCGCCGGGGAGCGAATTCAGAACAAGATCCACTCCTTTTCCTGCTGTCTGCTGCATCACCCCATCAAGGAATGAGGCGTCTCGCGAGTTGAAGATTCGTTCTCGTGGGATGTTGTAGGTCTCGACCAGATAGTCCTTCTTTTTCTCACTCCCGACTGTAGCATATATATCTGCACCCATCATTTGACTGACTTGGATAGCAGATAATCCAACACCACCACAAGCTGAGTGTATCAGTACGCTCATTCCCTTGCGTAGCCTTCCAACATCAAGGAGTGCGTAGACCACAGTTGCAAAGCAGCCCTGGATCGTCGCTGCTTCCTCAAAGTTGATGGAATCTGGAAGTTTATGCACGAAGTGGTCCGCGACAATCACGTGCGTGGAGAAGCCACCCATGTAGGTGAAGGACATGACCCGATCGCCGATGTTGAGGCCCGTCACGGCACTTCCAAGTCTCCTGACTGTGCCGGATACTTCCATTCCCAGGGAAAGATTTGAGGATTGGGATGAGATGAGACCCATAGCGTAAACAACGTCTCGAAAGTTGAGGCCAGCAGCACGAACATCGATTTCAACGTGATCCTCCGGAATCATGTCTGGGATCGGGAGAATTCTCCAGTCCATCGTCTCCAACATACCCGGTTTGTCGATATCCACCTTTTTCATCACCTCCCCTTGACCTTGGTCCGATCTGGGGGAAGCTTCGTCCAACAATGGGAAGGGTTGATAACGTCCAACACAGATGACTCCGTGATTGATGACGAATTCCCTGTCCGGCTCAAGGTTCTCGTTGTCTTCGTCCTGGACGATCTTTTCGAACAGCTGAGAGACTAGAGTAGGGAATTGGTTCTCCCTGCTGTCAACCTCGAGTGTGTAGAAGTTGAGCCCAAGTTCTGAGCGCAGAGTACGAGCTACACCCAGCGTCTGTGCAGACCGTGGATTTGAACACTCGACCTGGATTGGGTCTGTCAACCAAAGAATCCTGCCTGAGCCGACAGTCCTAGCGAACTGCTGAAAAGTGGCAAACGCTTCCTCTGGGATATCTTGGAAGAAGTTGGCCTCAAGATCAAGACAGGAAATGATGTCCTGGTCCTGGGGAATATCGTCTCCAATACGACGCTTTGCAATGGCCCAACCTCTTTCTTCAAGTGTAGTAGCCAATTTGCCAGCAACCTCTCCCTCGGGGTTCCCGCATAGTAGAGTGATGCTAGATGGGCTGGAGACCTGAACAGGCTGTTTCTTGGCCACTATGACGGCGGAACGTCGATGTGGTTCTTCGGCGTCGAATGTAACAGCGTCAGCTCCGCTGAACCCGGCGGCTCTTAGCTCCTGATCCCATCGTGATACTGGGACATAGGGTTGGTCGAAACGATTGTCTTTTTCTCCCAGCCACCACCCTGAAAAGTTGCCAAAGATGTAATTGAGTGACCGAGTAACGCTGCACAACTCTGTCATCACGAGCATTCCACCCGACTTGAGCAAAGGCAGTATATTGCTCAACGTCTGTTGCAAACGAGGTGTTGCATGCAGAACATTTGCTGCGATGACGAGATCATAACTCGACTCTTGGAAGCCTTGCTGAAGCGGGTCATGAGACACGTCCAGTACTTTGAACTCGAGGTTAGAAGCATGCGCAAAACGCTCTTTGGCAGCCGGGAAGAACCCTGCGGATATATCGGTAAAGGTATAGGTAGAATATGCCGGTACTCCATGGACATCGACAATGTTCCGCAGAATGGTCTCTGTAGTACCACCAGTCCCTGCTCCGAGCTCAAGGACTCGCAGATTCGGCCTGGTGTGAACCAAAAGGCGCAGGAACTTGGAGTAGTCGAACGTCATGACATCGTAAATCTCGGCAAGGATGTTGTCTTGGAGAAGGATGTCGAGTGTGTCGGCTTCACCCGTAAAGATCTTGTCAATGTTATCGAAGAGACGCCTCATGCCGATGATAATGGCTCTTTGTGGTAGTTCCAGTAGAAGGGTAGTAAGTTCCTCAATCTTGGCCAGTCTCTCGGCTCTTGAGAGAGCAACATGCTTCTCAGGATTCTCGACCAGCTTGTAGCTTCCAGCTGCCGCAAATCCAATCTGTTGATTGACCCAGTCTCGAAACCTCGCGAAGTGAGGCTGGCAGGGCTTAAGGTACCTGACCCTCTCTGCCGTTTCGAGAATGAGGAGCAAGCCTAGCTCTTCATACAGTCGAGAGTCATGCTCGGAAGATGTCGGTGGTGTGAAAAGAGTTGATACATCGACGAAGTCAAAGTGTGGGAGCCACTTCAACCTTGCTGCAGCGTGAACGTCGAGTGTTTCAGGGGTCTCGTCGTCTCCTAGGGCATGGAATTGAATTCCGGAAGCCCGAAATGCCAAATTCTCACCCGATGTGAACTCGACGCATGGCTCGACTCCATACATATTCCATGCTTTGGCATCCATGACATCTGCACCTGGGCCAATCTCGAGCTCCTCAATGGCAGTCGGTACGCAAAGTTGGGCTAGGTTTCGCCCTAGACCTTTCGCCTGTGCGACCAAGAGTAACTGAAGACCGGCATCAATTGTTGCTGGGTGAAGCGTAAAGGGGGAGTGCCTCTGTTGGTCTCGGTTGATGATCTGGGCGAAGGCAAGCTCTTCGGAGACTGCTGATGTGACATTTGACAGTCCTCGGAATGAGGGCCCATAAATGAAACCTACACTGGCCAACCGACTGTAGATGCGGGAGACATCGACCTTGCGAGGAAGGACTTCTGGCATCCAGTTGCGAGTCCTGGCGGTGTCGAGGAGGCTCACTTGGCCAGTGCAATGCCTCACCCAGTTTGACCCGCTGTACGACGAAACAGAAAACTCAAACCATTCCGAGAATTCCGTGTCGTTAAGCTTGTGTCTTTGTAGACTTGTCATCAGCTCTGTTGGAGCCGACTCGGATAATAGAAGGGCTGTCTGTGCCACGACATGTCGAAGACGGTATCCAGCGCCAAGAGGCGAGTGAGTAAGCTGCCTGACAGCTTCGCCAGCCATAGCGACGTATCCGGCAAAAGGGAACACGATATCTTCGTGCAACTTGTGATCAACCAACCAGGGCTCGTCTTCAACATGGAGAATGTTCCGCCATTGCGGTTCAGCGTCAGTGCATTCGAGGATACGAGATCCCAGGAGACAATGGTCAGGATACTGCCGACTCCTCCATGCCTTGGATATGCGACTTTCAAACCAGTATGATTCTTTGTGATCCCATGGATACGTAGGCAACCCCGAAATTGCTTTCCCAATGGAGAACATGGGCGCCAGGTCCATTTCGAGTCCTCCTTGGTACAGCTTCCCCACTGCGGAAAGGAATGCAGCAACGGAGTCCTTGCCGCGAGATTGGGTTGTCACATAGTGACACGGCTGGGATGCCTGAGAACAAGTCTGACGTAAGGGGCCAGCGAGCGTAGAATGAGGACCGATCTCAATGAAGATGGATTCACCTTTGACTGCCAGCAAGTTCAAGACCGCTGGAGAGAACCTAACTGGAGACGTGAGGTTCTTCACCCAGTATGAGGGGTCGCGAATGGAATCATCCATCAGCTTAGTTGTCACCGAAGAGAACATCTCGGCTTTCGTTGGAGGTAGATCTTGCGACAGCCCCGGCAAGTCAGACTTGAGGAGATCGTGATATTCGGTACTGAGGGGAACCATGTGGTCTGATTAATTAGTTTAGGACATGAAAGGCGACTGACGGGGGAGAAACGCACGGGAATGATACGCCATGTTAACCTTGAGCTTGCGGGCAAACATGTCAGGCATCTTCTGTTTGATGGCCTCAACAACTTGGTCGACCTTGTCGGCATCACCCGAGATGGTGGAGCTGTTGGGGCTGTTCTCGCAAGCCAAGACGACTCCATCACACAGGTGTTCGGACACTTCAACGGCGCCCATTCCAATGGCTGCCATGCCCCCGATCAGGTTTTGCTTTGTTGTGACATAGCCGCGGTAATAGGCAATGGTTATTGCTTCCTCCATTGAAATGAAACCAGCGGCGTACGCAGCAGCGATCTCGCCGCTTGAGTGGCCAACAACAACAGTAGGCGTGAGCCCCAGGGTGGCAAATTTGTTGAACAAGGCCACCTGCACTGCTGTGCATAGAGGCTGGGAAAGTTCTGCCTTGTGGACTTGGGAAGTCTCGGGCGACTTAAGAAGTTCATCTTGACTAGGATTAACAAAACGCACACTCGATGCTGAAAGATTCACTCTTCTCACCTATAAGGTTCCACGTTGGCGGAAAACTCAGCCGTTTCAATACTGCATTCATATTGAGCAGATCCGTGTGAAATGCATGATCGCTCTCGATTAACTCCTTGGCCATTTCAGGCCATTGTGCACCTTGGCCACTGAAAACCATTACCAATGGCAGCGGGTCCGACAGTGCTTTCATGGGCCCGGAAGTTTCAGTGACGCTGGCCCCGTCCAAAATGGCATATGCTCTGTGAGGTAAGTGTTCTCTGTGCATGGCACGAGTGTATGTGAGGTTCGATATCGACTCTGGGTGTTGCAAGAACCACTCTTGATGATTCTTGATCTGCTGCTGGAGGGAGACTTCTGTGTTGGCTGACAAGAGAAGCAGTTCTAGCTTTGGAGGTTGACCCATGGATGGACCAGGGTCTTGAAGCACGTCATGCCCATTGTCACGAGCAGTGCCGTTAGACTGAGCAGTGCCGTTTGACTGAACTGTGCCGTTTGAATAAGGGGTGTAGCCCTCGAGGATGACCTGAAGGTAATGTAAGCACTCGAGGCTAGTAAAGGTAGAAACAGAGCTCGTACATGTGCGTTGCTCCCGCCAATGCCAAATGAATCGATGCTGACCCTCTGTTTACGGTGTGATGGAAAGGGAGTTGGCTTGACAGGAACAGTCAAGTTGTATTCTGCAAAGGGGACTTGGCGGTGAGTTAGCTTAGTCAACCTCTTTCAAGCTTTGAAGAGTTGAATGCCTACTCTTTGGGTTGGGGTTGATGAACTTGATGTTGGGTGGAATGATCTTGTGCTCGAGAGCGAGAACACACTTGATCACAGAAGACAGCCCAGCGGAACCTTCAGAATGTCCCAGGTTGGGCTTGACCGAAGTAATGTAGATTCCATTCTCACCGAAAACCTTACCCACAGCCGTGGTTTCAATGGGATCGCCTGTGGGTGTACCAGTACCGTGACACTGCATTTGTTAGCCTCATATGTGTTGATTGGTGGCTTACTGACCTCGACGAATGCTGTCTCTCGAGGATCCAAGCCAGCATCGCGGTAAGCTTTCCTCATGAGAGCCTCTTGTGCAACTCCATTGGGAGTAACAAGACTGACGCTCTTCCCGTCGCAATTTGTGGAAGTACCCTTGATGATAGCCCTCACCGGGTTGCCATCACGAAGGGCATCGGCGAGAGGCTTGATGTAAATGGCTGTGATGGCTTCGGCTCTAGCATATCCGTCTGCTGAAGCATCGAATGTCTTGCAGGAGCCATCTGGAGCAAGCAGCTCGCCTGCAGACATGGTAGCTGTGAGAGCGGGAGTAGTGATCATGCTGGCACCCCCAACAACCGCACCCGATGCATCGCCCCTCTGGATGGCCCGACATGCTTCATGAAGAGCGATTGTTGAGGCTGAGCATCCAGTTTTGATCACCATACTAGATGTTGATACATCAGTATTGCAAGAGAATGGGGGTCAAGTATCGTGTCGTCTCACCTGGGACCTCGAAAGTCGTACTCGAACGAAACACGGTTGGCCATCATAAGGTCGCCATGCCCAGTAACAGCGTGTACACCGCCTTGTTGGGGCGCCTTCGTGCTCATCATCAACCAGTCATCCCCAAATGTTCCTATGTAACAGCCCAGTTGCTGCCCGCGATAGTTTACCTCTCCAGCATCTTCAAGACACTCTCGAGTGACTTCAAGGAGCAATCGTTGTTGTGGGTCAGCCTTCTCAAGCTCAGCTTTGGTGAATGTGAAAAACGACGTATCTAGACATGATAGATCTTCGTCGAGGAAATATCCGTGCTTAACCTTGACCGAGTCCTTGCCGCCGAGGCTGTCGTCAAAGCCCTCAAGGTTGTAACGGCTGCTGGGAACGGGGATACGAGCATCTACCCCATGGTAAAGGAGATCCCAGTAGTCGTCACAATTGCGAATGCCTCCGGGAAGACGCAGTCCAATACCGCAGATGGCTATATCGGACGATGCCGGTTGTTGGGTGTGTCCATTTTGCTGATGCTCATCGAGGAAGTGTCCATTGGACATGGACACACCAGAGTCAGCTGTGCCTGGCCTTCGGACTTTCCCCGATGTGGAGACATCAATGGAATCGTTACTCATAATGACAAGACGTGAGAAATAGAATATGGTAGATGAAAGGTCCAAGTTTGAATGAACGGGCCTCAGGGTCGTCGAAGCCGAGCACTACCCCATTATCTAACAATAAACTAGCTGCCCAATGTCTGGTATCAAGAGCGAACCTCTCACGCCATGTCAAAGAACATATCATCCCGGACTCCGCCATAATGCCGCATTGGCCGCTTCAGCTAGCAAGCTGCAAGGAGCCTGTTGTTGGGCTGGTCATGGTCCGATGATGCAAGCTGGTGGCACCAAATTCCCTCAGTCTCGCAGATGCTGTTAGTGGAGACTAGTTGACAACCCCGATTAAAAGATACGACCCGGTGCTCTGGGTTCGGCGGACGGTTGCAGATACTGTGGCGGGAGTCTGTGCGGTCAGTTGGAACCAAGACCAGAGATCATGGCACCAGAGCCAAGGCAACCCCCGGTCAACACCTGATATGGTGTCTATGTGTCCCGCACCACCTCCAAGGTTAAATCTTGCAGTGGTTCTGGGTGACATTGCAGGGGGGCTGACGTGGTCACTTGGGGAGGGCATGCCCTGGAGACGCATAACCGGGAGATAACAGCCAGTGGTTGTCCGCATGCCGCTCCTCGTTGGTGGGGATGAACGGAACGCACAAGGTGTCTCCCCTCGGAATCCCCGGACCTGCTGCGAGGAACCTGTCACTCATAAGCCGCAATGGTTTATGCAGCCGTTGTGCAGTGGTGAACGCATGTCGTGTCACCTGCTCATTGGCCTCAGCTCACCGCCTCTAGAACTACGCACCCATAAGCACCGGCATCTATCAAGTGATGAAACGGATGGTACGCGAACAACAGCTTGCAAACATCATGATCAAGACGTTTTTTTCTTTAGAGCCATTATTCTTTCCCCTCCCGACACTTGACGCTTTGACATGCTCACATGCATGCAATGCAATTGTGGAGTTGACAGGTGACTGACTGTAACAGCAACGGGCCTCCAATGTCCTCTGGGGCCGCAAGCGCGGCTCGTCATCTGCGGCCCGGGCCTTCCAGTTCGTGCCACGTCGATGTTCTCTCTCGGAGTTGAGCTATTGACTTTAGCGCAAATACTAAGGCCGATTGGGATGCGGCCAGGTCTGAATCGGGTGACCCGAGGTAGTGATGAGTGTACGCCGAACCGCATTCTCGTGCATAATTCCTTGTGATGATTTAGTTGAACCAAAAGCTTGGTTGGTTAATTCATGTTCAGATTGAAGTGCCAAGTGTGATTTGCACTTGAAAATCAGACCATGAAAAGCAAGACGAGCCTAGATAAAGCAAACGCGGCGTGAATCAAAGATTTGACCTCACAGTGGTTTCTATTCAATCTGACAGACAAGAATGAAGAATGCACAAGCATTCCGTACGTAGTTACTAACGTACATCACATCACTGTTTTCGGGGCTTTGCAGCCCTGAATATAAATATCATACCCACAATTCGGGTCTCGACCTCCTCAAACTCCTCCCTCAATACTTTCTCAAATACGTTGGGGTCTTCCTCGTAGTTGTCAAAAACCCCTCTCTTGTTGTAGAAACCCAAAGCAAATGTGGCAACCCGGCCCGGCTTCTGCCCAGCCTTGACCTGATACCCCTTTTCCGTCTTCTCCCAAACCTTGCCTAGGATTGTAGATCCAACCAGTGTGCCATCCTTCGCCAGAAGGCTCTTGGCGTTCCTGATTGCTTTGGACTTGGACAAAGTTGGCCCGGGCATGTGGTGCATGATGAGGGAGAGAGAAGCAGAGTTAAACTTCTCATTTTCAAGCGAAGCGGGAAGCGGTGCTCCCGCGTCGGCATGAACGGTGCGAATATCAATATCTGGATGACGAGATAGAATCCCCTGTTTCGCCGCGCTGAGAGAGGCTTGACTCAAGTCGACCAGAGTCAGATGCTGGTCCTTGGCCTTTCGACCCAGGTCTCGGATGGCTCTGATTGGAAAGTAACCATTGCCAACACCAATATCCACGTGTCTTTGAGAGAAGTTCTTGGAGAACAAGGGACGTAGGTGTTTCTGCACTGAGCAGCGCCAGATGAGAGGAGCTGAGACTCGTATGACGTAAAGGTCGTATATGAACAAGACGATAGGAGTAAAGCGTATCGATCCGGCATTGTGAGCCGGTGTTGCGACTGTCATTTTGAATTGAGAGGACAAGTGTACTGTAGGGAAACAGACTTTGGTAAAATGGCCAATGTCCGATCTCTCAGGTTGATTCCCTCTTGGGGGAGAAATACGAGCGTTTAAAACAGTGTGGCTTAGCTGGAATATCTATGCTCATATTGCCATGGGTTCATATGCCTCTAAACAGAAACCATGGATTGTAACAAGAGGGGTTGCTCGCCTGATGGTAAACGGCCGTCTTGGGTGAATGGGTCGACAACACATCCGTGCATTAGCACACACCGTCAGTCGGGCTCATGGATGCATACAGCGGAACCGGGCTCTTGCAGCCTGCCGAAAATAGAAAAACGTACGTTATTAGCCTGGCGGAGATAATGCAGCTGCTATGCCTATTACAGAGTCGCCGGACCCTTCAGATGCACAGTGGGGATTGGGATGGATGACCTCTGGAGCAGAGATACGAGACAGTTCGGAAAGAGAAGCGCAAGGCGTCATGCAAAGCCGGTAACTGGAGGTCCTTGCCCTATGCATCACCCGGCTACATTTTCATCTCTGGCCCAACTACATCATAGAGCAAGGCAGTAAGGACAGCCAAATGACGACCATGAGGTCTGCGCCTCCTACGAAACGTGCTCACACGCCAAGACAGCGTGACGAGATCAAGAGCTAGGCAACGAGCTAACGCAGAACAGAGCAGATACACGACCCGAGACAACGCTAACGAGCGCCAAAGCTTTCAACAGCGACTCTACTGCACACACCAGTGCCTCCACGAGCTGTACTTTGGTGGTGCACATGATCCAAACTGTGACCACTTTATCGACCATGGCAGTGAGCACTAGGACCGAGGAGAGCTCCTTCGCCTGGCGCGATAGCTGCTATCCATAGACAGCGGAGACTATGCTCAATGCGCATCATTGTACTTATCAGTACATCGCGGTTCTTTCTCAAAGCCGTGCTTGTTCACAGCATGGCTATACATTGTAGCCAATGGCGTCGAGGCCATCGATGGCAAGCTCTTCGGTGCCAGGGTAGCATACATGACAGCCTTGAGGGTCTCTGGCGATAATGGCTTGCGGTGTTCCCTTGCGCCACGAACCTCACTTAGCGGTATCTTCATTACGACCTATCTGAGCACGTTTAATCCTTTGCCGTGGTGGCCGGTCGATTCAATTGCTGAACTTTCGCTGCATTAAATAGCATTGGATTCTCTGTCGCGATCAGCAGGTCCATCATCCCTAAAGTATAGTACCTCTGGAACCCTTGTATCGACAGCGGACGAAGAGCAGATCGGAGAGGGATCCTTAGTGAATTTTGACGAGGAAAAGCCTCGCAACCAGCTTGGCATTCAGAGTCTTTCATACCTTGCTGACCTCTTGTTACAAGTTGCAACATGAGTGATGAGGAGTTGCAAGCAAAAGACTTGGGAACCCTGATATCTATGGACATAGCTGAGCCCTTTAGTCTAATCAATGTAGCTTGGCCAAAAGCCTATATTTGCTAAGGAACTACGTATTCTCTCTACTCCTAACTATGGATTCCTTGTTGAATGGCCTTGGTCTTTGCTTTGCGATTGGTCCTGGCGTCAAAGACTTATCCTAAATTCGCAAAGTTCAAGTTGCATTCGTTCTTGGCCATGGGACATTGAGTAAGATATAAAACTATCTGATTTGTCCCAGTATCGAAGCAGCCTTCTCAGGAGACGTGGATGTGGAGGCGGTCTACCAGGCTTTGCTAGAAGACAGAGATCATATGTTCAATACCGGTTGGATACAGTTGGGAGTTATATACCAGAAATATTTGGACAATTCCTATGAGGATGAGGGTGGTTTCTGGACGCAATGCCTAGCTGTAGGTCTGACAAGAACACAACATGATGTGACGCGTTGCCTGCGATGGGCGGCGGTTCAAAGGAGGCATTAAATTCAGTACGCATAAATATACTAGCTAGTTAACGTCCGTTTAATTATATCTTTGAGAGTGAGGAAGCTCACTTTGACGAGGCTCGTTGCTGTGTTGATGCCACATGGCATTTTGCTAAGGATATAGGGTAAGTGGTCTTCACAGCGCCTTGGAGATACTCAGCCAACCCAGCCAATCAAGTAGCTGTTTTAGACCCTTGCTGGTCAGTGGTAGAGCATTCCAGGGCCTTGACCTAATAGCCCAACAAGAGAGTAAACTATAAAGAGCGCCCTGTATAGAAAAGAGTTGAAGTATCGATAAATTGATAATGTACCACTAGTTCACCATATTACAGCGTTTAGCTCGTCTGTATAACATTGAAAAATGCGTGGGGTGTTAGCTTGACCGGAGCTACCAAACAGCAGAAAGCCAGAGAAACCTGTAGGAGTAGCAGGCGAACATGGCAGCCGCGTGAAACGAGGTTTCTAGAGGACTTTCACTCTATGCCACTGATGAATGACTAGCTAGAGGAGACTTGTAAGAACGCCGAATGCCGGAGGATTTAGTTAATCATACTACTCCCTGGAACACTACTTCACTTGTTTAATTTGATGGTGGGACGAGTGCAGAACAAGATGGCTATTCACACTTTGTATACCGAACTGGGGAGGCGAGTTCATACAAGGACTGGAGTTATGACATGATGTGCCAGTGCTCTGACTCTAGGGGCTTGATTTTGTAGCTGAAAAAGGCGAATTATAACGAGCAGGGAACTGGGATGGTCCTAATAACGATCTTGACTGGGTATGCTCACAATGTTTTTACAAAGCTGTGTGATAATGGGTAGAATCTGTAAAATTGGATCATGTGCCATAGGCCGTGCTAAAGCCCCTTGGCCAGCTCAACTCATCCTGTCCAATTCGCCCTTCTAACTGTCTTGGGGAACCTAGAAGTCTCCTGTTAGCGAATATGCAACTCAATACGAAGGCTTTGGATGCACCTACCTCCACCATACCAGGGTCCTTATCAGCGAAATTCTTAACACAGTATCGCAGTCTGTTCGGGTAGTATCCCTTCTGACAGCATCCGACCTGTCTCCATTGCTTCGTCCAAAGATTCCAATCTGAATTCGCGCACCTGATATTGCCAGGAATGATCTCATCATGGCAGTTCACCCCTATTTCAATTAGCCACCCTTCCAAGGCTTTGAACAGTTGCAACTTGCCTGGGGGGCAGCAAATGCTCACTTCGCTGGCCACCTCCTCGTCCAATTCCAATCCATCGGGACAACACCAGATTGCTGTTTTGGAGATGTGAGTGCCTTCGGGACAGTATCCACCGCTTGTTTTCGGGTTGAAGAGCGGGTAATGGACAAATCCAGTCCTCCCACCACACTGCTTGGGCCGGCTATATTTCACGGTGATCTTGACCTGGTCAGTCTTGGCATTTTTCGAAGATATGAACAAAACGATGAAGGTGGCTGGAGTGTCCCCTTTCTTGCATGGCAGGTCATGAGGCTTCCCTGATGTCGCATCAGTTGGCATCTCCACCCAGTCTTTGACACCAGGTTTCCGATATGCTACCCGCTGATAGCTGTTGGCGGATGAATAGATGCTAACAGTTTGGCCGGTCTTGACGGTTATCTTGAAGACAGAAATGGTGAATGGGGTAGTTGTGAGTGTTGCGGTGCCGGTAGTGCTCGCCGCACCAGTGCCCATCTTGATAGAAACGGATTTAGGAGGGATTTCCGGTATTGTTGGGATCATGACTCCGCTCGTATCCTCAATAGACTGGAGTGCGAACTCTTGAGCGAAAGTAAAGAATGTCTCAACAAAGTTACCCAGCTCTGAGAGACGTTGCCTCTCCGCGGCGCCGGAGAATCCTACAGGTGTCCCTAAAACCCACTCGTTCATAGATTTCAAGTTCCAGTGATTCCCCATGGACTGGAAAAACACACTCGCTGCATAAGCAGCTTGTCCATCATGTGCGTATAGAGGTACAGCCGGGTCGTACTCAGCGCCGCTGAACTTCTTCCCAGGCCATTCAGTATTCGAATCTGGAAAGACGACATTGGCGAAATAGTTTGCGGTTCCGTCCCGGATATACTCGGGATCACGAGCATTTCCCATCTTCATGTCCTGCACGCAATGGTACAGCTCGTGTGCCACTGCAAATAAGGCTCGAGGAACGTTGGTAGTCGCCTCCGTCGTCCACCGTTGATACATCTGGATTTGGAAGGGTGACTTTTTCTCGTACGGATTGCTCGTCGCTGCTGTAGTGAGGCCGTCGACCGCGGTGGTGAGAATGATGACGATTACGGCCGGAAGCTTTGCGAACTTGTTGTAGGTTTTGAAAGTCTCTTCGAGGGACTTTTCAAGCACTGGTTTTACGGCGTTCTTGGTCTTGGTAGATAACTGGCTCCACTTGCGAGTGTAGGTCACAACGATCCTTGTGTCCCCAAACTGCTTGGGATAACCGGCGAGGGGGTGGCAGTCAGTCTTGACTGTCCACTTGCGGCCGACATCTCCGGGCTTGAGATTCCAATATTTATCACACCTACTCCATTGCGCCTGTGCTGAGGAAAGGAAGAAGAAAAGAAAGGTGAGCAAATAGAAGCGCATCTTGAAGCGTCGTACTCGGATATGTCAAGAGCTCCGTGAGTCTGTCAGCCACAGCCTGGATTGGCAAACTGATTAGTTTCGGGAGACAACGAGAGTCGTTACAGCTAGGAACAGAGCCATGTATTTATCGCGCGTAGTCTATTGTTGCGACCGATTGAACTTGGTCGGTGACGGTAGACGCCGCGTTCACACGGAGATGTGACATTTTTTGGCATTTAAGTAGCGCCACATCGACGCCTCCTCAACGCCTCGAGCGTTCGCTGGTGTAAAGACGCTGCTTCTCCGTCCGTGCTATGGCCAGCCACGAAATTAGTTATCAATAGCCAATGAATAGTTTACTTCGTTATCCCCAGTCGAGCGTTCGGGGCCCCGCCACAGGTCCTGGTTAGCAGGGCTTAGTCCCTACTGCATCTCTTCGGCATGTAATTGCCGGTCTAGCCTTTCGGTGGTCACCTGACGGTAAAGACTGACTAGACTGCTGCGGGAATGTCGCCCAGGTACGACCACGGGTCTTAGTGAAATTTTGAAATGAGAAAGGGCTGAGAAAGGAAAGAAACTATGCAGAATTTTTAATTAGGATGCTAGGTGTGTTTATTGAACAGATCTTCATATGAGTTGGAAAGGCATAGTTTAACAACTGAATACGATCTGCAGGCCTGTTACGTGATGGAGTAAAAGAAAGAAGATTTGCTGTCTCCTTAGTGTAACTAAGATGATAAAGACGGTCAGGGTTGACTGTCATATCGTTTATGGAGCCCAATCGCACGTGGCTAAGCCAGCAAGAGTATGTCGGATCAGTGGCGTTGTTAACCCGTACACCAGTGCAAAATAAGTTAATCAAGGAATCGAAAGATACTGCAGGCCCTTCCTCACGTGCCGAACGGACCACTTGATTACAGTAACATCATTGGTTGCCGACAAAGGAGCTGTCCTGAATGACAGGCCTCGTCCAATACTTGATCGATACGAGGGATTGCAGCACAGGCGACAACACCAACTGGAGATCAAGGCTGGCCAACAGAAATTATTGCATTGAGTACCTCAACCGCGCTCATTTCGAGCAATGAAGGCCTATTTCACATGGGACATGACTGGCTCCTTTGAGAAGCAAGTGTAGCTAGACAACTCCATGCATAGTCGGTCCTCGGTATTGAACAATGATAGCTGTGATATTGAACTCTAGCCGTGAAGATAGCGGCGAAGAGGTGCCCGCAGACCTAATCAAGGGACAAGCTGAGACTCATGGTGATGCATCGGTCGCGAGGTTGAGCCATGATGTCTCCAGAGATGGAGACATATCTGCTTCTTCAGTTATGGTGGTTACTTTGTAGAGAAGTCGGTTGATATCGTTAGGGAGAAAGAGGCGGACTTGGCCCAGTACCGACGAAGAAACAGTGCCAAAAATGTCTCCAAGAGCCATACCTTATTGTAGCATGAGTTGAGACTGCATTCGATGCCTGCCTGGTGACCAGTCTCGCCAAGGACGAGTGTCAAGATCTTGCTTCATATTTTCTCTCCTACCTCACCCTGGGGCGACATGTATCACGAGTTGAGTCACGGAAATTTGGCTTGGTGAAGAGTTGAGAAAAGAAAAGCATAAGAAGAAGAAATAATAAGTGGTGTTGTGACGCGATGATAAGTCCTTTGGAACGCGACAGCCAAGTGAATAGCTGGAAGAGACTATTTCCGGGGTTGTACCAATAAAAAAAGTCGGGGAATGACGCTGATACCATAGCACGATGTGAGATGTCACTCTATCAACTCGGAGATAACATGGCCGTTTTGGTGAGAGGACACTTGAGATGAAGATATGGGTTTGGCTTTGTCTGTTGCCCCAGACGCCAAAGGACTAGAGTACCCCACGGGGACTGCAGCCGCAAGTTCCTTAGGCGCTACAAACTTATCATATCTCGAGCTCGGTATAACTGACTGATTTTGCAGTGAGGGGCGGGATGGGGTCCAGGCCATTAGCTGATTCAAAATGAGGCAAGTTTCCGCGAAGGGCATGCAATCCCGATATCCCGTTCAATGATAAGAGGCTTGTAAGGCGTGGCACTCTTCAACGAGTACACAGACGAGCATTCGACGAGCCTTGGATACTTTTCTTCTGAGTCTCAGCGCTGGCAATCTATTGCCTCTTCCCTTGCAACCAAAACAAGCCGCTCCCTTCTCCCACCCTCTTCTCACATCACTCGCCATGAGGTCAAAACGGGTCATATCCATCGTCTGCTGTCACGCTGAAGGTGAGGTAGGCGATGTGGTCATCGGAGGTGTGATTGACGTCCCCGCAAAGACGATGCACGACAAGCTCGTCCGCTACATGGCCGAGAAGGACGACCTTCGCCAGCTGCTTCTCCAAGAGCCACGAGGGCGTCTGGAAATGAGCGTAAATCTGGTCGTGCCGCCATGTCGTCCCGACGCCGATGCCGGCTTTCTCATCATGGCCCCTGGCGACTGGGTGCCCATGTCTGGCTCCAACACTGTGTGCACCACGACGGTTCTTCTCGAGACAGGCATTGTGCCGATGAAGGAGCCTGTCACGGAAGTCAGACTTGACACCGCGGCGGGGTTGGTTGTGGCAACAGCGGAATGCCAGAATGGCAAATGCAAGTCTGTGTCCTTTGACAACGTCCCCGCCTTTGTTTACGCCCTCGATAAAGAGATCAGCGTTCCTGGGCTTGGAAAGGTTGTCGTAGACATTGCATACGGGGGCCAATGGTATGTCCTCGTCCAAGCAGACGCACTGGGTGTTATGGTGGATACTGTCAACGCGGATCGCCTCATCGACCTCGGTAAACGGCTGAAGAGCGCCGTGCTGGCTGAATGCATGCCCACGCATCCCGAGAACCCGGCGATCTGTGGCATCAACAACGTCATCATCACGGAGCCGCTGGTCGACGAGCTTGGGGGGAAGTCAGTCAAGCATACGGTCATTGTCACGCCAGGGAGACTAGATAGAAGCCCATGTGGTACGGGCAGCTCTTCTCGCCTCGCTATTTTTCATGCCAGGGGGCTTGTCAAGGTTGGTGAGCCGGTCAGGTTTAGGAGTATTATCAACACTCAGTTCATCGGTCACATTAGAGGTACGGCAAAGGTTGGGGACCTGGATGCAGTGCTTCCGACAATCAAGGGAAGGGCTTGGATCACCGGTGAGAAGAATGTGCATCTTGACCCAGAAGATCCGTTTCCGACCGGGTTTTTACTTTGAGTAGAGGGTAGAAAAGAATACAAGAAAGGCTCATGAAATTGTTCTTAATATCAATGACCGTCTCCGTCAGACACAATAACATAGAACACAATGAATGATAAACAGAAGACAGGATTAAGACCGAGTGCTGTAAAACACCGTGACCTAGCTAACATGAAGTTTCTATGGTGGTAATCATAGGAGAAGCCTCATGTAAGAAAATTCAATTGTTCGGCTATGCGATTGTCGTCAGCCTTGCCATGAAGTGTACTGGGAGAAAACGTGCTCTTCTCTAGCCAAGCGTAATGAACTCGAGGCTGACAAAAATGAAAGCCTGATTTCCCACCTCAGAAAGAACAACGAGGACCGAGGATAAAAGTTCATACGATTAAGTAAAAATAGAATACTAAAACTCTAACACAGGCATCTTACAACTTTGCTCGAGTCTTGGTCACCTTTTCAACCAACTCAACAACTCCTTCGGCACAGCCAAATGACCCCATGTAGCCCCAACCGGAGTGTCCGTAGTTGTGGATAATCCACGTCTCGTCATCCAGCTTCTCCTCCTCGAGCCTCAGACCATCCTTCCTCCATGGACGGAAACCAACACCATGCCGCACGACACTCAACCCCGAAACACCCTTGCCGTCAGCAATCTCCGGGCAGAGAGTCACAATTCGTTCCATGATCCGGTTCGCGGTGTTGGGATCGGGCTGAGAGTCCCAGTTGCCGATCTGATATGTGCCTCCAATGACTGTACCACCTCCCGCTGCTCTCTGCATGGCGTAAATCTCCTCACCGCTCCCATCGAGGGTGCTCGAGCACATGAAGAGAGGGAAATTCTTGGGGGTCTCGTTTCGCACAACCACGATCTGGCCGCGAGAGGGAGCCACTGTTGTATCCTCAACGCCACCAAGCTTCAGAGAGCCGAGACCAGTGGCATTAACAATGATATTGGCTGTTCGGCCGGTGTGACTCAGGTGCTTGGCTTCTTTGATGTGAGAGATGATGCCACGTTTTACCACAACGCCGTGCTTGAGGCACTGGCCGAGAATCCACGGGAGAAAGATTGCTGTGTTCATACAGATACCCTGATACTGGAATCCCGAGTCGTACCCAGGAGCCACTTCTGACGGGAGATTTTCGCGGAAATTGTTGAAGATCTCTTTGAACCATGGGTTATCCTGGTAGAAGTGAGATGAGAAGCCAGACGTGTCGGCCTCCATGTCCTTGTTTCGGCGGATGACATGAGTCGCTACAGATGCAGTGTCAGTCATGCTAACCAGGGCGGAGGTTGAGAGGCCAGTAACAAACTCTGGAAATGAATCCCTGCTTCAGGGGTTTCTTCAGTCAACTTCTTGAGAGCGACCCAAGTTCTTCGTTCCCAGCGGCTTCCCTCCTTAGGTGCCAACCTGTAAAAATGTTAGAGCAGATGCAACTTGACTTCCACAACTCCGGTTACTGACGGAATCACGTTGGCGCCCGCCCAAGGCGAGGCATATTCGGCATCATAGTCACCGGGCATGTGTTTAGCTACCACGGTAACATCCTTGCCTTCTTTGGCCAGCAGCAAAGCTGACGTCAAACCAATCACCCCGGCACTGATAATGTTAGCTGAGCTATCTCTAGTTCCCAGAGATCAAGTCACTTACCCGATCACAACGACGGTATTGGTCATTTTGGAGGAACCAACAAACAAGAAACTGGAAAACAGTATGCGCACCTAAGTCTGCCAGTCGAGCTATGGCAAGGAACCAGACAGACTTAAATGCTAGCTATTCACCTTGTGGATTATGACAACTCACAACCCCTGATTAGCCACACCGCAATGGCATGCTCATTCAAGAAGGACTGAGTAAGCCGGCTGACGACTCTCAAGGCTAGCCTAGTTCGTCTGTTGCTTTTTGTGGCCCACGATGGCCTACACGAAACCGAGGTGTGCCCATTTTGATCAGATGTGACCCACATGGCATCTCGGCACCAAACTTATCTTGAGGATTCACGCTTATCAGCGCGGTTGCTTTCCTAGTTGACTCGAAGGTTGGGGTCACGCGGGGGGCACCACTACTACCCCACGACCCTCAACCGAAACTAAGAGGGCGGCTGTTCCGGTTGTTAGTTGCCTAAATGGCAAGGCTTTCCGTTTGAACGCGGAAACGTGCCTGTTTTGAGGAGGGAGTTTATCTCCGAAAAGAGTCTAGGACTATTAAGTCTTGGCGTGGGGTAAGGAGAATACGTACCGTTCATAAATGGCATGAACACTGAACAATGCTAATAGGTAGGCTTCAAGCTTCTCTGGAAGGAATGATGTTTGTATGCAATTGGCCAAATGTCATGAATAGCGCCGAATGGTTGAATAGCACAAGATTTCGACAGTCATTGCTTGTCATTGAATGTGCGATGCACAAGTTCCGCATCTGTTTCTACACATCAGAAAGCTGATCAGCAAAAAAGGAAGAAATGGTAAAAAGGAAGACATACAACAGCGGGGATTCGCTGGTCGTCACCGACCCAACTACTAATCCGCCCCTCACTGGCTTATCTATGGGAGAGCGGACGGGATCCCGAGTTCTCCAGTGGGTATGGTCGTATGTGATTTTGTCGTCATTTTCGAGAAACTAAGGAGTTATGGAAACACCATGATGCACCTAAAAAGACGAGTGACAGACTGGATACGGCATGGGAGCAGATAATCTCAGCCAGGTATGGTCGTTTGGCTTCCCTTTCAGGGTAAGCATCCCCGACACGGCGCCTAGGTACCTTCAAAACCATGACCAGCAAGTGACCCATCTGATTTCTGCCGCCTGCATGACCCTGGTTGGCGGTTAGCGAGGCTGCAACTATAGGAAGTAAATAATTAGGTAACGGTGTTTTACGGTATTGGGTTTCATGCCGCTATGTGGTAAGAGTTGTGTTTTTTGCTATTACGGCTGATGGTCTCTCGCGGACTTGTGATTGCAGATAATAAAAAGAAATAATAATAATAAGTAGAGTCAACGACGTGGACAAGCTCACTTATCTAGGGAGACGCGGATCACGTGTAAAAGCTCATAATAGCATTAATCGCAGTCATATAGGTCTAGATAATACCGAGGGCTAACGCTTTCAACTACTAGTTAACGCTTAGAAATTTCCCATCGAAAGGGAGTTCATGGTGAAACCATTGTTTGACATTGGAGCATGTGTGAATGCTTAACACATGATACTTATTTGAAATTGATATGTGTTCACGCTGCTGATGGTCCATTTATAATTAATAAAACTGGAGCAGTACCTTCAGCTTGTATACCGAGAAATATAGAGCATTTTTATAACCTGTAATATTTTCTTTAAAACACGGAGCATAGCCTTCCCTACCCTACGGGGCGTGGGAGACAGCTAACTCGGTGTTTAATATAGTATAATAAAAAACTACATAGTTAACCAATGCCGGATCTAAGTACGCGTCACTATTAACCGCTTCTTAGCCCCTTGGGCTTAAATTAAAGTCGCTAAATAGGTAATTTTTTTATTGGCATCGGGGTGCCAGTAGCCACCAAGTTCCCCGTTCGTGTCCACTCAATGGTGGATGCCAACGGCTGCGTTCAACAAATTGGATGGCTTCCGTAGCTCAGTTGGTTAGAGCGTCGTACTAATACTTCATCCGAGTGTTCTGTAATGCGAAGGCCTCTGGTTCAAGCCCAGGCGGAAGCAGTTCCCACGTGCCCTCCAATTCCTTTCTTTTTGCCTGGGAACAGAGCTCAACATTTCTGGAACCGAGGCCTAGCCGGTAGAGATGATTTGAGCCACGGAGTTGCCACTGCATCTACCTGATGGGTGGGTGTGAACCGAAAGCCCTGTGTTTTGTAAGAATGAGAACAGAGTGAACACAGAAGTGAGTGTGCCATCGAAGATATTGCGCAAGTGAAGGCTTCAACCAGAGTTTTGCCCCATATCTTACTCAACCCCCCTAAGCTTCCTCGATTTGCCTTGTCCTAAGCAACACCAGTCCGAGATGCTAATTATGCGTGATCATCCGTGATGGGCTATTACTCGGTATCGAAGTGAGGGCCAAGCTATCAACACATGGTAGTGCTCAGATGAGGATATTAACCATTCTGGGAATTAATAGTTGGCATAAAGGCCAAGACACATTAAGACTTCCGCCATTATTTTCAGTTTCAGCATAGTGATACATACTTTGGTAGATACCAGGAGATCTGAGCTCGTTCTATGCTTAATTAGGGAAGCGTTATACCACACTTTGACAGATGACTATCGATAGCCTATGAAATATACCCATAGCGATGTAGAATAGGGACTATGACGGATTGAACAGACCTCACCAACAACAATGCATGCCACCCTCGAGATTAAAGTTGAGAAACTACCTATCGTATTTGCTAAACTTGTCTTCGGTCTTTCGCCATACTACCTCTACCAGGACCCCTATACAGCTCTCACGAGTGATTGGGAAGCGGGTCCTGGGTTGCTTATGTATTAAGATTCTCACAATAATCATGGCCATGAGAAGGACAATGCTAGCGCGTTATCACCACAATCGCCTTATATCTCAGTATGAACTATCGTGATCCTCGTCGTCGATTATAGACTTGGTCACGTCTTGAGGCACCTTACGGTCCTCCACAGCACCGAGGGCATTCGCAGAGATGAGTCATTGTTTGTGATCGTCTCCGGCTAGAGCTTTTAATCGTATAGCAGACGAGTAGAGCCGTTGAACTCGGACAATGATCTGGGTCATCGGCCAGATCCCGAGTCAGACCCTTCAGCACTGAATGAATTGGTTTCCAACTTCACTGAAAGTACGGCACATATTTTCTTTTCCCAGAATGGAACCACTGATCACGGTGAGTTTTAGTTATAGACTGATGTTTGAGGTGGCCTTTACTACTGGCGAGCAATGTGAGGCAACAACACTCCATAATCACTGCAGAGGCAGGGAATGCTTGTCGTGTTCAATCAGCTTTCATGAAAGGGGTTTACGCGGTTCTCCGGAATATCCATGACGGGAAGGGCTATCAGTTCATCGATTTTAGATTGACCACATTCTAAACAAAGACGTAGAATTTTAGCTGCAGCCACCATACAATGAATATGGGAGGACCTTAGGCAGTCTTACTTGAGGCCCCCTGACTTCAATTTTCATGCAACCGCATATTTCGTCTCCAGAAACAGTTGCCTATGTAGAGCTATCTTCGGGTCCATGATGTATTGGAATGTCACTCTTGCCGCCCTGAATAAAGCAGTTGCGTCTTGATAGTTACAAGAATTCTTAGGGCACCAAGCTCATCTCCACTAACACTTAACCTTAAGGGAAAAGATCTGACCCCCAGTCGACGTTGCGTTGCTACCCAAGTACGATCCTGCGGTTGCAAAGTACAAAGTGCTCCTTTCTTTGATTGTTTGACCAAATACGGCCGAAACTGGTTGGCTGATGGCCGGGGAGCCATACTCCCAGGAAACCAGCATTTGACCCTCACCTCTATCGGTAATCGTCTCAATACCGTTGAGGTTCCCCAGCCCTGTGGCGAGGAATGCAACACCGTCTCGTCTCAGGGCAAAATCATCGAACGTTGACCCGTTGAGTCCCCGTGCGATGATCTCAGCCGGTGTCCCGACTGATAGACCCTCGGGAGTGATGGCTAGGCGGCCGTACAAGCCCTGATTTGTGTTGGTAAAGTACAGCCATCCGTCTCGAGCGTGAACTCCGTTGATGCCAAGCAGGAGGTTGGACTCAGGCTCGGGTATAGGGGCAAAGAGGGGATCCGAGCTGACAGTTTCGACGCATCCTGTTCGTGTGTCGAGCCGGAGTAGAGAGCCAGAAGCACAATCCGCAACAAGTAGGTAATGCGGTGAGCGAGGTACAGGTGTCAGGCCGTTCAGCCATGCTGCCGAAGAAATGGGGAATGCCTTGATCTTGGCCCCAGCCTCGGTGAGCGTGATGTGATGGACAACGTTGGAACCCGGCTCTACAAGTCCTTCTTCCCACGAGAAGTTACTGGCAGTAGCAACGATTGTGTCTGGCAACGGGGATGTGAGCCCGAAGATGGCCGAGGAATATGGCGCGAGAGAAGTGAATAGGTAGGGGGTCCTCTTTGACAAACGGCTGAGAGGGTTGATGCTGTAGAGATCTCCGGTGTAGGCGTTGCACACCACAATAGTGCCATTTGGAAGAATAGTGAGGTTCTCAATGCGAACTGAAGGCGGGAACTGAGTGAGGAGTCTCAGCTCTGACATAGCCCGGGCTACGTGTACCAGAAAGTGCAGCCATGTGAGTATGATAGACAAGCGAAACGTGAAGTGCATGGTGATGAAGAACGAGGAAAATAGAGTGCCAGTATGTCAAGTTTGATGTGGTGCAAGTCCTGATGACTCGTAGGGCGATGGCTAATTTAAATAGTTGCATGATCAATAACAGGAAGACATGCCGGCGACAGAGCTCACAGTTAAGGCAGAGATGCGAAGAGACCTCAGGAGCCTTGCGCATGGATGCTATGGTTCTCTGGAGTTGGAGGCAGAGACTGTATAAGCTGAGGTGATTGGCCATGTCGTTCAGATTTCCTAAATCGGTCTAGCCGTGAACGTTTGAGGTAGGGGTCAAGGAACTGGGTTACATTGCGGCATATAGGGCTGTTTCGTATGGCCAGGGATGTCGCGTTTCTCTGGGTGCGCTAGCTTGTCTAACCGTATATATCACTCCAATGACACCTTTCGTCTGTCGGTAAAATGCCAGCTGCATAAATGATTCGTTCAAAGCTCGCCGATGACAGTCTTCTTCTAATAAAACGCCGAAGTAGGTGGCCTATCTTTACTCTATACATAGGTAGGGACCATTCAGCAAGCCAAGTGGGGTTTTCGTTCCCATTTCCTATTTAAGGGCAGCAGTGTCGGGTGTTGCTCCAAGAGGACTGTTCAAGGAACACGACAAACCGATCGACCCATGTGCGGGGCCGCAGCACTGGAAACATGTCGTTCTTAGCTCGCCAAGAAGAGCAACAGTTACTGGAGCCCTTCAAGCCACCGTTCAGGCGGAAATTCAAGCCAAAGGCTAAGACAGGCTGCCACACTTGCAGGTGAGGCGACGGAGAGACTACGAACCCGCTTGCTGTCAGGTTGATACTGATGCTGAGCCGACTTGGCTCCCAAACAGGATCCGGAGAGTCAAATGTGATGAAACACGACCAGCATGTCGTCGTTGCATGTCCACTGATCGGGTGTGTGATGGATATCCGTCCATGTTCCGAATCTTGACCCTCGGGAGCCCCATATCATCAACTTCAGCGACCACCCCTGGCTCTCAGCCAACACTCTCTCTATACCAGCCAAAGTCTTCCACAGTTACGACCGATCAAGTCGAAAAGCTAGCCCTTTACTTCCATCGCAAGCGCCAAGTCAATGTTTGCTACCGGAACGAGGCCCGGGCAATACTGGCAAATCTCTCAGATCCCACCATCCGCCATGGACTCGATTCTCTGATCGCTCTACACGACGGACTCGGGACAAAAAGACACACTGCCAATGTCGGCACTCACGGCATATTTATCAATCAACGTAGCTTGGATGCGTACAACGCGGCAGTCTCAGGCCTCGCGTCGCGGCTAAGAGAGGAACCCACTCGAAAGTCTGCCCAGGCTGCGCTCGTGTGCTGCCAGATGTTTATGAGCATTGAAGTCATGATGGGCGACTACACTACTGCCTTCCAGCATTTCCTTCTAGGACTTCGTATCATGTACCAATACCGGAACCGCCCAGGTGTGAGCGACGGCGGCCGGGTAGTTCCTTGTTACAATCTTGGTTTTCCTTATCTGGACGAGTTTGCTATCAAGCTCTTCGCCTCAGGCTATCCTGGGCCCAAGCACCTGTCTTCCTGCGAAACAGAGCGCAGTAGCTCGGCAACAAGCAACATCAACACCATTTTGTGCGATCAGGCGCGCAGTGATCTGAGCGTTCTATCCGTGGAAGTGCTGGAGTTTCTGAATCGGGTGACAGGCCTGCGGAGTCAGTACCAAGTGGCCGAGTTAAAGGCGACGAGGACACAGATTCTTGGTTGCTTGCAGTCATGGGAGCAGACGTACTCTCAAACTGCCAACAAGATCATGGCGAGAACAACTGCCCAGAGAGTGCGTTTCGGAGCAGCATTCTCCCTTCTCCTCCATGGTGTCTTAGAAGTTGTAGTCAACCTGGCAATTGGAGCCTCAACTGATGATATATACGCACTGGGAAAACAGGTCGCTGCCATTAAAGCGACCGCGCATATGGCTACGGAAATAGGGAAAGCAGTCTAATAGCTAGGGATGCCAGGTTTAACGTCAGAGTGATTAACGATACATAATTGATGTTTCCTTCTATGATACTGGTTGCTATTGTAATTAAAGAGCGATACCCCTTGACGAAATCAACATCAGACATGGCAAACGTGGAACTCAATAAAACACCATGCTATTAGCAAAGGTGGACAATGCTTTTCCGCAGTCACCCAGGCAATCGGGCCACAAAGGCTGCACGACATAACTATTCAGTACCCCAAGTTCTCACAGCATGGTTGGGCATATGACTTGACGTAGGTACAAGCAATCCCACGAGACGACCCAGACACTGTTGGCACGCTATTACTAGGGTTATCGCCACTATCACTGACACTTTTGCTAATTTTGTACCGCGTCCCGAGACTCGCACTGATCCCCTAGCTACATGCGTCATCGTGACCCATTGTGGCCATGGGGCCAACGATTGCCTCGGTGACCCATCCATCGTGTCACCTTTCTCAAGTGTCGGATCATAACAAACGTGAATACTGGAGCTATGGTTTGAAGTTGGCAGTTCGGCTCCGTGGCTACCAAATCCCGTGTTATGTTCTTACGGGGTCTAAGCCGCTTAGAGAATTTCGGCGCCGAGAGCTCATAGCTAGCGTCCCCGGATATCACTCAGCCCGGGCTTTCATACCGACCCTTCCGTAGCCAGAGCCCAGTTTTAAGACCCCTTTATCATCATAGTGCTAGAGCCATTTAAAATCTCCCTCTGATTCTTAGAAAACGACACGTAAAAACAATGAACATCTTCCAAGAGGACTGATTAATTTATTACGGCAACCATGGCAACTATCGACTATTACCAGAAACTCACTGAAGAGTATAACCTCAACAACACACCTCTTCTTGTCGCTTCGGGAGTCAGCTTCGCTGTGGGATACATGCAATATGTCTACGCTATTAGAGTCTTACTGCGTGAAGGCAATGGTCCCATTCCTTTCTGGATGCATTCCTTCTATCTCGCCCATGACTCTACGTGGTCTTACATCCTTGGGAAAGCTGCATCAAGATATGACGAGCATTGGTTTCTACGAGGAACATCAACGGCTTTGTTTGTATGGACCACCCTCGAGATTTTCTGCATTCATCGTTCCATCACCAAGACCCGCAATGCGTGCTTCGCTTCCGTTCTTGGTCCGAACCCTTCCCTGGCCTCTGTTCTTCCCTATGCCGTGTTTCTCCAGATGGCCATGTACTGCGTTGTTTGGTTCGGAATCATCCTGATGGGCGAAGGTTGCGTTATGCAGTGGTTCTGCTTGACAAACGTCCTCATTATTGTCGGCCCAACACACGAGTACCTCCGACGTGGCTCGCGAGACGGTCTCGCGCTGGGATTCTGCCTCGTCAACATCATCTGCGCTATCTGGACCTTCACACCATTCAGCATGTGGGCTCTCACCCTTCCCGAGATCTTTGTCCAGCCCATGTACTACTGCGCTGGCTGTTTCATGTTCCTGTACTCTCTCTGGGCATTCTACATTGTCTACAGTTACCCAGCCAAGAAGCCCTCAAAGAAGGATCCATCCCCCATTTGGTAACTTGAGAGACCCATCGCAATCTAGGAGCACAAGGAAGCATTGGGACCAAAGAGCACCGTTGGCCCCAACGTCGTCTCTAGGAGAGATGTCCTTGAGATAAACAACAACAAAAAGAGGAATGGGTAATCAGGGGGAAAACACACGCAAGTCATTGCGAAAGGAAATGTTATTGGGGACATGTATCCAAGACATCTAAATTAGAAATTCACATTTCTTTGTGGAAGTTTCATTCTCGGTGATTCCATAGCCACAGCTAGGTGAACGTCAGCTTTTCTGATGTCTTACACAGTTCTCGTCTGGTTTGGACGAGTTTGCAGAGGATGCACTTAACTGTTGATCGGGACCGCGCTCCGTTTGCCTAGATGATCAGAGAAACGAAGCCTCGGAAGCCCCTAATCACTAGACGATACCTGTAGGATCAATTCACCGGCTGATTTTCATCAATCAGAGTGCAATGTTAATAACCGAGTTCGGGTAACTTCTTGCAAAAATGAGGCTAGCCGAGGTAACGCCCGCGCGGTACGTCGCTCACACTCTCAACGTGAAAGACAACAACTATCCTGATGATGAATATGTGTACAAATACTGATGAGAGATTGACCATCTCTGCCATGCAACAACCTATCATGAACTGAACTGAAACCTGCTTCAATGGCTGACCACGATATTTTCGGGAACCCTCCATACCGGTATCTGCCGACGCAGCATATGCTGGCCATTGCTGCCGCGCCTGAGCAAGGTGAGGACGTATACACCAACTCAGCACCACTATGGCATCCATTGTGGGCGCGTGGTGTATTTGGTGGCGCCTTGCTTTCCCAGTCACTTGCCGTGGCTCAGGAGAGCATCCCTCTTAGCTACTTGGCGCATAGTATGCATTGCCACTTCCTGCTACCGGCTCATACTACAAATGACTGGTGATACATCTGGTCTGGGAATGGCTTATGTTGAGGAGAGAGATTGAGAAGATTGGAGTTGGTCACGACTGACCTGCAGACCGTATTTGAGGCCTTTCATAGACTAAAAAGGTTTAATGCAGCATTCATTTATGATTTATCGCTGTTCGGCCTAGAGCCATGAACGACCCCCAACTTTCACGATCTACACCCCCTTGAGCATGCTACAGACGAAAAGAAGTTTCATTCAATATGAAGGAATCAACACCATGGCTAAATCAGCAGTTCAACAGACATCATAGTTGTTATCTCATGACTCAGTCATGGCTCCGCAGCAGCTCATCATTGAGAAAGGGCTTTAACAAAAGCCGACATGTCCTGAAAGAGATGATTAGACGATTCGGAAACGGCCGGGACGGCAATACATACCGCCCAAACATGATAAAGACTGATTCTTGGACTGTCATCTTTGGAACGAGTGACGTGAACGCGACCTGCATACTCTGACGCAACACGCTGGCCATTCTTGAACTCCATCTCGGCCCGACCAGTGAACAGAAGATCGTCCGCGTCTGGCCCGCAGACATATACTTTCAAGACTCTATGCTTCCTCGACGTAATCTTATCCCATGCACTTTTGCGTGAAATTCGAATCTCTATCTTCTGTAAGATATGCTGCGCAGACTCATGTCAGGTTCAACTCACCCTCCGATCCACGAGATGGGACAGGGCCAAAGTGAGCCACACCATCATTAGCAAATATCTCATTGGCGAGGGTGTCGCCGGAACTGGGACTACTGTCATCGAGAAGTAGGTAGAAACGTTCAATGAGGTTCTTGACCGCTTGAGAAACCTCGATGCCCGTAGGCCATTCAGCAGAGTCGATGCTGTAGCTCATTACTTGCGAGAGTTAAATGAGTCGAAATCCAGATAAAACCTGTGTCCCTGTTCGCCAACTGACCTACTGTGTTTAGGCATCTACTTATTTCAATTCACGGTGGGAAACCCGGTAAGCTCCAACCCGCGGTGAGTAGCGGCTGGGTGAGCCAATTCCCGATTGCCGAGACATGTACCTTCCGAGGATTCATATTCTTCTTAAACTACCTAGGGGACTTCATTTCAATTGCCAGGGACTGGCCGGCGTATGGCCACCTCTTAGGACAGACACCTCGGGCCTCGGCCACCCTGTCTGGCAACCAAAGCATCCATTTCGAGGAATCTGCACAATTGGATCGTCTGGACCAATCATGTAACAGTCCTGTTACCCCGCAAAATCCGGGGTCTGTGATCGATGTATAAGTCAGAGATCTGAATCTGCTGCTAGATCCGCCTGTCCAAGTTTCCAACCTCTTGTTCATGATTAATCACGATTCAACCATCTAAATTGATCAAGTCATTTATCGGGATCCGTTTTCCTCACAGCATGTCTCTTTGCTGCCTTAGAGCGCCCTCGTTGGGTTTTGCCAGGCCAACTCAACGACGATGGCAGGCTCTTTCTGACACCACATTACCCAAGTCCCGTTCGATGGCTTCCCTTCAAGCCAAGCAAAAGCCAGACGTCATCGTTGTCGGCAGCGGCATTGCTGGACTTTCCGCAAGTATCGCAGCAGCGGAAAAAGGCGCTTCAGTTCTTCTACTTGAACGCTTCCACGGCGGAGGCACCACAGCCCTCTCAGGCGGTATTGTCTACGCTGGTGGGGGGACACAGCAACAAAAAGAGGCCGGATATGATGATACCCCGGAAAACATG
Source organism: Fusarium keratoplasticum (assembly GCF_025433545.1). Taxonomy (NCBI): domain Eukaryota; kingdom Fungi; phylum Ascomycota; class Sordariomycetes; order Hypocreales; family Nectriaceae; genus Fusarium; species Fusarium keratoplasticum. Next base: position 95,374 of record NC_070542.1, on the reverse strand, counting down.
TTTGCCTATCTACGCCAGGAGATCGGAGACGTGGTTCAGGAGAAGACGCTGAAGCGATTCTGTGACGAAAGTCCCGGAATGATCCAATGGCTGGAGAAGCACGGTGCTCGCTTCAAGGGGGCTTTGAGTCCATACAAAACGAGCTATCCCAATACTCAGCATTACCTCTACTTTTCGGGTTCGGAAAAGGCATATCCGTACTCATCACTCGCGAAGCCTGCACCGCGAGGGCATCGCATGGTGCACGATGGATTCTCCGGGGCCGGCATCGCCAAAGCCTTACTTGATGGGGCTAGACGACTTGGTGTTCAGATTGTGCCAGCCAGCAAAGTTGAGAAGATTCTTTTGGCCAAAGATGGCTCCGTCCGAGGAGTCGAGTACCTCACACTAGCCAACTCAGCCTCAAAGCTTGCCAAGCATGAGAAGCTGACCAATCGAGCTCTCAAATACCAAATCACGCTGCCCCCCATTGCAGGATGGCTTCATAACCGTGCCAGCAAAATATTCGAGCGCAACGCTCAGTTTGCCGCCGCCGAGGCACCCGCTGTTATCTTGGCGGCTGGAGGCTTCTCCTATAGTCCTGAAATGCGAAGGAAATATCTTCCCGACTTCCAGGGCGTCACTCCCCTTGGGACACCAGCTGACGATGGGTCTGGTATCATGCTAGGAGTAGCCGTTGGAGGCTCCACATCTCACATGGGCTGTATGTCGACCTGGAGGTTCTTATACCCCCGAGTGCTCTTCTTGAGGGCGTTGTCGTGGCCAATCAAGGGGAACGCGTTGGTGCTGAGGATGTATACGGTGCCTTGTTGACAGAGAAGATGATGCGTAATCACCAGTCCCAAGGTTTTGCCATCTATGACTCGACACAGTGGGCCAAGGCGAGGAAGCAACTGCCCACGCAAGTACCTCCTGTCCTGAAGATGTAGAGGTACCATTGGCTATACTGGGACCATAAGAAGGCCAGGTCTCTTGAGAAGCTAGCCAAGAAGTTGGGAATTTCGCCTCAGGGCTTGAGACAGACTGTCGATGCATATAACGACGCCATCAAAAATGACAAGCCTGACCCGGCGAACAAGATGCCCGACACTCGATCTCCTATACTGAAACCACCATTTTACGGCATCGATATATCTATCAAATTGACAAAGGGTCTTCAGCAAGTCATTGGGCTGTCGCTTGGTGGCCTACGAGTCGAGGAGGAGTCAGGGTTGGTTCTCAATGAGGCTGGAAAGCCAATCAAAGGCTTGTGTGCCGCGGGGAGGAATGCTGTGGGTATTTGTTCAAGCACGTATGTGAGCGGCCTCTCTCTTGGTGATGGTGTATTCTCAGGCAGGCGGGCTGGTGTTCACGCTGCTGGAAACGTGAAGACGACGTGATCATAGTAAAGTGGGTCTTGTGCCTGTCCAGCTACGGGCTCCCTAATAGGAATCTTTTGCCGCTCGCTAGAAGCTTGGCAGCGGTCCTGTGGAAAAGAAGGGTTGATGCCCAAAGATCTTGTTGATCCTCTACGCCGTGAATTGCCTCAATCGCAAGAAAGGACTTACTCTAGCCGAAACTTCGCCGAAATTTCAGCGGGCTTCTGCCGTGTATCCCGTGGGAGGCGTGGGAGGATTGCTTGCTTATCTCACCTGGAACATCCCTACCTCGTCCAATGGCCATCCTAGTTAAGTGGCCAATCAACAATTAAGTGTCTTGGCAGCTCCTACCCTAGCCATCCTAGTTGTTGACCGGTCCCGATACTCCGCGACCAATGACCGACACTCCCCGATGATACCTTCAACAGGCTAAATTGGTCAACGTCGTATGCTTTGAATGAGGGGTCAAGATGTGGGACAGATCACATTAGTCATGTCGAAACAGACAGCATTCCAATGATCTTATAACACTTTGTTTGCCCTGTACTTTTGTCCTCTACATAAGCATTCTACTGAACTAAAGCATCTGTTTACGGACGTCGGGTGAAGGCCTCATCGAAGAGTTATCGCAGCCAATCCTTGGTACTAACGCAAAAGCTTCTTTGTTTACAGCTCCTTACACTCGAAAAGACAAAATGGCGCCTATCAAGGTGGGAATCGTCGGGTACGGCTTCGCCGCAAAGAACTTCCATATACCATTCATCTCAGCGAACCCAGACTATCAGATCATCGCGATTCTTCAGAGAGCAGAGGCCCCGACTGATCCCTCATCAGCAACACCAGGATCCCACTGTACGGTTGACTTGCCAGGCATCAAGCACCATCGCACGGCTGAGGATTTCTTTGCTGATTCCGAGATTGCATTTGTTGTCGTTGCAACTCACACAGACACCCATGCTTCATTTGCGGAGAAAGCTTTGCAATCGGGAAAACACGGTACGTATTCAATGATAGAGGAGACGTCCATTGACTGACCCGTCAATATTATAGTTATTGTCGATAAGCCTTTCGCTCGATCAGCCGAAGAGGCAGACCAAGTCATCAAACTTGCAGATGAGAAGGGCTTGATCTTGACCTGCTTTCAAAACAGACGATGGGTAAGTTCGCCCAACCTCACCCTTAATGACGGTTCAACAAGCTGAAGATAGTTTCAAGGATGGCGACTTCCAGACCCTACGTAGCCTTGTGTCGAAGAACGCTCTGGGGAAAATCATGGAGGCTGAAATTCATTACGACTTTGAATCCCCGCCCTGGCTGTCACACATGACGGAGAAGAAGTATACTCCGGGATCAGGAATGGCATTTGGCCTAGGTTAGTGATTCATATCTCAACTCGATCACAAAAGCATTTGGCTGACCTCGGCTTAGGAACCCACAGCATTGATCAAGCCGTTGTGCTCTTTGGACGTCCCAAGTCGGTAACTGGCTTTCTCCGTGCCCAGCGTGGAATCGAGAGCGAAGTTGAAGATTCGTTCACCATCATTCTACAGTATGAGGGCGAACAGAAGGATCTATTGGTCACTGTGAAAACGAGTGTGACGACACCACTAGCACAGCAATTGAAGCTTCTTGTGAGGGGAACAGAGGGGTCATACATCAAGGTGAGTCACGCCAACCACTTTCGTGAGGGTGTTCAAGGCTGATTTTACAACCACAGTGGCAACAACGTAGCACATGTCCACAAGAGGAACAGATTCAGAAGGGCGTCAAGCCGCTGGACCCAGACTTTGGAAAAGAGCCTGAGGCTTTACAAGGAACATTGACCACGTACAAGGTGTTTGATGAACGCTACCAGAAGCTTGACCCAGAGACAAACAAGTATACTGGGAGGTATCCTACGATCACCGGTCGATGGATTGGTATTTATGAGAATGTGGCCAACGCTATCAATGGAAAAGACGAGCTTGCCGTCAAGGCAACTCAATCTCGGGATGCCATCAGGGTTATTGAGTTGGCTCGAGAGTCCCATGAGAAGGGAGCCACCATCCCTTGGAGATGAACGATTCAAATGCACGATGAAGACATTAGCTATCTAGCCTGGAAAGCTGATCGGCTCTGGTTAATTTGGTAGTTTACTAGTTTCTTGCCGCAGCCACCTCAGATACAGACACTGCTTAACATAGTTCGCCATCTGCTAGTCTGCCATTTCGTCATGCTTGGCGCCGTAACCATATACCCTCCACTGTTCATCGCCCAAAAATACCGTCGTTCTTTGGCTAAAACTCAACGTGCGGTCGCTCAAGGACTTCCTCGGGGGTCTCAATCGGGTTTTTGGCCGTGATTCCCTCCAAGATAGGAACTGTCATACCGAGCTAAAAGTGCTAGCACTTGTAAGACGGTAGATGGACGATGTGGCATACCAGAAAGTATCTCAGTTTGGCTGAGTGAAGCATATTTGCGGCTTTAGGAGTGACCTGAAAGCGAAGAACACTCCACCCAAGAGGAAGCAGATCGTGTACAGCGACAAGCGCTAGATTATGCAGATTGAGAGACCTATGAGAGCTGCCGGTAGCAATAATTGCATCCTCCACGGATTCTCCAGGAAAAGGCTGTCCAGAACCGGAACCAAGAAGCCAGGCTGGGTCTCCGTGCTTATACAGCGGAATGGTATCGTTGATCTGATTCTCTATAATGAGATCGACCACAGGCCCAACTGGCAGGTCACTAATGATAGGCTTGTCCAATGTCTGGTTAGGATCAAGTCGATGAAAGAGAAGAGGGGTCATGGACCCGTGGAATAGTTACCAGGGCCCTCCGTCCAGGCAGAACCCGGGGACCTTCGGCTCCGCCAGTGACGGCTGTGAACCAGCTGACAATCGGAATGTAAAGTGAGCACGTTCCGGGTGCTCCTTGTTCGCGGGAGGGGGGGGGGGCCTTGAAGGGTAGGAAGCAATGAATTGACCATCTGTCATCTTGCAGTGGGGTTTGGTGGAAGCATCAGCAAGTAGACAGACATCCTTGGGCGATGGGGGTGCAGGAAGCACCATTGGCTGCCCATATCTAGGTAAGCGCTTGGCCTTTATATGGATTGAGTCAGACTTTTACTATTGACATTAGTTTGGAGATGGACAAACCGGATATCTCAGAATCGAGGAACCCTGGAGGTTTTGCAGCTGGCTCGTTGATGAAATTCGGATGGCATAATCGCCTGGTTCGGCATCGAGCTTGACCAATATCGTAATCCGGGCAGCACTCGTTATGTATACGATCTGTTGCAAGTGGTTAGCTACAAGTTTCACTCTTAACGGTTGCACGTACATCGGTTTGTTCAAGAACGACGAAGCAACCATTGTTTGCAACGACAATCATCTTGTGGCCGTCAATGGAGACTTTGACCGAGTGTTCGAAGCCGTTGGTCATAAGGTTCATCATGATGTATCTCTGGCCGCCTGTCTCAAAGACCTGAGGGGGTTAATACCTAACTTGCTAACCAAAGGTTTTCCAGCTCACTTCATAGTCGGCACTAGTTGCCGAACAATCCTCGTCCGGGAGTCCCGCTGGTTGTATGCACCCTTCACCATCAAGGGCCTTACCATTCAGGTGCTCAAAATCGGACTGACGGCAGTGTACACGACCCTTGCCTATTCCCGGAATATTTCGTTAGTTCATACTTGGACATGCGTCTGAGGTGAGCTGTACGTACCGTTGACCGGAATGGAGTCATAGCAGTAGTGCTCGGACCCTTCAGCCTTCATGCGAAGCAGTGTCCACACGGTGTCGCGGTGCTGATGGTTCTGGATTGCGGCATGTTGTATGGCGCGCTCTGCCTCTTCGATCTGATGTAGTTGTGATCAGATGATAGGGGCGCGGTCGTGTTGGGCTTGGTGCTACGTAGACAAGGCTGTAGAGTCCCTACAAATGTCATTAACCGTACTCGAAAAAGGAGGGATACTGAGTAAATACGTCCATTGAAGCCGATGAAGTACGATCAATGCACCAGTTTAGGCCCCAATTGTCTGTGGTGTCGTACACAGTCGACCAATTACTTCTCGGCAGGGTGGGAAACTAGGCCCATTAGTGTTAGATGCAGCTCATGAAGCCTCTCTTAGTCAAAGACAGGTTAGACAACTCACCTATGATAGACCAGCAGTGCCATCATTCCATGGACCAGTCCTAATGGAATCTTATCGGCAATCAAGACGACAAACAGCGACAGAAGCAGACCTGCCGCCGAGAGCTTTTTGTAAATCACTTGGGGTGCCCAAAGCCAGACCTAGGTACAGTTATATCTTAGCATACCAAGACGAATAATAAGAGAGTATGCATCCTACAAGTGAATGGAAGACTGCGCATATATGTCACTCCGGACAGATATCTCAAGCATGTCTCCTTCTTCAGGGTACAATGTTGGCCATGGGCTCTGTCCATTGCAGACGAACATGACCCTCCACCGGCCGCCATCTTGTCTATATGTCAGCGTACGATAGATAGACTTAGTCTAGGGTCGCTTACCCGGGTTCATCCATCTGACACCCGTCTCAAGCTCATAAGATCGAGGTAAGCGTCCCTGCCGTGACGAGTCATCGTCAGTCCCAGCCCAGGGGACAAATTGAGATGGAAATCGTAGGTAACCGAGACAAAGCGTTATAAACACGCAAGGAGTAATAAAAAATAATATCTAGGACTTTTTTAAGTAGTAGTAGTAGAGCCTTGCTATTAAAAGTAAGCTTCTTAAGATTATTAAATAAAAATAATAATTTTACTTAAATCTTTTAATTATTTAATAAGGTATTAAAATAATAATAGGTTTTTATTTAATTTTAAATATAAATAATATAATACTTATTATATAAATAATAAGTAAAATTAATAAATGTTTATTTTAAAAAAAAACTTATAATTATTTAAACTAATTAGCCTTTTAAAATAATAGCCTTATAGCTTTTTATAGCTATTAAAAGCTATTAATAAGCTAATATAGCTTATTAATAACTCTTTAAGTAAGGGCCTTATAGTAAATACTTTAAGATCTTATTAAAAGTAATAGCTTTAAAAAGTCTAAGTAATAATAGCTAGGATTAAATTAAAATATTAAAAATAAAATATTTTTTAAATATTAAATTAATTAAAATAAATTAATTAAATATTTTTATGTTTTTTTTATTATTTCTTAAGCTTTTATAATAATAAAAATTTAACTTTTTTAAAAACCTAAGATTAATAAAATATAAAACCTAGAGTTTATAAATAAGTTATTAATACTATATTAAGTACTTATATAAAAAAATCCTAGGTTAGCTAACCCCTAACATATGTGATAAGTGAGTAGGCCAGATAAGCGAGTGGGCCAAAAATCCCTTAACCTCTCTTCTTCTTAATTAATTAATTAATTCTTAACCACCTAAGATATCTCGATTAAATAAAGAGGTAAATATCTTTTTTACTCTTTAAGCCCTCTAAAATAACCCAAAATTAAATATCTAAAAAGCCGCAGAGATCTATAATATATACCATAATACCCTAGGTCGCCGGCAAAAAGGCATATAATTTCAACGCGATATTATTCCTAAATCACATAAGCTATCTAATCTAGAGAAACAAATTATTATTCAGTTCATTCTTAACCTAGATTCACGAGGGTTTTCCCTATGACTATATAGTATTAAAGAAATAGCGAATTAACTACTTATTAACCGCGATATATCACCTATTAATAAATAATAAGCTACTAACTTTATTAAGTAATATCTAGACCTTAAGACTTATTTCTTTTATAAGTATAACTATTAGAAGGCTAAATATAAAGACCTAATTATTATTTATAATTAGTTCGCGCTTATAATAAATATAATTACGAAATATAATATTACCCTCGCTAATATCTATAACTTTAATAAGACTGGCTTTATAATAAGTATAATTATAAGCGGAATAATTATTATAGGCGCAGAGAGGCATAAAAAGCTAAAATTAATCTAGCCTAGAAACTAGGAATAAGCTATGGTTATTTAGGCGATTAATATAAAAAGGTAGGTAATCTAGCTATTTATTATAATTATAGGCTAATATTACCTCGCTAGCTAATATTAAGAAAGTAACCTCCCGGGCGATTAGGCTATTACTATGACTTATAATAGCTAGACTAATAATAAGATAAGTCTTAAGTAGCTTAAGTACTTTAATTAATATATAACTATTTAATTAAATAGTTACTATTATCTTTTAATCCTTAATAGGTATAAAAGTTATTATTTAATTAAATTTAAGAAGTATTATAAGGAAAATAAAATTATTATATTTTATATACCGCCTTATTTATCTCACTTACTTTAGCCTCTTAATATTAGGTACTTTAGGCCGCTAAAAAAGGCATATAGTCAAGAGATTAAGTAATTAATTAAATATTCTATTACCCACATTTTAAAGACTAAGTTCTTCCTAGCCTTTTACGCCGCCTACTAGGCTACTATAACGATAAGTAATATCAAGGGAGGTTTTAAAGGAGCTAGGCTTATTCCTTTAGACCCCGAAAGTATTATATCAAAGCTTAATATATATCTATGGACCCTAATGCCCCTTAAGGAGGAGACTAGCTAGCCTAACCCTTAGGTCTCAAAGACCCCAAGGATAGCCCTTAAAGCTAGCTCCTAGTCTAAATACCTCGAAAGACAAATTAGAAGGCATTAAAGTAGCTCTCTGGAATCTATTCTTAAGGCTCTAAAGTCATTAACAAAGGGGATAAAGGCAATAATATATAAGATAACCTTATTAAAGTCTAAGGTTAAGAACCTTTAATAATTAAATAAGGCCCTTAGCAAGCGGCATAAAGCAAAAAAAACCCGCCTATAAGATAGAGGGAAGATAACTATAGATAAGGCAAGGGAAATAATTAATTAAATAGATATTAATATATAGATATAGGCTAAATCATTAAGAAGTAGTAGTTAAGGCAGGTTAGCGTAACTAAAGGAAAGCTACTATGGAATATATAGCAAGGCCAGTTATAATAAAAGAATATATTAAATTATTATTAAGCTATCTAAGGAAGAAGAAAGTAGTTTAATTTAACTAACTAAATGCTTTATTATATTTTTATCTTAAATCCTATCTTAAAGGTTAAGATTTTTAGCCTACTCGCTTGTCTGGCCCACTCACTTATCACATATGTTAATTATAATATATATTAGGGTATAAGAGGCTTCTTAGAGCAAGCAAAGTCAATATATTTAAGAACATAGAGTTAACACACGGGTTACCCCCACACTACCTCTGGCCAGCGGCTACCCCGCATTTTAGACTCCGCCGCTTTTATTATACTTCTATCAGCCATAAAGTCGGTAACTATACTGGCAAACCTGCATAGAGTTTGTCCTTTTAGCAAGGCAGTAGATCGCTTTTCTTTGCTGCTTTGCTACGCTCTTCTAAATCGTTATGCTATATACGAGCAGCATCATGGCTTTCTGTACCTATTGTGGACGCCAGTTTTCCAGGGATGCCCATCTACTGAGACACATCCTCACCCGTACGCTTCCCGCCGGATTCTACTCCCAGACTGGAATTTCACTCAATTAATGCGCTATGCCAGATACCAAAGTCCGACCATTTCAATGCAGCGTATGCCAGCTTTCGTTCAGTCGTAGGTAAGCCGACTCAGACATGACAAAGTCAAGTCTTGCCGCTCAGTCACGACAATATTGCATGTCTAATGCCTGCCGCCCTTGTAGAGACCTTGTTCAAAAACATTACTCTGCCCACCACGAGCTAAGGGCGGAGGCACTGTCACGGCCATCCGACAGCATGACATCCCCTGGACGTGCTCAACAATTTACAGCGATGGCGTGTAGCAGCTGCGCGCAGACTAAGACGAGGTGCGACCGTCGGATTCCCTGTGGACGTTGCTACCTGAGGGGAATCGCGTGTGTTCCACGCACTCCAAGACGAGGGCCTGCAACTATCTCTATGAGCACAGCATTGACCGCGCCATCAGCTCGCGTGTCGCTCGACTCTGTAGTCGTGGACACATTAATGCCAGACGCCAGTCCAACTCCAAGTCAAGACGCAAACCAACAGAGGAAAGCGGAGGAGGAGGTTTCGTCTCCTGGATCGACAAGGTCTGCGAGTAGCGGAAAAACTGGCGGGGACGAGGACGAAGAGCGATCTAATCCCGATGGCCAAATATCTGAAGAGGACATGGCAACTATACCTCTCGAGTTCGATACTGTGGCTGCTGATGCTTTTGACCTCGGTTTGTTTTCCATGTTCGACGAAACGGAATCCATTGGCAATCTGGATTGGATGAGCCTCTTGGATACCCCATCTCTGCTGGAGCCCGAGCAACACGAAATACTCTCTTCGGAGCAACAATGCCCTGAGGATGGCGTGTGGTTGACTTTAGAAATGTCTTCAAACACTGTAACGCTAGCAAACGCTCCTACAGGACGGACACATTCGATATCCTTCCATGGGGGAGCTGGAATTTTCACACCTTCAGGCCCTGAGATGCTCTCGGACAACACGGCAGCAAGTGTTGACAATACCAACATGTGGTTGAACAAAGTGACATCAACTTCAAAGGCTGGCGATGAGGCCATCGGAGATGCAGACGCCGTGGTCGACGAGCACTCCCGCAGTGATGTCGATTCTTGGAATATTTGCCAATGCAACCCTGCGTCAAGAACTACGAACTCACTCAGGCGAGGAGAACTGGTAACTCGCTGGACTGAAGAAATCGATCCACCAAACACGGGAACCATGTCTTGTGGGACGTGGAGGAACAATGATTTCAAAGCAGAAAAGGCAATTAAAAGGCTCGACTTGTCCGAGATCACTCGAGAGCGGATGCTGGGCACCATGCAGGAGATCTTCCGCCGTGCTTTAGAGCTGTACGCCTTACCATCGAACCGTCAGCGGGATGGAGCACTCCGATATCCGAGGCGTTCAAGACGATGCAGTTACAGCCTCCCTCTTCTGCCTTCCACGTCCACTCTTCATGAGTATCTGGAGGTATTCCTCACCAACTTCGAGCCTCTTCACCCTGTCATCTCCAAAGGCACACTAGACCCCAATGAGCTCGTCCCTAATAGCACAGAGGATACATCGTCATTAACATTTTTTTTAATGATCGCTTACGGCATGATCAGAGACACTGATGTTAGTCGTCGCCGAATTGCAGTCGGCCTTCTTGACGCATGTCAAATATCTCTGATGGATCTCGTGGAGAGAGAAACTCAGACTCCGCGGCCAAATGTTACTTTTCTGAGCACCTCGCTCTGCACTTTCCAAGCCGCATTCAGCGGTGACAAATGGTTGATGGACTCAAGCCAAGGACTCCGGACCATGTATCTTGGGGTAAGTCTGGCCTTTGCCTCTCGAGCCATTTTCCTACGACTGGAATTTCCCTCTTCTTTTTTCTCGCAAACACTTACACTCCCCCAGATGGCCAAGTTCTACTCACTCTTTGAGAGACATCGTCCATATTCAGCAAGGGTTGCCAGCATCCACGATGGTTTAGAATCCATCTGGAAATCTTGGATGCACAGGGAGACATCGTCGCGGTGTGTACAACTACGTTTCCCATGCTGGGCAACTAATCGTAGCGCGTACTAACATGACCTCATGGCACTCACAGATTTGCGTATAGCTGGTTGATGATCGACCAGGAGATCGGCCTTTTTTACGACAACGGCCCATCCATCCCGACAGCCGAGATACAGACTCCCCTACCCGACCATGACTCATTATGGCTCGCACAGGATGCTAGATCGTGGAACCAAGCATTCACAGAGGTACATGCTTCTACCGACCATGATTCTTTCGACCCTACCCGTCAGTCGTTATGCGATCTATTTCGAGAGCTTCTGACTGGAAAGCTCCATCTGTGGCATGGCAATGGCGAGCTACCAATTCTCCATTTGAGACTGTTGCTCTACCCACTCCATACATTAGTCACTCAGTACGACCGCCTTGCGTCCTGTCTACCCCAGCCGGGATCAACCCATCAACTCGCCCAGGCCGCTTGCGATATCTCCACCTCCCTACAAGGGGAAGAAGTCAAAGAACTCCTCCAGAAATGGTACGACTTGTTCGTTCAGTCACCGCCGCTTGATTCGCGTCAGTGGCTGCTCTCTCAAGTCTCATCAATCTTGTATCACCTGATATATCTCAACCTCTGCGCTTCAGTCCCGGACATTGAATCGGTTGCGCGAAGTGAATTCCGTCAACAATCTAGTAACCTCGCAGAGCTGGCAGCGCTAGTGCTACCGCATCGGTGTATCCAAGCCCGAGAGGAAGCCATCTTCCACTGTGGTCAAGTCCTGCGATTACTTCGAGAAACGGAGCCGATCTTGAGGCCGCTATGGTGGCCTCTTGCACTTTATAGGGTTGCCATCATCCTATGGGCCATTGGTTTGGAAGAATTATCCCAGAACCAACATCTGACCACCAACAATGGCAATCCTTACTCTTCTGAGTTCGTAATCGACGCCCTGAAGCCGGATGATTATCAATGGCGACTTTTCGTCCGCCAGAAGCGAGGTAGCCCTTGCCTAACCAGGGCCGACACTAATGTTCGAATAGAGGACATTAATGGTATCCTGGAGATTTACGCCAGGCTTCTTGATGGTCCGCCGGTAAACTCACCTCTGGCTGCGGGCGTTGCACACAAACTCAACACTCTGGCTATCCCTGCTTCATAACTTTGAAGGGGCCTAGAGGTGGCCAACTCATATACTAATCCAAGAGGCTCTAACAAGGTCGTTATGTTTCAATCACGTATGCGTCAAACTAGGTCTTAGGAAATCTTGACTATAATGTACCAAGATGTCTGCCCTGGGTCTATGTTGAACAAATCTACTTCACATCTTGCTTTGTATATAGCATGAGGTCATATGCGCTGAAATTCGAAGGCCTCTCCACATGTCTGTGGTGGCTGATGGCTGAACGACATACGCTCTTGTGTCAACTGTTGATGTGTATTCGCCCATGCCAAAGCCATGGCCTGCAACCTACACCTGACCCCTTCGGTGAACGCCGAAGTTAGAGCTCCATTGTTCATGGTATCTAGGCCGAGCTGGAGTATTGCCGCCGGGTCATCCAATGATACGAGGTTGCCCTCTTTGCAAATGTAGTATGGGGTGTCATGGACGCATTGGATGGTCTGATGCAGCGACGTGTCTTTGGTGTTCCAGGTCTCCCATAACTTCTGCAGGCTTGTGCATCTAGACTCAAGTGTCTTCTCCCAATGCTGTAAACCTTGCAGGTTTGCCAGACTGATATTCCAGAGGATGAGAGTGGCGCGGTATATGGCAGCCGCGCTCCAAACTGGCCATAATTCATCCTTCATCTCTTGCATCAAGGTGAAAACTTGGCAACAATGAAGTAACACGTCATCGGACGAGCAGCCACAAAGATTTGGAACAGTCAAGTCTGTGGTTGACGCCCATTCAGACGGATCGCTTCGAGCACAACTCTCAATCTTCTTAAACGGCGTAAATAGGTTGAGGCTGGTAACATGATACAAGATCATGGTTGTCTGTGCCATGGCATGATCTCTGACACCATGTTTGGCAACTCGTCGAAACGCCCTCAACCATCGCTGAAACAACTGCTGAATCTCCTGGAAGCGTAACGTGACAGAGTACAGTCGGACAGAATTCGATCCACCCTCGGGCAGACAATCCAGAAGCTGGCGGAGATCCGTGACAAGCACGTGGAGTGGCAGGAGGAGCAATCGGAGATCGAGGGGCTCAAGCACATGCATTGTCTCGCCAAGGCGATCGTTGAGCAGCATTTCGAAGATGCCAAGCAAAGATGTCCTTTTCAGTAGCACGTCTGCATGATCAACGCAGTCACCAGTAGAAGCAGGGGAAGGACCATGCGTTAAGCCTTGGAGCCACTCTTCTGAAGTAGGCGCAAGCCAGAGGTTGTCACTGGCGGGCAATCTACACTTCAACTCGGATATCGAGAGAAGAGGAGAAAGGTCATAGAACAGACTAATCTCATGTTCTACAACAGTCCAGCTGTACGCCAACCTTGGTGAAAGTCAGTGACCCACAAATCACAAGCTAGCTAGAGGGGCCTTTCTTTACCTTGAAGCGGTTTCTCTCTCGATCCAATGTCTCCAGGCAGACTCCGGATCTTTTTCTACGTCATCGTAAGATACATCATCACCATTAGTGCCTTTTAGTATGCCGGTGTGCTTTAACATCTAAGTACGTAGGTGTTAGTGGACCCTATCGGTGCCAAAAGTCTGTGCATCTTATCACTCCGGCGATTGGAGATGGCCACAAAAGAATACTTACAGTAAGATAAACATTGCGATGAGTAATGCTTACACTCATGTGTAGCTTGACGCCGCTGAATGCACCTTTGATCGTTGACAGTAGGGCACAGTATAAGAAGATGGGTGTTGTCGTGGCGGAAGGATTTTTGCAAGAGATGTTCGCCATAGACAGTCGACAGATCTCACTGATGACTGTCGAAAACCGACGGGCCTTGGGTGCAGGATCAACCATAGACCCACACGCCAACATGGAGAGGAGCAGTAGCATCAGAGCCTTGCTTTTGGAGTTGTTCTTTCCGAGCTTGTTTGGATCCAGCGATCGGCCTGGAAGCAAAGGGTAATATGGCTCAAACGTTCTCAGAAAGAGCTCCATGAAGATGTACAATGCCTTGTTTGGTGGCAGGCGGAGATAGTCCGTGCCTACATCGTCATGTTGACCGTCGTCGTGCTGAATCGTGAGTAAGTCAAGATCCAAACCATGGACTTCCACTGCGATTCGTAGAAAACGTTGCAGGATCACAAGCATGTATTCTCGAGTGGCCTCCGAAATTGGTATGTTTGTGATGAACTCTGCTATGCCAAAGTGCCTTTTTCTCCAATCATCATCTGAGTTGGTCCATGGCTCTGGCTCCTCCGCAAGGTCAGCGAGATTTTCGAGCGATGACATGGCCAGATCGGCCGGAGGTGCTGGCGGTGATAGAGGCAATGCTGTGCATCGACAGATCCACCAGTGCGCCCACTCCGGGTGGGGATCTCGTGAATCGTTGGCTTTTGCAGGAAACAGTTGACTGGAACTTGCACATCGAGGCTCTGATATGGTGCGACTGCTGGTAACGTTGTCATTCGCTAAGCGTGGTTGGGAAAGCCCGTGGGTATCAGTGAGGTTTGGTTCGGCAAGCGTTCTGTTCTGAAAGAGATTTCGCTGGACAATCATCAATACAGTATCGTCCATGCCATCTTCATTGTATACAGTCTGCACTTGATTGCTATTGACGTAGTAAGGGTCTGTGTTGGTATACGGGCGCAAAGCGATGTCGATGTCGACAGATTGTCGGTTTATAAATTCGGGTTGAGTATCATTGCGACCTGGCGTGATCGTCCTCGCCTGCGGCAACTCTTCCGAGCGACAGAGAGCCAGATCTAGGCGTCCTTCCGTGTGAGATGGGCTCTCTCTAAAGGCTCTTGATTGCGCTAGGTAGGATGTGTCGCTCGCCGCCACCGAAGAGTCATCTCTTTGTCCGCTTGAGGGTGATGCCAAACTTAGCCTGTTCGACGTAGGCTTATGGCGGCGAGATGACCAAGACGAGCAGGTGAGGCCTTTTGTCAGACATTGCTGGCAGGGAACCTTTCGATCACATTCTACTTTGGCCTTCGCACAGTGAGTGCAGGCCACAGCAATGGGATCTAACCTTGGGCGATTGACGAGTTTATCGCTAGCAGTCGCAGGTTTCGGCTCATTCGATGCCAAATCTCCCCATAAGTCCTTGGTTTCATTATGAATGAGATAATGTCGTCGTAGCAAGTTGCTATCCCATGATGTCAGAGCCAGGTTGCTAGATTGTTCTAAGGATAGAAGAGAATGCATAGTAAGCGCTTACCGCTTCGTAAAGGAAATATGACAGATTCGGCATTTGTGCGGTCGTACTTGCGGATCTAGGCAAGATCAGTTTGGCCCTTGTGAGCGTAGCCAGGGTGAAGATACGGGTGGTAACATGCTGCTGCAGCTCCTCTGCAGAGGAAAAGGCCTCCCCACAGTAAGTACAAAACATCGTGGGATAGAATTGAGATAGACTAGAGGTAGGATGAAGTTTTTTGCCCTTGTCCGAGGAAAAACTAGCATTATTAGAAAGAGATACGGGTATAGCAATATCACGAAGCGAAAGTTTAAAAGCTATGACTTAGCTAGAGTTATAAAATTAAATAATATTAAAATTATATAAGATTGTATTTAATTATTTATAAATACTTTATAATTAACTATAAAGAGCTTTAAATAAATTACTTTATAATATTTATTACTTATTATTTAATATAATTAATATAACATATATAACGTATATGATAAGCGAGTGGGACAGACAAGCGAGTGGGACACTTTTCCTTACCCCCAAGATTAAAAACTATTATAAAAACACCACAGACCATTTGATCAATTAAAACTACTCACTATACTCTTCCCCAGACGTCTCAATCACCATCTGACAAGTCCTTGCATTATGCCCGGGCTTGCCACAGATACTACATCGCCGAACACCCGGTCCGACTGACCTCCCTCGACCACCACTCCTCGACGATTCGGCCACTACCTGCGTATCCACATCCATTTGATCAATTACTTGCCTTCCTTCCTCTACCGTCATTACCCCTCTTTTCTGCAGTCTAGTCCTTTTTGCTCTCCGGCGCCGGCTTAGTATCTTATTTGCCTGTCGAAGGTCTTAGACCTCTGCCCTCACGAGAGCCATCTCATGCATAACTGCCTTTGTTCCCTTTGCAAGAGACTTTAATGCTTCAAGAATTGACTCTGGAGAGCTACTTTGGTGCCTTCTAATCCGTCTTTCAAGGTATTCAGACTGAGATTGGGCCTCAAGCACAGTCTTTGGGGTCTTTGAAGCCCAAGGGGTCGACGGTTCAGCTGCCTCCTCAACCGGCGTTGGCGTCCGTAGCTGCACATTAAGCTTTAAGACCATAGTTTCTGGGTCAAGAGGAACAAAGCCAGCTCCTTTAAAAGCCCCCCTGATATTTCTTTCCGTCATAGTGGCCTTATATGCGGCGTAGAAGGCCGGAAAGAACTCAGTCTTCGAAACGTGGGTAATAGAGCATCTGATCAAATGCTCTATTTCTCGACCATAAGCCTTCTTAAGCAGCCCAAAGCACCCAACATCAAGGGGCTAGAGTAGATGAGAGGAATGAGGTGGCATATAAAGCCGGATAATCTTCTTCTCCTCACAATATCTCTCAAATTCGATAGAGTGGTGACTTTCGTGGCCATCAAGGATCAGAAGACGATAGCGACTATTTGATCGTTTGGCTGTGCATCGGTCAAAGTGCTTTAGCCACTCTAGACCGGTCTCGTTATCGGTCCAGCCATTTTAGGTCGTTATAATAGCCTAATCGCCCGGGAGGTTGCTATCTTGGTACCAATTGGCGAGGTGATATTGGCCCGCACCGATGATAAATGGCTGGATCGCCTGGCCTTCCGCATTGATCGCTTGAATGACCGTAATCCATTCCCGGTTCCCAGGCTGTACTAATTTTGGCTTTGAACGCCTTTCTGAGCCTATGACAACTATTCCGCTTGCAATCATGCCTATAAGAAAGCCAGTCTCATCAAAGTTATAGATATTATCTAATCGGATGCCGTACTTCGCGATTGTGTTCGCCATAAGCCGAAACCAATCGCGGATAATCGTTGGGTCTTCGCACTTTGCTCTCTGGTAGTCGTATTTGCGAAAAAAACGCGTCTTGAGGGCTAGGTGTCGCTTGACGAAGTTTAAAGCCCAGCGGGTGCCGACTGGTGACGCGTCGCGGTCGGCAAGCAATTGATCAGCCATTTCTTTTACACCACGAAGCCGGGGGGGGAATCCTCGCGAATCTAGATCAAGAATAAAGTGAATAAGGATCTGTTCTTCTAGATCTGATAGTTTACGTGATTTAGGGATAGTATCGCGTTGAGACTAGATGCCTTGCTGCCGGCGCCAGAGCTTCATACGACGAATATCATATATCTCTGCAGCGCGCCGGAGGCTTAGTTTTGGGTCATTTTGAAGGGCTTGAAGGGCAAGAAGGATTCTAGCCTCAGTATTTGAGCTAGATATCTTTTTTGGTGATGAATCAATTGATCAAATGGAGATGATATAGGTTGAGGGATTTTTGTCCCACTCGCTTGTCTGTCCCACTCGCTTATCATATACGTTATATAATAAGTATCTTAGTTATATAAATATCTCAAAAATGCCTTAACTCTTATTATTACGATTTAATTAATTAATTCTTAACCGCCCAATATATCATAGTCTAATTATGAGGCTAGGATACTTCTTGCTCTTTAGGCCCTTTAAAATAACCCGAGGTTAAGTCTTCGCCGCGCCGCAAGCATATATATAATCTCTTAGAAGACCCTTAGCCGCTAGTAGAAAGGTATCTAATCTCGATATAATATTATTTAGAAATTATATTAGCTATCTAATCTAGAGAAATAGATCTTTATTTATTTTATTCTTAACCTAGATTTATAAGAATTTCCCCCCTAACTTTATAATATAAAAAAAATAACTAATTAATTACTTATTAACCGCGATATATTACTTATTAATATATATTAGGCTTATAATTTTATTAGGTAATACTAAGAGCTTAAGATATATTTTTTTTAGAAATATAATTACTAAAGAGCTAAATATAAAAATTTAATTATTATTTATAATTAGTTTTAGCTTATAATAAATATAATTATAAAATATAATATTTAATTAAATAATATCTATAACTTTAATAAGATTAATTTCCTTATAGATATAATTATAAATAGAATAGTTATTATAAGCTTAGAAAGGTATTTAAAGCTAAAATTAATATAGCCTAATAATTATAAATAAATTATAATTATTTAAGTAATTAATATAAAAAGCTAAGTAATTTAGTTATTTATTATTAATATAAGCTAATATTACCTTATTAATTAATATTAAAAAAATAACCTCTTAGGTAATTAAGTAATTATAATAACTTAAAATAGCTAGATTAATAATAAGATTAATCTTAAGTAACTTAAGTATTTTAATTAATATATAATTAATTAATTAATTAATTTTTATTATTTCTTAATCCTTAATAATTATAAAAATTATTAATTTATTAAATTTAAGAGATATTATAAGAAAAAAAAGATTATCTAGCTTTATATATTATCTTATTCCTCTTATTTATTTTAGCCTCTTAATATTAAGTATTTTAAGCTATTAAAAAAGGCCTATAATTAAGAAATAAAATATTTAATTAGATATTTTATTACCTATATTTTAAAGACTAAGTTCTTTCTAGCCTTCTATATAATATATAAGGCTATTATAATAAAAAGAAATATTAAGGAGGCTTTTAAAGGAGCTAACCTTATTCCCCTTAACTTAGAAAATATAATCTTAAAGCTTAATATATAGCTATAGATATTAATACTAGTTAAGGAGGTATTTAATTAATTAACCTCTTAGGTATTAAGGACCTTAAAGATTATACTTAAGGCCTAATCTTAGTCTAAATATCTCAAAAGATAAATTAAAAGGTATTAAAGTAGCTCCCTAGAGTTAATCCTTAAAGCCTTAAGGTCTCTTAAGAAAGGGATAAAGGTAGTTATATATTAGGCTACCTTATTAGTTACTAAGAATAAAGACCTTTAGGAGGCAAATAAGATACTTAATTAGCGCTAAAGGGCAAAAAGGACCTAGTTATAGAAAAAAGGGGTTATAATAATAAAGGAAAGAAAGTAAGTAATTAATTAAATAGATACTAATACGCGGGTAATAGCTAAATTATCATAAAGTAATAATTAAGGGAGGTTAGCGCGATTAGGTATTTAGCGTTATAGTATTTATAGTAAGCCCGGCTATAATATAAGGACTTATTAGGTAGTAATTAAAATATCTAGGGAAGAATATAGTAAGTAATTTTAATTAATTAAATAATTTATTATATCTTTATTGCGATTTTTATAAAGAAGGTTAAGATTTATAAGATACTTATTTAACTAAGATACTTATTATATATATATATTAATAATATTTTTATTTAGTAAGTATATTATAACTACTTAAAAACTAAAAAGAATATAATAATAAGTATTTTAAAGCTCTTTTTTATATAACTTACATTTATATACTATAATATTATCTAAGCGCCTCCTGATATTCTAGTCCTATTAACCTTTTATGTACCTTTTCCCATACTTTGCCCGTAGAGGGACATTGATAATCAACCCCACCGGAGCTCCGGAACCCCACAGCGTCGGAACTCCCACGTTCTTGTAGACCAATCAGCGACTTGCCGGCGCAATCCCTTGGAGAAACGGCGTCAATCTTGTGGGCGGGAAGAAGGGTTCAGAATGAGCAATGATCCTGACTTGGGGGCTGCGTGGTCGCCCGCTGTAACTGGCTATTCTCTCATATAATACACGCCGTCTTCCCCCAGTCCGTAGCCTGCTAACATGGGCGGATATCCCATCAACCACATCGTAAATTCCTTTCGTTGAGGTTTCGTCATGGCGGATGTAGCGACACTGTGGCACGAGAGCCTGAATGCGAGACTTGTCGCCGCGGAAAGAAAGCACCATTGCGAGTTTCGTGGCATTAAATATGCCTCTATCCCAAATCGGTTTGAACATTCGGTGCTGCTTGAGAAGAGGGATGGGCAGACGGTGGACTGCACCGAATTTGGGTAAGAATTGGATCCCTCGAGACGTGTTCCCTGAACTCCGACCATCCTTGTATTATGGCGAGAAGAGGTTCATGTCCCTACTTCGTGAGGCTGATTTCTGACACTGTTGATTCATTAGACCAAGGTGTCCACAGCCGTTCAGAGATGTGGCGGGGTTTTACAGCCTTCCAAGCGACCAGAAGATGCCTCCCCCCATCCCTGAGGACGAATTTGAGTGTCTGAACTTGGTGGTGTCTGTTCCCCATACAGTACTTAGCAATACTGCCGCCAAGGTGCCCGTACTTGTATGGTTTCATGGTATGCGAGCCCTCCTTGTTTAACCTCCTCGCGACGCTAACAGCAAAACGTAGGAGGAGCACATGCGTATACGATGGTGAATATCGAGCAAGGATTTACTGGTAGGGTCATCTTCTATCATTAATTCCGTTCACATGATGCCGCCACTAACAGATGACGTTATCGAAGATCCATCGGACCTCATTCAGCACTCATTGGAAATGGGCAAGCCCATCATCATGGTCCACGTAGCCTATCGCCTGAACGTGCTCGGCTACTCAGTGTTCAAAGACAAGACCAATTTCGGGCTTCACGACCAGAAAAGGGCTGTGGAATGGGTCATCAAGCATATTGACGACTTCGGCGGTAATAAAGTACGAACCCTAAAAAAAAGCACTCTGGCGCGGAAAGCATTGTCTGACTGCATGTAGGAGAATATAACGATATCTGGGGAAAGCTCAGGTGCTCTCGACGTGCACGCTCTGATCCATGGACCTACCGCGGTCAGAGGCGTCAAACAGGCGATACTACAATCCGGATCGTTGTATTTGACGGGACCTGCACCGAAATCTAGTGGTGTGGCTGTCATGGAGAGGATTGCCTCCGAGGCACGTCTTAGCACGGCAGAGCTTCAGTCTATGCCAGTGAAAGAACTCATTGCTGGTATTGGAAAACTTGGCATCAAGGCGTATGGTCTGCATTGTGAAGAGGGCGTCTTCGAACCCGGTTCGGGCGAGTGCGAGTGGACCATCTCAGACTCTCCGGAGCTACAATCCCTCATGGTCAGTGATTGTGAGTGGGAGTCGCGAGGATTTGAGGCGGCTATCATGTCTCTGGGCCTTGAGAACCTGAAGCACTACTTTCTGTCACGCTGGGGAGATGTGGGCCGTGAGATTGTAGAGCTCTATGGTATCGAGTTCTCCTCGCCTGAAGGCCCTCGCTCCGCGATCTCAGCCTTTGTCAACGACGCTAGGTTCGCATTGGCTGCGCACAAAATCTGGCAGCTCGAGCTGAAGACTGGAAAATGTCGCTGCTATCGCTACGTAATGGACGTAAGTCAAGAGTCACCCGGCTATATTACCGCCCCTGTGGTGAGACACGTTATGGAAGGGTTGTTGCTGACTTGGTGCATTGTATAGCAACACAATCCATGGAATAGCGCTGTTCGTGCCCAACATGCAATCGATCTTCTCTTCCTGTACGGTGGACCCTACGATTACTCTTCCGATCACAGTGCGGTGAAGGTTAGTCTCGATATCCGCGAGAAGTTCGTCAAGTTCCTGTATGGCGACGAACCCTGGGTACAGCATTCCGCCTATGCATTTGGACCGGATGGTGAGTCTGGTCCTGTTTCTGCCGAAGAGCTCTGGAGACGCAGACGCATCGAGAAAATTGAGAAACTTGACAAGATTGGATGGAAGCGTTTCCAACCTCTACTTGCGAGGCTGCTATCCCTTAAAGGCACTGTAGAAGAGGCATACCTAACGTGAGTGTATTGTCAGGCAAGGATTGTACCTGCCTACAACATTAGCAGACTCAATCCAGGCATAAGAAACCGACTGTTGTCTCCCCTTAATAACAAAATCAGTCGCTCATTTGATCCTCATGGCCCATCAGTACCTGCGACAGAAAGGTTCTATTCTCGTGCACAGGCCAAGGAGGTTGCCGGAACCGAGTGATTCAGGGCACTTCGTGCCGAGACCTGCTGTCTAGACTTGGCTTTGATTTTACGGAGGTCTGTGGTCTCCTTCTGCCGTGACTACCTGCCAAGGGGCTACTCCCGCCTCCCTCTACTTGGCTACGCTCTCTCTCATGGACAATGAATAGCTGGCGAAATCCGGGGCCAAACAATCCCCTTGACGGAGTCGAGATATCACAGCTAGAGGCGGCGCTGGGGTTGCAATCACGGAGAGTGGAAGACACAAGATGTTTTTTTCTCCTCGAGATCCACGGTCATATTATTCTATCCTGAGCATTCGAAGTTCATGAACAGCGCCCCGATGTGTACTGTCTGATGAACGCTCATATGGAGAAGTTTGATGGCCCCGTCAAGACGGGATGAGACCACCAAACGGGGCTGAGCTGCAATGCCATCGAACGTTGGGTCTGAGCTGTAACCAAGCGCCTGTGACCCCGTGGGTATCAAGGTAAGTAGGTGCCTTCTCCCCAAGCTCGTTCCGAAAGACATTGCCGGATTCCGTAGGGGCCGGTCCCCCGTGTGGGGAGTCCGGTACAATGCGGAGGTGTGGGTACGCAGGGCCGGTCTCCGGTGGGGGTGGGGCTGGTCCTTGAGGACAGGACTTGTGCATACGGGCACGACTTAGCAACTGGCTCAATGCTGTGCGCTGTCCAGAACAGTAAGGTTTTATAGTCACCAAGTAGACGTCCTTTTGATGCTCGTAATTCCTTCTTGGCGCAATAACAATCTAAGCAGAAGTAGTGCACAACAGAACTTGCCACCGTTACCATGGATATACCCTCAACCAATAAAGCCGAAACATTGGACCAATGGCATGCCGGGCCTCTGGAGTTCGAAGACCAAGATGCCTGGAGGCAACGTCTGAAAATCGATGTTTCGAAGCAGATCCGTCTCCTTGAATTGGCGCACATGCGATATGTGCATACTGATATCTCAGCCATCACGCAGTTTCTTCTTGGTAAGGCCTCCCAGTTCAACAGGGTGGGGGAAATGACTGCAACTCTCCTACATTGAGCTGACTGCCGCGGAAGACTTTGGAATGAAGATAGCTCACGAAAACGACAAGAGAACGTATTGGAAGGGATATGGGCCCTATCCATACGTGTATGTCGTAGAAAAGGGCGATGAACCCAGGTTCTTGGGAGGCACATTTCGAGTCGAGAGTTACGCGACACTGGAAAAGTATTTGCACTCTCCATAGGTGTAATCGCTAGAGGGACAAAACTGATACGCGAGACACAGGGCAAGCAAGTTACCCGGCGCCAGTGCAATCACTGCCCTTGATGATGAACCTTGGGGTGGGCACATGGTCACCGTTTACGATCCTGTGGGTTATCCGATAAATCTGATGTACGGCCAGAGTATGGTTCCGGTGAAAAAAGGTGCTATTCCCCGTCCTATTGTCATGAACTACGAAGACCGCAAGGAGCGTCTGAATGCATTTCAACGCTGTACTCAGGGTCCAGCAGCAGTGCACAAGGTACGTTGTCCTCAGTCTGATCGGTTCCTTAACACTGACTCTTGCAGCTTGGTCATTACGGGATTTGTTACACAGACTTCGACCAGGCTTATGACTTCTGGATACGTACATTCAACTTGGTGCCTTCGGATGTGGTCTACGCCCCATCGGCGCCGGGAGATGAGAAGACCAACGTCGCTGCATTTCTCCATATCGATCTCGGCGAGGAGTACACGGATCACCATACCTTTTTCTTGGGCGCCTCGCCGAGACAACGAGTTCATCACTGCTCTTTTGAAGTCCATGACTTTGATACCCAGCTCCTCGGTCACCAGTGAGTAATATTGCACTCTGCAGTCATATGTTGTTGTAGTTGAGGATGCTAAAATGAGTGTACCTCAGGTGGTTGGAGCGAAAAGGCTACAAGTCCGTATGGGGAGTTGGACGCCACTATCTGGGCTCACAGATTTTTGACTATTGGTGGGACACTACGGGTTTCATGATAGAGGTAGGTACCATGATCCTCCCGTGTATCCGTATTCCATGACTAACATTACATTTTCTCCAGCACTATGCCGATGGTGATGTCGTCAATTGTACAACCAATGTCGGGTTAGCTGCTGCTAACGATAAAGCTCTGTCTGTCTGGGGTCCTAACAGACCTATTGATTGGATTAAATAATAGCATTCAAGAAATGAGGCTTGAATATAGAATGATGAATGTTTCAAATATCTTTTATATGAACTTAAGTAATAGCAAATACTATGGGTGTACGTTAATGTCTTCTTTGATATTGTGCCCGACAACTCCTCTTAGAAGCGTCACTGATGTCAACAATGGCCTACTTTTTTAATAACCCTGCTTGAATCTCGACCGAAAGCGCATCAAAGTCGAAACTCTCAATATTCCTCTCAGCCCAGTCGCAGATATCCATTACAGTCTCAGCGACTGCTTTCACGACATCAATCGAGTTTCCCAGGCCTAGAGTTGCCTTAATATGGCTCCTGGTTTGTCTCGTAGCCCCCAGGGCCATGATGGTAGCAGCCACGATGAGATGGGAATGCTCCAAGCCAAAAACCTCCTCACTGGCTTTTGAGATTAAAAATCCCCAACCTACGACGGTTGAACAGAAATCTATACATCAAAGTTAGCCTCTCAGCATCGGCGCCGGAAGATGGCAGTTAAACACACGCAGATCAGTAAAGAGCTTCTCCATCTGCGAGAAAATCTCCTCGTTCCCGACTCCGCGGTATATCTGTGACCGAAGTTGAAATCCAGTGTCGACGGTAACTGCATCGATGATGGGTTGGCGGAGTCTCTCCTCGTGAGCATAGGAGAGCCCCTTCCTGTTAACTACTCCAATCATACCATAGCAGGCCGGCACCAGCGTAGGCATCCCAAGGTATGGAAACACGATGGTAATGGCCTCGCGCATTTGCATGAAGAGCTTTTGCGAGTCCTCAGGTGAGGCATCGGTCGTCAGGTCATCAAAGATGCGACCGACCACATCAGCGCGACCGACAGCACAACAGGCCGACGCCTTCAATCATGTTAGTAGTGTGTCATTTAGAAGACAAGGACATCTAGCTGAAATCAGCGGGCAAATCAATCCGACTCACAATGATAGCTGCGCTGCAAGTCCGCATACCAGGCCCGACCCCTCCGAGCTTCTCTTCATTCAAGGGTAAGGAAGAAATCTTTGTCGTACTTTCTCGCATTGGGTTTGACATTCGTCGAGACATATTTTTTGTCCCATGCTGCCATTTGCTCATTCTTGTCCCAGTCAGCCATGGTAGGATATCTGTACGCAGGTTGTGAGCCTATCAGAATGAGTCGGATATGATGAGGTGCAAGACGGGTAAAGTAGTCGTGAAGGACCACTTGAAGTCAACCTTCTCTTTGGCTTTGACAAGTTGTGCTCAAATCTTTGCCGGCCTCGGAATAGGACACTTTTGTAAGATCGTGGGGAACCCGATTGCGGGATGCCTTAGGCTGAGCCCCCTCGGAGTCCGGAATTTGAACCTTCTGCCAGACAGCCGGCGAACAAGGGGTGCCGGACCTCCGCTTACTGAGGACAGGTCTTTTAGCAGAATTTCCAGCTCAGCAGTCTGCTCCCGCCCCGACTGAATGTCGTTTACTTCCGGGCAGCGTTGGAGGAGGCAAGCTGTTGTGCCTCCGGACTCCGACGGGGCTCGGCATCGCGTGTAAGTTGGGCTCTGGAGGAGACAAGCCTTCAACACACACGTATCGATAGATCATAAAATTGTCAGTTACTTCTCATGAGATCTTTCCGTTACGTACCGTATAAACTTGTTGTTGTTGGTTTCATCTATCGAGAGCCTCGCTGCTTCAATCGCCCGCCATGGGTTTTCTGAAAGAGCTCTCTGTTACTTTCAAGTCATTGTTTACCCCTTTCAATGACCTCCCTGCCATTCCGAAAGGGTTCCCTATCGATTATGAAGAGCTTCAGGCTCTTCCAGTCTCTGTGTCATATGGCGCAGCACTTTCACTTCCAGTCAGTCTTATTTTCTTCCGAACCTCGGCAGATGCTAACGTAAACAGGTGATCCTTTATCTCACATTTTACGTGATATACAATCTGTACTTCCACCCACTGCGGCATTTGCCGGGGCCACTTCTAGCCAGGGCTACGCGTCTGCCAATGGTGATCAATAAGTTCCGTGGCACCGCAACGTGGCATTCCAAGTTGCATGAGAAGTATGGCGACGTTGTCCGACTGGCACCAGACGAAGTCAGCTTCATCGATCCTCAAGCATGGAAAGACATTTACGGCTTCCACGCTGGCAGCAGGGAGAACTTCCCTAAGGACTATACCTTCTACGGTCCCGATGCCGCCGGAAGGGGAGGTGGCATCTTCAGAGCCAATGACGAGGTCCATGCACGTCAACGGCGAATCTTTTCCCACGCGTTCTCAGATAGGGCGCTGAATCAACAAGAGCCTATTTTGAAGTCCTATGTGGACAAGCTGATCACACGACTCAAGACATTCGCCAAGGACAAACCGGGACTGAGGATCGATATCGAAATGTGGTACAACTTTACCACGTTCGACGTCATGGCCGATCTCACTTTTGGTGAGCCCTTACAGTTGCTGGACAATCCAAACAAGTCCTACTTTGTGCACAATGTTATGGATTTTCTCAAAGTTCAGAGTGCCACGCAGCTAGGCAGATATTACCCCATGATCGCGCCAATTTTGGACCACCTCTTCATCCCACGGATTACCAAGGCCAACCAGAAGAAACATTTCAAGGAATCTGTCTCCAAAGTGAACCGCAGACTGGAGCGACAGAGCGACAGAGGAGATATCTGGTCACTCGTCATTCGCCAAAATAAAGACAAGGCCCTGTCTCTCGGCGAAATGCAAGCGACGGGTGTTTCCTTCATGACTGCTGGGACGGAAACTACCGCGACCGCGCTGAGTGGTCTAACTTACTATCTTCTCACCAACCCCGAAAAGCTGAAGAAGCTCAACACCGAGATTCGCACTACATTCGCCTCGGAAGAAGAGATGTCCATCCTCGCCCTGGCTCGGTTACCGTACCTACAGGCATGCTTCAATGAGGCTCTGCGAATGTATCCCCCTGTGCCTGGCGGCCCTCCTCGCGTGGCTCCTCCTTCTGGTGGACTTGTATGCGGAGAGCAGCTCCCTGCTGGTGTACGTATCGGCATCCTTTTGCTGGACCCTTGCATCACTGACAATTCCTTAGACAACGTGCTATTTCAGTTCGTTCGCGGCCTATCGTTCGCCCCGCCGTTTCAAAGATCCCGATAGCTTCGTGCCCGAACGCTGGATGGGCGAAGAGCGCTACGTATCAGACAATAGAGAATGCGTTCAACCATTCTCATTCGGACCCAGGAACTGTCTAGGAAAGAAGTAAGATGTCTCCTCTCTCTTCACCTTTTTTGTTGCTCATGGACATGGACGGCTGCGCTAACTTCTCAACAGCCTGGCGTTTCACGAGATGCGATCCATTCTGGGACGCGTGCTGTGGAATTTTGATATGGAGCTGTGCGATGAAAGCAAGAAATGGCCTGCACAGAAGGTGTTTGTGGTTTGGAACAAACCTCCATTGATGGTCCACCTTAGATTACGTGCAGATCTTGCAGAGCGAGGAGAATAGCCTTGCGCTAGATTTGTGATTCCAATGACGCTTTACAGGGGCATTGGGGCCAGGCCACAGTTGTGAGCCTTTCATTGATAGTGAAGGGTCACTGTAGTATATGATGGGCTATGACATATATCTCCACTGCGAGCAGGATATGGTTATGATGCTTTACAGATGTCTGTTCCGTCGTCATCCCGTGTGTCCTGCACCGTCTTCTTGTCCATCTTGACGAATGTCAAGAAAAGCCCAGTCCAGCAATGCCGTCTTGAATGTCATCAAACACCCAGTGGGGACCACTCACGCTCTCTACAACGGCTTTCGGGTACAATTTGTACGAGTAGTTGCCGCTCATCCACTTCTTACTCTCCGGCATCTTCACCCACAATCGAGGCATCACCCATGGTGTCGAGGGCATTCACCAGCTCGCTTGTTACCATTGCTATGTTCACGACGTTTCTCTTGTTATTGTGCTTCGAAAAGCCACCACTGTGAAAGGCATCGGCTAGGCTTTAGGCCCCCGAGTTTAGTTTTAGAGTAAGAGGCAATGACGAGTGCTATCTTCCTATATAGATCGTAGTTCTGGCGATATGGCAACTATATGATACTGATGCACGATACGAACTTTCCGCAGCTTCCGATACAGTATCTGCTCACATCACAAGAGGTTGGTGATTGGTGGGATGGTAACCATGAGCAAGAGTCACGGGTATTGGCCCAATTTACGCGTCTGCTAATACTTCTTCCCTTGAACTCCCAGCGCAAGGTGATTGGTATGCTATTCCACTAGGTGCAAAAAGCTATCCGATGACGACTGCTCCGATATCCCAATTAATCCTGCTGGCAGCTCATGTCTGCTTTAATCAGGAAAGCACAAGTCGACGACGGCAATATTTACGACTCCATTGTTTTGATCTGATCTATCTCAAAAGTGTATCGTCACTGTCTAGGCAAACTTGTTTTAGATGCCGATCAACCATCGACCATTCTCGGGCATCTTGTTTATCTATACCGTTATGCGAATTCGACCGAGTTGCGAAGTGTCCCGATCTTGGAGATCCAGACCTCCATTTTCGTGCCAGGGCTGAGATATTGAGGAGGGTCCATTCCGGCGCCAATGCCTTTTGCCAGGTCCAAGTCAGCAGGTTGCGGTGGATGAATGGTTGAAAGAGAGCAGGGAAAGGGGCAAAGGCATATGCAGTGACGACAAAACATTCTGAAACAAAGCAGGAGAAAAGATTGGCTGTCAGCTTCTCTGCATTGTGATTCTTACCTCCCGGAGTGCCTGTCATAATGACACTCCCTTTCTGCAGCGTAGTACCCTGGCTCAGATACGAGACCAAGTAGGCCGAGTTGAAGAGCAAATCGGACACACTCTCATCCTGCCTCGTTTCGCCGTTGATGATGGTCTTGAGGTGCAATGTGGCCGGATCACCGATGAGCTCGGCTGCCACGAGACAGGGTCCCATTGGCGCAAAGGTGTCGAAACCCTTGGAGAATCCCCATTGTGGGACATGACCGGCGAGAGTAGGATCGCGCTGAAGTTTGCGCGAGGAGACGTCATTGCCAGCTGTATACGCGGCTACGTAGTCGAGGGCGGATTCGACAGGCACGTCCTTTGCATCGCGGCCGATGACCATGCACTGGTGGTGTTTGAATGTCAGTCGGATACAGCCGAATGCGAAGCAACAAAGAGTGCGATAAGCTAACCAGTTCGCCTTCGTAGTCCGCTTGATCATCTTGAGCGATTTTGGGGATCACTACAGGCGCATTGTGGTCCATGACGGTGGTGTTGGGCTTGAAAAAGATAAAGGGGAAGGGAGGCGGTGTTCGGCCCGTCTCCTTGACTATACCAGTGCCGAGGTCAATATTGCTGGTTTTACTGCCCGCTTGTTCTCTGATCCCCGAAGAACAAAGATCCGCTCGATGTAGAGGATGGAGAGGGCAACAATTTACTTACTATGCTTCGCGTAATTCAACCCAACACAACGAAGCACCGGGACATCCTCCCTGGCCAACGGACCAAGCAGTTTCTTGACCGTGACGACCTCGTCACTGACTTTGGTCTTACCTGTGGTGTCGAAGGGGTCGTCACCAACAATGACCTTGGCCCTCAACTGATCCGACTCGGTGATGTTGCCCAAATCTAAATCCGGAAATGGCAGAATGGGTTCTCCTCGCAATACTCGGCCATCCGAGGCCATGAAGCGGATGATTCGAGTCCAGGGCAGCTTCATATTGCGATAGTTACTAATACTATCAATGTTATCATTAGCTTCGATGCTGAGCTGGATATCAGTCGAGGCTTATCAACAGAGGACGTAGTACTCTTAGAAGTGCATTGATGCACCGAGATGTTAAGCGCTATTGAGGGGCCACCGGAGTCCGGTGGGTGAATATCGCTGGGCAAGGGTGGGAAAGAGTAAAGCCGGACATGGCGGGGCTCCGGAGGCAACACTCAGGCGCTAAAAGCCTCATAATATCCAGTCATGCCAGAGGTAGAGATAACATCTATTAACCTTGCTAAGCTCCAATACTAGGCATCCAATACTGGACACTTTTAACTGTTGTCCACTCATCCAAAGCTTCTCTGCCCATATCCCTTCCGAACCCACTTTGTTTCACACCCCCAAATGGCACATTGACATTAATCAGGCTCCAACAGTTTACTGATACCTGGCCCACCTCGAGCGAGTCTGATACCCTCTTAGCGCAAGCCATATCTGAAGTGAAGACATAAGCCGCAAGTCCATACTCCGAATCGTTCGCCTTTTTGATAGCGTCTTCTTCGCTCGAGAACTTGGAAATTGTCTGCGAAACCTTTGTTAGTGCACTTATTCATCTGAGAAAGACAATTGATAAGACCATGGGCTGCAATCCACAACTCCCTTGGCTCTTCTTACCACGACAGGTCCAAAGATTTCTTCCTTCACGATGCTCATCCCCTCCGTGACATCAACGAAGGCAGTGTGTGGCACAAAGTTCCCGCTCCAAATAGAGTGGCCACCGAAAAGAACCGTGGCCCCCTCCTCCC
Organism: Fusarium keratoplasticum; assembly: GCF_025433545.1. Classification (NCBI taxonomy): domain Eukaryota; kingdom Fungi; phylum Ascomycota; class Sordariomycetes; order Hypocreales; family Nectriaceae; genus Fusarium; species Fusarium keratoplasticum. Next base: position 64,715 of record NC_070542.1, on the reverse strand, counting down.
GACCCTTCTCGATGTATGACATGATTCTTTCATATTGGCCACGGCTGACAACAGGTCCTTTGCCAACCTCCAGGTTTGTTGGGTCGCCTTGCCTCACTTGTTCTTGGGAATGCTTTTTGAAAAGGCCAAGAAACTCGTCGTAAACGCTCTCATGCACGTAGAGCCGAGACATGAGAGCACAGATCTGCCCGTTGTTGGCACTGGAGCCGAGACTTGCCCAGAAAGCGGCATTTTTGAGATCTGCATCGGGGAAAATGAGGCCGGGGCCTTTGCCGCCCAATTCAAGGGTGACCTTCTTGAGATTCGTGTTTGCAGCAGCACGGAGAATGCTGCGCCCGGTGCTGCCGCTGCCTGTGAAGGCAACCTTCCTGATCATCATATGATCAGCAATTGCTTGGCCTGCTTCCGGCCCCAACCCGCAGAGGATGTTGACCACGCCAGGCGGAAAACCGGCCTCAACTGCCAGCTGAGCAAGCTTCTGCCCATAAAAGGGCGCCAATTCTGGCGTCTTGATAATCAAGACGTTCCCGCTTGCAATAGCAGGCCCTAGCTTCCAACAGGTAATCATCCTATAGCATTGTGAGTAAGTACTGAAGGTTCCGTCAACCCTATACCGCTGCGGTTGAAAACTCACAACGGTGCATTCCACGGGATAATCGCAGCGCATATCCCAAAAGGCTGGCGGCGAGTGTACGCGAAGCCATTGGGGATTTCAAGTGCATCGCCCTCAATCTGACCAGCCAGTCCTGCGTAGTATTGAAGTGTGTTCACTGCATGTTTGACGTGGCCACGTAAGGAGTCGTTGTATAGTATCCCAGCATCTATAGCCTCGATCGTTGCGAAATCCTCGGCGTGTTGCTCGATGAGATCTGCTAATCGACTCAGGAGATAACCTCTCCGGATAGCCGAAACCGTCCTCCACTCTTTCAAGGCTGCTGCTGCTGCATCGACTGCAATGTCAACGTCTGCCTTTTGCGCAGATGCCAATTTGGCCAATAGTTCCTCGTTCAGCGGGTTTCGCACGTCGACGGTGGAACCGGTCTGGCCAGGAACGAATGCACCATTGATGAACAGTCCCGTAGGAACTGTGACAAGGTCAGTGTTGGTGTATAGATGGGATGGGATTGCGATCCTGGCTGGTGGCTCACCTCTAACAACCCTGCCGTTGGGAACCTGAATATTTGTCAACTCCATGTCAAAGGGTGCGGTTTTCTTGATATGATAAAACGATTGTGTCCGCTAAAGCATTGTTTAATGTTCCTTAAACCCTGTATCTATAAACGGTTGTTCAAGCCTTGGCTCTCTCCTGCGGATTTCCGGGGTGGGGGTGGGGGTGGGGTCCCGGTCTCTGAAGCAATTCAGAGACGCTTCAATTTTCCAATCTCCGTGCCGACAACACGGCAAATAGTCAATACGCCATCCGGGGCATCCGGGGCATCTGGGGAATCTGGGGAAGATGGTGCCCTTCTATTGACCCACTGACACGAAAGCGACACAAACCCCTGACCGTTGACGTAGCAGTTCAACTTGGCTGCCCCATAGGTCATATGCCTTTGGAAGAATAATAATGTCAAACTGTGTTCATTTCGCGGCTCTAATGACTGATAGCATCAGCCACTCAGCCTACAGAGTTATTCCGTTTTGTAAGAAATGCTACAACCTTGGGGTTATTGCTCAATGGAGTAAAACAGCTTCCTTCTTCTTGGGGTAATTGATGGCCAGCGAGGATCAAACCTGGAAGTGGTGCCGCGGATCGTCATCCCGTGACTTCGTCCGAGCTTAACCCAGACCAGTGGAATCTGTCCATTTCATGATGACAAAGCTCGATCATTCAACCACCTCTTCGTCCTCCTAGTTACCTTTTCCGTTGTCTGGCAACGACCATTCACCCATCAAGGAGACCTGAGAACGTACAACATTGTTCTGGCCAGCATAAGGGCTTGCGATGGGCTGCGCAGCGGACCGACGACTCTTTCATTTAACGTAGAACCCCTCCCCCTTCCCTTCTGAAGCCCGGCGAACGCGACCGCAGACTTCACAACCACGGATCAGATGCCGCTGTTACAATGCACGCATTGCAATGCAAGCTTCAAGCGAAAAGAGCATCTGGAGCGGCACGTTCTCCGTCACTCGGGCGCCCGTCCTTTCACATGCAGGCTCTGCTCAAAACATTTCTCACGAAGGTACTCGTCACACTCTTGCGTCAGCTTTTTTTGAGACGCCAACCTCATTGATCTGCTACATCACAGAGACGCTTTGCAAAGGCATGTGAGCAGCCATCGAATTGACCCTGCCGACGCAGTCGAGATTCTACACTCGGCATCCTCGGGACGTCGAAATCGAGCTTGTTCGAACTGTGCTCTCGCTAAACAACGATGCACTGGCGGGGATCCCTGCGCGCGGTGTGCTTCGAAGAAGGTGCCGTGCCAGTATCGACCTAACCCCGTCTCTCCTGAATCCCCTCGACGTCGGGATGTGGCCGACACGGACGAACCCCTGATGGCCGTTCAGACGCCCGCTCCAACGGTCTCGCTGCATGACGATGCTTCTCCGGCAGACAATGATGACCCCTCCTCCACGGAAAGATTACCTCGCTCCGGCCTAAACACAAATGATCCGGCCAGCTCCGGTGACCTTGGAGCCGACGAAACATCTGCTCTCACCGGTAACGATCATGAGAGCGCAATGACAGCTTTCGAGCACAACAACGATCTCTTCAATAGCCTCCCGTGGTTGATAAACGACCTTCCCTCTCACAACAGCCTCTTCTGGGTAACAGACTATCCCGACCCTCTTTACCCGGACTTGGGCTACCTTCCTTCCACGGATCTCGAACCTAGTCGTGGCCCCTTTCTGGCGCAAGAGTCAACCTCATTCGCATACCCTGATGTGTCGCTGCAAGATCTGCACGCCAGCAGAACGGAGGGAACCGGAGATTCCATTCGTGTGCAGTCCTCGCAGCGCAACCAGTGGCCTGGTCAGGATTCCAGCGCTCAACTCCCCGTCTTGACTTCGGAGGATCAAAATGTCATTCATGCGCAACTCTTTGGCTATCTCCGGCAGACGGCCCAGAACGCCTTCCAGAAGGTTGCCGATTTTTATACAGAACAGAACCAGTACCTAGGTCCCTTTATGGACAAGGTCACTTTTCAGACATTTCTTGAGCTATACTTTGAGCATTTCGCGGACCACTTTCCCTTCCTTCACCCAACACTGCTGGAGGATGACGACATATCATGGGTTCTTCTCTTAGCAGTGGCTGTCGTGGGTGCTCAGTTTTCAGCTCTCAAGAACGCACCGCTGTTTGCCAACATTCTCCAGGATCTGTTAGACAAGGCGGTTAAGATGCATTGCCCCGAGATCCCGTCGTCCACAGACTTGACGTGGGCACAAATCATACTGCTTCGGGATATCTGCATGCTATTCAACGGTGGCAAGAAGCATCAAGTGGCGCGACAGTATGAGAAGAATAAGCTCATCACACTTTCTCGTGTGTTAAAAACCGACAATCCACAGCTGTCCCTCTCGACTGAGCAAACCCTTGAACAGCGCCTTGCTGAACAAGATTGGAAAAGATGGATCGCCGCAGAATCTCGCATTCGTGTATTACACAGCGTGTACTTTCTGGAATGTCTGCAATTCGTATTCCATGACATTCGGCCATCAGTTGAGCTGACGGACTTGACGAACACCCTACCTTGTGAGGAGTCCGTCTGGAAATGTCACAGCGAGGAAGAATGGCGGCAGGCTTTGGTAGAGTGCCGGCATCAACCATCGTCGCCGGGCAACGATAGCTTGCTTGATTGGAAAAATGCACCCAAAGCCGATGGCTATGTGCAGAAACTCTTGTTCGTCTATATCTACACAGAGGAGAGATTGACCATGGAACGGCTTCGAAACTCACCCTTCCGGCAAGTGCTCTTCCCGTCCATTTCTACGGCCCTATTCCAGCAACAATGGACAGGGCTTGGCCGTGTAGATCCTAGAGGGCTCTTGAAAATCATGAGAAGCTCTGTTGCCAGCGAATTAGACCTTCTCCAACCTGTACAAGAATCAGGCCTACCTTCTAAGCCGGTATCTGGAGACCAGGATGTCTTGCACATCTTGATTCATCTGCTGAGGGATGTCCCTATGAGAAGTATTCTGGCCTTTGCGGGATGGCAAGTGGATGATGGACAAGTTGAGGCCGCCAAGCTGGAGTTGACTGGGTGGGCTTTCCAACATGAACGAGTGGCCCGCCAGTGCCTCCTTCATGCCATCACTGTTTTCAACATCTTGCGCACCAAAAGCACCTTTGCCGCTTATGACGCCCTGTCTCTGTTGACAGCAACTTTGTACATTTGGATGTATGATCAGTTGATAGAGGAAGAAGATTTTGAGAGTCAACATACTTCCTCCAGGTTAATCATCCGATCAGACCGTGTGTCTGATCGCCCGGCTTTGGAACGATGGGTCAACAACGGAGGAGTCGCCCGTATCCATATCCCAGGCGTGGGAATCTTCGGCGGAAGAGGTGGCCGGTCGCGTCTGCTGCACGAGCTGCGCAGGATATTGCTGTCACGCACAGAGTGGTCGAGGGTATGCCAGGTGATTGCCAAAGCGGTAATGCATCTGCTCCAAGAGAAGCGCCCTAGGTTTGAAGAAGATGTTAGGTCTGGGTCTATTACCTGCGCGTCGGAGGCTTAACTTAGAAGTGATGTAATCAATAGACCTAGCCCTGGGGTCAGGTATGGGTGTAATTTCGAACGGTAGGAGCTGGCGTTCTATTTAGCTGAAGTTCTAGATCGATTTTATTCTGTGCTTAGTCCTGGAGTCATGATCGTGGGTGACGCCATGGGAGACCATGGGCTATAAGGTCCAGCCTCTTGTATCAGCGGACGTCTATAGGCCGACGCCCGGTGTACTGGTCTCTCTACCGCGCAGGGTGGGATACAAACTGCCCAACCGGCCATATCTCCTGGGGAATTCGTTTTTATGATGTTGTGTGCAGCTTCCAGGTCTGGCCTTATATGTGTCATGGGTAGATTTCTCTGTCAGTGAATGAACTGCTAGATGATCAAGGAGCCATCATTCAAGCGAGCAAAGTCTAAATTGCGACTAGTTACTAATACCGTCGATGCGACTGCTTCACCGAATTACCATGGCAGTGCTAGGAAAGGAAGCGGACGATATTGGAAACGCGCGGAGCTACGAGAACTTAATTGAGATAGATGATTTGAACCACGATTAAACTCATTCTATTGTTGCTTTTATCTATGCCTATGATCCTGAGAACTACCCTCTCTCCTTCAACCACAAAAGACGATTCATAATCATAAGACCTCACCAACGCGGTGACCATATCTCCTTGGCCATGATGACAATCGTCCCGTATTTCTTTTCGTGCTTCTGTGTTCACCGAAAGCGCCAGATGCGCCCTTGCTCTCGCATTGTGCCGGCCGGAACTTACAAGTCTTCGGAGGAAAGCTCACATACGAGGAAAAATCCCGAGCAGGTATGCCAAGAAAAGCTATGCTTCACAGACTAACAAGTTCCTGTAAGCGATTTGAACCGACGCAGGCAAAGACGCTCCCTCATCTTGGAGGTCACGTTGAGGAGAGGAAGAAGTCCGTCGACAATGGCCGTGCTGTTCTTGTCAAGTGCTCGAAGTTGCTCTTGTATCGTCTGCTGAGAGAAGAAATAAAGGGGAAAGGGAAGCATAAAGAGAGCAGTGATACCCGCGTTGTAGAAGATGTAGGACTATGATATTTCAGCAAAAAAGGAAATCGTCGCACAAACAAGGGGCTTGCCAGATCATGCCAAGAAATATCAGCATATTCCGATTCGCTCTTTCCATACTGTTCGAACACAAGCTTCGTGTAGTACGGAACAGGGCAGTCATACGTCAAGATAGAGATTCGGTAAGCAGTACCGCTCTGCTTCATCAGATTAATGTAAGCTCCTATAAGAGCTTTCCCGAAACCTGATCTCTGGTACTCGGGAGAGATAGCAAGGGCATGTAAGGCAATGAATGGTCCTGCCATTCTTCTTATGGCCGACGTCATAATCGGCCTGGGGATTGACCTTCCAATCGGGGGGCAATCCATATCCTCATCTCTGACCGATGTGTTTTCTGACTTGATGGAATGACATGCCCAATCAGGATATCGTCTGAAGAAGAATACAGCTTGGTGATGAGGGGGATATCTTGTGGTGCGCGAGGAGGCAGTGCTTGTCCAGCTCGTAGAAACATAGCTCTGGGCAAACCGTCAAACGGCACTCAATCTATCAATATTCAATCAGACCTCGACTTCACGCAACGATGGTTATATGGAGACAAAACTGTCTTGATACCTTTTCACGAGTCGCAGCCTCGACCGGCGGGAACGCGGCTGTCTCCACAGCTAAACCGGTCTCGAAGTCGTTGAGATCCAGCTGGCGAATTTAGAGAGCCATGATAATGTATATGTGAAGTTGAGAAACTCGTGTGTAGTTGGAGGATGGTTTGGTAAAAAGGTGACGATGGTTTGTTCGTCAAAGTCCATAAAAAACCGCCAGCGGTTGATGCATTTTGTAAGTAACTTCCAGTGTGCAGTGGCACCAGACCGGACAGTCGGTAATGGCGCCCTCGCTAAAGGGAATGATCTGCAAAGCGCTACGGAGTATGGAGAGAACTCTCAAGAACACATCCGTGCACGCACGGTTGTAACTGCAGACGATCCAGAAAGGCGTACATGATGAATGTACGCGAGAGGGCGGTCAAGTGGGGGGAATCAGGCTTCAGCTTGAAGAGCTACTGCGTAGAGAATGCGAAGATGTCATCAAAAGGGCCAAAAAATATTGACAAGATGTCGTTCGAAGGACGTCTGAGCATTTGCGGATGTTATGAGTGTCTCCAGATGACTTCCACTCTGGAGTTAGTTAACCTGTCAAATCCGGTGGCAATGGACAGATAAGGCACTTCCGATTGGCCGGGAATGCCGATAATCCTTGTACTTCGTACGTAGCTTTCAATAGCCCCATAAGGGTGCCTTGTCGATAGCATCCAGCCCCAAGGCTCAGAGTAAACGAGGCCATCATCAAGTTCAATAACTACTCTTAGACTCTTGAATGCATCCTCGTAGTTCCCACGCCAGTATTGTAGCTCTCCGTCAAGCACCGCCGCCGCAACCTTAAGAATGTCGACAACCTTATTAGGGAAGTCAAGACGTGACTCGGGAAGACACGCAGCTGCTTGCTGGATTAGGGCCCTTTTTTTCTCCGCCTCTTCAATATTACCAGTAGCAGCCCATGCAATGGCTTTACCGTAATGCGTGTTTGCAGTAAGAACAGAGTAGAGAACTGTATCAGTTGGAAGAGGGAGCTTCTTGAGCTGCTCCCACATGCCGAAATGGATCAAGACATGAATGAGGACGGATAGAAATGACTCAGTCCAGTTGGCCATAGGCGGCGACTTAGTGTTCAAGAGCTCTTCAGTGACAGTCGCTTCCATACGGCTCACAGCCGCCAAGGCCTCAGCAGCCTGTCCGCACATCATTGCGGCGTATATCAGTGAGTGATAGTCGTGAAGACGATAGATGTTGTAGAAGACACGGTGTCCAGGCTGCTGCTTGGAAAGGTACTTGTCGTTTGCAATCGTGGCTCTCATATTATCCTCCATGGCTTTCTGATAATCCCCGACAAGCATATCGATATGGCTAGGCCTGTGCTGCAGTTATCCCGCATTGGGGACAAGATGCCGGAGCCTATTGCTTGCTTTGATGGCGGGTCTCGACTGAGGTCGACATCTCCATCAAGTGGATGAACATTTGCAGTATTCCGGGATGGCTGTCAGCACCAGGAAGCTTGGCGCCATGCTTTAGAATCTCCTTGGCCTCGAGAACAGGTGTGTTATGAGCCTTCCAGCGGTATCGAACGAAGGCCAAAGAGCCTAAGAATCAGAAAGATCTAGGATTGCTTCAAGCCATAGTAAAGACACCCTCATAGACAATACACATTGACCGCATAGACAACATGATGCAAAAGGGCTCTAAACAGGTTTCGTAGTACAGAAGCAGCCCGGGATAGTTATGGCGCATGGGAGCACCATAACACAAGAACAACAGGGACTGATATCGCGTTAGGAGGAAGCACAAGTGTGAAAATAGTATGAGCCATTTCAGTAAACTAGATGAAAAATCCCTACACCGAAAATTTCCGGACGAGCCAACTCAAGGCTTGGTAGGCATCTCAGCGTGGCCGTCAACGTCGGTGTCATCAACCCAGCTTCCGTGTATGCCCATACGCAATTTCAATGGAAGGCGGCACAGAGCTACGTGCTTGCTCAAGTCCCGTGTATCCAAGATGACCAGTTCACTGATCATTTCCTCATAGTTCATTGTCAGACCGATCAGGTATCCATCAGCCTCCTCGGCGTCCAGATTGCGAGGGATGAAAACAGGCTCCTGATACAGTCTGTAGGGTCCGTTAGAGTACACGTCGATCTTGTTTGTCTTCAAATCCTTCTTGTATATGGAGTTAAAGGGTGGGAACCCTCCTGTAACACAAGTCAGCTTTGATCCTGCGGATAAGGGGCCACGAGCGTGTCGAAAGTACCTCCGATGCGTTGAGCGACAAAACCCCAGTCGGTACCTCCATTCGAGTCATCATTAATAGCACCGAAAATGTATCTAGTCTTGTAGCCGACGAAACGATCATCCACACGGAAGAATTCGTTGTCTTGGCCAATGACGGTCTCAGGTTTCGAAAGATGAAGTTCGTCTGACTCGGGGTCAATGATCCAGCGCGCGAGCTTGTTCGGGTAGGTCCCAGGTGGCGGTGCCTTTCCGTCCTTGTCAGGGAAGAAACCAAAGATGTTCCCCTCCGCGTAAGCCATGTAAAGGTGAATCTTGCCGTCCTCTTCCCAAGCGTTGGCGACGTGACCAATGTATGCGTTATCGCCGTAGAACCACTTTTGCCTTGATCAGCTAGAGACGGGCTGAGGCCATGCAGGATCACTCACCTTGATATCGGTCGTCTTGGCTCCGCGCCTAGGAAGGACTCCAATATAGTACGGCTGCTCGGGTTCCCACTGCCAGTGGGAGCCGCCGGACTTGAGACGCTCCAAGTCGCAATGGGACGGGATGATCGGGAATAGGACCTGTAGAAGTGTCAGGGTAACCAATTAGCAACGGGATGATTCAATTGCGGTCTCACAAAATTCTCCGTCATTGCCATTTCATGCTGAAAGCCACACACGGGCGCCGTGAACCAAACCTTCTCAGTCATCTTTCCGTGCTTATCAAAAGACCCATAAAGAATGTCTTTGGTCGCGACGCCCTTGGCTTCATATCCAAATGCCGTCATCTCGCGAGTAGTGGTGTCGTACTTGGGATGAGCAGTAAAGGTTTCACTATCCCATTGCCCATCAAAGTCCCACACACCGTAGGTTTGGAGGGTAATGGGATCCATGGCGTGAGGGGGTCCGTCCTCCTTGAGCGCGAAGATCTTGTCCCGAAACGGGAAGACTGTGGTGTTTGCAACTGTGCGGACACGGAAGTCGATGGCATCAGTGAACTTGTTACGGTATCTCCCTGGACGGTGTATTAGCGGCCGAAAATGTGGCATAATGTGGTGTGTAAGTGTGAGGGAGACAGAGAGAAGAAGGAATAGAAAAGCGCAGTAATTGTTCTAGAAAATTCCTGACACACCGAGAAGTGCTCTCCTTGCCTCTTTTTCGGCCTTCAGCTTCTCCGTTTCAACGTAACGCTGCTTGAAATCGACATGGCCATCCTTGATGCGAAATGATGAGACAACGCCATCTCCATTCATCCACTGGAACTCCAGTCAGTAGAGGCGCTTCTTCCAGATGGGAGCCGGGCCAGCGTACAATGTCGTCCTTGATGAAGGGCGGAAAGGCTGGGTCAGGCATGATGCGGTAGAAGGTTCCTGCGATGCTCTTTGGAATTTCACCCTCAATCTCGAGGTTGTAAATCTCTCCCTCGACGCGGATAGGCCTCTGGAACCCCGTGAGAGTCGCACCCACGTCCTGAGGCTTAAATGAAGTAGGAGCTTCGGGCCATCCTGAAATTCCGGCCTGGTTGCCACGCAGGATTGAGAGACCTTCCATTGTACCAAAGATGTAATGAGTAACAATGAATGTAGCTTCGTAAGTCGTGATTGTTTCTTGTAGATAACAATGCTGATTCGGTTGATTGCTCGGGGTCAAGGCAGTGAGGGCATGTGTTTATATACATATTTGCCGTGTTCGATGTTCCTTCGTCGTGAGCAAGTTCCAATGCCTTTACTCAGCGGCCCTTACGGAAGTTTGATACCGCTCCCCGGGCTGCTCATGGAGCTGAGGTTCTGACCATCGGCCTGTTCATCTCCTAGATCCCGGACATACGCAGTAGGGGTCTTGTGGGGTTTCCGCTAGTGGTCGTGGCCTTCTTGTCATTGTGGAGCATGTTTCGGCAGTTACTTGCGGAGACAGACGAAACGGGATGTTGTGGGGGAATTAGTAATAGCAGCTGTCGGGTTCGGGTTAAATGAAACAACCCTCATGCCTGGAGGCTTGCTACGAGGACAGTCAATGTTCTCTACATTTCGTCCACCCCCCATTCTCGCTCATCTCTACCATCATACCGCTTTGGCAACTAAATCTATAGTCCATACCTCACACGTTCTATCACAATGAACAATCTGCCTAAACTTGGACGCGAGATTGACCACAGCGTTGGTCCAACCTTCGCAACCTACGCGCCCCTACTCGCAGCACGTGAGGCAGCTATCCACTCAACCCATCGCGAGACGCTTCAGTACGGGGACGATCCTCGGCAAGTCTTGGATGTCTACTATCCAGAGTCGAACTCATCCACGGGGCCCAAACCTGTCCTCATGTGGATATACGGTGGCGGCTTCACGCAGGGTGACAAGGTCCTTCCGGGTTATGCGAATGGAACCGTCTATGGCAACGTGGGCCATTTCTTTGCAACGACTTTTGGTTTCGTCGTCGTGGTTCCAAACTATCGGCTTGTGTCTGACGGAGGACGATTTCCCTCAGGCGGTGAAGACCTCGCACTCGCCATCGCCTGGGTGCGGGATCGCTTGACCAAGCAAGACGGTTATGAGTCTATCAATCTCTTTCTCATGGGGAACTCTGCCGGAGGGGTACACTTAGCGACGTACCTATTTCACAGGCAATTCAGTTCCTCGCGTGAGTCAATCACTAAGTGCACTCAGCATGGGGTCAAGCTTCGGGCAATCATCTTCCTCTCAGTCCCTTTCCACTTCGAGCAGGCGGCCAAAAGTAGAGCCGAAGCGTTGGAGGGTTACTTTGGCGGCAAAGACCTCAAGACGCCATCTCCTCTCGGGTTTCTCAGATCGAACAAGCTGGACGATGCAGTCGTCGAGTCTGGCGTCAAGTTCTCTGTCTGGACGGGGAGCCTAGATCCCATCGACGAGATTCTAGTGCCCACGGCGGATTTCCAAAGGGAATGGGAGGGACCCCGTTTGCAATCTTTCGTGTTGAATGGGCATAACCACATGAGCCCGCAACTTAGCTTGGGCACTGGCATAGCGCAAGAGGAGGAGTGGGGAGTTGAGGTTGGTCGATTCTGCCAATCCAGCTGTGTATAGTCCAACGGGAAGGGGGGCACAAATGTGCATGTCAGAGAGAAATATATGACAACCAGTATCATCTCAGCCCGACACAAAGCTGGTGACTGTAGGATAATGCCAAACCTGAATGCGCTGTCAATTGATGATGCCCAATGTTGCAGAGCCAGGATATGGGGTGCTGGTGCTAGCCAAGTCAACTCCAGCCTGGTCCAACAGGACTGGCCCAGTCAACTACAACTGCCGTTCGATGACGCGGGACTTAACCCCCTAGCACTTTATTTAGCAGCAGCCAGAGGTTTCTGCTGACATTACCCAGCATCATGATTAGTTACTTTTATTCCGCGGTTGGTGTCATTGGGAGATGCGATCGAGACGGTATCTGCCGAGCTACAGTTCCGCTCCAGCAAGGAGCTCCCCTCTCTCGGGCCCCCCACGTTTACAAGGCAGCATTCGGCGTACCCCACACAATCTCTTGCGCCTCAAACCTCCCGGCTGAGCAACTTTTTGCATCCTCATCACATTCCATGACAAGGAATACACACCACCTATAACATCAATTTTCTTGTCTGTTACCATATTTTCACCCTTGCCTTTGCTTCATTTGTCTCCTTTCATCACATCATCTCCTCACACACTCTTCCTGCAGTAGCTGTTAACCATGGTCAACGTTGCAGTTGCTGGTGGATTTGGCCACCTTGGCCGAACCATTGTTGAGGCCCTGCAGAAATCACCCAAACATAGTATCATCATGCTTGCTAGAGAGGTAACCGTGTTTTTCATATTCAGCCTTGAACATATGCACCAACTGACCGCTGTCTGAACATCTAGGGTCACGCAAACCAGGGGCCTGACGCACGAAGGCTAGTGGTGCACTATGATGATGTCGATGGCCTTACAGCCATTCTCGAATCCGAGCAAATCCACACCGTCATCTCGGCAATCAAAATCCTGAACGATAATGCCGGGAAGGCCGAATCCAATCTCGTCCGAGCGGCGTCCAGGTCGGCGTCCACAAAACGCTTTGTCACCAGCGACTGGGGGTATCCCGTCCCCGAGGAGTGAGTGGCTTCCTAATCACATAGAAGTGTGTTTTTGTCACAGTTCTAACGGTTGCTCAAAATATTAGTGCTGTCCTCCCGCAAAAGGCCATTCGAAACTCCGTCTGTCATCTCCTTCGCGAGTCTGGCCTCGAATGGACGCGCTTCTTCAACGGTTTCTTCCTTGACTACTATGGTCTCCCGCACGTAGAGAGTCACATGGACCCCACAACTTTCGTTGTCGATGTTGCCAACAAAGTCGCTGCCATACCTGGGTCGGGAAATGATCCGATGACATGGACTTACACTCACGATGTGGCCAGTTTTGTCGTTGCCGCCCTTGACATCCCAGATTGGGAGGAAGAAACCTACTGCTATGGAGACAAGATGACATGGAATGAGTTTGTGCAATTGGCAGAAGAGGCGGTTGGTATGTGGATGAAGTGCAATCCTTGATCATTAGACTGCAAGTCCCTCGCTAACTATGGCATGAACATTTAGGTTCCAAGTTCACCACTACACATGATGATATCTCTATGCTACAGAGGGGGGAGATTACCGAACTTCCCGGGCATCTACACGAGTATGAGTATATCCCGAAGCCATTATTTCAGGCAATGTTTGCCTCCTTCGGATTACATGTCGTTGACGGCTGCTTTAATTTTCCGGATGGCAAGCTTCTCAACCACAAATGTCCCAATGTTAAGCCCATTACCGTCAGAGAGATGTTGAGTGTTTGGTCTAAAGCCTGAACCTTGGCTGCTCTCATGGCCTTTACTCGCGAGAGGGTTGGTGCGCGAGAAGAACAGGCCCAGTCGAAGTGCCGAAGTCCTTCGATTTAACCAGGCTTTGCATATCAGCCCTGCCACAGGCCTGGCCAAGATATTGAACGTCTGGTTACACGACTCTAGAAACATTTGTTGCAATAAATGCTGTGAGATGATTAAAAGTGTGAAGATTGACATAGCCGCTCTTGCGATCTTGTGACACGCCCGCGATAACAGCTACTTATCATATCTATCCATAGCCAATATACCTCAGTAGCTTTGCTACAAAGGTCTCTTAGATCTACCGCTGCGTATGAGCTTTACCCCAGAGTTCAGGGTTTGCAAAATGTTCGTGGGAGGTTATTCCGTTTGATTTTCTTTTTCTCGTTTTAGCTCTCTCTTTCATTGACCAATCGGAACTGCGCCGTATTAAAACCCCCTGCCAGTTTGTTTGTAACTATACTAATCTAAGATACTTTGTCAGATCTTGTTTCTCCTCAAGATCAGCGATAGTTTAAGGTAAATCATAAGAGGGCTTACATATTAAAGCTTGGCACTTGCTGTGATGTAAGGGTTTCACTTATTCCCCAATCTGCCAAACAACACCCAAAAACCGTAACCAATACACCACAATATACATCCCCCTGACTCTCTTCAATGTGCCGTCCGATATGCCGAGGCATCTTGGACGCAACCTGAACACTCCTCAATGGAGTCGTTCTGGGTTTCCATCGGTCTGATACGCATCACCGCCCGCGCCTCGCCTCCTCCAGCAGCGGAATGCATGTGAGGGGTATCCGTAAATGGTCGGGGAACCCCACCCCCAGCAGGCTCCGGCTGGCCTAGGCACGTCAGTCTCCCGAAGATTGGTGAGTTCTCTCAAGTCATCAAGTCTTACAATCATAGCCGTCGAGTGCCATGGTCCAGAAGCCTGGATTAAATTGAGTCACAAGCCTCTCTCAACGATCCTTGATTCTCATGGCCATCTTTCAACACTCGACCTTGTTCAACTTCTCCAGTATAATGTCCGCAAGCACCGAACACATTACCGCGTTGGTGGGAGCACTTCTGCTGCTTGGTTATGTGCTTTTTCGACTGGCCCGGTCAATCTATCGCATCTATTTCCATCCCCTCAAGAACTTTCCCGGACCACGCGAAGCAAGAACGTCTGATAACTGGCTGTACCGCGTAACCAAGGAAGGGTCTCCAAATGAGGTACTCGAGAACCTGCATCGAAACCTGAGTTAGCCCTTTCATATTGGCTTTTTACGAGATATATTCTAACCTTCTCATAGACTGCAATGCTCTCCGCATCGCCCCAAACGAATTACACATCACAGATACTTCATTATACAAGGTTATTTACAGCCAGTCGTCACCATTCCTCAAGTCCGCCGACTTCTACTCCGCTTTCAACATTCCTCACACGCTGTTGACCGAGACGGATGCCATCGCTCACAAAGAACGCCGACGGATGCTCAACAGTTTGTTTTCTCGAGCCGGAGTCCTAAAACTCCAGCCTATAATTCACGACAAGCTACGCCTACTTGGAGATAAGATTGATCGGCTTTATAAAAAAGGGCCTGTAAATGTTTATGATGCTTTTCGGTAAGTTACAAAGCACAAGTGATCAAAACACCATGATACATACGTGCCGGACATGTTAAGCCAGGTCTCTAATTGCAACATAAATTAGTCTTCTGACAACCGAGGTGGTTATGCAATTTGCCTTTGCGAGATCCGCCGACCTTATTGGAGAAGATGCCAATGGCTTCCGCTCTTGGTTCTTGGATGGTTTCGACTTGGCCTCCCAGAGCATCTTCGACATGCAGCACAGCCCATGGCTGCAGTTTGCCGGCAATGTAATGCCACGACCAGTTGTGCGGCTTCTTAGTAAAGAGATTGGAACGCTTCTAGACATGAGAGAGGTGCGTCACCAAGACTGTTTCCCGTTTCCGGCCCCGAATCATTCCACTCACGTTCCAACTAGTATGCAGAAAGCTCGCTGCGATACTTTCAGCAAAGACCCCAACTACCCGACCATCCCGTTGTTTTTGACAACCTCCGCTCCCTTCCGGATGTCCGTAGTATCGACGAGGCCCAGGATATCATGGTTGCCGGTGCAGACACGACGGCTTTCACCCTGACTACCGGAACCATACACATCCTAGGTAACCCTAAAATCCATGAAAAGCTTGTTGAAGCACTTGACCAAGCAATCCCGAGGGGTGAAATCTTCCCCCCTCTTTTATCGCTCGAGAAGGTCGACTATTTGGTAGGCAGACCTGTTTTACGGAACCCTGGTGTCGTTCTGGTGTCTCCCTTATTGACGAACTCTAACAACATAAAACCCTATCCAGACAGCTAAACCAGTTCTCAGTGCTGAAACACGCCAATCGCTAATTTCATCTTACAGAACGCGATTGTAAAGGAATCTCTTCGTATTGCATCGGCTGTCCCTGGCAGACTCCCGAGGGTGGTCCCAGACGGCCGCCGCCAGCCGCTGATTGTTGATGGAAAAGTGATCCCGCCGGGCGTACGTCTCATCAAATAGCCCATGTTTCGTCTTACTAAGCTGGGCATAACAGACAATCGTCTCGATTTCTGCCTATACAATGCACACGAATACCGACATTTGGGGCCCTGACGCTCGTGAATTCAACCCAGACCGATGGCTCATACCGGATGCGAAAGGATTGGATCAGTACCTTTGCTCCTTCTCTAAAGGCACGCGCATGTGTCTTGGTCAAAAGTTAGTATTCAGATCTCCATATCGTGGTTGTCAGGCCATCGGCTTATTGTGGTGTAGTATTGCGATGGTAGAGCTCACAGTTGCGTTTGCTTGGATTTTCCGCCGCTACCGCTTGTTTTTGTCAGAAGACTTTGAGGTCCCTGCGAAGGTGGATAGATTCACGAATACCTACCTTGCACCCGGCGTCAAGGTCAACATGGTCCCACGGGTTTAGTGTTGTTCATCGCAAATACGAGAGGCTGCGAGGCGGGTATCCTTCCTCAACAACTTGGCTAGGATGGAGGAGGAGCAGTCGAATTCAGTACTATAGCCCACTTTGTTCGTCATTCCACGCAGGAGCCAATGATGCTACATTTAGTGGCGTCAATGTCTCTTCTCTCATCAGGGAGGGCGTGTTCAAGCATCACACACCACCACGAATCAAGCATTCACCTAGGGAGACTTGCGGGCTTGACTTGCATTCCAGTAGTGAAGTCTAGAGATTTACTAGCGCAGATAACACCGTACAGTAAGTAGACAAGCACTGGGCTAGGAAATATAAATTCTAAGAGATACTATATTATTTTCTATTTAGTTTCCTAACTAAGATAAGATAAGTATAAAACTCTTTATCTTAATCTTATTATAATAAAAATATATAAGTTCTCTTATTTCTTATTATTAAAATATTATTATAACTAAATTTTATTTATTTTATTTATTTTATTTATTTTATTTATTTTATTTATTTTATTTATTTTATTTATTTTATTTATTTTATTTATTTTATTTATTTTATTTATTTTATTTATTTTATTTATTTTTTATATATTTTTTAATATGTATTATATTTAAAATTAATATATATTAATTATTTATTATTAAAATTATTATTATTTATATATTTATATATGCTAAAATATATATATTATATATTTAATTATATAAGTTTAATTAATCAAACCTATAGACTTTTATTTACCTCTAAGTTTTAATTTAGCGCTAAGCCTTACCGCTAATTCTATTTAGGTTTAAACTTTAATATTAACTCTAGAAATTAATCCCTTTAAAATTTATAATATTAATAACCCTTATTTCTTAATATAATTATACTTATAGCTATATAGCTAGATCTTAGCTAATTATAATAAGACTTTTTTAATTCTTTTATTTAGTAATATAAAAGGTTTTTATAATTATTATAAGTATTATAACCTATGCCTTATATTAAGTATTATTTTTTAAGTCCTTAATATATTTAATATCTTTATTAATAAGATATTTCTTTTTTATACCTTTTTTTTAAGAGCCTTTCATAAAAAAAGGTCTTTTTTAAAAAAGCTAAATCTTTTATTAATATTATAATTAAGTAAAAAGAGGCTAAGTAAAAAAAAAATAATATAACTAAAGATAATAAGTTTAATTAATAATAAATTATTATATTATATACTTATATTATTATTTTTAAGGCCTTTATTTAGTATTATTACTTATAACTTATTATATATATTTTTTATATCTTTATAAAGCTTATAAATCTCCTTACTAAGATTATCTTAGTTATATTAGAGAATATATTAATAGGTATTAGTTATATTATTTTAATTATTTAATTAAAGGTCTTTATAAAAAGTAATTATTATAACCTTTTTAATATATTATTTATTAATTAATTAATTAGTTAGTTATAGTTATTATTAGTTATAATTAAATCTCTTCTTATAAGGATAATAAAAGTAATTTTAAACTCTTTAAGTAATTAAGAATTATAATTAAAAGGTTAATATTAGAGAGGAGAGTTATTATATAAAGGGATAAGATTTTAACCTCTTTAATTAATTAAGATATAAGCTATTTATTATAAATAGAGCTAGCTTTAATATATTATTAAAGCTATTAATAATTATATAAATAAATCTTATTAATTTAGCTTATTAAGACCTTTAACTTTAAGTATAAAGCCTTTAGTATTAAAATTATTAAGATATAAATTAAAATATTTTAATTCTTATTTTAAGTAATATAGAGTTAAGTCATAATTATAAAAATAAAAATATAAGATATATCTATAAAAGGAAATTACCTTAGCTTTATTATATATAACCTTTATATTAATATAATTAAAATAATAATTAAAATAATTAAAAATTACTTTATAAGATAAACCCTAATAAAAATAATAAGAATAAGATATAATTTTAGATTTAAAAGCCTTAATATAAATAAAAAGACCTTATATTTTAGAAAGCTTATAAAGGGAAATATATTTAGAAATTTAGCCTAATATTATATTAATAATAAAAAGATTGTTATAAATTAAGATTCCTTATTAATAATACTTAGTTGCTAAGGTTAATCTTAAAGATAAGGTTAATAAAGGGGAGACCTTATATTATAATTATAATATAGGCTAGGCAGGGAAACCTAGTAAAATAACCCTAATTATATAAGGACTAAAGGGATTAAATTTTATTTTTATTAATCTTAGGACTAAATAAGTAAAATATTAGTCTTACCTTAAATTAAACCTTAGAACTATTAGTCCTAGGGTGTTACTATAAGTATATAGAATATACTTATTAGTATTTTCTTATATAATAACTACCTTAGTTATTAATACAACTTAGTTATACTTAATACCTCTGAGTATATTATTAGATGTAATTATACTTTATTTAAGATAATACTAATAATCCCTTACTAATATAAACTTAGTATAACTAGTTTATTACTTAGGAATCCTATAATTATTATATTCTAAGGCCGCGAAGAATAGGTACATAACCTAGAGCTATATTAAGGTATTATTAAAAGGTCTTTTTTTTTATTAATAAATTTAAGCTTTTTTAATAAGATAATACTTATATTTATACTTTAAAGAAGTCTAAAAACTAGTTACTATTTTATAAGATTAGGCTTATAGATTTGCTAATTTACTTACTTAATCTTAACCTTATAGAGTATTTTTAAAAGGCTTTAAAGTTTATATTATAATAATTATATCTTAACTTTATTAAGCTAGGGAGAAGCTAAGCTAAGATAAAGAAAATAAAGATATAAATTAGGGAAGTATAAGATATATTAGATTAAGGCCTAGTTAAGAAGCTTATATAATTAATAAAGCGCTAGCTTTTAGCTATATATTAAGTAAATAATTAATATATAAATTAAGGGCTTTAAATTAATATATCTTTTAGCGTTATTAAATTTCTTATTATTATATAATTAAAAATTAAAAATAATATATAAAGATAAGGTAATAATAATATTAATCTAATATTATTAGATTTTTATTATAATATTTTATTAAATATATAATTTTTAATTATATTAGTATTTTTATTAATATATACTTAAAAAATAAATTTAGTAATAAAAAAAAGTTTTTTATAAAATAATTATAAAATAATTATTAATATATAATATAATATAATTTTTATTATTTATATTAATATTATTTATTATATTAAATAAAAAATTTAAAAAAGGTTTATAATTAATTAAAATTTAAATATATAATTATAAATATAATTATATTAAAAACTAAAATTATTAATATTATAAATTTAAAAAGAATTAATATTAATACTTTATATAAGACTTAAAAATAAATAAAATTTTATAAATTTAAGTAATTAAATTTATTTATATAAATATATAAATAATAATAATTTTAATAATAATTTTAATAAGAAAAAATATAAAAAATATAAAAAAATATAAAAAAATAATATAAATTTAAATTATGATAATAAATTTAATTTATAATTATATTTTAAAACTTTATATTTAATATTATAAATATAATATATTTATAATTAAATTTTTTATTTTATTTTAAAATTTTTAAATTTTTATTATAAATTATATTTTAGTTTTTTTAATTTATATAATTTATAAATTTATTTTTTATTATTAAAATTATTATTAAAATTATTATTATTTATATAGTTATATAAATTAAGATATATATATTATATATTTAAATAAATAAATTTAATTACTTAAATTTATAAATTTTTATATATTTTTTAAGTCTAATATTAAGTATTAATATCAATTTTTTTAAAATTTATAAAACTATAATATTAATTTTATAAATTAATTTCTTTAAAACTTATAATATTAATATTTTTTATTTCTTACTAAAATTATATTTATAGCTATATAATTAAATCTAGGCTAAGAATAATAAGATCTTTTAATATATTTATTTAATATTATAAAAAGTATTAATAATAATATTAAAAATTAATATTTATATATTATATTAATTATTTTATAAGCCCTTAAGAAAGATTTTATTTTTATTAATATTATTTTATTATTTCTTTAAATTTTATTTAATAATTTTTAATAAAAAATACTTTTTTAATAGAATTAATTTTTTATTAATAATATAATTAAAAAAAAAAAAGCTAAATAAAAAAAAAATATTATAATTAGAAATTAGAAATTTAATTTATTTTAAATATTTAAGGCTATTATTTAATATAATATTTTAAAGAGCTATATTTAATATTATTTCTAATAGCTTATTATAAATACTCTTAATATTTTTATAAAGTTTATAGACTTTCTTAATAAGATTATTTTAATTATATTAAAAAGTATATTAATAAGTATTAGCTATATTATTTTAATACTTTAATTAAAGGTTTTTATAAAGAGCTATTATAATTTCCTTAATATATTATTTATTAATTAATTAGTTATTAAATTTCCTCTTATAAAAATAATAAAAATAATTTTAAACTTTTTAAGTATTTAAGAATTATAATTAGAAGGTTAATATTAGAGGGGAGAGCTATTATATAAAGAGATTAGATTTTAATATCTTTAGTTAATTAAGATATAAGTTATTTATTATAAATAAAGCTAGCTTTAGTATATTATTAAAGCTATTAATAATTATAGAAATAAATCTTAATAATTTAAGTATATTAAGATATTTAGCTTTAGGTATAAAGCCTTTATTAATAAAATTACTAAGATATTAATTATAATACTTTAATCTCTATTTTAAGTAATATAAAGTTATATAATAATTAATAAAACTTATAAAAAATAAAAGCTTTATAATAAGAATTAAGGGTAAGAAAGCCTTTATATAAATAAAAAAACTTATTTTAAATAAACTTATATTTAAGATATTTAATTTATTTTAATTTATTAAGCTTAAAATAAATACTTTATTTTTTATTTTAAGTAATATATATAATAAGTAAGTATTATAGTTATATAAGTATTATAAAAATCCCTTAACTTATATCTTCTTTATTTAATTAATTATTTCTTAATTACCTAATATATTATAGGCTTTTATTAAGTCTAGAATACTTTTTGCCCTTTAGGCTATATAAAATAACCTTAAGTTAAGTATTTAATAAGCTATAACTATTTGTAAGATATAATATTATACCTTATATTATTAATAATATAATATTTAATTATAATATAATATTATCTAGAAATTATATTAGCTATTTACTCTAGAGGAATAAATCTTTATTTACTTTATTTTTAACTTAGATTTATAAGGATTTCTCCCTTAGCTTTATAATATAAAAGAAATAACTAATTAATTACTTATTAATTATAATATATTACCTATTAATATATATTAGGCTTTAGATTTTATAAAGTAATACTTATACCTTAAGATATATTTTTTTAAAAAATATAATTATTAAAAAGCTAACGTACTTAATAAGCGAGTGTCTCAATCAAGCGAGTGTCTCAATTTACCCTATAGTGGGATTTACTCCTTAGAGAAAATTATTTTAAAAAGTTCTAAAATATTAAGCTTTAATCCTCAAAGACTATAAAATTAGATATAGATTACTTATAAAATATAGAACTATATATATTTTTATAAGAATTTTAAAAAAATCCCTTATAGGGTAGTTTAGAAAAAAGTATATTCATACTGTGTAAATAGCTATTTCTCTATAAAGGGAATTTTTTAAAAATCTAGAAAAATCACTTTTATATTTTATATTAAGTTAGATTTATAAAAATACTCTTTTTAAGTTTATAGCTATTTTATAGCTATTTTTAGAAATTCAAGATTAGCTATTTTTTAGTGCACAGTATGCTAAGACACTCGCTTGTCTGAGACACTCGCTTATCAAGTACGTTAAATATAAAGATCTAATTATTATTTATAATTAATTTTAGCTGATAATAAATATAATTATAAAATATAATATTTAATTAAATAATATTTATAATTTTAATAAGATTAGCTTTCTTATAGGTATAAGTATAAATAAAATAATTATTATAAGCTTAGAAAGGTATTTAAAGCTAAAATTAATTTAACTTAGAAACTAAGAATAGATTATAATTATTTAAGTAATTAATATAAAAGGCTAAATAATTTAATTATTTATTATTAATATAAGCTAATATTATCTTATTAATTAATATTAAGAAAATAACTTTTTAAGTAATTAAGTAATTATAATAACCTAAATTAGCTAAATTAATAATAAGATTAGCCTTAAATAATTAAAATATTTTAATTAATATATAATTAATTAATTAATTAATTTTTATTATTTCTTAATCCTTAATAATTATAAAAATTATTAATTAATTAAATTTAAAAAGTATTATAAAAAAAAAATTTATTTAATTTTATATATTATTTTATTTCTTTTATTTATTTTAGCCTCTTAATATTAGGTATTTTAAGTTATAAAAAAAGGCCTATAATTAAGAAATAAAATATTTAATTAAATATTTTATAATTTATATTTTAAAGATTAAGTTTTTTTTAGCTTTTTATATTATATATAAGGCTATTATAATAAAAAGAAATATTAAGAAGGCTTTTAAAAAAGCTAGCTTTATTTCCTTTAACTTAGAAAATATAATCTTAAAGCTTAAGATATAACTATAGATACTAATATAAATTAAGGAGATATTTAATTAATTAACCTCTTAGGTATTAAGGACCCTAAAGATTATACTTAAGGCCTAATCTTAATCTAAATATTTTAAAAAATAGATTAAAAGGTATTAAAATAGCTCTCTAGAATTAATTCTTAAAGTATTAAAGTCTCTTATAAAGGGCATAAAAATAATTATATATAAGATAGCTCTTATAAAGGCAAAGGTCTAAGATCTTTAATAAGTAAATAAGATATTAAATTAATACTAAAGGGTAAAATAGATTAGATTATAGAAAAGAGAGGTAATAATAATAAAAGAAAGAAAATAAATAATTAATTAAATAGATATTAATATATAAGTAATAGCTAAATTATCGCGGAGTAGTAATTAAGGGAGGTTAATATAATTAGGTATTTAATATTATAATATTTATAATAAGCCTAGGTATAATATAAGGATTTATTAAGTAATAATTAAGATATCTAGGGAAGAATATAATAAATAGTTTTAATTAATTAAATAATTTATTATATTTTTATTATAATTTCTAGCTTAACATATATAATAAGTAAGTAGGCCAGATAAGCAAGTAGGCTAAAAATCCCTTAACCTCTCTTCTTCTTAATTAATTAATTAATTCTTAACCACCTAAGATATCTTAATTAAATAAAAAGGTAAATATCCTTCTTACTCTTTAAGCCCTCTAAAATAACCCAAAATTAAGTATCCAGAAAGCCGCAGAGATTTATAATATATACTATAATACCCTAGGTCGCCGGCAAAAAGGCATATAGTCTTAACGCGATATTATTCCTAAATCACATAAGCTATCTAATCTAGAGAAATAGATTATTATTTAGTTTATTCTTAACCTAGATTCGCGAGGGTTTTCCCCGCGACTATATAGCATTAAATAAATAGCGAATTAGCTACTTACTAACCGCGATATATTACCTATTAGTAAGTAATAGGCTACTAACTTTATTAAGCGGCATTTAGACCTTAAGACTTATTTCTTTTATAAGTATAACTATTAGAGGGCTAAATATAAAGACCTAACTATTATTTATAATTAGTTCGCGCTTATAGTAAATATAATTACAAAATATAATATTACCCTCGCCGATATCTATAACTTTAATAAGACTAGCTTTATAATAAGTATAATTATAAGCGGAATAATTATTATAGGCGCAGAGAGGTATAAAAAGCTAAAATTAATCTAGCCTAGAAACTAGGAATAGGCTATGATTATTTAGGCGATTAATATAAAAGGGTAGGCGATCTAGCTGTTTATTATAGTTATAGGCTAATATTACCTCGCTAGCTAGTATTAAGAAAGTAACCTCCCGGGCGATTAGGCTATTACTATAACTCATAATAGCTAGACTAATAATAAGATAGGTCTTAAGTAGCTTAAGTACTTTAATTAATATATAACTATTTGATTAAATAATTACTATTATCTTTTAATCCTTAATAGGCATAAAAGTTACTATTTAATTAAATTCAAGAAATACTATAAGGAAAATAAGATTATCACGCTTTATATACCGCCTTATTTATCTTATTTACTTTAGCCTCTTAATATTAGGTGCTTTAGGCCGCTAAAAAAGGCATATAATCGAGAGATTAAGTAATTAATTAGATACTCTATTACCTATATTTTAAAGACTAAGTTCTTCCTAGCCTTTTACGCTGCCTACTAGGCTACTATAACGATAAGCAATATCAAGGGAGGTTTTAGAGGAGCTAGGCTTATTCCTTTAGACCCCGAAAGTATTATATTAAAGCTTAATATATATCTATAGACCCTAACGCCCCTTAAGGAGGAGACTAGCCAGCCTAACCCTTAGGTCTTAAAGACCCTAAGGATAGCCCTTAAAGCTAGCTCTTAGTCTAAATACCTTAAAAGATAAATTAGAAGATATTAAAGTAGCTCTCCGGAATCTATTCTTAAGGCTCTAAAGTTATTAATAAAGGGGATAAAGGCAATAATATATAAGATAACCTTATTAAAGTCTAAGGTTAAGAACCTTTAATAATTAAATAAGGCCCTTAGTAAGTAGCGCAAAGCGAAAAGAACCCGCCTATAAGATAGAGGGAAGATAACTATAGATAAGGCAAGAGAAGTAATTAATTAAATAGATATTAATATATAGATATAGGCTAAATTATCGAGAAGTAGTAATCGAGGTAGGTTAGCGCGACCAAAGGAAAGCTACTATGGAATATGCGGTAAGGCCGGTTATAATAAAAGAATATATTAAATTATTATTAAGCTATCTAAGGAAGAAGAAAATAGTTTAATTTAATTAATTAAATGCTTTATTATATTTTTATCTTAAATCTTATCTTAAAGGTTAAGATTTTTAGCCTACTTACTTATCTAGCCTACTTACTTATTATATATATTATATATATAAGAAAAATAACTAACTTACTTAACTAGCTAACTTATGTATTAAGTATATTAATAGAAATATATTATATAAATATAATACTTAATAATATTATTAAAATACCTTATAACATATATAATAAGCAAGTAAGATAGACAAGTAAGTAAGATAAAAATCCCTTAACCTATATTATCTTTATTTAATTAATTAATTTATCACTAAAAAAGATATCTAGCTTAAATACTAAGGCTAAAATCCTTCTTACCCTTTAAGCCCTTCAAAATAACCTAAAACTAAGCCTCCAGCGCGCTATAGAGATATATAATATTCGTCATATAAAGCTCTAGCGCCGGCAATAAGGTATCTAATCTCAACGCGATATTATCCCTAAATCACATAAACTATTAGATCTAGAAGAATAGATCCTTATTTACTTTATTCTTAATCTAGATTCGCGAGGATTCCCCCCTTAGCTTCATAGGATAAAAGAAATAGCTAATTAATTACTTACCGACCGCGACGTATTACTAATTAATACCCGCTAGGCTTTAAACTTTATTAAGCGATACTTAGCCCTTAAGATATATTTTTTTCGCAAATATAATTACTAGAGAGTAAAGTATAAAGACCTAATAATTATCCGTAATTAATTTTAGCTTATAGTAAATATAATCGCAAAGTATAATATCTAATTAGATAATATCTATAACTTTAATAAGACTAGCTTTCTTATAGGTATAATTATAAGCGGAATAGTTATTATAGGCTTAGAAAGGTATTTAAAGCTAAAATTAGTATAGCCTAGGAACTAGGAATAGATTATAATTATTTAAGTGATTAATATAAAAGGCTAGGCGATCTAGCTATTTATTATTAATATAGGCTAATATTACCTCGCTAATTAATATTAAGATAATAACCTCCCGGGCGATTAGGCTATTATAATAACCTAAAATAGCTAGACTAATAATAAGACTAGTCTAGAGTAGCTAAAGCACTTTAACCGATATATAGCTAAATAATTAAATAATTATTATTATCTTTTAATCCTTAATAGCTATAAAAGTTACTACTTTATTAAATTTAAGAGATATTATAAGGAGAAGAAGATTATCTAGCTTTATATACTACCTTATTCCTCTTATCTATTTTAGCCTCTTAATATTAGGTACTTTAGGCTACTTAAGAAGGCTTATAGTTAAGAAATAAAGTATTTAATTAGATACTTTATTACCTATGTTTCAAAGACTAAGTTCTTTCTAGCCTTCTACGCTATATATAAGGCTACTATGACGGAAAGAAATATTAGGGGGGCTTTTAAAAGAGCTAGCCTTATTCCTCTTGACCTAGAAATTATAGTCTTAAAGCTTAATATATAGCTATAGACACTAACGCTAGTTAAGGAGGTAACTAAATTATTAACCCCTTAGGCTTTAAAGACCCTAAAGACTATACTTAAGGCCTAATCTTAGTCTAAATACCTTAAAAGATAGATTAAAAGGCACTAAAGTAGCTCTCTAGAGTTAATTCTTAAAGTATTAAAGTCTCTTATAAAGGGAATAAAGATAGTTATATATAAGATAGCTCTCGTGAGGGCAGAGGTCTAAGACCTTTAATAAGCAAATAAGATACTAAGCTAGCGCTAGAGAATAAAAAGGATTAGACTATAGAAAAGAGGGGTAATAACGGTAGAGGAAGGAAGGCAAGTAATTAATCAAATGGATATAGATATATAGGTAGTAGCCGAATCGTCAAGGAATAGTAGTCGAGGGAGGTTAATCGGACTAGGTGTTTAGCGATATAATATCTATAGTAAGCCCGGGCATAATATAAGGACTTATTAGATAGTGATTAAGATGTCTAGGGAAGAGTATAGTGAGTAGTTTTAATTAATTAAATAGTCTATGGTATTTTTATAATAGTTTTTAATCTTAGGGGTAAGGAAAAATATCCCACTTGCTTATCTATCTTACTCGCTTATTATATATATTAATTATAAAGAAATATAAATAATAAATTATAAGCTTTATTAATTATACCTAAGGCTATTAATAAAAAAAAATAAACTTTAAACTTAGAAAAAAAACCATTTATTTTTAATAAAGTATTTATAATTATTTTTACTTATATATATTTTAATATAAGAAATATTATAAAAAAGTAACCTAAATAGCTAAAATATAAATTTATATCTTAGAAATAAAATATAAAATATAATTAAATCTTTTTTTATATTAATTATTATAAAAGCCCTATAAAATTAATAATATATATTAATAAGTTCCTTAAGAGTAATTACTTAAAAGAATATTATTAATAACTTAACTTTATATTACTTAAAATAAGAATTAAAGTAATTAAATTTATATCTTAGTAATTTTAATATTAAAGGCTTTATACCTAAAGCTAGAGGTCTTAATAGGCTTAAATTAATAAGGTTTATTTATATAATTATTAATAGCTTTAATAATATACTAAAGCTAGCTCTATTTATAATAAATAGCTTATATCTTAATTAACTAAAGAGGTTAAAATCTAACCTTTTTATATAAAGGCTCTCTCCTCTAATATTAACCTTTTAAATATAATTCTTAATTACTTAAAAAGTTTAAAATTACTTTTATTATTCTTATAAAAAGAGATTTAATAACTAATTAATTAATAAATAATATATTAAAATAATTATAATAGCTTTTTATATAGACTTTTAATAAAATAATTAAAATAATATAATTAATATTTATTAATATACCTTTTAATATAACTAAGATAACCTTAGTAAAAAGGTTTATAAGCTTTATAAAGATATAAAAAGTACTTATAATAAGCTATAAGTAATAATATTAAATATAGGCCTGAAGAATATTAATATAAATATATAATATAATAATTTTTTATTAATTAAACTTATTATCTTTAGTTATATTATTTTTCTTTTATTTATTTTTTTTTATTTAATTAAAATTTTAATAAAAAGTTTAGCTTTCTTAGAAAAGAGCTTTTCTTATTAAAAGCTTTTAAAAAAAAGATATAAGAAGGGGAATATCTTATTAATAAAAAATATTAAATTCCTTAAAGATTAAAAAGATAATACCTAGTATAAGGCATAGGTTATAATACTTATAATAACTATAAAGACCTTCTATATTACTAAATAAAAAGATTAAAAAAGTCTTATAGCTAGCTAGGATCTAGCTATATAGCTATAAGTATAACTATATTAGGAAATAGAGGTTATTAGTGTTATAGGTTTTAAAGGGATTAATTCCTAGAGTTAGTATTAGAGTTCTATAAAGCTAAAAAGAGTTAGCGCCGGGGCTTACTAATAGACTTAGAGGTAAGTAGAGGTCTATAGGTTTAATTAATTAAACTTATCTAATTAAATATATAATATATATATATTAGCTTATATAAATATATAAATAATAATAATTTTAATAATAATTTTAATAATAATAAAAGAATATTATAAATATATAAATAATTATATTATTTATTAATATATTTAAAAAATATTAAAAGAACTTTAAAATAACTTATATAATAAAATAATATAATTTAATTTTAAAATAAATTAAGAAATATAATAAATAACTTTTAAATAAAAATAAATAAATAATATATTTTAAATAAATCATATTATAATTTTATATATAAAATATATAATAATTAGTTATATAGATATTAATAAGTTAATAAAACCTTATAATAAATTAAAATAATATTTTTTTTTTATAATATAAAAAATATTTATTTTAATAATAATTAATTAATATAAATTTTATATAAAAACTAAGATATAATATTATAAACCCTATAGAAAACTATAATAACTCTTAGTTATAAGATATTTAAAAGATTTAATTATTATAGATTTTATTATTATATTATTTTTATTAAAAGAATTTATTATTAAGAACTTTTATAATACTATTCTTATTATTATAAATAGACTTATAAAACTTTCTTATTTTATATTATATAGAGATTTAATAATAGTAAAAGAATCTATTTATTTATTTAAATTTTTATATTATAAAAGTATCTAATATATTAGTTAAAATTATTATATATTAGGTATTATTATTTATTTTAAAATTTTAGTAAAGTCTTATAAGATACTTAGTAATTAATTATAAGCTCTTTCTTATATATACAAAGAAATAAATAAGTAAATAAAATATATAAATTAGATATTAAAGTAATACCTTTAATTTTATATTAATTATAAATAAATTAACTAGGCTAAAAAAGCTTTTAGCTATTTATTATCTTATAATATAATAATTAATAAAAGTATAAAGATTTTATAAACTTATATTAACTTTAGATTTATATTAAATATATATTAATAAATATAGGATATTATTATTAACCCTAAAGTTATCCTTATTAATTATTAATTAAAGACTTTATATAAAACGATTTAAAGATAACCTAAATATATTAAAAATAAAATACTAAATTATATAAATATAAATATAATTAAGGGATTAATCTTCTTAGATAGAGATATAGTTATATTTATAATAAAAAATATTAAACTAAAATAATAAACTAAAAAACTTAGGTATAAGCATATTAAACCTTTTAAAATTAAATATTAAAATATTAAAATATAATTATAAATTAGATTTACCCCTTAAAGTTAAGCTTTATCTAATTATTTATATCTTACTATTTAAATTAATAAATATTATTATTATTAAAACTACTAATAAATTAGAAACTAAAATTAATAAATTAGAAGAATATATTATAAAAGCTATCCTTAATATAAATAAAATTAATAATAAAATTAAATATTTCATTATATAAAAACACTACTTAGATTTTAAAAATATATAAGAATTACTTATATATCTTATTAATATATAATACCTTTTAAAGAACTTTTATTAATAATACTAAGATTAAATTTATCTAAACCTAAGGTAGACTAATTAATAATACTAAATATATTATTTACCTATAAGTTACCTATTACCTATTACTTAATAATATGCGCCTCTTCCTAGAAATAAACCCTATCCTCCTTCTCTAATTTATATATCTTATAAGAGAAAAGCTAAGAACCCCGCTTATAAAGTAAATACTATTACTTCCTTAAATAGGCTAAATAAGCTAAGGTTTCTTATAAGTTATCCTTAGTATTCTTAATATTTATATCTATTTTATACTAGGTATTAAGGTTCTTATAAATTAGACCCTAAGGAATTAATTAAATATAAAACTAAAAACCTATAAGTAGAAGTAACTTATAAAAAGATAATATATTAATACTATTCTAAGAAAAGCTATAATAAATATACTCTTAGTACTAAGTAAAACCTGCTATTATTTAATAGACCTCCTTAGCCTAGAAATATAATAAAAAGTATTATAATTTAGTTACTTTAGTTTTACTAAGGCTAAAATTAATTTACTTTAGTTTAGTTAGGCTAGTAACTAATTCTTTTAGTCTTAGTTAGACCCTTAATTTAGTGAAGGTATTTTAGTCTTAATTAGACTAAGACTAAGACTAAGACTTTTTAATTAGACTAAAAAGTTAAACTATTAGTTACTAATATACTAAGGAAACTTACTAAAAATAGAGATAAAAGGTTATTAAGAAAATATTATATAATATAAGAATAACTATAAATATCTCTAATATACCTTTTAGCTATTATATATTTTATCTTATTTTTAACTAATATATATAGCTTGTTATTAATTAAATAACTTTTTTATTCTTAAAGAGCTCTAAATAAGCTCCTTAAAAATACTTATTTTTAAAATTACTATAATTACCTTAATAAAAGAGGTAATAATATAATATGAGATTTATTATAATATAAATTAAATAAAAGTATTATATAACCTATTTATATAATTAAAAATTAAGGTTATTTATTTATTATATAATTAAGTAATTAAAATTATACCTTTTTAATTACTTTTAGTTAGACTAAAAAGTCTTAATTAAAAAGGTACTTTAAATTAATTAAATTAATTTTCTTAAATTAAAATTTTAAAATAAATTAATTAGACTAAGGCTAAAGAGTTAGTAATAGTATAGTTATAACTAAGCTTAGTTATTTAATAAGGAAATTAATTACTAACTAAATTATAAGCCTTATAATAAATACGACATAGTACTAAATGCTATAGTATTAAAATAGAAAATTAAGAAGGAATATTATATACATTTCTTTTACTTAGCAAAATAACTTAATATCTTATTAATAAGAACTTTTAAGGAATTAAATTAATTACTTATTAATACTAAGCTATAGAAATAGCCTTAAGGATAAGACTAGAGTTATAATTTAGTTAGTAATTAATTTACTAACTAATTAACTAAGATTAAGTATAACTAAAAAGTTAATAATTTTTTAATCTTAATCTAAGTAAAGCTATTTTATTTTTTAATTAAGGATTTTAATTAAATTAAAATTAAAGGCTATTTATAACTAAATATTTTTTATTAAATTTAAAATAATTAAAAAATTTTAATTTTAATTATTTATTAATTTAATAAATAAATAACTTTTAGTTTTAATTATATAAATAGATTATATAATAGCTCTATTTTATTTATATTATAATTAAGCTTTTTATATATTTTTATTTAATTTATTAAGATTATTAAAATGATTTTAAAATAAGTATTTTTTAAAAGTTTATTTAGAGCTATTTAAGAATAATAAAATAATTTATTTAATTATATCTTATATAAATTAGCTAAAAATAAAATAATCTAAATTATAATTAAGGGCTTATATAGAAATATTTATAATAATCTTTATAATATATAATATTCTCTTAATAGCCTAATATATATAATACATAAGTATAATAAATAAGTAAATAAAATAAAAATCCCTTAACTTATATCCTCTCTATTTAATTAATTAATTCTTAATTACCTAATATATTATAATTTAATAAAGAGGCTAAAATCTTTCTTACCCTTTTAGGCCTTTTAAAATAACCTAAAATTAAAGCTCTAATATACTATAGAGATCTAAATAATAAACCTTATAATACTTTAATATTAATAAAAAGGTATCTAATCTTAATATAATACCCTCTAGAAATTATATTAGCTCTTTTAATCTAGAGGAATAGATCCTTATTTATTTTATTTTTTAACCTAGATTCACGAGGATTTCTTTCTTAGCTTTATAATATAAAAGAAAATAGCGAATTAATTAGTTATTAACCGCGATATATTATTAATTAATATATATTAAGCTTTAAGTTTTATTAAGTAATACTAAGAGCTTAAGATATAT
This sequence comes from Fusarium keratoplasticum, assembly GCF_025433545.1. Classification (NCBI taxonomy): domain Eukaryota; kingdom Fungi; phylum Ascomycota; class Sordariomycetes; order Hypocreales; family Nectriaceae; genus Fusarium; species Fusarium keratoplasticum. The sequence goes on along the minus strand of NC_070542.1, from coordinate 32,021 downwards.
TTTTTTTTTAAGAATATAATTACTAAAGAGCTAAGTATAAAGATGTAATTATTATTTATAATTAATTTTAGCTTATAATAAATATAATTATAAAATATAATATCTAATTAAATAATATCTATAACTTTAATAAAATTAATTTCCTTATAACCATAATTATAAGTAAAATAGTTATTATAGGCTTAAAAAGGGTATTTAAAGCTAAAATTAATATAGCTTAGTAATTATAAATAAATTATAATTATTTAAGTAATTAATATAAAAAAGCTAAGTAATTTAGTTATTTATTATTAATATAAGTTAATATTACCTGATTAATTAATATTAAAAAAAATAACCTTTTAAGTAATTAAGTTATTATAATAACCTAAAATAATTAAATTAATAATAAGATTAATCTTAAATAACTTAAGTATTTTAATTAATATATAATTAATTAATTAATTAATTCTTATTATTTCTTAATTCTTAATAATTATAAAAATTATTAATTTATTAATTTTAAAAAATATTATAAAGAAAAAAAAATTATTTAGCTTTATATATTATTTTATTTATTTTAGCCCCTTAATATTAAGTATTTTAATATATTAAAAAAAGGCTTATAATTAAGAAATAAAATATTTAATTAAATATTTTATTATTTATATTTTAAAGATTAAATTCTTTTTTAGCCTTTTATATAATATATAAGGCTATTTTAATAAAAAGAAATATTAAGAGGGCTTTTAAAAGAGTTAATATTATTCCCCTTAACTTAAAAAATATAATCTTAAAGCTTAATATATAGCTATAAATATTAATATTAATTAAGAAGGCTTTTAATTAATTAACCTTTTAGATATTAAGGACCCTAAAGATTATACTTAAGGCCTAATTTTAATCTAAATACCTTAAAAAATAAATTAAAAGGTATTAAAATAGCTCTCTAGAGTTAATTCTTAAAGTATTAAAATCTCTTATAAAGGGAATAAAAGCGGTTATATATATAATAACTCTTATAAGAGTAAAGATCTAAGACATTTAATAGGTTAATAAGATATTAAGTTAATATTAAAGGGTAAAATAGATTAGATTATAGAAAAAAGGAATAATAATAATAGAGAAAAGAAAATAAGTAATTAATTAAATAAATATTAATATATAGGTAATAGCTAAATTATTATAAAGTAGTAATTAAGGGAGGTTAATATAATTAATAATTTAGCGCTATAATATTTATAGTAAGCCTAATTATAATATAAGGACTTAATAAATAGTAATTATAATATCTAGGGAAGAATATAATAAGTAGTTTTAATTAATTAAATAATTTATTATATTTTTATTATAATTTTTATTAAAAAGGTTAAGATTTTTATTTTACTTATTTATTTATTTTACTTACTTATTATATATATTATTATAATTATTTTTAGTATTTTTTCTTAATATATAAGTAATTAAAAACTTAATTTTTTAATTTAATTAAAAAGTCTTAGTCTTAGTCTTAGTCTAACTAAGATTTAAATAATTTAAAATAAGCCCTTAACTAAGACTAAGATAATTAAAGTTAGTCCTTAACTAAGACTAAAGTAACTAAATCATAACCTTAGAAAAGCCTAATAAAAGAAGAGCCTTATATTATAGCCTTAACAAAAGTTACTAGTATATAATATAAGTAAGCCCTAGATTAGGGTTATAATTTAGTTATATTAGTTTTAGTTAAGTATTAACTTTAATTAACTTAGTCTTAGTTAGTTATATAATTTAATTAAGCTATTTTAGTCTTAGTTAGACTAAAATTAAGACTAAGAACTTTTAATTAAATTAAAAAGTTAAGCTTTTAATTACTTATATATTAAGAAAATATATTAAAAATAAATATAAAAAGCTATTAAGAGAATATTCTATAATATAAAGATTATTATAAATATATCTATATAATCCCTTAATTTTAACTTAGGTTATCTTATTTTTAGCTAATATATTTAAGGTATATTTAAATAAATTATTATATTATTTTTTAAGAGCTCTAAATAAGCTTCTTAAAAATACTTATTTTTAAAAAAATTATAATAATCTTAATAAATTAAATAAAAATATATTAAAATTTTTAACATAATATAAGTAAAATAACATTATTATATAACCTATTTATATATTTAAAAATTAAGGTTATTTATTTATTATATTAATATATAACTAAAATTATAACTTTTTAATCTAATTAAAAATTCTTAGTTAGAAACAGCCCTTAACTTTAGTCTAATTAAAATCCTTAGTTAAAAAATATTATAATTTTAGTTAGATTAGGATTAAAAAATTATTAACTTTTTAGTTATAATTAATATTAATTAATTAATTAGTAAATTAATTATTAACTAAATTATAAATATGCCCTAGATTAATTAATAAAGGTTAGATTACTAAGATTATACTATAATTTTAATAATCTAAATTAATAGGATTACTAGGTACTCCTTATCCTTCAGCTTTATAGTAAAATATATAAAATATATTTATTATACTTTCTTATATAGAAGCTACCTTAGGTATTAATATACCTTAGTTATACTTAATACCTTTAAGTATATTACTAGATATAACTTATACCTTTACTTAGATTATACTTAGTATTACTAATTAATATAAACCCCACATAATTAGTTTACCTTTTAGGATATATATAATTACTATAATATAAGTCTACAATTAATTAAATCTAATAAATTAAATATATATTTTAGCTTTTATAAATATATAAAAATAATAATTTTAATAATATATTTAATAATACCTTATATAATATAAAAAGCCTTTTATAAACTAAAATTTTATTTTTTTATTTTTTATTTTATTTTAGTTTATAAATTATAAAAGAAATAATAAAATATAATTTTATTATTTTTTTATATTTTTTTAATAAGTATTTATAAAATATATATTAATTAATAAAGTATTATATTAATACCTTATTATACTTTTAGCCTGTAGGCTGTAGGTATAAAGTAATATCTTATTTATATTTTAAAGCTTTAAATTAATATTATATTATATATAAATATATTAAATTCTTTCGATATAACTTCTTATATTAAATATTAAATATAATTATATTAATTATTTTATAATAAGTTAATAAACTTATTTATTAATTATTTAATTTATTATTTTACTATTATTTTTATATATAATTTAGTAATTATATTAAGTATTTAAAGCTAATTATTAATATTTATAATAGTAGCCTCTTTAATAAATAATACATAATTATATCTAAGTAGCCTTTTATATTTTATTAGCTTATTATAAGCTAAATAACTTATAAAATATTTTAAATTTTTTTAAAAAAACTATTCTTATTTTTTTTTTTATTTATAGCTTTATTAGATTTATTTAACTAAATTAAGCCTAAATAGAAAAATATAAAAGAAATTATTATATTAAATTTATAGTATTTATTAATATAATATATCTTCTAATATAAGATCTTATTAATTATAATAATTTTATTCTTTATTAAGAATTTATATTAAAGAGATTTATAATCTTTATTATCTTTATTAAATATATATTAATATAAGACTAATATATAAATAATAATAACTTATAATCTTTTTAAATCTTTTTATTATAGGTATTTGAGATGTTTTATATTTAAATAATTTATTAAGGTATTTCTTAAATTACTCTTTATACTAGCCTGCTAAGTAAATAGCTATCTTCTAAAATAATAAGATTTACTTAATCCTTTTATTTTAATTTTATATTACTTATTTATTAAAAAGAAATAAATAAAATATAAACTAATAAGCCTTAATTATTAAATTAAGAGAGAATAATATATTAAAAATAAGTCCTTATTAAATATATAAGACTTTAATTTAGTAAATTCTTTATAATAGGTTAATTAGAGAGCTATTAAAAAGTCCTTTTATATAATATCTAGCTAGGGTTGTCCTAATTAGTTAATACCTTTAATAGCTATCTTATCTCCTTATATTATCTAAGAATTATTTATTATATTATTAAATTTATTTAATAATATATGATTTTATATCTATAAGATAATAAGCCTTAATAGCTAAATTAAGATAAAATTATAAATTAAAGGCGAGTCTTTAACATATATAAGACTTTAATTTACTAAGCCTTTTATAATAGCTTAGCTATAAAGCTTTTAAGAAGTCCCTATATATAATATCTAGCTAAGGCTATGTTAATTGATTAATAGGTTTAAAAGCTATCTTATAGCCTTATAATTACTTCCCCTCTAAAGATCTTAGTCTCTAAGATCTTTAATTAAATAAAAAATGTTTAAATAATTTCCTTATATTTTTTAAGTTATAAATATAGCTTAAAGTTAAGCTTTATCTTATAGTATCTAAAATTATTTATAATTAATTTTTTTTTTATTATAATAATAATAATTAAAATATTTTACTAATTTTTTATATTATTATTATTATTAAAATACTATTTAAATTTAAATTTATTAATATTTATTAAAATTATTACTAAAATTATTAAAATATATATATTTATATAAATTTAATTAAATTAACCTATAAACTTATATTATTCCTAAGTTTTAAGTTAATATTAAGCCTTATTATGAAATCTTTTTAGGTTTATTAAACTCTAATATTAATTCTAAAATTAATTTCTTTAAAATTTATATATTATTAATTTTTATTTCTTAATATAATAATATTTATAGCTATATAGCTATATTTTAGCTAATTATAATAAGACTTTTTTTAAATTTTTATATAATATTATATAAAATATTAATATTAATAATAAGAGTTATTAATTATATTTTATATTAATTATTATATAAACCCTTAAGATTAACTTTAATTTTATTAATAATATTTTATGTTTATTTTAAAATTTATTTAAAAATTTTTATTAAAAAAAAAAGTTTTTCTAAAGATGTATTTTTTTACTAATATTATAATTAAAAATTAAAACTTTAATTTATTTAATAATTAAGGTTAGTATTTAATATAATACCTTAAAGGCCTTTATTTAATATTATTTCTTATACCTTATTATAAGTATTTTTAATATTTATATAAAGCTTATAAACCTTTTTAATAAGGTTATTTTAATTATATTAAAAAGTATATTTATAAGTATTTATTGTATTATTTTAATTATTTAGTTAAAAGTCTTTATAAAAAAATTATTTTAATCTCTTTAATATATTATTAATTAATTAATTAGTTATTAATTAGTTAATTAATTAAATATAATATTTATTATTAGTTATAATTATACTTCCTTTTATAAGGATAATAAAAGTAATTTTAATTTCTTTAAGTAGTTTTAATTTCTTTAAGTAATTAATAATTATAATTAAAAGGTATTATAGTAAAGAGTTATTATATAAAGGCGCTTTTATTTTCTTTAGTTAATTAAGATATAAGCTATTTATTATAAATAGAGCTAGCTTTAGTATTTTATTAAAGCTATTAACAGGGTTATGATTTAGTTACTTCAGCCTTTTATTCTTAGTTAAGGCTATGATTAATTTACTTTAGTCTTAGTTAGCCCTTTGATTTAGTTAAACTAATTTAATATTAGTTAGACTAAGACTAAGACTAAGATGTTTTAATTAGACTATAAAGTCATATCTATAATTACTATATAAAGTATATATTTATTAAAAAAAATAACTTATTTAAATTATATTTACTTATATTAGCTTAATAAGGTAATATATATATATTTCTTATAAATAATATATATATAAGGTAGTGATTTAGTTAGTAATTAATTCACTAACTAAATAAATAAGATTAGTTATAACTAAAAAGTTAGTGATTTTTTAGCCTTAGTCTAACTAAAGTTAGCCTTTTTTTTAACTAAAGAAATTAATTAGACTAAAGTCAAGGGCTGATTTTGACTAAGACTTTTTAATTAGACTAAAAGTAACTAAAAAGTTAGAATTTTAGTCACGTATTAATATAATAAATGAATAACCTTATTTATTAGTAATGTAAATAGCCTATATAATATATATATTTTGTCTATATTATAATAAATTAAATCTTATATTTTTATCTATTTTATTGCGATTATTATAATACTTTTAAAATTAGGTATTTTTAAAAAGTATATTTAGAGCTCTTTAAGAATAATAAGCTAATTTAATTAATTATAGCTTAAATAAATAAGTTAAAATTAAGATAAAATATATTATAACTAAATACTTATATAATAATACTTATAATAATTTTTATATTATATAATATTCCCTTAATAGACTTTTATAGCTATTTTTAGTAATTTTTCTTATTATATAAGTGACTAAAAGCTTGACTTTTTAGTCTGACTAAAAAGTCTTAGTCTTAGTCTTAGTCTAACTAAGACTAAAATAGGCTAACTAAAGTCAGCCCTTGACTAAGACTAAAGGACTAAAGTTAGCCTTTAACTAAGACTAAAGTAACTAAATCACAACCCTGAATATATATAAACCTTTATATAAAGGTTTTTATCTTTAGTTTATATAGCTTAATAAATATAATAAAAAATATTTAAAAATTATATATACCTTAAAAGCTTTAATCTAAGTCTTAAAAAATTATAATATTTAAAATTTTTATATAAGGACTATTAAATAATATAATATTAGGGTTTTAATTTTTATATATAAAAGGAATATATATATATATCTTTAAAAAATATTTTCTTATCCTTATTATATTCTTATATTAATATATATATATAATAAGTATCTTAGTTAATTAATATATATATATAGTAAGTATCTTAGTTAAGTAAGTATCTTATAAATCTTAATTTTCTTTATAAAAATCGCAATAAAGATATAATAAACTATTTAATTAATTAAAACTACTTATTATATTCTTCCCTAGATATCTTAATTACTACCTAATAAGTCCTTATATTATAGCTAGGCTTATTATAAATATTTTAATACTAAATACTTAATTATATTAACCTCCCTTAATTACTACTCTAAGATAATTTAGCTATTACTTATATATTAATATCTATTTAATTAATTACTTAATTTTTTTTTATTATTATTACTTCTTTTTTCTATAGCTAAGTCTTTTTTATTTTTTAATATTAGCTTAATATTTTATTTATTTATTAAAGGTCTTATATTTTTACCTAAATAAGAGCTATCTTATATAGAATTACTTTTATTCCCTTTATAAGAGACTTTAATACTTTAAAAATTAACTCTAAAGAGCTCTTTTAATATCTTTTAATTTATTTTTTAAGGTATTTTAACTAAGATTAGGCCTTAGGTATAATCTTTAAGGTCCTTAATACCTAAGAGGTTAATTAATTAAATACCTCTTTAATTAGTATTAGTATCTATAGCTATATATTAAGCTTTAAGATTATATTTTCTAGCTTAAGGGGAATAAAGCTAGCTCCTTTAAAAGCTCTTTTTAATATTTCTTTTTATTAAAAAGAACTTAGTCTTTAAAATATAAGTAATAAAATATCTAATTAAATACTTTATTTCTTAACTATAAACCTTTTTAATATATTAAAGTATTTAATATTAAGGGGCTAAAATAAATAAAATAAATAAGATAATATATAAAAACTAAATAATCTTTTTTTTTTATAATATCTCTTAAATTTAACATAATAATAATTTTTTATAATTATAAAGGATTAAAAAATAATAATAATTATTTAATTACTTAATTATATATTAATTAAAATATTTAAGTTATTTAAAATTAATTTTATTATTAATTTAGCTATTTTAAGTTATTATAATAATTTAATTACTTAGGAGGTTATTATCTTAATATTAATTAGCGAAGTAATATTAACCTATATTAATAATAAATAATTAAATTACTTAGCTTTTTATATTAATTACTTAGATAATTATAATTTATTTTTAATTATTAGGCTATATTAATTTTAGCTTTAAATACCTCTTTAAGCTTATAATAATTATTTTATTTATAATTATATCTATAAAGAAGCTAATCTTATTAAAGTTATAGATATTCTTTAATTAGATATTATATTTCTTAATTATATTTATTATAAGCTAAAATTAATTATAAATAATAATTAGATCTTTATATTTAGATTTTTAATAATTATATTTTTAAAAAAAATATATCTTAAGCTCTAAGTATTATATAATAAAATTTAAAGCCTAATATATATTAATAAGTTATATATCGCGGTTAATAAGTAATTAATTAGCTATTTTTTTATATTATAAAGCTAGGGGGGGAATCCCTATAAATCCAAGTTAAGAATAAAGTACTTAAGGATTTATTCCTCTAGATTAGATAGTTAATATAATTTATTAAAGGTATTATATTAAGATTAAATACCTTGCTATTAGTGACCTAAGGTCTTCTAAGAGACTATATAGATATTAGCGATATATTAAAGACTTAATTTTAAGTTATTTTAAAGGGCCTAAAGAGTAAGAAGTATTCTAGCCTTGTAATTAGACTATAATATATTAGGTAGTAAGGAATTAATTAATTAAATAAAGATGATATAGGTTGAGGGATTTTTGAGATACTTAGTTAACTGAGATACTTGCTATATATATATATTATACTAAAATTTATAAGAATAATTTTACCTATAGTAAAAAATCTTATTTTAATTATAAATATTTAAATAATAAGCTAAGTTTAGGGATAATATATAAAATATATTTTTTATATTTTAAGTTATATTATATATTTTTTAATATATAAAAAAAGATAACTTTAGCTTAGTTATAATATTTTTAATCTTAATACTCTTCTAATAGCTAAATTAGAGCTTTTAAGATATATAATTTTTAAATATTCCTTATAAGTTGTATTAAGCTATATAAAATTAAAATAAAATATTTTATATAAGTTATTATATATACCCTTCCTAAAAAGCCTATTTATAGAAGCTTAATAAACTTATATATATAATTATAATTTAAATAAGTAGTTCTTTTATATATATATAATTTATATAATAACTAAAGATTAACTTTTTAGTCTAACTAAAAAATCATAGCCTTATTCTTACTTATTATTTAGTTTAATTAAAAAATCTTAGTTATAAATAGCTATTAACTTTAGTCTAATTAAAATCCTTAGTTAAAACTATAAAGTCAATTTAATTAGTTAGTAACTAAAAATTTAGCAATTTTTTAGCTATTATTAATCTTAGTTAATTATTTAGTAAATTAACTACTAAATGAATCAAAACCCTAACTATCAACAATTATATAAATAAATCTTATTAATTTAACCATATTAAAACTTTTAGCTTTAAGTATAAAGCCTTTGTTATTAAAAGTACTAAGATATTAATTAAGATATTTTAATGCTTATTTAAAGTAATATAAAGTAATATAATAATATAAATATTTAGTTAATATATATTACTAATAGTAATAATATAATATATTTATATTTATTATAATTATTTATATTTATTATATTTATTTATATTTATTATATTTATTTATATTTATTATAATTATCTATATTTCATATACTTATTTATATCCATTATAATTATTATAGCTAGAGATATAATATTATATATTTTTTAAATTAATTTCTTAGCTTTTATATTATTAATCTTTAGCCTAGATTCTTAATAAGCTTCTTAGTAATGCCTAGTAGTATTAAAACTTTTATATTACCCTCTAAGACTATTAGTTACTTAATACTAACCCTTTAATAAATATTCATTTAATAACTTCTTATATTAGTATTTAGTATTATATTAATGCTCTTAATAATAATATTACTTAAAATATTATTAAAACCTAATATATTAATATTATAAAGAATATTAATAATTAAATAATAATTATCTATTAGCTAATAAAGCTTGTTTTTATTTATAAGCTTAAATATATTTATATTCTTATAGATAAGTATAATTCTTTTTTCTTTTTCTTTTATATTTTATATTAACTTAATATATAAGCCTAAGTCTATATTAATAAGACTAAAATTTCTAGTCTTATTAGTCTTATCTAGCCTGCCTATATATATAGTAATAGTAAGCCTTATTCTTTTTAATATATACTAATTTACTTTTAGTCTATTTATATTATAGCTATCTTAAATAAGGGGAAGGCTTCGTTTTTGTATTAAATCTATCTTAGTTACTTATTATATATACTCTCTATAATACTTTAAATAATAGTCTTATTATTCTTTATATTATAATATTTACTAAGACTTCTTTTATTCCCTATAATATAAAGCGCCTTACTAATTATAATAATTATAATAATTATAGTAATAGCTCTAGTAATAACTTATTATTTATTTCCCTTATTCCTAAGCGAGCTTATATTACTTAGCCTTTTAATAATAATAATTCTAATATTAGTCCTTTTAACTTTAATATTATTAATCCTTAAATAATTATTTCTAATTATATTTTATTTTTTATAATTTTTAGTTTATATATAATAATAACATAATAATAAAGATTTTATTATAGTTATATTAAATTATAATATTTATTTTCTTATTTAAGCTTTTTTTATAATTAATATTTTTATTTTTTATAAATATCTTATTAAGATATTAGCTATATATTCTCTTATTTCTTATAATTTATTTTTATTTATTTATATTATTTTTAAATATTACTTTTATATTTTCTAAGCAATACTAAAATCATTATATATTTATTATATTTATTTAATTAACCTTTTTATAGATTAAAATAAAATAATTTTTTATTAGTAATTATATAATTTAAGGATTTTTTTTTTTATTTATTATACTTAGGTTTTAATTTTACTATAACTTTAAATAATATATAAAATATATTATTATATAACTCTATATTACCTAAAATAGGATTAAAGTATTATAATTAATATCTTAGTAATTTTAATAATAAAGGCTCTATACCTAAAGCTAGAGGTCTTAATAGGCTTAAATTAATAGGGTTTATCTATATAATTATTAATAGCTTTAATAACGCGCTAAAGCTAGCTCTATTTATAATAAATAGCTTATATCTTAACTAATTAAAGAGGTTAAAATCTAACCTCTTTTATATAATAGCTCTCCCTTTTTAATATTAATCTTTTAATTACCCTTATAATTCTTAATTACTTAAAGAGATTAAAATCTTAAAGGATTATATTTCTATTATCCTTATAAGAGGAGGTTTAACTATAAGCAGGGGTTGTGATTTAGTCACTTTAGTCTTAGTCAGGGGCTGACTTTAGTCAGTTAGTATTAGTCAAGGCTCTAACTAAATCACTTTAGTCTTAGTTAGCGATATGGTTTAGTTAGGCTATTTTAGTCTTAGTTAGACTAAGACTAAGACTAAGACTTTTTAGTTAGACTAAAAGTAACTAAAAAATTAAGCTTTTAGTTACTTTAATAGTAAGAAAATTTACTAAAAATAATTATAAAAAATTATTAAGAAAATATTATATAATATAAGAATCATTATATATATCCTTATATAAGCCTTTAGCTATAATATATTTTATTCTTATTTTAATTAATTTATATAAAGTATAATTAAATAAATTACTTTATTATTCTTAAAGAGCTCTAAATATGCTTTTAAAAAATACCTATTTTTTGAAATTACTATAATAATCTTAATAAATTAAATAAAAATATATAAGGTATATTTTATTATAATATAAATAAAATAGAGATATTAGATAAGCTATTCATATACTTAAAAATTAAGGTTATTTATTTATTATTTTAATAAGTAACTAAAACTATGACTTTTTAGTTACTTTTAGTCTAAAAAGTCTTAGTTAAAAATAGCACTTGGTTTTAGTCTGACTAAAGTCCTTAGATAAAAATTTAAGCTAACTTTAGTTAGACTAAGACTAAAAAATTACTAACTTTTTAGTTATGACTAATCTTAGTTAAGTAGTTAGTGAATTAATTTCTAACTAAATCATAACCCTGACTATAACTAATAATAACTATAACTATGTAGTTAACTAATTAATTAATCAATCCATGACTAGTTAATTAATTAATAATATATTAATAAAAGTATTTTTATTATTTAAGGCTAAGTTTATTATTAATCTAGCTATTTTAGGTTACTATAATAACTTAATTACCTAAAAGGGTATATTTTTAATATTTATTATTAAGATAATATTAATATATATTAATAATAAGTAATTAGATTATTTAGCCTTTTATATTAATTACTTAAATTATTATATTTTATTTTTAATTTCTAAGCTATATAAATTTCAGCTCTAAATATATTTTAAGCTTATAATAACTATTTTATTTATATTTATATTTATTAAAAAGCTAATCTTATTAAAGTTATAAATATTATATAATTAAATTTTAAATTTTATAATTATATTTATTTTAAACTTAAATTACTTATAAATGATAACTAGATCTGTATACTTAGCTCTTTAGTAATTAATTATATTTATAAAAAACATATATCTTAACCTCTAAGTATTACTTAATAAAATTTAAAATCTAATATATATTAATAAATAATATATTATAAGTAATAAGAAATTAATTAATTATTTCTCTTATATTATAAGGCTAGGAAGGAAATTCTTTTAAATCTAAGTTAAAAATATAATAAATAAAAATCTACTCCTTTAAATTAAATAATTTATATAATTGCTATATAATATTAAATTAAGATTAAATACCTTTTTTTAACTAGCGATATAGCTAATATTTAGAGATGATATTAGTCTTTATAGTATATAAAATACTTAGCTTTAAGTTATTTTAAAGGCCCTAAAAAGTAAGAGAGATTTTACCTTTAAGAATAATAATAAATATCTTAGGTGATTAAAAATTTATTAATTAAATAAAAAATAAGGTATTAAAGAGAGAAGTATAATACTTACTTAATTATAACAGGTACTTTTTATATATATTACCTAAATTAAAAATTCTTAATAAGCTTAAATTAAAAAGATATATTTATATAAGTATTAATAGCTTTAATAATATATTAAAGCTAGCTTTATTTATAATAAATACCTTATATCTTAGGTAATTAAAGAGATTTAAATCCCTTTTATATAATAATTCTTTTCTTTAATATTAACCCTTTAATTAAAATTCTTAATTACTTAAAAAGAGCTTTAATTATAATTAATAATAATTATTATAATTAATTAATAATAAATTAAAGAAATTATAATAATTTTTTATAAAAACCATTAATTAACTTATTAAAATATTATAATTAAAAAATTAAAAAAATTAATTTAATTTAAATAATTGTATTAAAAAGATTTATAAGTTTTATAAAAATATTAAAAATATTCATAATAAATTATAAGAAATAATATTAAATAAAAGTTTTTTAAAATATTATATTAAATAATAGGCTTAATTACTTAAATTAAATTAAATTTTTAATTTTTAATTATAATATTATTTTTTATTTAGGTTTTTTTTATTTAAGTATAATATTAATAAAAGGAATTAATTTTATTAAAATAAAACCTTTTTTATTAAAGGCTTTTAAATAAAATCTAAATAAAAAATAAAATATTATTAATAAAAATATAATTTTCCTTAAAGGTTTATAAAATAATTAAGATAAGATATAATTAATAATTTTTATTATTAATATTAATACCTTTTCTAATATTAAATAAAAATATTAAAAAAGCTTTATTATAAATAATTAAGATTTATTTATATAATTATAATATAATTATATTAGGAAATAAGGGTTATTAATATTATAAGTTTTAGAGGGATTAATTCTTAGAGTTGATAATAAAGTTTTATAAATCTAAAAAAGTTAATATTAAGGCTTAATATTAAATTAATATTTAGAGGTAAATAAAACTTTATAAGTTTAATTAATTAAATTTATTTAATTAAATATATAATATATATTATAATATATGTAAATATATAAGTAATAATAATTTTAATTGTAATATTAATAATAAGTAAAAAATATAACTTATAGACTTAATATATTAAATTTTTAATAAATTAAAGAGAAATTAATAAATATAGAGTTAAAAAAATAATTAATATATTAATTAATTTAAATAATATAATAATATATTTAAAATACTTATATTTTATATTGAATATACTTTTTTATTAATCTAATTTAAAGATCTAAATTTTATACTATATTTTTTTTTAATATTAGTTTTAAAGATTTATTTAAGAAATTATTAATAAATAAATATAAATAATAATTCTTAATTATAATTTTATTTAGATTTTTATATATAATCTTAATTTTTTATATTTCTTAAAATAAAAAAAAAATAATATCTTAGCTTAAGCTAGAAAAATACTATATCTTATTATTAATAAAGTTTTTTAATAATATATTTATATAAAGCTTAATATTATATCTTATTTATAAGGTAAAGTAAATTATATATTGATTTTTTAATTTTTTATAAAGCTAATTTTATAAATAGCCTCTAGGAAGACTAATATTATTATTATTACTTATTTATTAAAAAAGCTTTTAATACCTTAGAATTTAATTAGAAATTTATTCTATAATTTAGGTATTATTTCTTTCTTTAAAATAATATCTTTTTAAGTTATTTTAAAAAATTTAAAAAAAAGCTATAATATATATTATATATATTTATTTTTATGTTTTAAATAAGTTATTAAAAGAATCTAAGTTAATATTTATGATTATAATATAATATTATTTATTAATTTTATAATTAATAATAATATCTTTTATCTTATTAAATAATTTAAGAAAATAATATTAAAGTTTTTTTTTTTAACTTAGTTTTTATAAACACTTATTTAGCTTCTTATAGTTTTTTATATAAGTTTAAAAAAATAAAATTATTAAATGTTTTTTTTAATTTTTTTTAGTTTTTTTTTAAAAAAATACAACAATAAGAGCTATATAGTTTATAATAAGTTTAAGCTTTAATCTCTTTTATAAGAGTTATATTAATACTATTAATTTTTATTTTAATATTTATAAAGACTAAGACTCTTTACTTAATATGCTTTTTTTAATATAAATATAATTACCTAGATAAGTTTATTTATAAGTGTTTATTAATATTTTTAAAAAAAAAAAAATATAGGTTTAATTTTTACTTTTTCTAATTTTTTTAAATTATTTAATTTATTAGCCTTAATTTATTCAATTTTTTAATAAGTATACTTTCTTTAATTCTTAGAAGATTTAGTTAATTAGTTTTATATTATTAATATAACTTTCTATATAATATATATATATATCTCATAGCCTAATTTTTTATATTTATAATACTTAAGGGCTAATTTTATTTAATATTATAATTAATAAAATATTAATATAAGGGTTATTTAATTTACCTAATCCTATATAGCCTTATTCCTAGGGGTTTCTTAAAAGTATTATTATAAATATAAGTTTTCTCTAAGACCTCTCTTATAAGGGGAATAATATATCTTATATAAGGGTTTAGAGCCCTCTATGAAGTATTTTTATTTAATATTATTATTTTATATTATATAAAATATTTAAAGTCTTTTTTTTTCTTAAGTAATATATTTTATTTTTTTTAAAAGAAATTTTTAGTTTTTTAAGTTTTTCTTAATTTTATTTTATAAATATTAAAAAAGAAATACTAAATAATTATTATTTTTTTAACATATTATAAAATACTTTTTAATATCTAAAACATTATATAAATATTCTTTTTATATTTTACTTAATCCTTATAAATAAATATTTAATTTACTTCTCTTAGGGCTTTAAATTAATATATTATTCAAATATAAATATCTTAAATTATTTTTAAGATAATTCTTTTACTTAATAAATTAATAGTATAATTTCTTTTAATAAGTTTATAATAAATAATATAACTAATATAAATTATTTAATTTATTATATTAAATTATATTTATATATAGCTAATTATTAATCTTAATAGCTTATAATTAATTATAGACTTTTTTTTTATAAAGTATTTTTTATAAAGATCTTATAAGTATATTATAGTAATTACTTATTATTATTTTTTAAAGGCCCTTAGCTAATTAAGTAATAAAGTTATATAAAGATATATATATTATTAATTAGTTCTTATAAGCTATTAGGTTATATTATTTTTTTTTTATTATTTATATTTATATTTATATTTATAATTTATTTAAATTATCTTACTAAAACTAAGCTAATTAAAATTTAAATAAGCTTTTTTTTATTTCTTATTAAATAATTTTTCTTATAATATAAAAAAAAAAAAGCTAAGCCTCTTAATTAAAAAATTTATATTTTATTAATAAAATAAATAATCTTTTTAAAAGAAATTAATTATAATCTTATTATATTTTAATAAGTAATTTATAATTATTTATATTAGTTTATATTTACTTAGCTAAGTTTATTAATATTTTTTAGTATTAATTAATATTATAATATTATAAAGTTAAACGTATTTTTTTTTATTTATTATAAGAAATATTAAGAAATATTTTCAAAATATATAACTTAAAGCTATAATATAATTCTTTTAGTAGCTTATTTATCTTAAATCTATATTAATTATTTATAAAAAAGAAATTAAAGAATTATAAGATGATAGGCCTTAATAGCTAAATTAAAATAAAATTATAAATAAAAAAACAAGTCTTTATTATATATAAGATTTTAATTTATTTAGTAATTTATAAGGACTTAGCGATAGACTTCTCCTAGAGCGAACAGTTATATAACTTTTACCTAAGGTTATACTAATTAGCTAGCCTGAACTGATATATATATATATAATATAAACTTATAATACTTAAAATAAAAATTAAAATATCTTAATTAATATCTTAGTAATTTTAATAATTAAGGCTTTATACTTAAATATAAAAGCCTTAATAAGCTTAAATTAATAAGATTTATTTATATAATTACTAATAATTTTAATAATATATTAAAGCTAGCTTTATTTATACCTAATAGCTAATATCTTAATTAATTAAAGAGATTAAATTCCCTTTTATATTATAAATTTTTTTAATATTAATCTTTTAATTATATTTTTTAATTACTTAAAAGAAATTAATATTACTTTTATTATTTTTTATAAAAAAGATTTATTAACTAATTAATAACTAATTAATTAATAAATAATATACCTAAAAATTATAAAGTTTTTTTTTTTATAAAGATTCTTAATTAAAAAATTAAAATAATAATATATTAAAAATCTATAAATTTTAAAAAATAATAAAAGTAATATTAATTTCTTTAAGTAATTAAAAGTATAATTAAAATATTAATATTAAAATATTAATAGTATTATATAACTTTATATTACCTAAAATACAGTTAAAAATATTATAATTAATATTTTAGTAATTTTTAATAATAAAAGCTTTTAATATATATAATAAGTAAGTATAATAAATAACTAAGTATAATAAAAATCCTACCCTTCTTATTAGAGATTAAAAGAAAAATACTATAAACTATTTAATTAATTAAAACTACTTACTATATTTTTCTCTAGACATCTTAATTACTACTTACTAAGTCCTTATATTATATAGCTAGGCTACTATAGATATTATAATACTAAATACCTAGTCGCACTAGCCCTCTTACCCTCTTATATATTTATTCTTTTATTATTATCTCTAACGTATATAATAAGCAAGCGTCGCATGTCAAGTAAGCGTCGCATTTTACCCTATAGTAGGTTTATACCAAATTTTAAAATAGCTTTTAAAAAATTCTAAGAAATTTAGCTTATATTCTAATTACTTAAAAACTTAAAGTTTAGCTAATTAAACTATAAGAAACTTATTATAATTTCTTAAAGTTTTTTTAAAAAAATCCCTTATAAAGTAGTTTATAAAACAACTATTCGCACTGTATAAATAGCTTTTTCTCTATAAAGGAATTTTTAAAAATCTAAGAAAATTATTTTTAGATTATATAAAGAGTTAGACTTATAAAAATACCCTTTTTATTTCTCTAGCTATTTTATTATAGTTTTTATTTAGCTTTAAAATTTAGACTTTTAGTATACAGTATGGGTGCGACGCTTGCTTGACTGCGACGCTTACCTATCATATACGTTATATTCCCTTTTCTTTTTAGCCTACCTTTATATCCCTAAGTAAAATCTCTATTTCTTTTTATTATAATAAAATCTTAATTATACTTAATTTATATTTTATTATAAAGACCTTATTTTACCTTATTTCTAGCCCTTAAGGCTATTAAAAGTAATTAATTAACTAAAATTATTTATTATACTCTTCCCTAAATATCTTAATAACTCTCTAATAGGTCCTTATATTATAGCTAGGCTTATTATAGATATTATAATACTAAATACTTAGTTAACGTACTTGATAAACAAGTGTCACAAACAAGCAAGGTGTCATAGCATACTGTGCACCTAAAAATAGCTAACCTAAAGTTTCTAAAAGCTACTATAAAATAGCTATAAAGAAAAAGAGTATTTTTATAAATTTAACTAAATATTAAATATAGAAAGTTTTTATAGATTTTTAAAAAAATTCCTTTATAGAGAAATAGCTATTTATATAATGCGAATATACTTTTTTTCTAAACTACCTTATAAGATATTTTTTTAAAATTCTATAAAAATATATATTATTTATACTAGTATTAATAAGCTAACTTTAAAGTCTTAGCTATTTTTAGCCTTAATTAAATTCTCTAGAATTTTTTAAGAGAATTCTCTTTAAATAGAAAATCCCACTATAGGGTATTTTATAATACTTATATAACTGTGACACTTGCTTATTAAGTATATTATATTAATCTCTCTTAACTATTACTTTATACTAATTTAATTATTACTTATATATTAATATTTATTTAATTAAATTTTTTTTTTTTATTATTATTACCCTTTTTTTTTTTTATAATTAGGTCTTTTTTTTACCTTTAGCGCTAATTAAATATCTAATTTACCTCTTAAAAGTTTTTATTATTAATAATTAATAAGGTAACCTAATATATAATTATTTTTATTTTCTTCTTCAGAAATCTTAGGGCTTTAAGGATTAACTCTAAGGAGTCATTTTAATACCTTCTAATTTATCTTTTAAGGTATTTAGATTAAGATCTAACCTTAAGTATAATTTTTAAGGTCTTTAAGACCTAAGAGGTTAAGGGCTTAGATCTCTCCTTAATAGGTATTAGAGTCTATAGCTATATATTAAGCTTTAAGATTATAGTTTTGAGGTTAAGGGGAATAAAGCTAGCTTCTTTAAAAGCCCTCTTAATATTTTTCTTTATTATAATAGCCTTATATATAATATAAAAGGCTAAAAAAAACTTAATTTTTAAAATATAAATTATAAAATATTTAATTAATTATTTTATTTCTTAATTATAAGCTTATTTTAGTATATTAAAATACTTAATATTAAGAGGCTAAAATAAATAAAATAAATAAAATAATATATAAAGCTAAATAATTTTTTTTTTTATAATATTTTTTAAATTTAATAAAATAATAATTTTATAGTTATTAAGGATTAAAAAAATAATAAGAATTAATTAATTAATTAATTATATATTAAATAAAGTATTTAAGTTATTTAAAATTAATTTTATTATTAATTTAATTATTTTAGGTTATTATAATTATTTAATTACCTAAGAGGTTATTATCTTAGTATTAATTAGCGAGGTAATATTAATTTATATTAATAATAAATAATAAAATTAATTAATCTTTTATATTAATTACTTAGATTATTATAATTTATTTTTTATTTTTTTAAGCTAAATTAATTTTAGCTTTTAAATATCTTTCTAAGCTTATAATAATTATTTTATTTATAATTATATCTATAAGGAAGCTAATCTTATTAAAGTTATAGATATTATCTAATTAAATATTATACTTCGCGATTATATTTATTATAAGCTAAAACTAATTATAAATAATAATTAAATCTTTATATTTAGCTCTTTAGTAATTATATTTCTAGAAAAATATATCTTAAGCTCTTAGTATTACTTAATAAAATTTAAAGCCTAATATATATTAATAAATAATATATTACGGGCAATAAGTAATTAATAAGTTATTTTTTTTATATTATAAAGCTAAGGGAGAAATCCTTATAAATCTAAGTTAAGAATATAATAAATAAAGATTTATTCTTTTAAATTAAATAACTAATATTACTATAAGATAATATTATATTAAGATTAGATACCCTTATAGTAATTTAGAAGAGTATTATAATTAATTTTATAAATTATTATAATATATTAAAAGCTAAGTTTTAGTTAATTTTAATAAGCCTAAAGGGCAAAAAATATTCTAGCCTTATAATTAAATTATAATATATTAAGTAGTTAAGAATTAATTAATTAAATTAAGAAGATATTAGATAAGGGATTTTTAGGTAACTTACTTAATTAGCTAACTTACTTATTATATATATTATTATATTAAATAAAAATTATAATAATTTAAAATATATTAAATTTATAATCTTTAATTATAATATTCTTTTTTTATTTAATAATAATATTAATTAAAATATTAATTTTATTAAAAATAAGCTTTTTTTATTAAAAAGCTTTTAAAAAGAAAATTAAGAAAAAAACTTTTTATTAATAAATAAAATTAATTCTTTAGGGACTTAAAATATAATTAATATATAATATAACTTATAATTCTTATTATAAATATTAATACTTTTTTTATATTAAATAAAAAAAAGTAAAATATTTTTTATTATAACTAGCTAAGATCTAATTATATAGCTATAGGCATAAATATATTAAAAAAATAAAGTTATTAATGTTATAGGTTTTTGAGGGATTAATGCCTACAATTAATATTAAATTTTATAAATTAAAAAAAGAATTAGCGCTAAGGCTTGGCGCTAGACTTAGGGGTAAATAAATATTTATAAATTTAACTAATTAAATTTATTTAAATAAATATATAATATATATATTTTAACTTATATTAATATATAAATAATAATAATTTTAATAATAAATATTATAATTATATTTATAAATAAATCTATAATAAAAAAAAAAACATTTATTTATTTATTTATTTATTTATTATTCTAATATTATTTTTATATAAAATTAATTATTTATATTAATTATTTTTATTATAAAAATTATTATTAAAATTATTATTATTAATATATTTATATAAGCTAAGATATATATATTATATATTTAATTAGATAGGTTTAATTAATTAAATCTATAGGCTTTTTTATCTACCTCTAAGTAAAATTCTAATATTAACTTTAGGAAATAATCCCTTTAAAACCTATATTATTAATAACTCTTATTTCTTAATATAATTATATTTATAGCTATATAGCTAAATCTTAGCTAATTATAATAAGACTTTTTTTAATTTTTTGTATTTAATATAATAAAAAAGTATTAATATTTATAATAAAGGTTATAAGCTATATTATATATTAATTATATTTTAAGTCCCTAAGAATTGTTTTCTTATTAATAAATTTATATTTTCTTTAGCCTTTTTTTAAAAAACTATTAATAAAAAAAACTTTTTTTAATAAACTTAATCTTTTTATTAATATAATTATTAAATAAAAAAAAAACTAAATAAAAAAGAAAAATATTATAATTAAAGATTATAAATTTAATATATTTTAAATTATTAAGTATTTTATTTAATATAATACTTTAAAGATATTTATTTAATATTATTTCTTATAATTTATTATAGATATTTTTTTATATTTTTTATAAAGACTTATAAATTTCTTTTATTAATATTATTTTAATTATATTAAAAGATATATATTAATAAGTATTAATTATATTATTTTAATTACTTGGTTAATATATAATAATTATATCCGCTTCCTTAGGGGGTAAACTAGTTATATTAGGTTTATATTAATAGGGGTTATTAGTATTATCTTAAATAAGGGGTATAAATTATATCTATAATATACTTAAGGTATTAAGTATAACTAAGTTATATTAATAGCTAAGGTAGCTAATATATATAAAAAATATAATAAGTATATTTTATATATTAGGCTAGTCTAATTAGATTATAATAGCTTATAGAGTATTAGCTATAATCTGGTATAATTTATAATTATGGGATTATAGATGGATTATGGCGGCTTAATATAATCTAGGTTAATCCTTTAGTAATTAATTAGTATAATAGGTAGGGTCCTTGGTTATATACTAATAGATTATATTAGTCATAATATAATATCTCTTCTTTATTAGTCTTATCCCCAAGGCTATACTTATAACCCTAGATCTATTATTAATATATTTAAACTTAAACCTATAATTATTTTTTTTATTAATTATATCTAATTATCCTTTTTCTAAGAAGTATCAGCTATTATTAAACTAGGTGATATTATTAACTATTTAGGCTTTGAAATTATATTATACTTATTTTATTATTTATAGGGTCTTTACTATATATGCCTTACCTAAAAAATCTAATTATTATGAGTATACTTATTATAGGTATTTATGCGATATATTAAGAGATATATCTAGCACCTATATATATCTCTTTTTCCTATTCCTTGGGTTTTCTTACTTACTTAGCTTCTAGTGACCTAAGATATCTGGGGAGTTAGATCGTCTTAATAATAAGGAGGAGTATACCGAGGAGGATTTCCTTTATCTCTGCGGGAGGCTTAAGAGGCTTAGGTGAGTAAATAAAGTTCTTACTCGCTTAACTTATTTATATTATTAGAAGTATTAATTATATACTAAGGGTATAAAGATAGCTTCTTATAGCCTTTATTTATTAGATAGAGTTAGAAGTAGCTAAAAAAAGCGGAATTAGAGGCTATATCTTATAGTATAGTTTATAGGTATAGTAGATATTATTAATTAAAGCGCTATTAGCTTAGAGCTTTCTTCTCTTATTAATATTATTAATAGAAGTCTTTTAGGAGGTATTATATATTAATAAGATATTCTAGGGGTTCTTATATATTTTTTAAAGTCTAGGTAGTTTTCTTATTTAATAAAATATATTATTTTATTATTAATTTTATTTATATTAAGGATAGCTTCTATAATATATTCTTTTAGTTTATTAACCTTAGGTTTTTAGTTTATTATTAGTTTTAACTTAAATAATATCGTATATCAATTTAAGTAATAAAATATAAAAAGATTAAATAAAGCTTAACCTTAGGTAATAAGTCTAATTTATAGTTATATTTTAAAATTTTTTTACTTAATTTTATATAATCTAATATTCTTATAATTAAGTTTTTTTTTTTTTTATTATTTTATTTTAATATTTTTTATTATAAGATAGATTATATCTCCCTTTAAGAAAATTAGTCCATTAATCCTTTTCTTATTAATATAATTTATTATTTTATTTTTAATAAACTTAAGTTTTATTTATATTTCTTTTTATATAGATTTTTTAATTAGTTATTAATAAAAATAGCTTTAAGATTAATAATAATATCTTATATTTTATTAATATATATTTAATATAAATCTAAAATTAATATAAAGCTAATATAATCTTTTATATTTTTATTTATAGCTATATTATAGGCTAGCTAAGTAATTAATAATTTCTTAACTTAATTAATTTATTTATAATTAATATAATATTAAAGGTATTATTTTAATATTTAATTTATATATTTAGTCTATTTATTTATTTCCTTATAGTATATATATAAAGAGTTTACAATTAATTTCTAAGTATCTTATAAAGGCTGTATTAAATTTTAAAGTAAATAATAATTCTTAATCTATAATAATTTTAAGTAATATATTATATATCTTAATAATATAAAAATAAAAAAAGGTATATAAATTCTTCTATAGTTATTATTTCTTTATGGGTATAAAATAAGAAAATTTTATAAGTCTATTTATAATACTAAGAATATTATTATAGAAATTTCTAATAGCTAGTTTTTTTTTTAATAGGGTAATTTAGTAATAAAGTCTATAGTAATAGAATCCTATAGCTATTTTATAACTAAGAGTAGTTATAATTTTCTATAAGGTTTATAGTATTATTATGCCTTAGTTTTTTATATAGAGGGTATATTAATTAATAATTATTAAGATAATTTTTCTTTATTTTAGGGAATATAAATATTACTTTAACTTATTTTAAAGTTTTAGTAATTTCTTAATATCTATATAATTAATAGCTATATATTTTCGCATATTAAGTTATATTATAATTTATTTGGGACTTATTATTTATTTATTTTCTTATTATCTAAGAGTTATATATTATACTCTTAGATTTGCTAAGGAGTAGATTATTTTATTTTTATAGTATAGGTGTTTCTTATGGTAATATAAGGGTATCCCTATAACTTAATTATATTTATATAGCTTTAGTAAATGCTTATCTGTTAGCTATATATAGTTATAATATATTCTAAGTTAAGGTAATTATCTAGTCTTATTATAAGGTCTTTTTTTATAAAGTATTAATATATTATTTCCTAGAAATCTCTATTATTAAGTTTCTTATTATACTTTTATAGTCTAATAATAATATTTAATAAATTCTTTTATATATTTCTATAATATAAAATATATTTCTAATATATAATTATCCCTTATTAGCTTCCTACCTAGTCTATTTATCTAATTATAAGTCTCCTAAGTTCGCTAAGGGTAATATTAATAATAATTTTATTTTTCTATTTATTTATTAAGTAATATAATAATATTTATTATTTAGTATAAGTAATTATTTATTATTTAAGATATCTTTCTTATATAAATTAAAAAGAGTTATTTTTTTTTTTAATTTTCTTAGTATCTAAGTTAGGTTATTAGCTAATAGTATTTATTTTGTATTATTTTTTATTTTTTTAATATAAATAATAATATAATTAAATTCTAAAAAGTATTTAATATATTATAATTATTATCCGCTAAGTTCTTAGGTTTTTTTGCAGTAAGTAATATTCTTATAATCTATATATATCTTAATCTAGTATTTACTTCTTAAAAGATAATATTAGAATTCCTTAAAAAATATTTATTATTACTAAGAATTCTTTATTATAAATAAGGTAATTAAGTTTTACTTTATATAACTTATAGAAATAAAATATAATAAGGTATAAGAGTCTTTTTATTATCTTATTATCTAATCTAGGCGCTTAATATAAAGTCTAAGGTATTTATTTTAAGTTTAATTTATTAAAATAAGTTAAATATCTTAAGTATAAGTTTACTTAAGATAAGTTCTTTAATTATATTAAAAAGCTCTTTTTAGCCTTATCCCTAAATATAAATATTTTATCTTTTTTATAAGGTTAATTAATAATATGGCAATCTTCTTAAATTATTAAAGGAACCTATAATAATAATTAGTAAAACTAAGGAAGGCTTATATTTCTTTAATATTTATTAATTCCTTCTAGTCCCTAATTACTAAGACCTTCTTAGGGTTTATATATATTTTTATTATAAGAGATAATATATCTAAGAAATTCTACTTCTAAAATATAGAATTTATTTTTCTTAGGTTTTATTAATAACTTAATATCTTATAGTATTTATAATACCTTATAGATATATTTTATATATTTTTTTTTTTTTAAGAAAATAAAGATATTATCTAGGTAATATATAATAAATATATTTAGATATTCTTATAATATATTATTAATTATTTATTAAAATATAATAGGTATATTAATAAGTCTAAAAGGTATAATAAGATACTTAAATAATTTATATTTAATATAAAAAGTAGTTTTTTATTTATATCTTTTTTTAATCTAGATAAGGTTATAAGCTCCTTTAAGGTTAAGAGCTATAAAATACTTTATCCTAAATAGCTAATCTTTTAATTTATTAATAAGAGGTAATAATATTTAATCTTTAATTATAATAATATTAAGTATTTTAAAGTTAATATAAAGTTAGAGCTTATTATTTTTTTAAGATAAATATAATAAGGTATTTAATAAATAATTTACTTTCCCTAATATATCTTTTTTATAATATATCTTTAATATATTTCTTTAATATTAGTAATTATACCTTATTAAGTAGGTAAAGTTTACTAAAGCTAGGCTACTTCTTATTAATAAACTTAATTTCTAAGTTATAATATATATATTTAAATAGGCCTATTTTAAATTCTTTCGCAAAGAGTTTCTTATAGATATAATATTATAATAAAATATTTTTAAGTTATTCTTTTCTTAATATTTATTTAGCTTACTTAAGGTTTTTTTCTAACTTATAGAATTATTTTATAATATATATAATTATTTACTAAGTTTATTATTTTTTTTATTATAGTATTTATATTATGCCCTTTTAGGTAAAGAGATATCTTATATTTACCTCTTCTTCTTAGCTTTTCTAATATTTTTTAATAGAAATTTAAGATCTTATATTATATCCTAAGTTATTATTTATTATAGAGGGTACCTTATTATTAAAAGAAAATACCTAGCTAATTTTCTAATTAAAATATAGGTTATAGTATTATAATTATAGGTACTTAAGTATAAGATTATAATACTTATTAGTATAATATTAAATAATATCTCTTAGTTTTTCCTTTAATAAAACCTTAAGGTAATTAATCTTATAGTTAATAACTCTATTATTATAATTAAAAGGGGTTTTTCTAAGTTAATAACTAAATAGGTGTTTACTTATACCTCTATAATCTTAATCTATTTATTATGTCAGGTTAAAATGGTTTTACTGCTCTATTATCTACTAAGTATTTAATTATTCTTCTTTAATTTATATTTTTTAGTTCTAGGTATTATTGCCTATATGCTCTATTTATAAAGTAAAGGCCTTTTAGGGGTAATTTTCTCTTATATTTATTTATTTATTACCTATACTAAATAAATTATTGAGTTTTTTTTAATTTCTTAATAATATAGCTAAGGTATTAAATTTATATTTACTATTTATATATACTTTTAGTTATGTTATTTCTTAAACTATCTTATTATTATTAATAGCTTTTTTTTTTTATTAGTCTTCCTTATATTATTATTACTTAATTCTCCTTATTTTTCCTAATTAACTTCTTTTATTAATCTTTAATTCTATAAGTTACTTATTTATATTTTTAAATAGCTTAATATAGATCTTTATAATATTATATATATATACTTTAATAGAGTTATATTAATTACTATATCCTTTATTTTTGTTATTGTGAGGTTATTATTTAGTTGGCTATAGTATTATTTATTTTTATTTCTCTTTTCTTATTCTTTATATTAGTATATTAATGAGATATCAATGTATTAATATTCCTTATATATGATATATTTATATATATTTAGGGGTTAAAGGTATTTCCTTATATTATAGGTTCTTAACTAGTTTCTTATAGTAGGCTTAGAGATAAATCTCTTCATAGTATGATACTATATTTATATATTCCCATGCTATATAGATATATTATTTTTATTTATTACTCTAGTATTAGTTATTATCTTTATTATAGAGCTGCGGGGTAAGGGCTCTTTTTTTTTTAGGTTTTTTTATTAGTCTTTCTTTTTTCTTATTATTATTTCTTCTAGGTTTATTAAGCTCTCTCTATAATCTTATTATATTATATTTAAAGTTAATTTAAGTTGAGATCTCTGTATCCCTTCTAGAGATTTAATCTATATGTATATAATATATATATTCACTTTCTTGTATATTTTTATTCTATTCTTATAATACCTTAGGTTAATATTATAGCATGGATTATAGTTTATTATATAAGTTATCTTATGTCCCTTTATATATATTAAAAAGATATATAAGGGGGTATTATTTATTATATCTATGATTTATTTTTTAATTAAATCCTTCTATAATAGCTTCTTTAAAGTCTTCTTATTCCATAGCTAGTATTAGGGGATTTGGTTATTATTCTTATCTAGTGCTTTGTTTTTTTTATTTAAACCTCTTGTAGTTATCATGTTGGTTTATTATTATAATAAGATACCTTATTCCCTTCTCTCTTATAAAGGTTTATAATAACTTCAGACTATTGGGTCTATGAGATATAATTATCTAGTTTTTTAATACTAGTTTTAAAGTTATTACAACCTATTATATTATTAATTATAATTCTTTTCTATTTATTATTTTTTATTAAGTAGTAAGTATTAATATATTAATTTCTCTTAGCTATAACCCTAAGAACAAAACCCAGAAAAAAAAAAGAAAAAAAAAAAAAAGAAGAAGAAGAAGAAGAAGAAGAAGAAGAAGAAGAGAAGAAGAAGAGAAGAAGAAAAGAAAACAAGGCATTGAGCTTCTCTTTATTATAATTACTTTTCTATACTATTTCTAATTATCTTGTATATAGATAGCTATTTATAACTTATTATTTACTTAATTATCACTACTATTTTCCTTTACCTTTAAGGAGTTATTTATTATTCACTTGGATCTTATATTATATCCTTCTAGATATTATATTACTTCTTCTTATACTTATTAGCCTTGCCCTTGACCTTTTTTTATAGTAGTATGAGTAATATTTAATATCTTTTAGGAGTCCTGATTAGGTTACTCTAAGCTCTATAGGTCCTAAGTTAAATATTATATAAGGTGTTATTATTTTATCTCTTTTGACTAAATTCATATGTAAAGTAAGGGTTATTATTTTATTATTTTTTAGGGATTTATAGTTTTTTCTAAGGGTATTAGTGTATTAATTTTGTTACCTTATTAATTAATAGGGTATCGTATTATTTTTTTTTTTTTTATAGAGTTTCTTCTCTATTTCTTTTAAGTCTAGCTAAAAAAAAGGGATATTAGGGTATGATTCTTAATGAGTATTAAAGAGCTTTACTTAAGGTAGGTAAAAGGTATTATTTAGTTTTTATAAGCTGGGAGTGAGTGTGAAATCTATTATCTTAATTTCTCTTTTGGCTTATATCTTTTATTAATTATCAAGAAAAGGCTATTGAGCTTGCCTAAAGGCTTTGTTAATCTAAGTAGTAACTAGAGGTATGGTAAATGCTAGCCGTATTGGTGCTATAATAGTTTATATATTAATAGTATACTAGTTATATGTAGTATATATAGGGTAATTATATTAAGTAATATATATAATATAGTTGAAATGGGTATAAATAGTAAGTATTTGGTAAAAAGTTTGGGGGGTTTAGCTTTAAATGTTTTCTTGTATATCTTTTTTTTATAGCTATAGCTATTATATTAGTAATAATTTATTAGGTATTTTTGCGTTTTTAGATAATATTGGTTTTTTCTTCTTTTTAATATAGTTGTATGTATTATTACCCTTTGTTTTGCTAATATGTTAATCTAGCTGGTTTTATATCTTTATTAGTAATTTTAACTTATTATCTACTTCCTTATAAGTTATAGGTAGGTGTGTTATATATGTATAATTTCCTAATTTTAGTGGTTTACCTTCTTCTTTTATTATTATTTGTAAGTATATAAGTAATCTACTATAGAATTACTATTATGGGTAGGTTGTGAGCACATAGGATTGGGTTGATTATTTGGTTTGTGTTGAGGTGGGTGTCTTGAGTAGGTTGGTTCTTAGACTTTGTTTCTGATACAGCTGAGTTTAGTGTATTTGGGGTTCCATGAAGACCGACAGCGGACCGTGTAACTTACTGGATGATGGTGTGAACGCCATGGTGGTTTCAGTGGTTTAATGGCCGGCGCGGATTGTATTTGTGGTTTGGTTTACGCCAGGTCTTCCTTCCTCTCCTATCCATCTGGATGGTCTGTTCTCTTTATCTTGTATCCATTATCTTGTATTATTTGCCCATCCATTGCCCTTCCCCCCCCCCCCCCCCCCCACCCTTTACCCCTTGCCCGCGCGCGCGCGCGCGCGCCGCGCGCGCGCGCGCATAACGCGCGCGCTTGTAGCAACTTTTACACTTCCCCACCACCACCCTCCTCCCTCTCTCATATATATCTTCCTCTTGCACCTCTTTGCCTCCTCCTCTATCTCATCTGTGGTTGGTTCTTTCTTCTGCCTTCCCTATGTCCCCACTTACCCTTTTGTTCTTTGTGGTATTTTGGGAGAAGGAGGCAGTGGTGATTGGTGGAAGATGGAGATGGGAAGACATGGCTGTAATGGTAAAAGCTGCTGCAGGCATGCATAATGGCATGTGGCATGCTGCTGTAACATGCTGCCATGCATTTTTCTTGTGCCTGCATGGCATGGCGTGGTAGGCAGTGGTAGGCAGTGGCTGGGCTGGGTGAAAAAGAAAAAAAGGATCAGACACATGCACACCTACCTTGCCCGCACACACTGTACCTGCAGCCTGGCAGCTTTGGGGTACGTTGGACGTTCTTCCCCGTTCCCAACACACACACCACCTTTGCGCGCGCGCATGCGTTACCGCGTACATGGCTTTTGGCGTGGCGTTGTGTTGTGCAGCGTTTGCATGGCTGCGGCGCGCGCTGGCGTGGCGCGCGCAGCATGCATGCTGCGTGGCGCACGCGTGGCGCACGCAACATGCGCCGGCGCGCCTCCATGCCGCAGCACGGGCGTGTTTGGTAGCAGCAGTGGGCGGCGCGGCGGTTGTTGGCAGGCAGGACAGTTGGTTGGTTGGACAGGACAGACAGGACTGGACGGTGCGGACGGACGGACGCGCGCGCGCGCCTGAACAACCTGGTTGGTTCTCTTTGACTGCGCGCGCGGACGACCGTTGTTCGCCGGTTTCGCTGGCAACATACACATAGCGCGCCTGCTGCGCGCGTTCGCGTGCGGCGGCAGCGCATATACCCCCTGCTGCGGTTCGCCCTTCTCATGCTATATGCCGCGCAACATGCCTTACTCTACGCACCATACGCACTGCAACCTTGCCTGCCTGCCACGCGCCTTATTCGCCCTTCAGCATTCTCACTGCCACCTACCACCCTTCACCACCGCGCGCTACCACCTTACCACCTGCCGTTCCTTCTGTCCCCTACCTGTGCCTTATTATATCTACCGTTCGCCACCGCCCTGCCACCCAGCCTGCCTACCACCAGCGCTTCCCACTCCTGCCCTTCCACCACCCGCTGGTACGTTGTGACGGCTGGTGTATGGTTCTTCTGGCAACATGCCTGCTGGCGGTTTGTCCATATTGCCATTTCTCCACCTACCGCGCTGCTGCCCTGCCCTGCTGGCCTTGTTCTCCTTGCCTTGTACCCATGGTTGTATTGGCGCTGGTTCATAACATATACCGCCGGGCGTTGTCGCGACGGCGTTTAACAGCGTATGAACAACGGGCGTTTATGGAATTTGACTCTGTTGGTCAGTTCAGCGTGACCATTTCCGTTGACTCTGTTGATGGTATCACCTTGCAGCCTGCCTGGTGTATTCGTTCGCTGTTTGGCCTTTACCTGCTATGCTGTTCTTCGCGCGGATGTTCGTTTTCCGTGCGTGTTTGTGCGCTGCGCTACCTGCGCGCGTAACAACCGTGCTAACGCTGTACGCCTTCGACGCCCGGGCGCGGCGCGGTTTCGCGTATTTGCGGCAACAGTCTGCAACGCCTTCGCGCTTCTGTAGCATATGGCCTTCGCCCATTTCTTTACTGGCGTTCCGTACCGTGCCACTTCTTCTTCTGGCTATTTATATACATTCAATACCGATAACACCTCTCGCCACTATTCGTGCTGGCGGCGCTGGCGGGCATTTGCTGTCTGCCTTCTTCGCGCCAGCCCGCCATCCGGTCGGCGTGGCGCGCTCACCATGCCAACGCGCGCCTGCGGTTGGCTATTACGGCGGCGCCTCGCCATATGTATATGCTATACCGTATCTACGTGCGTACCATAAAACAACTTTATACCTTTGCCTCTCGCCGTACGCGGTTTATGCTGGATGGTGAGCTGCCTGTGCCATTGCCGTTCAACAGCGCCAACGCCGCGCGGCGCGCCGCGCTCGCGCGCGCGTGCCGTGCGACGCCCGGTTAATGATGCTACCGGCGACCGCCGTTGTATGACGCTGGCCCGCCCGTTTCGCTAGCATAGCGGCGGCGACGGCGACGCTGTACGCATAACTGCTGGCGCGCGACGCCGGCTATATATATACCTGCCCGTATTTATACCTTCGCCCTCTTCTTGTAATGGCA